>NC_081405.1:42633829-43322579 GCF_030272615.1 Cryptomeria japonica | reverse complement strand
GGAGTCTGTGTAACCAACCAAGCAAAGTCTTGTGCCTGCTGCATAGTGAATCCCATAGTGATGTGTACCCTGGATGTAATGAAGGATGCATTTGGCGGCTTTCCAATGAAGCTCATGTGGTTCATGCATGAAGCGGGAAACCATGCCAACTGCAAATGAAATATTAGGGCGTGAATGAGTCAAGTAGATAAGACTACCCACAAGTTGACGATACAATGTGGCATCAACTGGTGGAGAAGAACACTGAGCCTCAAGCTTGACTCCTGAAAGAAAGGGAGTCGAGGCAGGCTTACAATCAGCCATATGAAAGTGTGCAAGTAGATCAAGAGCATACTTGGGTTGCGATAGTGTAATCTCGAAAGGTGACTATGAAATCTCTATCCCGAGAAAGTAGTGCAAAAGACCCAAGTCAATCATAGCAAATCTATCATGCAAAGCAGATTTGACCTTGCTAATGATGGATGCAATGCTCCCTGTAATGATCAAATCATCAACATAGAGCACAAGTATCAAGTGAGATTCATCTTGTTGCAAAATGTAGACATTCAGATCGGAATGACACCTGGTGAACCCTGCTGAGAGAAGAAAGGAATCCATCTTGGCGTACCAAGCCCTGGGGGCCTGCTTGAGGCCATAGAGAGATTTCCTTAGTCTGCAAACCAAGGAACTATCCTGGATGAAACCATGTGGCTGCTCCATATAAATCTCCTCATCAAGATCACCATGAAGAAAATCACTCTTCACATCCATCTGATGTACAGCCCAACCATGAGCTGCAGCAATAGCAAGTGTCAAGTGAATGGAGTTCATCTTGGCTACAGGCACAAAGGTCTCAGTATAGTCAACACCTGGAACCTGAGAGAAACCTTTCGCAACAAGCCGAGCCTTATACTTATCCACACTACCATCCGCTGTAAACTTGGTCTGATAGATCCACTTACATCGAACCATCTTTCTCCCCTTAGGGAGATGGACTAAATCCCATGTGTTGTTCCTCATCAAGGAACTATACTCTTCCTCCATAGCTTGATCCCACTCGGGAACCCCTTATACTTCCCAAAATGTCTGTGGACCAGAAGCGGTAGCAATGAATAAATGTGGAAGGTCCTGATGTTGTGATCGAGTCCTTCGTGTATCTGTAGGATCCCCAACAAGAGAACTCGTGGACTCAAGTGTCTGTCGAGCCCAACGAGGTCTAGGTGGAGGTGGAGAACGAAGCTCCTCAACTGCAAGCGGACCCTGCAGAGGAGTAACCCTGCGAGGCGGAGTTGAAGGAGTCTCATCATCTGAATCACTAACATCACTATCCAGAATGGAGGAAGGTGAAGGAGGTAGAGAGGCTAAGCTGGGAGAGCTTAGCCTCAAAATGAACACTCCTCTCAATGAACACCTCATGTGTCTCGGGATCCATCAATCTATATGCCTTAAAACCCTCAAGATATCCAACAAATATGCAAGGCTGACTCTGAGGTTCCAATGCCTTGCATTTCTGCGGAGGTATGCGAGCCCATGCTGGACACCCAAAGACTCTGAAATGTCTCACAATCGATTTCCTACCAGCCCAAGCTTCAAAAGGAGTGATAGCTTGCAAAGCTTTGTGAGGAACCCAATTCTGGATGTGTGTGGCACAACTGATAGCCTTTGCCCAAAAAGCGGGATCAAGAGAACGTGCATGTATCATACAGTTAGCCATTTCTTTGAGAGTTATATTCTTGCATTATGCAACTCCGTTCTGTTGTGGAGTGTATGTAACAGAATGTTGAAGATCAATCCCCTCAAATGTACAAAAATCCTCAAGTCTCTTGTTCACATATTCCCTTCCATTATATGTACGAAGAATCTTGACCACTTTTCCAGATTGCTTCTCCACAAGAGTCTTGAAGTCCTTAAATCTATCAAATACTACACTCTTACGAATGAGAAAGTAGACCCAAATGAAATGGGAGTAGTCATCAATCAAGGTGAGGACATAGCGGGCCTTGCTAAATGAAGGTGTTGGAAATGGACCTGCTACATCGTTGTGAACAAGTTGAAGAACTTTCAAATCTCTCCAAGCTTTTCCCTTATCAAACTTCTCCTCGGGATGCTTGCCCATGGAACAACCTGAACATACACCCTCTGAAAAACTGATTCGAGGTAGACCTGTGACCATGTCTTTAGTGTTGAGCTGTTGAAGATAGCGGTAGTTGAGGTGATCAAACCGCTCATTCCATAGCTTACTTTCTGAATTTGAATGAGTAAGCAAGGCCCTAGAAGGAGAACTTGGCACAAAGTGGGAGAATGAATAAAGCCTTGAGTTATCATTGACTTGTCCCACTGCTACCAAGGCATCATCATCAAGTTCCTTTCCCACAACTGAATCAGGTGTAAACTCAACCTTTTTCCCATTCCCATAGTGAGTGATTTGGTAGATAGAGAGAAGGTTGGTAGATAGAAAGAAGGTTGGTAGACAAGTTAGGAACATAAAGAACATTCTCAAATGTTCCATCATCCATGTCAACTGAACCTTTCCCTGCAACCTCTACTTGTGTATCATCACCTATGTAAATGTGAGGTACCTTAGATGGCTCCAATGAAGAAAACTGCTCCTTTGTAGAACCCATGTGATAAGAGGCACCCGAGTCAAGTATCCATTGTTGTGAAGAACCTGTTGTAGCCACAAATGTTTGCCCTTTTCCCTTAGACTGTGAGGAAGAGGGAGGAGATGAATCCTTCTTTGTGTAGGCGGATGGCAAGTTGATGTTGTTTTTCTTAAGAAGATTTGTCAACTCATCAACTTGCTTGGTGTGGCATCGATGCTCATCATGACCATACTTCTTGCAATAAGCACAAGTTGGTTTATCCTTCTTAGGTGAAGTCCCCTTCTTGGAAGAGGATGAAAAATCGTCTTGTGATGGAGAGGATGATTATTCTTTTTTTGTTGTGTCTTTGACTAAGATTGATTCTTCTTCTTCTTGGAATCTTTGCCTTGACTCCCTTGACTCCCTTGATTAGCCACCAAAGTCTTGGACTTTGAAGACTTGAGAAGCCCCATGTTCAACAACTTAGATTGTTCCAATATCAACATTTCTGTGAAAGCATCAAATGAAGGAATAATGTAGGAACTCCCCACTATCAAACGATGAGTTTGGAAGCTAGATACAAATGCTGCATATTCTGGTGCAAGCTTGTCTGACAAGTTGAATATCAACTGAGCATCCTTTTTGTCAATTCCACAATCCTTAAGCTTTGCTCTTAGCTCATTTGCTTTGGTGACATAATCTTGGATTGTATCAAAACTCTTGGGATCCAAGTTGGTGAGTTCATTGTCAATCTTGTAACCTCTGATTTCATCAACTTGACCATACAACTTCTGAAACATATCCCAAGCCTCTTTGATTGTTGTACACTTCTCAATGGGAAAAATGAGGTCATTTGATACATACTTACGCAAAGTTCCAAGAGCCATACAATTCTTAGTGTGCCATTCTAACTGAGCATTAGTATCAGCCTTAGGATCAGGTGGTGCTGCTATAGTTCTATCTATGTAATGCGTGAGACCTTTTTCCATTAATTTGCTCCATACTTTAATTTTCCATGATGCATAATTATGTGGAGTTAAAGGTAGAAATTTATGAGGACTCATTGCAACAAAAATGAAAGAGAACAAGGAAAGAGAGCCCCCCCCCCAAAAAAAAAAAAAAAATTCACTCAATCAAAGAACCCCCCCAAAAAAAAAGATGATTTGGCACTTTATACTTAATGCGTGTACAATGGGCCACTTGCAAAAAATGGCAAAGTGGACTTCTGATTTCAACTTTACAACTGCCTCAATAAGGCCAAAAGAGACTCAAACTAATAATGCAAGAGATCTAAACTAAGATCCAAACAATTTACAAGTACCAAATAGGCCAAATAAGACCAATATCTAAAATTACAATTCCCACTCAAAATCTCTAAAATTTGATCATGGATTATGAAAGTAGACATAAAAAAATACACTTATCAAAAAAAACGGCACCTAAAAAGAAGCTCGTATGAGCTCAAATGAAGCCTTTGAAGTTGCAAAATTGAGGATTGGACAGGGACAGCTAAGAGAATCCGAAAATTCCTAAAAACCTGTGCACCAAAATTAAAAAATAACCACACCACTCCGAAGAGCACGAAAAATTAGCCCAAATAAAAAAAAATAGCACAATTGAGAAAGTTGTGGGCCTCCAAAGTTGACCCAAAAATCCAAACTGCTCAACTGAGAGGGGTCTAAAAAAATTTCAAAAAATGTTGACTAAGCGGCGGATTGTGCGCTGCTGACTGGGCTAAAGGTACGGTTTTTTTTTGTTTTTGTTTTTTTCAAAAAAATCTATTTCAAAACTGGTTAAAAAAAAAAAAAAAATTGAGATCCGAAAATTTCGTACCGTACCGCCCGAATTGTGCAAAAAAATCCTCCAACACCCAAAATTCGATTTTCGCCAAAATAGGTCGAGTTTATACTCAATTTTTATGGAAAAGGCCTCCTGGACGCAATGGTGAGGTCAAAAATGCTCTAAGATGCCTCCAAAAAGCATTGTTCCTCATATCCGAAAATAGAAGCCTTCCAAGATGTCTCCAAAAACCAATCAATGAAGCCCCAATGGCTCTAATACCATGTGAGATTTTGCCAAGATCAAGGGCAAAAATGAAAAGCATAAAAGAATGACAAGAACAAACTGTATTTTTATCAATATGCAAAAATGATCAACTGGATTTTCCAATACAATGAATATAGACCTGCTTATATAGGCAAGGCCATATGGATGTATGAGCACACAATCATGACATGTGGCTCAATGAGAAACAAGGGTAGGTAAGAAATACTAGGGGTAGGTAGGAGAAATAATATAATATTCCACAAGAGGTGGATGACCCACCAAATGTGGAGTGTAACAGCAAAATAAGACCACAAAAGGTGGAATTTCCCCTACAAGCTACATCCCTATGTGCACACTTCCCTAAATGTCTCAAATCCAAACTACAAAGAAATGCATTATCCTAAGTTAACTTAAGTAAAGTGTAATAATATCCATAATGAATATTTATTTACACCAACAGTTAGTTCCACCAAAAAACCCTAAGTTTTAAGATTATCATAATCATAATAACACATTAATTTTATATTTAACTATTTTAACACACAACAATTCATAAAACATCTTATCATTAAAACGATGCTTTTATCCCAATATTAATAATAAATCTTGGTTAGATAAGGTAGGAATGTCTATGAAATTGTGCTTTCAAACAAGAAACATAAGAAATAATAGTGACAAATATAAGGCTCATCATACCCCCAACTTAACAAATTACTTATCCTCAAGCAACTAAGGTCTCTCATTATACTTGAGAGCTATCACACCAAAATCATATGCTTCGGTTGCTCCTTCACACTATTTCAATGGAATCCCCTTTGGCCTTGTATCTACTTCCACTTGGCATCTTCTCCCTATACAACACAAAAATTGTTTCCATACCCATGTGAAATGGGAAACCATAGTACATATAAATGGTTTGCTTGAAAGTCAATATTTGATTATATGAATTTTATTAATTAATAAATTCTACTTAAGTATGTCAATCTTGTACAAATAACAAGGACTAGTATCTTGAAAAGTGGAGCTAAATTTAATTTAAACAATGTATTAAATATGTAACTTGAGATTGTGTAGCAATACACTGTTTGATTGAATAAAATAAGATAATTAAATCAATTTGAGTTAGTAATTAATTGGTTCTTATTTAATTATGAGAATTAAATTTAATATTATAAAAATGGAATAATTTTATTTTTTTGAATAAACGAAATAGTTAAATTAGAGATGACTTTTAGTTGCGACATTTTATTGTATTCATCTTACAAACTTTAAATATAGAATTATTTTTAATATATAAATAAAATAAAACTAATTATTTACTACTTAAAATATATGTGTTGGATTTGTGAGAGAATATATATTAAAATATGAGTAGATTATTATTCTAATATTAAAATTGTTGAGGATTTTAATTGAGGAATGTACATTTTTAGTTACAATTTTTTAAAAGGTATTTTTTAATTAAAAATAGATTGTTGTTTCTATTTAATTAAGATATCTAGTTGAAAGAAATAGATGTTGGAAATTTTAGAAAGAATTTTTATAAAATATAGAATTTATAGAAAAAAACACATGCGTAGATAGAGATTCTAGTGAATTGAGATTAGAATATTTTGAAGAGGGTAATTGAAGGAGTTCAACTGCCTTATGGATCAAGGGTTTTAACTTCAATCAACAAGGCTATAAATTATGTGTTGACAAGGTTGGCATATAGGCATGGAAAATTTGTAGCTTCACATTTCATCTTGGATCAAAACTAAATTAGGTTATTCCCTAAATCTTTGACTAATCCCATGCTGAGTATATGCTTGTATTTATTGTTGAACTTGGAAATGTCGATAATGAATTGAAAACTTAAGATTTGAGTAAATTCAATCTATGGAAACCTTGGCATATATTGTTTTTGTGTTGTACAAAATTTTTGTCAAAAACTATGGAACGAGAAGTTGGGGAAAATGTTTATTAGAATGATGATTGAGCAAAATTAAGGGTTTGGGGAGTTTGAAATTTGTTAAATTGAATTATGTAAAATCACTACTATTCCTTTTTCCTAAATGTCTTTGAAGTTTGGTTTTAATATTTTATATTTCAATATAAATTGGTTAGGTTTTCAATAGAGAAGATTAGGGTAGTCCTAATGTTCAAGTTAGAGAAATTATTTTTACAAAAAAAATTGTGTGACTAACAACACCCCTTATGCCAACTATGTAACCCTAGGCACTAGATATGACAAGCTTCCCCTACGGGTCAAAAATTGACTAGGAGCACCACCATAGATGTCATTTAATGTCAATAGTACCACCCTAGTCACTAGATGCGTCCAACAATGTGACCTTCCACACGGCTATCAAGGTTGGATTTTGAGTATTTTTAAGTATTGTTTTCTCAAATAAGTCCAAAATGTCTTATTTTCTACTATCATTGTTTGTTGTAAAAAATACTACTTTTTTGTAAGGAATTGTTTATGTGATCACATAATATGATAGTCGTAGTTGGCATCTAAGTTCTACCAATGTATTTTTGTGAGATTGTCTCTCACTTGAGAGTTGTGACTATTTTTTTATACCAATTGTCTAGTGTATAAGCCAAGTTGAATTTCAATCTTGTGCTACAATTAGACTTGAATACCCTACTAATCTTGTGTGTTTAAATTATGAGTGTTTGGATATCTATTGTCGTGAATGATGAATCCTAGTATAATCTTCTCTACTTCATATATCTATACCTAGGAGATCATTGTCCCTTATAATATGACCGAGAATTGATAATACACTTCTCACTTTTTTCATGCAACATCACATGAGCTATAGTGGAGTAGAAGGTAGATGATCTAAAGGTTGCTTATGCATTTAATGTACGTGTCTATGATTAAATGAGTAAACTATCTATTGAAAACCTATGACTCACTTATAAGCATGCATGCCAATATTGGTTGCTAAAGTGGTGCAGGAGCACCTAGTGAAGCTCATGGAGCACTTCATCAAATTTTGGTTTGAAATGGCCTATGTTGGTCCCAAAGGGTGTTTTTTGTGTGTTTAAGTGTCCTTTGTGTCTTATTTTTGTTGTTTTTTTGAGTTTTTGGTCAATTTTTGACCTTTTATGCTTTGTAAGCCTAGAATGGGCAAAAAGTGGAAAAATGGTCAAAACGCCTTATAAAGCCTTGTTAGGCATTGAAATATGTTTGTGTGGTTATATTAAACCATTTCACATGGTAGAGTTAATTCTATTTGGCTCACAAATCAAAAATGCTCATTATACCAAAAATTGTCAAAGTTGTCAAGCAACATTTTGACAATTTTTGGAAAATTTGTAAAAATAAGACAAAAGGTGGTTATTGGTCTGTACCTAGGCATGATTTAGCTTGTGAGTGACTATTTAAAGCCACACACAACTTTGTAGCAAGTTGGAATTCGAAAACAAAAAGAATTCAATACAAAAACTAAGAATTTTGTCTATTTTCTTGCATTTTTGCTCCATATGCTATAGCAGTCCGTACTTCCTAAGCATTTGGTTGTACTATTTTCATTTGGGCAGTTGTGTTGTGTTGTGTTAAAGCTTTCTCACCTGGGTTTGTGTGCTGGTGTGAAGTTTTAACATTGTATCAAAATTATTTTGTTTTAGCTCTGTTCTCGGTTGAGTAAGGGTTTGGTTTCAACAATGGAAACAACTTGATTTTCTTTGGCTCTTTCTCCATGGCCTCTGAGAGTCAAGTCGTTGTACATAGCCTTCTTGTTTATACAATTTTTTGTTTGATGGCAATGACAAAGAAAATGGTTTTTGTTGCTTACTAGGCGAGCTCCTATAGCCCGGCTAGTGAATTTTCATGGTGTAAAACAAAGCTTCTTTGCAAACTCCCACCAAGTGGACCTCATTTTCGGTTTCCTAAGGTGGAATGAAGTTTGGACAGAGATTTTAGACTAGATGGGAGGATGTTTCAATGAATAGTTTGTTGGAATGCATTTTGAGTAGCCAAAGTGTTGAATACAATGGTTTTTTAGCACTTTTCCTCTTGAAACTTGGTTGCACATCAAGTGTTTGTCTTTATGCTTGCAGGGAAGAAAGTTGGAAGGCTTTATAATGATGGTACAAACCATCTCAAAATATTTGGTGGTCTGAAGAAGAGTTTGGAATGGTGATAAGGTGTTTGAAGACTCAAAACCCTTGAAAACCCTTGTTTTTAGGCACATTTATAGAACAGCAATTGTACGGTATTTTCAGACCTCTTCATAGCACAAACTTGAAAGATATCCATAAAGGGTATCCAGATATGCAAGGGTTTCATGAAGTGTTTTAGCAGTTTGTGGAGTTATAAGCGTTTTAGCAGTTTTGGAGGGCTAATTGGGGCTCTTTCCTTGTAGCCCTGTTTTAAGCTTTTCTTCAAATCGGGTAAGAAGACAATTGAACAGATCACCAAACCAAGTTGAAATAAGCCTAATAGGATGTTAGACAATGTCCTAGACCTCCTGCAACTCTTGGTGAGAGATTTTGGTGTTTGGAGTTAGGAAGCAAAGTTGCACTTTTGTGAGTCTTGAGAGCAAGTATGAATGAAAATAAGAACTAACATGGTAGGAAGATCTCAGGGTTGGTATGAAGCATAGAGTAGGAAAGACATCAAAGAAACAGTACCTAAACAATTGGCAAAACCTTCAACAATCACCTTTGAGGGAACTTGCAAGCCAAATTGATTACAAACACACGGTTTGAGCCAGTCCTTTTGAGTTTCTCCCTATCATAAAGTAGTTTGACATGTGGATGATAGAGTTTGTTATCAATCTTGTAAATGTGAGTTGAAGGCAAATATTTTGGAAAATGGATCTTAGCATTGGTTAAAGCATATTATAGAATCTTGCAATTGGTCTTATGATGTAGCTTGTCTTTTATTAGATAAGTTTAATATATTGTTGTATATATTAAAGATTTGGCTAACTAATGTATTATGAAATATCGTAATATCTTGATTATATATTTGAAGTGTGTTAAGATGTCATTATTACTATTGTAATGTATTGTGATCCTTACATACCTTAGTTGATATATTCAACCTATGATAATATATGTTTATGATAAAGAATCTAAAAAGAATATTCATTTCACATTGTTTTGCTTTCATTAAATTGGTTTTGAAGGGAGCAAAAACCCTATACATTAGATAGAGTAACTTAAAGCATACTCAACAATCTCAAAAAGGATAGAAATATAGCTATAAGTAAGATGTCGAATGAGAATAAATACAAATACAACCAAGTTGCTAAGCACAAATGAATGCCCAAAGAACTAGCCTAAACAATGTCAAACTTGACTGTATTCAATCTCATACCCTTCCCTTTGTTGTACGATTGAGAGAGATTTAAGAAGACATTTCTTTCGTCTTTGTATATCTGTCTAGAAATTGTTATGATCAAATCCTTAGACCAAGGAGAAGGGGGATTCCCTTGTCGAGAGCTTGTCCATGACACAATAGAGTCAACTAAACATCTAGTTGGTGAAGCCAAACATTGATCAAACTCCTCAAGAGCATGCAAACATTCCATTGAAGCCGAAACAAAAATTGGAGCAAACGAAATAGGATGCTAAGAAACTAAATCAAACTATGGGTGAGAATCCAGAAAAGGAAATGAAGTAGCCAAATGAGTGTAACTCTCCAAACCCCACCCTTGCATAAACATGACACAACACAAAGGGAATGGTAAGAGAGGACCCAACGTCATGATAAGTCTCATCGTCCTAAAAGGAGCAAATAACTTGAGAGTCAAACACATTAATAGTCAAGTGATATTCTTAAGCATTCCTCCACCACAAAGCCACTCCTTATGCCAACAAAGTGGAGAAGCAAAAGCCAAGTGATTGATGGCAAAACAACAACTACATCTAAACCCACGTGCCAACCTCTACCCACCCACTCCATCTTCTTTAATTACCTATTCAATGAGAAGGAGACCCTCATAATCAAAAGGTTGGGTGCATAACCTATCCCCACCATCAAAATAATAATCTTTGAAGAGCCTTTTAGGATATCTATGTCCATCAAAATATAGGCAAATATAAAGTACCCCATGAAGAAAGTAGTCAAGTTGACCATCAAGAATCGACCAATAATATTGTACCAATGGCTTCATAGCAAGAATATTCCTAAAATTGGAGAGGGGGATTTGGAAGTTATGTCCAAGCCAATCCAATGATAAGAGGTTCAAAGAGGGTTAAAGAAGGTGAATCAAGGCTTGACTGAGAGAGAGTGCTTTCCCCACATCCACAAGCTATCATCAAGCACCAAATCTCTTTGCTTTTGAAGAGGGATAAGTTTCAGTAGAAAATCCCCTAACACAAGGGAATTGCTTCATCTTACCTGTTGGCAATTAACACTCATCCAGTAGTCACCTTCTGAGGTAAATTGCATTTTGGGTTGTCATTGATGGTAACTCATCTTCAGGTGATGGTATTTCTTCATCCAGGTTCATTGCTTTATCATTTTGTCTTGCTTGGGGCAATCGGTATACACCCTATGGTTTACTCTTGTCAACCATTTATTCTTGGTACCGGTAATTCACATTATAGGCCTCGGTTAAGATAGTTTCGGACCCGGTTAAGTCATTTGTGGAATTGGAGGTAGCGTGTAGGTTGACATCAAATCAGATCATCGAGATAATTCTTAATATATTTTATGATCCGAGAGGAAGCCGACGAGGTTATTTTCTTTATGAGACCGACATGATGAACAAGTTAAAAGGGTATTTAAGGGAGATCACTTAGCGATGAATTGGATAGATATGGATATGATAGTTGTGATGCGATTTGAGATGCAAATAAGTCAAAGATTGATGGTATGCGAATTGATGAGCGAATGTTAGTGTATGTGTGCAATTGCACGTGCGCAATCCTAACCGGTAGCAGAATAGAGTATCAGTATCACCAGTTCAATTGAAGAACTCGGAGCTACAACCACAACTTATCCAGCATGGTCAGATGCTTCATTTAAGTTCAATTTTGTTACGAATCATTTTGTAATGATTTGTAAGTCAGTGAGACTTCCATATATGTGTATTTGAGTAGTGAACTCTAGGGGGTAAGTCTGTATGGATGTGCATACCCCTCTATGTAATATTTGCATACCTTAATCAAGTATATAGATATTGTGGGTATTAGCCCCACCGTGGTTTTTCCCTTTACAAGGTTTTCCACATATAAATACTGATATTATGGTATTGCTTTATGTGTTCATTTGGTTATGCACTTTAATTTTATATTCTGTCATCCGATTAATCAATAATAAGTTCAGAAATTCTTTTACCGATAGAACATTGATTCACCCCCCCTCTTAGTGTTCTTGGATTCCAACACTTAACCATCGACAAAAAAACTCCATGATTCCAATACCCATTTGTGGAGATTAGAAAGTGATGGCCATATTTCATTGAATCTACAAACTACACCATGTTAAAGACAAATCTTTATTTTCAAATACGTCCTATTGACAAATCACTAGAAAGGAAGGATTAAACACAAAGGAGAGGCCAGATTAAATCTCATAACAAAGGGCAAGTAGGACTGCTAAAGTCAACTATAGTCACATAAGGCTACTCTCAACCCAAACCCAAACAACCAAATAACAAACCAACAAGTACAACACCCAAGAGAAACCCTAGTCATAGGAACAAAAATGGCATCATTTGCATTAATAATGATCTAACCAAGGCCAATACCAAGCTCAACCAAGGCTATGAGAGGTAAAGAGTTTGTAACAAGGGGAACATAAAAGACTAGCGAAGCGTAACCATATTAAAAAGACAATCATTTTTAAGCCCCAAACCACTTGCAAAGGCCACACCAAAAATAAGGGCACTCACAAAAGGGACGCCTATGTCAAGACAACCTTTAGACACCTACAATAAAGGAATCTAGAAGATAATGGCCAATGATAGGTTTCAGTTTCACACAAAAACAAAAGCAACATATTTCTAAAGTATTATTGTTGCTTAATGATTATTAAATTATTTATTGATCCACTTCAAACCAATTGATAATTGAGAGAGGTCAAGTTCCTTAGATGTGTGAGCTTAAATTTACCTACATCATTCGCAATGAATCCCATAAAGAGTGGTTTATAAGCAGATGATCATCACACATTGACATCGTAATATTGCATTTATCAACCATTACATGTGGGAAGACTATGGGTTGTAATCATAACCCTAAAGTGATATTGATGTTTTATACTTCTTAGAGATTATACTATTCTATATCGAATGTAATAATATGCTCGTGTAATTAGTGTGAATATTAACTCGGATCCCTTTGTTGCAGTGCTTTTATATCACGGAATATGATTATTTGTTCGATTAAAGTAACAATAATTGTGATTTGCATTTTTGGTAATGTTGTATGCACACGTGGCCCAAATTTTGTAGCAAGAACTCCCTTGCAAGATTGGAAAACTAAAACGTGGACAAGTCGATGATAGGCAGCAATTTAAAATTTCAGGTGTATAAACAAGTTTTACCTTAAGATAAAAACTGAACAGCAATGCCCAGATACTAATTTGGAGAAAACTTCTATGCAATACAAAGAAAGGCGTAAATGCTCTAATTCAATGCATGTAATGGATGTTTAGGACTTTATTTTCTTTCTTCAAAGTAATAATGCAGAGTTTTTAGAAAGAATTAAAAAAAAAATTATGCTCTAATTCAATGCATGTAATGGATGTTTAGGACTTTATTTTCTTTCTTCAAAGTAATAATGCAGAGTTTTTAGAAAGAATTTAAAAAAAAATTCATCAACAAAGTCATTTTAGCTTTCAGATATGGAGCACAAGCTTTAAGCCACTCTACCAAATTTGGAGAAGCATGATCCCAACCTCATCCCAAAAGAATATTAGAAAACCAAACAGAATAATAGAATTTCCCTTAAACCAGAAAATGGAAAATCCTAAAATATATATATATTGGAAAAGCGACCTTCCACACAGAGAACAGTAACAGTGCAAGCATTGATGGAAATTCAACATTAGATGATAGGTGCTTAGGACTTTGTTTTCTTTCATAAAAGCATATATGCACTTAATTTTCAGACTTGGCACGGCTTTCAGAGATAATATAGGAAAAAGAAAAAAAAATACTAGAATTTCCCTAAAATAGGAAAACGGATTAATCTAACTAACGATATATTTATTATACACACAAATTTCAATCTTACAAGAGCAATGCACATAACATAATTACCATCAAATAATACATTCAAAAATGCTAAATAGAAAAGGACTTTGCAGCAAAGTGATCAACATTATTTTCATGGGTAATCAGCTCACAGAATAACAACGATTTAGCGGTGCAGGAGTAAGAGCTCCGAACCAGAAAATACCAGCAGAAATATTAATATTGTAAACTCGAATTAGCATCATGATCAGCGTTAAAACGATACAATCAGTGCTCAAACAATGTCACGGAAACAACACCTCCGAGAAACTTGAATGTAAAATTTATGGAGACTAAAACCCAAAGTCAGTGTGTAAAATATTGATTAGAATCTCTATTCAGCATCTAAAATCACCAAGCTTTAAAATTTGTCCTCTGGCAGGGGCACACAATCTAAAATCATAGGGTAAACTTTGATCATTCAAACAGAAAAAAAAAATTCTAAACCGGAAAGTTTCTCTATTTCAATTAGAAACGATACGCTGAAGTCACCCCTCCAAAGGAAGGGTAAGTGTCTGCACTTCGCAATGAATCCCTTCGCAAATATGGATCCATGTAGTCAGCTTCCCTTCGGAGATCCTGCCTCATATCAAGGTATGTATCATCCAAAACAGGGCGCTCTCTTCGAATTTGATCACGAAGGAGCTCCCGCTGAGAATCAATGCCACGGTAATTCAAATCAGAAATCCCATTTCCCCATAACAGTGGTTGAGGTGAAGTTATTGGCCCAGGTCTCCCACCAAATGGACTTCTACGAGGGTATGAATTAAAAGAATAAGGATCTTCTGAAAATTGGGCGTAACGACGAGGCATTTCATCTACAGGGATTGATAGGCGAGGGACAGGAACATTTTCGGCATAAGGCACATGCCTCCTCTCTGCCCTAGAAGAACTATCCATACCCAGGCGACCATCTCTTGGAATAGGTCGAAAAAGATGACACAATTTGCTCACCTGGATAGGTTAAACAAAGAGACATAAATATGATTCAAAAGCAAACAAAAATCATTTTAAAGGCTCTGAAATATGAAATATATTGACTTGAATAATTCAAAGTTACCTGCTGTTTATTCAGCTCAAATTTAAACTTCCTTTTTGATTTTCCGTAGTAGTTATCTTTGATGGCAACCTTAAATTTGTCCTCTGGCAGTGGCACACAATCTCTATCAATTTGAAAAAGTACCTGTGGCACATCTCAAAAACCATTACAATAGTTCATAGAGATTTTTACGCAAAAACAATCATTAAAACATTCTTTCTCAAATCTCTTTAGATTCCCATGCAACCCAACTTTGAACCCTAAATCTGAAACGCTCTAGTAGAATGGCATTAGAAGCTTTCTTGCATGGAAAATATGCCCACAGTAGCAAACCCCAGAAATGATAAAAAGCATTTCAAACTGTACAAATCAGCATCACAGGAGCACATGTAACCAGTAGATGGCAGAGCAACAACAAATATTACAAACAATAACAGATCTTATCAAAGCGGTGTACGTTGAAGAATTAAAAGCCAAAAAGACCAATTGAGACCCATCACCCAAATAAATAAAAGCTAAAAACCTGTACCTTTGAAATGTTTACAATTTTATGTTCGTGTGTCAGAACTTGAAAATCAAATAAGTCAACAGGATTCATACTATCAATGATATCTAGTGCCAGAAAAAATATAAACATTTGCAAATTATCCAGCTATGCAAAAGACTAAGAGCTTAAATCTTCAAAGGAACAGGTAGCAAGAAAATTCCAAATATTAAGGGTATCTAACAGAATCAAAGTTCATAAAGATTGAAATCTTCTAAATATTGAATCAAAATAAGAACATACCTGGGCTGGAAATGGCCTATTGGAAGACTTAAAAGCATCGGGCTGGAGATCAAGACCACCACGTCGTTTAGCTCTGTAAATGCCATACATTAGCCGCAGTTCAAAGTCATACAAAAAGAGTTTCATTCCTCTGGTCACCCTCTCAACAATATCCTTCTGACTTTTAGGCAAGCCAAAAACATGGTAGCGGAAACAGTCCTCTTTGGTTTTCGAGTTGCACATGAATATTAATCCTGCAATATCATTCTTCGCTCCAGTAGAAGCTTCAGGTTTCTTCTTATCTTGATTCTTGGCTCCAGCAGAAATTTCAGGTTTCTTCTCACCTTGTTTTTCACTCTTGTTCTTCTTAGATTTCTTCTTCTTCGATTTCACTTTCTTTTTGATCTTTTCATTTTCATCCTTGGTATTCTCCTCTTCAGTCTTCAAATTAGCAGCTTCAATTTCAGCCATAGGCTCGTCAGTTTTCTCAGAAACTTCATTGGCACCAGGCTCTGTGTTGCCCTTGACGTTGTCAGAGCCATGTACTTTCTTGTTCACTTCAGAAGAAGTTGCATTCTCCTTGGCCGCCAATTTTCCCTTATTCTTCCCCATGATTTGTAACCAATGTCCAGAAATGGGTACAGAAATGCACACAACGTGACTGTATAAAAAAAAATAAGACGTAACATTTCAGTATACCATTAACATCCATTTTTGAAAGTAGTCAACATATAAACCTGTAGACCACTGCACAAGAACATTTAGCACCAGTGTTTGGCTTAGAAAACTAATTAACAAGTTTAACTGTTAATGCTTACAAGTCAATTATACATCAAAACCTGATAACATCAATTACACATAGAAACCTGTAGACCATTGCACAAGAACTCTGGCACCACTGTTGGGCTTACGAGTTAATTGCTAATGCTTACAAATCCACCAAAAGAAGTTATTAACAACAAAATGCAAGCTCATAAGCAAAAATGAAAATCAATTTCAAATGAAGCAAACCCCAACATTTTAATGCATTATACTGACAAAATGGGAAACAATGTCAACTCAAAACCGAGGCAAGAAATCAAAACCCATATAGCATATCTTAACACAAAACCACAATCACAGGCCCAAAATAAAAATTAATTTCATGCATGGAGCATATCTTAACCTTGACATAGACAGACAGCAAACAAGCTTCGACGTGAAACAAGCCCAAAATATAAATCAATTCTATGTTCAACGTAAATCCATTTGATACATGCAAAAATGATGACAAATTCTGTGTATGAAGATAATACTAACAATCAAATAGAAGTTTGCATGTATAGGCAATCAATTTCACATATCATAGATAATGCTAGCAATTAAACACAAACTTATGGCTATACCCACCTCACAATCCAAAGCATAAAATCCCGGTCATGTGATTGACATGTAATGCTTTAGCTCTAATTTGAATCGTTTACTGTGTGTAGCGCTTTACAAACTGTTTGACTTGTTTACCCTAATTAACTTGTTTAAATAAGCAAGCAGGCATGTACACCAAAAGGGTAAGTAACCAGCAATACCCGCTTGCTTGAACTATGGCTAACCCCATTCCAAAGAGTTAAGATATCTTCATAACATCCAGCACTGCATAATTTCCCTGAAACAGGGTCTCAAAGAAGTATAACACATCGTAATTGAAAATATTTTGCGGTGACATCCAAATACATGGTATAATATCTGGCAAAGATCCCTTGAACCGTGTGAAAAATATTGCATTGTACCATTTAGCAGACAGCAGAAGCTAAATTTTGTTGCCAAAGTTTGCTGAGGCTTACTCAATCACTATCTACATCCCAACATCATGAGACAAAACGGGTTAAAATTTGTAACACTCACCAGATTTACTCTCTTGCTCAGATCTGACCTACGCAAATTTAAATGTAAATAGCGAAAGAAAAAAAACAGACAAGACCAAACACATGTTCCTAAAAAGAGTAGCACAAAAAACCTCCATGGAAAATCAACTAGGGCAAAGATTCATACTAGGGTTCGCCAGTGTCTGACCTACCCGAGTCTTGTAAATATATCGGCAGAAAATGTATAACTTAAATAGCACTGAACATAAACAAAATAGTTAAAAATGGGTAAAAATATCTACTGAATCAAGCTGACAATCTAGCTGCTGACACTTGCTATGGAGAAATGAACATTACAGTTTCGGCCAGTTCTGGCTTCTTTTAAGCATCCAGCACAGTAAAAGTCATAGAAACACAATCCACATTAGCCAAAACATCCCAAAAAACTTTTACGATATCTTGACTTCCTAATCTACAAACTGGAAAAAAATACCACAGCCACATTTACATGCAATAGCATAGTTCACGGCAATTCCTTAAATTGATTGACCTGAAATTATTTTACCTGCAAAAGAACCAATAAAGGGTTTCTTACGGTGCACAGCTCTTTAAATTTATAACACCCCATGTGTAAGCTCTAAAACTTCATTAGCGGGTAAAAGAAAAAAGAAAGATCAGAAGGCATGCCAGGTTTCTTGTGTTCTACCTTTATTTCCGCAGCCCCTCTCTAACACTTGACGTAGGAAAAACCCAACAGAAACCTTCTAACAGAGACGTCGTAGGTTCGAATCTGGACCTCCAACTGCAGATCCACACTTAAAAAAATGAAAAAACAACCGGGCGGAAAAAGTAACAGAAAAACATATAAATATAGCCCGCGCAAAGTAAAAATTGAGCTTCTTTGCAAACCTTTGAAATGTGCGGATTCAGCGGGTTCCTCTTCTTCGCACCTGGAGAAGAAATGACCAACAAATGAAGAGCAAGAGGCCAAGTGTAAAATTATAGAACTATATATCTAATCTCATTTTTCGTGAGTAGAGGGAAACCCCCGTGTAACCCATGACCAACCCTAGTTAATTAGCACAATTGCAGTATTTCTTGTCGAAATATCTTTTTCTGCCGACTGATGATAATTATATGAGCTGCTTTTAGTTAAATTGCTTACCGCGCTCTTTTTCCCCTTTTGTTTCGGGCTAACTTTATCCTTTTTCTCTTTCTATGACAATTAGTGTTAGTTAGATCTGTTTGTCTTAAATAGTTATTTAAGACATTTATACTAATTCAATCTGCTTGTTTTACATAGATATATTTAAAACATTTATACTAATTAAATCTATTTATTTTAAATAGATATATTTAAAAGGTAATTTTTCTAGTTTGAGTAGTTGGTAAGGTTATATTAAGGCTTTGGGTTCTTTTGATGTATGTCCAAGGTTCAACTCTTGTTGGTTGGGTTATTGCACCATCCTAGGGGACTAGTGTCACCCTATCTCACCCCATTCGCACTCCAACTTGACATCAAAAATAAGCACAAGACAAGGTCTAGTGACAATTGCTAGGATGAGATGTGGGGATATGCCTTGAATCTATTTATTTTATATAGATATATTTAAGAGGTAATTTCTCTAGTTTGAGTAGTTGGTAAGGTTATATTAAGGCTTTGGGTTCTTCTGATGTATGTCCAAGGTTCAACTTTTATTGGCTGGGTTGTTGCACCCATCCTAGGGGACTAGTGTCACCCCATCTCACCCCATTGGCACTCCAACTTGACATCAAAAATAACCACAAGACAAGATCTAGTGACAATTGCTAGGATGAGATGTGGGGATATGCCTTAATTCTATTTATTTTAAATAGATATATTTAAGAGGTAATTTCTCATGTTTGAGCAGTTGGTAAGGTTATATTAAGGCTTTGGGTTCTTTTGATGTATGTCCAAGGTTCAACTTTTATTGGTTGGGTTGTTGCACCCATCCTTAGGGAACTAATCTCACCTCATCTCACTCCATTGGCACTTGACATCAAAAATAAGCACAAGACAAGGTCTAGTGGGAATTGCTAAGATGAGATGTGGAGATATTTTATTTATTGACTTGAAAGTAAAATATATCAAATTATTTTTTAATTTGTCGTAGAAGGATAAGCCCTAATTCTTTTTAAACATTTAAGATCTAAAATTTTTAAAGCATCATCTAGTGAAATAGATATTACATCTATGTATTTATACCTCATTAACATCTATGCATTTAGCAACAATTGGGTATTGCATCGTTGCTTATTGTTTTCAATCATTATTCACAAGTCATTGAATTAGTCTATTTAAGAGTTTGACTATGGTTATGTTTTAAAAATAAGCTTTTTATTGATTTTAACTTTGAATATTTAAAAAAAATGGATTTCATTTATAGATTATTTATTTTGTAAATGTAAAATTAATGTTAATAATTTTAAGGTTCAGTTTGGTTTTCTATGATAATTAGTGTTTGTTAAATTTGTTTGTTTTAAATAGATATTTAAGACAAACAAACTAATTGATTTTTTTTTTGTTTTAAATAGATATATTTAAGACATTTATACTAATTAAATCTATTTGTTTAAAAGATATATTTAAGACGTAATTTTTTAGTTCGAAAAATTTGTAAGGTTGTGCTAGGGTGACAGGTAGGTGGTTTGACAACACATCTTCCTTCTCCCAAAAGCGCAACCCCTACTATTCTAATATATTTAAGATGTAATTATTTAGTTCGAGTAATTGGTAAGGTTGTGTTAGAGCTCTAGGTTCTTTCGATGTAGATCTAAAGGTTTCATCTTGTTGGCTAGGTTGTTGCAACCATCCCTAGGGAACTAATCTCGCCTCATCTCACTCCATTGCATCCCAACTTGACATAAAAAATAAGCCCAAGGCAAGGTCTTGTGATAAACGTGGGGGTGCTCCTGGATTATCAAAACAAGAAAATAAATATATTTAAGATATTTATACTAATTAAGTATGTTTGTTTCAAATAAATATATTTAAGACATTTATATTAATTTGTTTATAAATTGTATGTATATTTTTTGAATGAGCTTTTTTGGGGGGGTCAGTAATAATTTGTTTTTTATTGCATTATAATATTGAGAGATTACAACAAAAGTTTGGGCTTCTAGACTGCAAAATAGCCCAACTACGGATATTATCCTTACATTCATAACCCTTAAGCACCACAACCCATAAACTCAAAAACATTTATTTAACGGACCTTTTCCATTCCTTTCAGCTTTCACTACTTCATATAGGGTGACCTGCAGCCCCTAACCATCTATAACCAAAAACCGCCCAAACCCTACTACATCTTGCAGAAATTGAAACATCTATAAGCCACCATAATACACTAAGCACTGTAAAAACCAACTGTAACTACCTTACAACACTATATCAGACATATTTAAATATAAGAAAAAGACCTTCCACACAGTCTAAACCATTCTTCGTTTCCTCACCCCTGACCGCCTGCCTTTAGGAACCGTCTCCAGCCATGCCTGTGTCAATTCGTTGTCTTCCTTCTCATGCCTCTGAATTATCCCCTTGAGGTTCTCTCAAGCTCGCGCCCTTTCCAAAACATAGGCCTCCTTATCCACCTTCTCAATCCACCGAACGAAGGAAAATATGTTGAATTCATCAGCATCCTTAGCCTCTTCAAAACCTTCTAAGTAGTCAAAACCAACCCCAGGCACCGCCCACTCCAGGATGGAGTCCAAACCCTCGAGCATTGCATCTTCAAAAATGGATGTAACTGCCCATTTAACCGTTTATGTGTTTTCACCAGTTTCCAGACCCCAAGCTATCACCATTGAAATAATATCCAAATTCACCTTCCACCTTGAAACATTCTCCATGAATAAAGGCCCCGCGACCTCCATCACGGTGTTAACCACCTTTGCATCCTTGAATCTTAACAGCCCCGACATTCTATCTTTGCTCACAACTCCTTTAAATCCTTTCTACTGCTTTTTAGTGGTTACTGTGAAATTTGCCTCCATGTTTTTAAACTATGAGCTCCTTCACTCTGCAAATTTGCCTCTTTTCTACCCTAACAAGCTCCTGAATTTTATCGCTTCACTCTTTACCAATATTAACTCGACTACCTTCATCTTTTATAGGCCTTTCATAGGTCTTGATTATTGATGTGACATGTCACCCTGCTAATCATGTCGACGTACTTCTAAAATCCTTGGGGAGTCATTACATCGGCCATCTATCTTAACTTACTCGTCAATCTTTATGAAAGATTTAAATGTTTTCCAAGAAGAAATTAATCATTAAATATTGGGCATCCCATAAACGTCGCTACTTCCTGCTATTATTGCCAAGTTTGATCGGATCATCATTTCCTATCCTGTGTGAGATTTCAAATCAATTTTCCCAATGAGGGAGCTGCACAAATTTTTCTGCAAGACGACATCACCCGTCCCACACCTGAAAGCCACTCATTGCACTGTCACATATTCCTGAGTTGAGATCCCTTGGAAATATTCCAGTCTAACTTCACCTTCTAATTCAAAGGACAGAGCCCATTTGGAAAGTCTGTCAGCAGCCTGATTGCCTTCTCTTCGGATGTGACTAATTTTGAAATTCTCAAAAAAAATTAACTGCTCTTTAATCAGAGCGATGAATCCTTGAAGATGTCACGCTTTGATCTCCCCATTCATTATAGTCTAGATTATAATCAGGAAGTCTCCTTCAAGGTGGAGATTTCGAACACCTTGGATTCCAGCCAATCCAACATCTAGTAGTGTTGCTTGCACTTCAACCTCATTGTTTGTGCATCTCCTTAGTCTTTTGGCTCCACATTTAATTAAATCTCCATTATCATTCCACATAGAAAAACCTACTCATGTCCGACTTCTGGAAGAATGGGCTGCCTCGTCAAAGTTTGCTTTAAACCAACCCTTCTCTGGAGGTTTCGACTGAGCTTCCAATGCTTTCTTATTCTGCCCCCTGTTGTTTGTCATTGATCCATGCCTGATCTTATTTCTCAACCAGGCTTTCTGAATATTCCTATCCATTAAGGTGAAGGGGGAAGTCACTGAGAAGGATTGTGAAGCAACTGAACCTACAACCTCTTCAATAGCCTTATTAATTTTGAGCAGTAGCCTACTCACATCCTCAACTTTATCCTGAAAGATTCTACGGTTACACTCTTTCCAGATCTCTCATATTACTAAAGAGGGGCTTATTTTCTAGACACTTGAGAGGGCCGACTTACTTGGTTGCCTTGGCCAACTTTCAAAGACCTCTTTGAGGGAGCATTGAAGAGGGCCCTGCCAATTTCAATTCCCTTGAAGATCAGACCAACACCTCTATGCAACCTCACAATTCAGAAGTAAATGGTCTACTGACTCCTCTGATTTGTTGCACATCACACATTTGGAAGGGCCTACATAACCAAGCCTTTTCCTTCTCTCCCCTGTGAGGATTCTACCTTTGAAAACTAACCATGCAAAAGCACCAGCTTTCAGAAGG
The DNA here is from genome assembly GCF_030272615.1 of Cryptomeria japonica. Lineage (NCBI taxonomy): Eukaryota > Viridiplantae > Streptophyta > Pinopsida > Cupressales > Cupressaceae > Cryptomeria > Cryptomeria japonica. The sequence continues at coordinate 43,299,638 of NC_081405.1, read as the reverse complement.
CACTCTTTGCTCCAAAATAGGTCCCATATTCTTGAGTGGCTCTCCCCCCTTCCTTCCAAAAACCAATAGCTCAATTTAACTGAATAGTTCTCGTCCTAAGCACCACACCAAATCACCCTATCCTCTATGCCTGTAAGAAAGATCTTCCTCTGATCCAACACATCCCTAAGCCTTTGCTGAGACTGAGCAGATAGACCTGTTGTCAAGAGGTCCTTCCAATCACATTCCTTTCCAAAGTCTCCCTCAATGCACCTCATGTAATCTTTTACTCTATCACCCCAAAGTTGCACCAAGTGCTCCTTTATCTCTGAGAAGTCTCCTAAATCTCTTATTGCTGAAAAACCTGCCCAGGAGTCTTCCCAAAACTAAGCTTTTGTACCTTTACCAATATGCCATGTTAGATGATCAGTGACCACCCCACGACAATCCATTATGAAATTCCAAATGGCTGACCCTTTAGGGGGGTTGCGAATTGTGAATACTCTATGATCGTCTGGAGAATCCAAATATTTTTCTCACAACACTTTGACCCACATTTGGTTTGGATTGGTGTATATGCTCCACACCAATTTAGCCCCTAAAGTTGTATTCATTTTATGCTAGTCTCTCAACCCGGCACCCCCTCTAATCTTTTCTTGGCAAATTTTATCCCATGCCAATAATGGGATTTTGTCCTGATCATTTGCCCCATTCCAAAAGAATTTTTTCATCCTTTGTTGAATTACATTAATAACCTTTTTGGGGATCTTTAAACACATCATAGAGTAAATAGGAATAGTTGACACCACAGATCTCAACATTAAAATCCTACCAGCTGATGTAAGCCATCTACTTTTCCACCCATCCATTCTATTTAAACAACTATCAATTAGATTCTTCCACAAATTAGATTTGTTTGCACCTCCAAAAAAGGGAATTCCTAAATACTTGCCAGGAGGAGACCCCACTTTCATGCCCAGAGTTCTGCAAATTTCCCTCTGCATACAAGGTTTGGTGTTGAAAAATAAAATTTTAGATTTGTTCCAATTTACTTTCTGACCTGACGCCTTTTCATACACATCCAGGGTCTCTTTCATAACCCGATATTCCCTTGCTGTAGCATCCCCTGCTAAAAAGGTGTCATCTGTAAATTGCAAATGTGTTATTGAATTCACTCCTGCTGCAATTTGAACACCTTTCCAAACCCCTTCTTCCCACTTCTTGGAAATGAACCTCCCAAGCACTTCTGCCATAATAATGAACAGAAAGGGGGAGAGAGGATCACCTTGCCGAATGCCTTTCTTAGACTCAAGAAAGCCCTGAGGGCTTCCATTTATAATGACTGAAAATCGAGGGGAGCTAATACAACTTTTCACCCACGCAATCCATTCCTTACTGAAACCAAATCTCCAAAGGACTTTCATAAGAAAATCCCTATTCACCTCATCATAAGCTTTCCTTATACCCACCTTAACCATCATCATTTTTGTCCTTGTTGTCCGAATGGAATGAACAACTTCATGTGCAAGGATGATTCCTTCATAAATAGATTTGTCCGGGGCAAATCCACTTTGTTCACTAGATATAACCAAATCCAAAACTAGTTTTAGTCCGTTAGCCATCACTTTGGATATTATCTTATAAATGGTGTTGCATGGAGAGATAGGGCGAAAGTCATCAAAAGAAATGAACTCGGCCTTCTTTGGAATCAAGGCTATAAAAGTGTTGTTGAAGTCCTTTAAAACAAACCCTCTCGTCCTTGATTCCGCCACAACTCCTAAAATGTCATCTGCTAGGATGTCCCAAAGTTTTTGAAAAAAGAGGGCTGGGAAACCATCCGGCCTTGGAGATTTGTCCGACCCTAAACCAAAAATAGCTAGCTTCACCTCCTCCATTAACACCAGCTCCGTCAACCTTTCATTGTGTTCTTCCTTCACACTTGAAGGGATAACCCCCAAGATTTGAGGCATGTCTCCTTCCTGGTTCCCCACACCATTGAAGATATCTGAAAAGTGTTTAACTGCCTCCTGATTTATTTGATTTAACTCTGAAATGGTCCCCCCTTCTTTGTTCTTTATAGAAAAAATCTTGTTTTGAGATCTTTGAACTTTGACTGAATTATGGAAAAAATTGTATTTTTGTCTCCATCTTTTAACCATGTTTCTCTAGATTTTTGTCTCCAAAAGATTTCCTCTCTTGCTAACACCTCCGAGTATCCTTTGCTCAACGGTTTCTCTTTTATGAAGTATTCTTCATCCATTCCTTGGCTAATTATACGTTCATGAAGAGCTTTTAACTCTTCTTCTAATTCATCCTTTTCATTGAAAATATTCTTAAAAGTTTCTCAGTTCCATCTCTTAAATTGTTCCTTTAAAAACTAAAAATTTTTGAAAAAAATAAAGGCTTTGTTACCTGGACTGTCCGGATTGTGCTTCCACCACTATTCGACTATATTTCTAATATTGTTGTCTCGTAGCCACATTGCTTCAAATTTAAACAAGCTTCTCTTAGGGGCACTGTCTTTTTGAAGTCTAAGGCAAATAGGGTAATGATCTGAGCCCGTAATAGGTAGAATCTCAGCAACATTGTTCCAACGACTCTCTGACCAATCTCCAACTATAAAAAACCTGTCTAACCGCTCTGCAATATTTAGAAAACCACTCCTCCTATTAGTCTAGGTGAACTCCCTCGTTCTAAAGGGAATCTCAATCAATCTTGAGTTCATGACAAAAGAACTGAAGTCTCTCTGACTCTGCCTATTCCAACCCACACCACCCATTTTATCCAAGGGGCGAAGCAGAGCATTAAAATATCCTCCAAGAATAAATAAATTCTCCTTGTCATTCCTCATGATGTCCGACAGCTCATCCCACATCTGCAATTTCATATTTGAGTTGTTGGGCCCATATATGTTGATAAGGAAAAAGCTTGTTTGAAGTTGCAATGAATTAATCTTCAACCACTGCCACCACCGAGTAGTTCTAATAACTACCAAATCCATCACCGAATCCTTCCAAAGAGCAGCAAGTCCTCCGGAGGCACCTTGAGCTCCCACCATATTACACTTCCAGGATTGAAACTTCCTAGAAAAAGCACTAAAATCTTTGTCTTTGATCTTTGTTTCCTGCAAAAGAACAATGTCCGGTCTCACTTGATCAAGACATCATTTGATCAAGTGAATCTTGTTAGAGGCATTGCAGCCCCTGACATTCCACAATAAGGTCCTCATTGCCCCCAGGAAAAGGCATAGCCTCTTCCCGATCTCAATTTGCTTTGGCTTGCTGCATTACCCACCATTTCCAACTTGGCCTTGTTGGATTTGGCGCCTCTTTTCTTTTTCTCTCCCACTCTAGCTTTTGATTGAAGAGCTAGGGTCATCTTCAAAGATTGGTTATCATGAGTTCCTGTTATAGCTGAAAGGCCCAGTTCATCATCTCCATCCTGGGAACATGATGACTTGAAATCATATTCTGAATCTAGAAGATCCCCTCCACTATCTTTTACACCTTCAAAAGAGCTTTCCAGATTTCTTATCGGTGAGATTTGAATATCTTTAAAGATTGGATCCTCCATAAGAGGATCTGAGTATACAACCAATCTTTATGAGACAATCGGTAGGCTTTCAAATTCTGGGACTATGGAAGTCTCCTGGTAATTTTGGACAAGGGGATCCTCCATTTGATTCATTGGATTTGTAGGGGATGTCACCATTCTCTCCACTTGGAATGTTTCCTGAACATTGTTAATGCTACCCTGGACTATTGGGATTTTTTCCTCTTCTATAAAAGCCCTATCCTCCAAATAAATAGGTTTGTTTACTTTAACACTTAGGTTCTCCAAGATCCTTCCCACTTCCTAAGCATATCTCCCTGGATTAGCATTTGCAAACCCTATTAAAGTCAAAGGCAGGGCTTCTCCTATATCCATTGTCCTGATTTTTCTTTTATAAAGTTCGAAAGAATTTGCCTCAGTAGCAAAAGACTCATCAATTGCAACCTTCTGTGACTCAGTTTTGTCCATCTTGAGTGCTTCTGTTAACTCTTTCCTGCATTTTATGAGAGATTGAATCTCGCCCAATCCTTTTCATTCCAAAGTTGTTCCCCATGATAGCCTTCTGACAATCCGATGATCTCCTCCTCTAGATGATGTTGCATCGCATCTTTGCCTTTGTTTTCTTTTTTACAAAAACCTGGTGGATGGATTTTGATAGAGCAGTTTGAGCATGACTCCATATCTTCTTCCAAAATTACTTTTTGTTTCCATATCCTCGACCCTGTTTTGATCTCTAAGGTGTCAAGGAGATTGTGGATCGACTGCCAATTGACGCACAACCTAGAAACCAAGCTAAAATCAAAGGAGTCAACATATTCTTTGGTCATTACGAAGTCACCCAGGTGATCTCCTATTTGTTTCAATGTTTCCCAATCCTTATATTCTTGAGGAAGGCCCAGTAGTTTTACCCAGATGAGGACATTTTCAACTAGAGCTTCAAATGGGTTAAAGTTAGTTTTCCAAGCTGAGATATTTAACCCTTTTCTTTCCAAAAAAAAAAGTCCATTCTCTATTATCCAATCTCTATCCTGAGTTGTTGGGCAAACTACTTGGTAATAACCATTTCTTAGTGTTTTGAGATCCATTCCCTCCCCCCAGTTTTTGTTGCACCAATTTCTAAACTTGGAAAAAGTCGGCCACATTCCTCCCCATTTAACAAAAAGAGTTTTGTCAGACAAAAAACTAAGCGATTCCTTCCATGCTTCATTTGAAAGCTCTATAGACATCACTCTACTAACTTCAGCATTGGGGTTTACCTCTAGAACTTTAGCTGCTTTCGGGGAGAGTTTCGGTCTCCAAAACTTCTCTTGAATCGTTTTGAAATCCACTCTTGGACCAAAGCTAATATCCCGGAAGCCCCAGAAAAAGCCTTCCATTTACATCCTTGGTGGTTTGGTCCTACCATCTCGAGATCTGCTCCAACCCTTCGAAATCCTCGAAGCCTTCCATGAGCAAAATTTCTGAGTCTTCTAGTTGTGGCAACTGTTGTTCCAGCCATTGTTGAAATTACTCCCGAGCGGCCATCGCTGTCTAGTTCCTCCTCTGTGGGTGAAACCCTTGTGCTTCCTGAAACCAGACCGCCCGCTCCGCTCCACCATCTTCTTCAAACAACTCATTTTTTGAATGAGTTTTTTATTGATTTTAATTTTAACTATTTTAAAAAAGTAGATTTCATTTATAGATTATTTATTTTGTAAACGTAAAACTAATTTTAATAAGTTTAGATTCAAATTTTAAGATTAGATTCGTGTGATCCTTTTCAAGTAGTTATAATTTGTTGACCTGAAAGTAAAATATATCAAAAAATAAATAAATGTGTCATAGAAGGATAAGCTCTAATTCTTTTTAAACATTTAAGATTTAAAACTTTTAAAGAATCATTTAGTAAAATAGGTATTACATCTACGTATTTATACATCATTAACATATATGTTTTAACAACAATTGGATATTGCATGGTTGCAAACTGTTTTTAATCAGTATTCACAAGTCATTGAATTGGTCTATTTAGGAGTTTGACTATGGTTATGTTTTTTAATTAAATTTTTTTTTATTGATTTTAATTTTGAATATTTAAAAAATAAGATTTCATTTTGTAGTGTCCTAAAATTGTACCCTTGTACAATTTTGATCGCATTGGGTCCCTACCTTAGCGTTTGCGCCCCTTGGCCTAATTGGGACCTAATTATGCTCATACCCCTCATGAATTGCATTATTTTTTTTACTTTTCCCATGCATTTGGCATCTTATCCTAGCCCTAAAAAGGGGTAGGACTAGGGTGTCATGCTCTGGTCCCCCCTAAATTAGGCCCCATTTGACCCCTTGGTCCTATTTCAAAATTGAGCGAGATTTCTCTCTCTGTCGGCTCATGTCGAGAAATTAGCAATTTATTTGATGACCAAGTATAAAAGGAGGTTTTCCCCTCTCATTTGTATAACATCAATAATCTAACACATCTATCAATCACCTATCAAGCATCTGGAAATCATATGACATCAAGCATTCAAGAGCAATTGAGCATCAATCAACCTTCCTTCAAGCTTTACAACAACAATAAAGTCAAGAATCAAGCATTGAAGTAGACATCATCCACCTTATTTTGTTGAAGACTTCATCAAGCCCTAATTTCATGTGGAGACAAACAAACTTCACAAGGAGGTATATCACTTGATTTCCAGTCATCATTTAGCATCTCCCTCAAAAAGGAGAACTTTCCATTACAACAATTTCAATTATATTTTTCATGGTTAATTCCAAAAGCAGGGTTTGACCTAAGGAAAACCCCTATTCCCAACCTATTTCCCTTTATTTATGTGTGCAGAAAATAGGTACAAAGATGTACTCTTGAGAATAGGCATTATTTGCAAAGACGAATCAACCCTCTTTGGCGTGCGAAAAAGTAGGAGGACCGGGGCGACAGATTGTTGGCTTGATGATGATGATAGAATTGTAATAGGTTGATTGATGACTTGAATTGTGTTGACATTTATGGAAACCATGTTTTTTCAGTCATCTAAGTCATTTAGTCCAACCGGTAAAGCCTAAGCGGTAGAGGAAGCAGTTAAACAGTGAACCGGTAAACATGACTGCAAACCGGTAAAAAGGGACAATGCTATGATTATGCGACCGGTACGGTAGATCAGTGATGAGTTAGGTGTTGCGGTTTGGAATGTATGTTCATGACATTGGCAGGAGTCTATAACTGGAACCGCATCAGCAGATTCAAAGTTTGGAGCAAGTTATGATGTACTGAGCAGTCAATCAGGAGAGAAGAGTTAATCGGTAGTGCAAAGTTACTTAGATCGGTAAACCGATAGACTTAATGTTTTATTTTTGAGTTATGATGTCTGTGGCCGAAATGTGTAAAGTGTAATGTGCAAGATTGTCTAGATACATTACACCTAGGAAATTGTTCCAAGGATATTTGTCGACTTAACAGAGTTGTTTATAAAAAGGTGAATATTGTGTGATGATGTATGAGATGAAGGATCTACAATGAGAATTTGATTGTGCGGTGTAAGGTGAAGCTCTGTATTAATATTTAGTCGATGATAGAAGAATAACTGAAATGGATCTATCAGGCACAAAGGTGGTATATGCAGATCACTTACCTATTGTTCTCTAACAATTGCAGCAGTATTAAAATCCCTCAACCAGGTAGGTCCTAATAGACATGATCTTGTAAAATCCCTTCACCGAGTGACTCATTAACTTGAGTTTAAATCCTTTAGCAAGGTTACTCCTAACAGGGTATAGCTCCTAACGGGACTGAGGTTAAAATCCCTTCACTGGGTGACTCCTAACAAGGTCTGCTCTTAACCGAGCATTATTGTAAAGCTTCTAATAGGGCTAGGCCTTTAACAAGGTGTATTCTGAAAGAGTGCAAATATTTTGTGGGTACTAATTCCCACCGTGGTTTTTCCCATTTGGGTTTCCACATGAAAAATTATTGTGTTATGTGTTGCATGCTTTATTGGATGTTTGCATATGTGGTGATATTTCTTGCATGCTTATTGATTTTGAAGTTGATTAAAGTGGTGATCATATTTATATTGTTTTTGCTTGCACTAATTCACTCCCCCTCTTAGTGCCTTATAAGTTTATCAATGGGCACACCGGTCCTAACATTTTTGTATCTTTTTCGAAGATCACATCCGAATCTACATATTCTACTCAAATCTAGGTGTGTGCGAAAATCTCGCGCCTGTAGCTCACTGTTTTCTCAGTTTTATCTTCATTTTTCAGCACTTTACATTAATTCAATATTTCAACTCACAAACTTAGAGGAAACCCCCAAATCAATCCAATCAATATTCGGTCTTAATCTTTGCTGATTTTTTATTGAATCTATTGGATTCTCCCTCTTTTGAATGTAATGGTCAACCCAAGCAAGAATTAGTGGTTTTCATACATCTAATGGTGGAAACCCTAACTTTCCACCATTACATTTTGGTGAACCAGACTCCTTACACCTTTAATTCTAATTTATGTTCTCAGATCTTAGTGTGTATGCAAATTAAAATTCAATTTTTCATTTACAAATTTAATTTCCTTGAAGATTTTAAAAATTTAGAGGTTAATTTCACTAAAACTATAATTTTTAAATATAAAACTGAGCTTGTCAATTGCTTAATTTTGATTAATTATTTCAGATCTGAGCATCTTTCAATTTCAAAAATTCAAATTTTCACTTGCAAGTTTAATTTCCAATTCAAATTTTAAAATTAAGTGGTTAATTTCAAAAACCCTCATTTTAAAAATTTTAAAAATTTAGATTGTGGGTTGTTTAAATTTTGAATTTATCATCTTAGAGTTGCCTCAAATTCAAAATTGCAATCTTGGATCAGATTTTAAATTTTAATTTTAAAAATAAGTAGTCAATTAAAAGAACACTATTTTTTAAATTTAAATTAACTTTGTGCATTTCCCAATTTTGGACTAATTATTTCAATTTTCAAATTTCAACCTTAGATCTATTTTTAGTTAAGAGGTTATTTTTCACAAACCCTAGTTTTAAATTTAAATTTGTTTTTGGTAATTTTAAATTTTCAAATTCAAATCTCCTAGTGGGTAATTTTTAATTTAAATTAAGAGGTTATTGAAGCAAAGCCCTAATTTTAAATTTAAATTTCCTAGGGGGTTGCATAATTTTTCATAATTATTCTTTATCTTTTCAATCAATTTGCTCATTAAATTGAATAATCATTTTATTCAATTGTTTTGCAACTTTCAAAATTTCTAATTTCTAATTTCTAATTTTCCTCCCTTAGTACATGAGTTTTACTACTATTAGTTCAACCTATAATATCCCCTTGATGAGAAATTATAAAATTAAGGCTTCCCAACTTGGTTTAATTACTGAGGAGTTGGAGCCTAATTTGGATAACTTGTTCCATGAGGATATTGGTGGTTCTTCCAATCCTACAAATGATGTCCCCATTTATCCTCATTCTTTTTCGTAATTCTCATGATGTGGATGAATCACTGACTAGGGTTTTTGTTGACCAATTGGTGAAGTTTGAAAATCAATTTGAAAATATTCAACAATGGATGAGTCAACAATACCCGAAAAGTGAAGCTCGCCCATTGATTGAAAGATTAAAAAGAATGGTTCAAAGTGATAAACTTGGTGTTGATAAGTTGTGTGGTATTGCTCATATTGTTGATACTAATATTATGCCTATAAAGAGTTGTGTTGAAGTCCTTGGTTATACACAACCTCCTAGTCAAGTTAATCATTCCATTCATTTAACTACCCATATGGCTAGTGTCCCCACCCTTACATCAAACATCATGGCTACCTCTACACAAAAATGTCATACCTACAAATGTTATTCAAGGGGACAACTCCTCTAATCATAATTCTTTCATACATCCTCCTATGAGTCTTCCATTTGTTACCCAATCATCTCCCATACCTACTTACAATAGTGTTCCACTTCCTTATTCTCAACCCCCACCTTCATATAACAATATCCCTCCTTATTCTCAACCCCTTCCTTCATTCAATAATGTTACTCCTCCTTCTCAATCCAACATGTCCAATTTCAATCCCTCTACCGAAGCTACCATCACCAATCTAGCTAAAACAGTGTCTTCCTTACAATAATAAATCGCTTCTATGAATCAATCTAAGTATAATGTGCCCACATTTGATGTAGCGAGCCCATTGTCCAATGACATTGTTTTATATTTCCCTCCTAAACATGTGGAAGTCCCTCAATTGGAGCTTTATAATGAAAAAGGTGATCCCTTGACTCATGTTAAAATATTTCAAACTTTTTGTAGTGACTTTTCTCATGACCAAAGATTGTTGGTTAAATTGTTTACTATAACACCAAGGGATAAAGATTTGTAATGTTATTGTTCTTTGCCTCCTTATTCTATTACTTCTTTTCAACAATTGGCTAATGCTGTCATTCAACAATTTCACAATAATATTGGTCCTAAGATTACTTTGACTAATTTGATGCATTGCAAGCAAGGTGTTAAAGAAAAAGTGACTGATTTTATTGGTAGATATAAATATCTATATACTCAAATTTCTTTTCTTGTGCTTGATCAAGATATTCAAAGAATTTTCATTTCTAATTTGCAAAAATATATTAGGATAAAGTTTTCTTTTTTGAGTTTACTTCCTTTACATAGTTGTGTGCAACACTTCACAATTATCACCTTACCATGAGTCAATTGGAACAATCCTCTTCAATGGCTTTGAATGATAAAAGTGAAAGTGCTCAACAACCTTTGCGAAGTTCAAACTAAATAAGGGATTCATCAAGTTCAATGACAACAATAGCACTTAAGTAGGAATCACAACAATAAGTGTGCCTCCTTTGTCCAAATACTTTAGAAAAGAATTCACTCCTCTTAATGAATATTTGCATAGTATTATGTCACAATTATTACAAAGGAATTTGTTTAAACTTCCCCCTATTAAACTAATTGACACAACTAAGCCTTTGTCACTTGCCTTTGATTCCAAAGCTTTTTGCCAATATCATTGTCTGCCCGATCATGACACTGAAAAGTGTCCTTCCTTGAGAAGTAAGATTCAAGACTTGATTGATAACAATACCATATTTGTGGCCGGTGTGAATGATAAAGGAAATAAATCAATAGCTCCTAATCAAAATCTTCAATTTTTCACTGATCCTTTACCTTTCCATTCCACTAATGTGATTGAGACTAATTAATTTGCTTTCTCTCCCAATGGTCTTGGCCTTGATTCTAATAATGTGGTTAACCTTATTAATAAAAATAAACCTCCTAAGGACTTATGCATTACATTTTATCCTAGTGAGACTATTGAAGCACCCGATGGCCCATTATATATCATTGCGAGAATCAAAGGCATACTCTCTCTCGAGGGGTGCTTATTGATCCAGCTTGTAATGGTTAATGTAATAACTGAACAATTTATTTATACCTTGTTGGTACAAAGCAATGTATGTTATACACAGCTTAGTACTCAACTTAGAGACACAAGTTCCTAACTAAGTAGCTATCCAAACCCCATTACCCTGACTCATTTATCTATCAATCTAAGGATGTACAACTTGAAATGGGATTGCAAGATATATGCACCAAAAGTGTCTAAGAACAAGTCTATCCTATTCTAAGCGAATGGAAATGTTGAATAAATCTTCATAGAAACAAAGATTACTTGTAAAATCATCTTAGGAAAATTATACTAACTTATAACATCAAAATGTAAATTCTTGTAACTTATACAAAAACAACTATTTTGTTCTGTGGTGGCTACAGGAGCAAACAATGAGCAATTCAATAGAACAAAATTAAATAACTTGAAAGACAAAATGCATAAAAGATAACCAGACATAATCCTCACCAAGTGGGCCCCCTTGGGTGAGTCTTCGGGAATGAAAGTGACAACAAAAACTAACTTATTGAACTCACACAACCGTATTAGAACATCATAAACTTGTTTAGAAAGTAGATATGCTCTTTATTCAAAAATCAAGTGAACATCATAACATTGTTTGATAAGAAAAAAAAAATAGTTACTAATTATCTAAGGAATACGGGAAGGATTTATAACATCCATCCTTACAACAATTCCCATAAGAGTCGCTCCACTTCCTAATATCTAGGTGGAAGCTTTTACTTAAACTGTGAAATCTAGGAAAACTAAGACAATTAGGACTCTGTCCTATTTTTTAACATCTGTAGATCTTCCCTATATAATCTCTAACATCCACCATAACCATTAGAAAAAATATTTAATGAATCATGATTGTTATGTGGATTCCTTAATGAGCTTGGACAACTAGTTCCCAAGTTGCAACAATCCTTGACCTCTTCTCGCCTTGTTGTCCAGTCTTTGCCCATGTTACTATGCTGCTATAAATTAAGCCTTGTTTCATCTCAAAGAATGTTTCCATGCAGCTGCAACACAAGGATTAGAGAAAGCATTCCATCAACTTTTCATGATCATCCAGTGCACACATTCATTAATCACACAAAAATAGTAAATACTTATACTTGCATTCATAAAGTTCATGGTTTTGTCAAAATAAAGGTCTTAAGCTATAGGTAACATGATTATCAAAATAGGTCCATAAGGTTAGTTAAAGCATGATATAAAGTACATCAACAAATATAAAATTCCTAAAAGATAGCAAAATGTATGCAAATAAAAGCATAAAACTAAGGCTCATCACACCCTCCAACTGAAGGTTTTGCTCGTCCACCAGCAGAAGTCTTATGGTTTTCCTTCTAGGTAAGTAGTCTGAAATCAGCAACTAAATTTTCCCCTCTGGTCTTGGCAATAGGGCTCCAATAGAACCCCTGATCCTTCTTGAAATTATTTCATCTATCATTTTCTTGTTTCACATCATAATACTGCAATTCTTCCTAATGTGCAACATGCTACCATAGCATAGGTGGCTGGAAGATCAAGGGTATCCATTTTTCTTGCTGAGATCGTCCCAAGTGAATGTAAGTAGTTTCTCTTATGAGTGTTGCATGATAATTTTTGAGGGAATGAGGCTCCATTCTTTTTAGATCCTCAGGTGGCCAATTCCATCTTTGGTCTAGATGTCCATATACCATTCTAGTTGTTGTCCCTGTCATCTATTCATATTCACTGTAAACTTCTTCGCTTAATGATAGGATCCTTCTCTTAACGTCTGGTTCGGCAGTAAGTTTATTCCATCTGTAATATATTTCATCTGGATCTCCTACCTCAACTCTCAATGGCAAAGGAACAATTTGTTACATGTCCATATACTCCTTGACTTTCTCACCTCTAGTGTTTTCATTTTGAATATAGGACATAAATACCCTTAGGTGAATATCTCCAATTGAGAGTAGTGGATTCCAATGTGGAGTATATAGAATGGCATAATTGTGAAGATAAAATTCACGAAGCAAATTTTTCTACTGGGGAGGAGGTGTTATGATCATTGATAAATTCTTTAGGGCTCATTAATGATGAACTTAATCCAGACAACTCCCTGCCTGTTTTGTAAGAAAGATGCAATTCCTTCAAATAAAGGGAACATACCCTAGGAGGTGGCCTACACTCAATTTCCCAAGGCATTAGAGTATAAATATGTTCTATTCTATCCTCCAACCTATTTATCTCTACATCTTTCTTTCTTAGTTTTTCTTCTAACACTTCTCTATCCCTTCTCCATTCCTCCTCTCTCTTTTCTAATAATTTCTAAAAGTCAATAGAAATTGAGGCCCAGTAAAATGAGGGTGGATTATGCTTACGTACCATAACCTTTGTCATTTTCTCTTCTTGAGTCACCTTTTCAACAATTTTGGCCAAGTTCACTAGCCCAAATGCAGTAGTCCCCTTCTAAATAGTAGGTTTTTCATGGTGGATTTGTTGAGGGTTAGAAGTGTCTCCAATATCCAAGTTAATCTGAATCTCTCCAGAGTGAACTCAAAATTCTTCTTTTGCACCTTCTTCTTCTTCTGTGGCTTCTTCTTCTTCACCACCTTGTGTCTCTATTTCTAGCATAATTTGAGCTACATTTCTTGCTTCATAAAATGCCACATCTCCCGACTCTTCCTCTCTTGAATCCTTTTTCAACTTTTCTTCTGACAACTCCTCTAAATGAGACATTTCTTTCTCTTGTTTTTCTTCCTCACTAGAGGAGGAAGATGGATATGGAATTATAGGAGAACGCCTTTAAGGAGGTGCTTCCTCTTTAGTATTAGAGCTCTGAATATAAATTTCCTCTCCTGCAACTATATTGCCCTTAAATTTATTTTTCAACCTATGAGTGATCCTTGTAGGTCATTTTCCTGCGGTAGTTTTTTCCAATTTCTTCCTTTTTTGGCCAGATTGACTCGCTTCTACAGTTAGTTTCTTCATTTTCTATATTGCAATAAGAGTTTTAGATTTCTTCCCTTTTTGCTTTTTAGAGACAGTTGTTTGTGGTGTTGACTCTTTCAAGGTAACTCTAGGGAGCTTACCCTTCTTCTTTCCCTTATCCATTGTTTCTTGTGTTGTCTTTTCCTTCTTTTTACCTTTAGATGCAAGCCCTCGTGCTACAGAGGTTTTCTCTGCAACCTTTGGAGTGGCATCCTCATCCTCACTAGAAGAATTTTCACTAAGAACTTTGGTAGGAGGTCCGGAGGATGGAGCGCCTATAACTTCTCCAATGCTAGGAATCTACCTTAATGGTTGAGCCCTACTAATATCTAGAAACTCCACCCACTGCATTCCAAGGTTGGTTTCCACTAGGGTTTGTCAATTAATAACTGAACTAAACAATGATGGGAAACAAACTAAGGGTTACCTTTTTGTACTTGAGCTGCCATCTGTTTCAACATGTTATAAAACAAATCGGGAACATTCATACGTCTACCATGCCTCAAATGACTTAGCAACTTAAAATGTGATGAATAATGATGAGCAACAAATACCCTAATAGGTACTGAGAGGGGGGGGTGAATCAGTACAGACAAAAACTTCTCAACAACTTATCAAGTTAAAACAATGATAATCGGTTGTCTTCATCGCTGAACTTAATCATGACAATACTGGTTAAACACAGTAAGACTTCAGATAGCTAAACCAGTAAAATTGAATACTTAGAACAACATTCAACACTTGATAACTACTTTACCAATATACATATGCATGTGTTATAACAGTAATACCATAACCATTAGCTTTGCATGCATATTCACCTAAACAAAGTCTGCTCAATCATCACATGAAAAATGCACAGCACATGACACACAAATTTTTCATGTGGAAACCCAAATGGGAAAAACCACGGTGGGGATGAATACCCACAAGCTTGTTTATGAACTCTTTTGAAGCTTGCTCTGTTAGGAGCCTAGTCCGGTTAAAGACTTTACAATAAGGTTCTGTTAGGAACCGATCCTGTTAAAGATCACCCAGTTAAGGGATGGCTATATACCTTGTTAAAGGTTGAAACCCTATTAAAGGTTACATTGTTAGAGGATTTGAAGAAATCAATGATCTTGAGTCACCTGGTTAGAGGATTTACAATAAGCCTGTTAAAGCTACCCGATAAAGGGATTTTCCTACTGTTGAAATGGTTAGAAGACAATAGGTAAAGCTCTAATCTGATAATAGCACTACATGCTAAGGCAGATCCCTTTCAGCTCCTCTACTCTGCAATCACACTCTGCAGTTTTCCAATCACTGGTCTGACAAGTATCTCATCACTTGAATACAAAACACAACATTTGCCAACACTTACAATAACAAACATCATCAACCTTATAGACAACAATTAGGTCAGTAGCATAAACCCTAAACCCTAAACATTTTAGGTTTACAATTACAAGCGTTCCATTCTTGACCGTTCAAACACTTTGCATAGAATAAAACAATCTCAAACAGATCACAAGTCATTCTGCATCATCCATTCTTTATCGCACATGGGAATCAGTAACCCATTACGCTCTCTTCACATACCACTAAGAAGAATGTTCACTCCTGAGGTAGACATTTAATGCCACTGATCTTCACATGCAAGATCCTCAAGGAAATCCTTCACGTGCACAAAACTGATGTGGCATCTCGATCTCATCCTTATCTCTTAGCTAACTCATCACAAAATGTCACCGGTTATATCACACAAGCTAGATTGCCAAACCGAAAACCTTAGAGTTGAGACTACCAATCGATAGTCACACTTCGTGAAACCCTGACACCGTTTCACTACATCTCTTCATACCGGTTCTCAAACTTGAACATCAATAACAACTTCTTCCAATCTTCATACCGGTTCACCTATACTTATTGACATCAATGATAATATACATTATCATCATATCATCATACCGGTTCATCATATGCCAACAAAATGTACAGAGTGCAATTGAGATTTTCTTCCTTAACAAGTAATATACATAATAATATAAGTTATTGTGTGAGCCTAGAGAGGTGAAAGAGACAACCTACTTGTTCCTTCCTTAGTTATATTCAACAGAGCATCACCATGCTCTGTAAATTGAGCTTGAGCTGATCTAGCATCCTTAAAATCAGGGAAAGGCTCTCCATCCATAGGAAGGCTTGAAATTTGTGCAATGTGTTCCTCTATGATAGGAACCCTCAATCCCCTTACTACTGCCATATCATCCTTTAACGATTATGCAAATTCTAGAGCAACATCTCTGTCATAAGCATGCAACTTTAGAAAATAGTCTAACCATCCACAACCTCTTAATAGAGGTTCACAATCTTGATCATTTAATATCAAACTATGATCTGTAGGTTCTCGTCTTACTGGAGGACACCCCATTTACCATAGCTATCACTGCCTTCAAGAAAATCCTTCTACTGTAATTCAAAATATGAAGTTCTCTATTTCCCCAAGTTTCAGAAAGAAAAAGCGAAATGCACTATGACAAAGCTTCTCAAATGTAATAAGGAACCATGTATAGTAAGAATAGTTAAGAGGGCTTCACATAGACTTAGTTAAAGGAAAATTTTAAATTTTACTAAAATTTGAATAGACTGGACTTTAAAGATCGGGGTGAAGTAAAATTGGCTCAAAAAACCGACCTGAGTTAACATGTCTTGCTAATAATGTCAATATATTTTAACATAATCTATCCCCCCCACTGAAGTTAGATGCAATTTTCCACACATGCAAATAGGTAGGATAGAGGAATGCAATTATAAATATTCACAATTAATGATATGACAAAAAATGTGGAACAAAATGAATGTAATCATGAAAGCAATGAACGTACTTACGTGACTGAAGAGATTATTCGACACACTCATAAGACTGTTGGTACGTGTGATGTAAATGAAGTGTATTTTCAGATGTTCAAATAATGATTGTGGTGACAAAACTGAAAATGTAAGAAAATAAGTATGAGTGAAATATAGATGATGTGGAATAGAATGGAGAAATGAACTCCACGTAGACATGTAGTTGTTTATTATGATTAGTGTGAACTGTGGTCAAATAGATGGTCAACCTAGATGGTCACCATCAGTGGATGCATGAGGATTGTAGAGTCCTTCAAATTGTTACATAAACTCCTCCTTATTACTCAGTTTGTGATATAGACGAAGACGGTGGCCATTGAATAGCAGTTTGAATCTTTCAGTATCAATAGTTGCAAGTTTGACCACTCCATTAGCAAACACTTATTAAATTTCATATGGACCTAGCCACCATGTTTGCAATTTTCCACCATGTTTGTAATTTACCAAGGTTGTCTTTATACCTGGAATCATATAACAAAGCCCAATCACTGAAATGAAATGCTTTGGTTTTGATATACTTATCATGCCATTTCATATGGTGTCATTGAATTAGAATTGTATTTTGCAGGGAAAATTTCCTCAATTCATCCAATTGATTGAGTTGTAATATTCTTTTCTTTTGTACTTCTGAGAGGTCCATACCTAGCTCTATTGCAGTACGTAGAGTTTTGTGCTCAAACTCCATTGACATTACTGCATTTTTACCACACACTAGTTCAAAGGGTATAAACCCTATAGTAGTTTTCTAGGATGTCCTATATGGCAATACTACCTTTGGAAGATGATTTTCCCAATCCTTCTTATGTATGACAACAATTTTTGTTAATATTGCCTCAATTTCCTTGTTGGTCACCTCAGCTTGGCGATTGGCCTGTGGATGATAAGGTGTAGACTTTTTGTGCATGATGTTATATTATTCTATCATAGCAGCAATTAGGTTAGATGTGAACTGAGCACCCTAATTTGTAACAAGTTCTCTAGGGATTCCATACCTTGTAAAGATCTCTTCATATAGAAACTCGACAACTTTGTTGTCTCTTGCATATTTCATTGCCCTTACCTCTACCCATTTTGTAAGGTAGTCTGTATATACTAGGATATAGGATTTTCTATTAGATGGGGGATCAATTGGACCGATGAAGTCCATTCCCCATTTGTCAAAATGTGTGACAACTACTTGTGGATGCAAAGGCATCTCATCTAACCTTGTGGGACGACCCATTCTCTGACATCTATCACATTTCCTTGTGCAATTGACTGCATCCTTATGGAGGGTAGGCCAATAATACCCTGTATTGAGTATCTTTATTGTTGATCTTTTGGTTGCAAAATGACCTCCACAAGATTCATCATGGAAAGCATGCAGAATGTCATCTGTTTCATCTTCCCTGATGCACCTCTACATTACATTATCTGTTCATGTGTAAAATAAACATCCATTGACCCAGGTATATGGAATTGTTTTCCCAATAAGGATTCTTCTATCTTTTGGGGAGAAATATGAGGGTACTTGACCAATAACCAAGTAATTTGCTATATCAACATACCAAGGAATGTGGATAGTGATAGCAAATAGATGTTCATATGTGAAGGAATCATCAATGATAGGTTATTGAGGTTGATGTGTAAGCCTGGACAAGAATTCAGCCACTACATTTTCTTTACCTGGCTTATCTTTGATAGTAATATCAAATTCCCGCATAAGAAGTAACCATCTTGCCAGTTTGCCAGAAACAACTAGTTTGTTCATGAGGAACCTTATTGTTGTATGATCAATGTAAACATATACTTGGTACCCTATTATATAATGCCTGAATTTGTTTAGAGCATATATTACTTCTAACATCTCTTTTTCCGTGGCAGTGTAATTTAGTTCAACTCCTTGCAGATTATTGCTTATGTTGTAGACTGCATTTTCAATAGCTCCATCTTTCTGAGCAAGACCTGCTCCAACAACATGGTCAGATGCATCAGTGTAAATATAGAAGTGCAGGTTCCATTTGGGTCCTTGAAGGACTAGTGCTTGAGTGAGTACAACTTTGAGATCTTGGAAGGCCTTATCACATTATGGCGTCCACTGAAAATCTACATCTTTTAATAATAAACCATACAAGGGACTTGCAATAGTGCTAAATTTTTTGACAAACCTCCTATAGTAACCAGCACGTCCCAAAAACCTATGCACATCTTTTTGCTTGTTGGGAATTGAAAGGGTTTGGATTAACTCAATTTTGGCAGTATCTACTTGAATTCCCCTAGCCGAGATGTAATGACCTAAGACCACTCCTTCCTGCATCATTAGAAATCATTTCTCACTTTTGGGTGAGAGATTATGATCCTGACATATTTGTATCACTCGTCTCCATATGTAGTGAAATCATCCATATAGATTTCCATGCAATTGTGAGAGATATTAGTAAAGATGCTTAGAATTGCTCTATGAAAGGTTGGTAGAGAATTACACAATCCAAATGGAAGAACGAAGTAGGCATAGGTTCCCTAGAGACAAGTGAAGGTAGTCGTATCCTGATCTTCTGGTGTTATTTAAATCTAATTATATCCACTAAACCCATCAGGGAATGAGAAGTACTTTTTCCCTGCTAAAGAGTCCAAAACTTGATCAATGAATGGAAGTGGAAAATGATCCTTTTTGGTTGCTTTGTTCAATTCCTTGTAATCCACACATACTCCCCATTTTCCATTACTCTTTGGAACAATCACCAAAGGTGAAACCCATTGACTGTCTGAGATGGGGTAAATAAAACCTGCATCCAGTAGCTTTTGTAATTCAATCTTGACAATTTCTCTAAGAGTTGGGTTAACTCTTCTTTGAGGTTGTCTGATTGGTTTAGTATGCTTTTGGATGTATATTCTATGTGTACGTAGTTTAGGATCCAATCCTACTATATCAATGTAGTCCCAAGTAAATGCGGATTTCTTCTGTTGTAACAAATCTTTCAATGACTACTCTTGTTGTAGATAGATTGCAGTTGATAATGAGTTTCTTCCCAGTAGCTGCTTCAATATGCTTAGTTATTTATTTCATGCAATCTTCATTCACACTTGGTAGGTCTATTTCATGGGGTAGAGTGATATGAAGGAGTGCTATAGTAATTAAATTTGAACTAGGAAATAGTATGTGTGATGGACATCCAGAGTTGTATGAAGTACCTTCTCTTGTAGCTTCCTCTGCACATGTATTATTTAACACCCGTGTTAAGACTCGATCTTCATCATAAAGGTGGAGGAGAGGACTTCTATAAATCATCATCAATTTTACCACATACTTGGCATCTTCCTCAGGCTCATCACCTAAGTCAGGCCAGATTAATTGTTTTGATTCTTCATGCGATTGAGCAAGTAGATAAAGTGTCAATTTCTTTGAACTATCTCCATTGGAAATAGTCATATCTCCTGACCTGCATCCAATGTAAGCATTTGTAATAGCCAAACATGGTCTACCAAATATTACTAGATATCCCCCTAAGGTAGCCTTGGGAGATAAAATCATAAAATCAGCTGGATACTCCCAAGAATCAAGAGTGACCACAATTTCTTCTATCATACCATCTAGCTTTATTGTAGAACTGTCAACTAGTTGAAGAACTGTATGAGTAGGTCTTATGTTGGCCAAATTCAGATTCTGCATAATTTGTTTAGTTATGACATTGATAGGAGCTCCTAAATCTATGAGATCATTTTGAACCATAACTCCATTTATCATTATTTCTACTACAGGGCTACCAAGAACTGAATACTTAGGCATGATTACTATCCCTAGAATAATATCATCTAACTCACCCATTACATGAACTATTGTAGGGTCCTTCTTCTTCCCACCAAGTTTCTTCAAACATGCCTCTCTAATAGCTTTGCTATATATAGGTACATCCTTAATTGCTTGAAAAAGAGGTATCTTAACGAAAACTTGCTTAATCTAGTGGACAGAAAATTAAATGGTGGCTCAAAGACAGACTTTGGTTGAGCTAATCTTTGAGGGAAGGGAGGATTTGGATTCTTAGGTTCTTGAGGTGGAAAAACAAGAGTAGGTTCTACTGTTTCCTCCTCTTCATTAGTTAACTTTGTGATGATAGGAGTAACAAGTGATTGCAAAGTTTTGCTTGACCTAGGACATACATCACTAATGCTAACCGAATATGTAGGGTATTGATTGTTGTTGTTGTGAGTTTTATTGTTGGGATTAGGAGCAGGTTGGGTTGGTAATTGAGTAGGTCTTGGAGAAATATTGGCAGGTGCAGGTGGCATAATGGCTTGCTGATTAGCAGGTTGATTGGGTTGAAGATATCCAGTTGGATGATTAGGCCATTGTTATCGTCTCCAAGGCTATTGACGAGGCCAATTGGTTTGTCGTGGCTGCCAATTTCCTTGCGATGGTTTTCATTGAGCTTGAGGTCCAGACTAAGAATTTGGCTCATAGTTCCATTGTGGGTTCCCATAATTACCAAAGTTAGGAGAATATTGATTTTGCCATTGATTACTAGGTGCATATGAATATGGACCATTGAAAGATAAGGGATCATGTGGCATACCTTGTCTTGGAAATCATGGTTTCCTTTGAGCCACAAAGAAAATTTGGCCTTCATCATCCTCTACTAGATGAAAGTCTAGTTGATGGATTTTGTTGTCGATGTTGGCTAGCTTTTTGCATCTACACTCCTTTTTCCTCTATGTGCAATGAGGACAAAATTCAGACAATATTGGTTTTGCAGCATCTTGCTTCTGTTTTTCCTGTAGAGTGTCAATTTGTGTGGCCATATTGTTGATAATATCTTACTGAAAATATTTGAGTAGATTAGTGAACTCCATTCTTGAGACCCCAGAGTTTGTTTTATTTCCCGATGATTTATACTTGTATCCTCTGGGCTTTCTCAATGCAACTCTTGAATAATTTTGACAGAGTTGTTGTATGTCACTCCAAGTAGCTTGAGTAATATCACTACCTTCCATGAGGTTTGGAGCATCAATACATTCCTCATTAATTCCTCTTATGAAGACCGATTTTTGGGACTCTTCACTCAACTGATTATGTTTACTTTTTCAAGCTGAAGAGAAACCTTCCTACATAGTCCTCTAGAGATTCTTCATCTTTTTTCTGCATCTTGAATATATCATCTTCCCTCATATCACATCTCCTATAGTAGTCCTTGTATTTGTTAAGTAATTTTTCCTTCATAGTGTCCCAATTGGCTATAGAATCTTCTCTTAAAGACATAAACCAACGAAGAGTGAAATCCTTCAAGGTGGATGGAAACAACTTAAGTCTGTATCCATCTATGGTATAGTCACAACTTCTACATAGGACATCAAATTCAAAAAGGAAGGTATCTGGATCTTCTGTAACAAGGCCATAAAAGTGAGGGAGAGAAGTAAGATGGATATTTTTCAAATTAGCATTGGCTCCTTGTCATGGAATAGGAATTTAAAGGTCAATTCAGGAGGTGGGGATGGATTGTTACCACCACCCCCACCACCACTACCCTTGCCTACCATATGGCCTTTGTAAATCACTAATGCAACAAATGGATCTTCTACAGCCGGTGGTTCAGGTGGAGGAATGAGATTATCTAGGTCTGCAAAGAGTTGTACAAAATGATCAAGCTTTGGCTCAGTGTTTATATTTTTAGGTGGATCTTCTTCAAAGTAGTCCAGGTTAGGAAGGAATTTCCCAAGGGGATCTCTTCTTCTATGCATACAAATATTGGAAAGCTAACATCAGACCTGAATAATTGACATGAATACTTGTTCTACTCTAGGAATTAACGCACTGCTATAATGACTTGACAAATGAGATCCTATGTTCTCATAAACTCTCGGTTTGTCACCATCCCCCGACAACGACTCCAAAAATGTTGTTACAAAATAATGGATGTTATACACAACTTAGTACTCAACTTAGAGACACATGTTCCTAACTGAGTAGCTATCCAAACCCCATTACCTTGACTCATTTATGTATCAATATAAGGACGTACAACTTGAAATGGGATTGCAAGATATATGCACCAAGAGTGTCTAAGAACAAGTCTATCCTATTATAAGCGAATGCAAATGATAAATAAATCTTCATAGGAAATGAAATTACTTTTAAAATCATAACTCAGGAAAATTATACTAACTTCTACGATCAAAATGTGAATTCTTCTAACTTATAAAGAAACAACTATTCTATTTTGTCGTGGCTGCAGGAACAGACACACAGTAACAGTCTATGGCTGTAGGAGCAGACAATGATCAATTCAATAGAACAAAATTAAATAACTCGAAATACAAAATGCATAAAAGATAACCAGACAAAATCCTCACCAAGTGGGCCCCCTTGGGTGTGTCTTTCGGAATGAAAGTGACGGTAGAAACTAACTTATTGAACTCGCACAACCATATTAGAACATCATAAACTTGTTCAGAAAGTAGATATGCTCTTTATTCAAAAATCAAGTGAACAACATAACATTGCTTGATAAGAAAAAAAATAGTAACTAACTATATAGGGAATACGGGAAGGATTTATAGCATTCATCCTTACAACAATTCCCATAAGACTCGCTCCATTTCCTAATATCTAGGTGAAAGCTTTTATTTAAACTACGAAATCTAGGAAAAATAAGACAATTAGGACTCTGTCCTGTTTTTGAACATCTGTAGATCTTCCCTATATAATCTCTAACATCCACCATAACCATTAGCAAAACTATTTAATGAATCATGATTGTTATGTGGATTCCTTAATGAGCTTGGACAGTTAGTGCCCAAATTGCAACAATCCTTGACCTCTTCTCACCTTGCTTTCTAGTCTTTGCCCATGTTACTATGCTTCTATAAATGAAGCCTTGTTTCATCTCAAAGAATGTTTCCACGCAACTGCAACACAAGGATTAGAGCAAGCATTCCATCCAGTTTTCATGATGATCCATTGAACACATTCAATAATCACGCAAAAACAATAAATACTTATTCTTTCATTCATAAAGTTCATGGTTTTGTCAAAATAAAGGTCTTAAGCTATAGGTGACATGATTATCAAAATAGGTCCATAAGGATAGTTAATACATGATATAAAGTCTATCAGCAAATATAAAAGTTCTAAAAGATAGCAAAATGTATGCAAATAAAAGCATAAAACTAAGGCTCATCATACCTTACAACTGTATCAAGTGATATATGAGAAATTTGATATGGTGATTAAAATCTTTGGTGGTTTCTCTTGTCCTTCCATTGGTTCTAATTCTATTCCCGTTGAGGTTGGTACTAAAGCTTTAGAGGTTGACTTTGCCATAATTCCTACATCAGAACAATTTTGTGTGAAGTTGTGACATTCTTGGCTCTCTTCCATGAAAGCGACCCCCTCTACTATTCATAAATGCTTGAAATTCCCTCTTGATAACAAGATCATAATTGTTAATCATAGCATGTACCAACCCACAGTTAGACAAAGAGATGTTTGTCTTTATTACTTTTGGTCTGAGCAATTCCAACCTCTTAAACCTAAAGTGATCCTCTTTTTCAATCTTACCAAAAATGGAAGAATGAGATGATCTTATCTTTGAGTAAATATAGAAATACAACACTTAGTCTTCCTCCATCTAATGATCATATGCCTCTTCTTATGGATAAGTTTGTTCTTCCTCCTAAGGAAAGAGATATTATTTCTGCTAAGGAAGACTCTATTCCTTCTCTTAAGGATGAGTCTATTCATCCTCCCAAGGATAGAAAATCTCTTCCTTCTAATTGTCAACCAATTCCTCCTTCTAAGGATAAACATATTATTCCTCCTAAGGATAGACCTATTCCTCCTCCTCATTATGGACCTAGTCTCCTTCCTACACTTTCTATTCCTCCTTTATATGGTACTATTCTGCCTCCTACATTTTACAAAGGGAGGTGCATGACATTGTAAAGCTCTGATGCCAATAGATAATAAGATGAGAGGGGGGGTGAATCATACAAACTTAATCTTCAATATATTCAACAGATTCAACCTTGGTAGCTTACTTCAGAATATATAACCAAAACTGTAAAACATTCAAACTCATGAACAGATAATCATCACAACACATATAACACCAGATTTAGCGTGGAAACCCAAATAGGGAGAAACCACTATGGGATTTCAGACCCACTAAGAAATATACCCTTCTAAAGTATGCTCGGTTAAAAGCTAATCCTGTTAAAGATTACAAACACATTGCTAGATATGACCCGGTTAAGGGATTTCCCTCAGGCTTGTTAGAGTCTTGCACTTTGTTAGAAGTGACCTTGTCAAAGGATTTCAAACACTCATTTAGAATGTTACCTTGCTAGAGGATTTGCAAATAAGACTATTAAGTCCACTCGGTTAAGAGATTTCCTGTCACTTACAAAATAAATAACAGGTAATAAAATATATCTGCAACTTCACATCTGAAATGCTAAAGCAGATTCTATTTGCTCAAAACAATCTTGTCATAAAACTTATCTTGTCCCTCTTTGGGCTTGCTTGGCTTCTCAATCTGTTCTTCAATCAGATCTTCAAGCTTCTGTGCTTGGTAACCATTACTATAGCATCATTGTGCATACATTTGTCTGCATGCATTGTTCATCAACAATTCCTTATTTATGAACAATTTCTAACTGCTTAATCTCCTTGATCACATTTCCCATGATCAATCTTAGCCATCAGATCATCAAACTTGACTAGGTTCAATGTATCCTTTGATCTGAAAAAATGTTTTACCTCGCCTTGGAACTTGCATTCCTTCCTTGGAACTTGTGCTAGGTTATTGCAGTTCAATCTGTGTTGTAGATCTTCCTCTTGATTTTCCATTGTTGTAGATCCTCAACAAACTTCTTGCGCAACATACCAATCATTTATTCATCTCCAGCTCATCAGCATCCTTCATTAAATAATGCTTTTATTTATCCAAAGCGATCTATTATTACTCGGTTGTTACTCGGTAAATACTGAACTTCACTCGGTAGTCATTCTGCCTTCTTTAACTGATATCGATAACCTTAGGGTTTACCGACTAGATTCTTTGCTCGGTGACATAGTAAAATATTAAACTTATAATCAACAACATATGTAGGATATCAAAACAATCAAAACAACATGATCTCATCATTGTCTAACTTAGTAATAGTAACAATCAAAACAACATGATCTCATCAATTTCTTAACATCAATGACAAAATAATATTATTAAGACAGTAATCATCCTTCTTCAGTTATATCAATAATCTCCAACAGCCTTCTCAATATCCTTATTGAAATGCCAACAATCTCTTTTCTATTGTAATGCCAACAATCTCCCCCTTTGGCATTGATGGCAAAACCAACTTGATTTATTCCAACTGATTCGGATTCAGATTGCTATTTAGACCTTCTCCTAAAGTCTTCTCCCCCTATCATTAGTCTTCTGTTGTCTACTCCATTTAGTCTATCTTCCTCCATTTATTCTTCTCCCCCTTTGACAACAATGCCAAAAAGAAAAAGAACTAATTCATGATTTCTTCCTTTGTGAAGTAATTTCCTTGCTCTGTTACGCATGTATCATCTCAGTCTCGGTCAAAGCAACTTGTCTCTATTCACTATTTCCTGCACACCTTTAGAAAACCTCCTAAAGTGCGTAAATCAACATCAATCCACAAATAATATTCTATAGAGCCATCGAATTGATGCTTTCACCGAACTCTGTCAGTGAGTAGAAGATAGGGGTAGGACCCCCAACTCGCTTCCGAGATACTCAAAAGTGTCCCTTGGCAATGGCTTTGTGAAGATGTTTGCTATTTGCTCCTTTGAACTGATATATTCCAGCACAACTTTCTTCTCTTGAACTTCTTCTTTGAGATAATGATACTTTATAGAGATATGCTTTGTCATAGAGTGCATTACCTGATTCTTTGAAATATTAATGGCACTAGTATTATCACAGAATATAGTTACTGGCTTGGTAACTTTCTCATTTATACCTTCCAACAATTGCTTGATCCATGCTATATTGTTACAATTCAATGTTGCAGCGACATATTCAGCTTCAGCTGTTGACTGTGAAATGCATCCTTGTTTCTTGGTAAGCCAACTTACTAGTCTATCTCCCAAAAAGAAAGCTCCACCACTTGTGCTTTTCCTGTCATCAATGTTTCCTGCCCAATCAACATCAGTATATACTTTTAAATCAAAATCATTCCTTTTTTCATATACTAAGCCATAATCTTCAGTGCCTCTCAGGTATCTGAAAATTCTCTTGATTGTCGTCATATGAGTTTCTTTGGGATCTGCAGAAAATCTTGCAACTATTCCTACTGCATGTCCTATATCCGGCCTGCTGTGAACAACATATTGCAACTTTCCAATCATGGATCGGTAAAGTGTCTCATCAACAGATGCAGATTCATCATTCTTTGATAGTTTACAGTTAGTGGTCATAGGAGTACTTACAGGTTTAGAATCTCTTCAAGATTTCCTTTATGTACTTGGATTGAGTAATGAAAATCTCATCTTTCATTTGCAGTATTTGTAAACCTATAAAATACTTTATTTCACAGATTAATGACATCTCAAATTCTTTGCACATTTCATTTCCAAAGTTCTTGCATAGAAAATCATTTCCACAAAAAATAATATCATCAACAAATATGGTTGAGATCAGTATTCCATTGTCCTCATCATTTTTCATGTACATATTGTTGTTTTCACATGTCCTTATAAATCCAATCTTGATCAAATAAGAGTGCAGTCTCTCATACCATGCTCAAGGTGCTTGTTTCAGACATATGAAGCTTTGTTCAATTTACATACCTGATCTTTATTCTTGTCTTTAACAAATCCTTCAGGTTGTTCAATATAAACTTCTTCTAGTATACCATTCAAAAATGCAGATTTAACATCCATTTGATATACCTTGAAATTTTTGAAAGCAGCATATGCCAAAAATGTTCTTACTCCCTCAAGTCTAGCCACAGGTGCAAAAGTCTCACCATAATCTATTCCTTCTTCTTGAGCATAACCTTTGCAAACTAGTCTTGCTTTGTTCCGAATTACCTCACCTTTTTCATTCAGCTTGTTTCTGAAAATCCACTTTGTACCGATTACATTTTTGTCCTTCGGTCTTGGGACCAATGTCTATGTTTTATTCTTCTTGATTTGATCAATCTCTTCTATCATAGCATTTACCCAATCTTCATTGTTGAATGCCTCTTTTACTATTCTCGGTTCAAATTCAGATATCAGACATGTGTTATGTCTTAGTTTGTTCCTTGTCATCACTGGATCATCCTTATCTCTTATAATCTGACTTGATGCATGATTTCTTCTGACATATTTGGCTAATATAGGTTTGATAGGCTCTGTATGATCTTCTTCATCACTCGGTAATTGGATATTATCTTCATTTTCTTCAGCAACTTTCTCGGTAGGACTTCTCAGTTGAACATAAATAAATTCTTCATAATTTTCTGGTTCTTTGGAATTTCCTTCATCATTTCTTTCTGCAAATTCATCAATTTTCACATTTGCACTTTCCACTATTTTGTTAGATGATTTGATCAAACATTTAAATGCTTTACTTCTAGAAGAATAACCAAGAAATGTTCCTTCCTCGCTTTTCTGATCAAAATTTCCATTTCTGTCATCTTTGTGAACATAGCATCTACTTCCAAAGATTTTAAAATAACTTACATTAGGTTTCTTGTCATACCAGATTTCATATGGTATCTTCATGGTTCCTTTCTTCAGTTGTACTCGGTTCAGGGTGTAAACTGCAGTGTTGATTGCTTATCTCCAAAATGTTTGAGGTACCCTCTTTTCTATCATTAGGGTTTTGACACAATCTGCAATAGATCTATTTCTTCTTTCAACTATCCCATTTTGCTATGGATTTCTCGGTGCAGATACTTGCCTTTTTATACCATGATCATTGCAGAATAAGTTAAATTCATCAGAAGTGAATTCTCTTCCTCTATCAGATCTAAGACATTTCAGCTGTCTTCCTGTTTCATTTTCAACTCTTGCCTTTTACCATTTAAACATTTGAAAAGCTTCTGATTTTTCTTTTAAAGACATAACTGACATCATCCTTGAGTAATTATCCACAAATAATATGAAATATTTGTCACCATAATAACTTTGAACTTTCATGGGACCAAAAAGATCAGTGTGTACAAGATCTAAAATTCCTTTAGAAGTGTAGGACTTACTTGTAAAGCTTGATCTTGTCATCTTACCCATCTGGCATCCTCGGCACATAGCATTCTCTGGTTTTTCCAGGCTCGGTAGACCTCTTACTTGGTGCTTCTTACTTATTTTGACCAGATTATCAAAATTTACATGACAAAACCTTTTATGCCATAGCCATGTATCTTCTATTTTAGCATACAGACAATTATTCCGAGTTGAGTCAAGATGAAATGTATTACCTTTTGTTTGAGTCCTGGTAGCAGCTAGCTTTCCATTTTTGTCATGAACTTTGACACATCCCTTCTGGAATTCTATTCGGTATCCTGTATTGTTTAGCTATGCTACACTCAACAAATTATATTTCAAACCTTCAACCCAGTATACATCATCACATTTAGCATTGTCAAGAAGTGTTATAGATCCTTTACCTTTCACTGGACATGGTGCATCATTTCCAAATCTTACATAACCTCCATCATAGTCTTCTAATTTAACAAACTTGTGTTTATCACCTGTCATGTGATGAGAGCATCCATTGTCTATGATCCAAGAATCATTTTTATTTATGTGAGATATTAGGGCTTTTTCTTCATACCTTTCTTCATCTGATCCATCTTTAATAGCCACATAAACAACTTCCTCTGTTTCAATTTCATTAAATTTATCCTCGTTGGATTCCTCATCAGCTACTAGGCATGTCTTTCTATCTCTCCTTCTGAAGTCTCGGTGTCCTCTATAGTGATTTTCTTTCTGTCTATCTTCTCGGTATTCTTTCTTTTCACTAGATTCTTTGTCAGGACAGTTAGAATCCATATGTCCTATTTTATCACAATTGAAACATTTCAAAGGTAGCTTTCCTTCATACTTACCTTTGCCTCTCGGTCACCTTCTGGCCAATAGTGCTTCAAATTCTTCTTGCTTTTTGATTTCCTCATACAGTTTGTGTACTTCTTCCATGTTTTTACGAAATCTTTCCCTTGCTCCACTGTGATTTCCTTCAAAATACTTATTCATTCTATCATTATAATCATCAGATTCACCAAGATGAAAAGAACTGAATGCAGATTCAACTTTATTTACCGAAGACCCACCATTATCAAAATTACTTAACTCAAATGCATGTAGCTTACCGATAGTGGCATCCAAAGAGTTTGGCATGTTTGGTACAGACCTTAATTCATTGATTGCAGAGACTTGAATGGCATAAGTAGGTAGAAGGGTTCTCAATAACTTACTTGTTACATCCTTTTCTTCAATAGTTCCTCCTGCTCCTTTAATTTGATTGACAGTTTCCTTTAACCTTGTACTGTATTGTGTTATGTTCTCACCTTCATTCATTCTCATGGATTCGAGTTGTCCTCTTAGACTATCTACTTTTGCTCTTTGAACATGTTCATCACCACCATACACAAATACGAGCTTGGTCCACATCGCCTTTGCATCATTACAACCTTCTAGATCATTAAACTTTGAGTCGGTTAATGTCGATGTTATTTCAATCATAACTTGAATATGTTCTTGCTTTGCCTTTATCTCTTTTGTTGTCATCGGGTTGGTGCTAGGTGCTATGTAATCATTCTCCAGATAATATGCTGCATATTCTCCAATTCCTGATAAGTGTAGCTTCATCCTTTTATGCCATGTGGAGAAACTTGACTTGTTCAGCTTTGGTGCATCCCTTTTATACATCTTCGGATCTTTGCCTCAAGTATCTTTAAACTTTTCTTCCGGAGTCCAAAGCTCCGATACCAATTGTAAAGCTCTAATGCCAATAGATAATAAGATGAGAGGGGGAGGGGTGAATCATAAAAACTTAATCTTCAATATATTCAACATATTCAACCTCGGTAGCTTATACTTCAGAATATATAACCAAAACTGTAAAAAATTCAAACTCGTGAACAGATAATTATCATAACACATATAACACCAGATTTAATGTGGAAACCCGAATAGGGAAAAACCATTGTGGGATTTTAGACCCACTAAGAAATATACCCTTCTAGAGTATGCTCAATTAAAAGCTAATCCTGTTAAAGATTACAAGCACATTGCTAGATGTGACCCGGTTAAGGGATTTCCCTCAGACTTGTTAGAGTCTTGCACTTTGTTAGAAGTGACCTTGTTAAAGGATCTCAAAAACTCATTTAGAATGTTACCTTGCTAGAGGGTTTACAAATAAGACTGTTAAGTCCACTCGGTTAAGAGATTTCCTGTCACTTACAAAATAACTAACAGTAATAAAATATATCTGCAACTTCACATCAGAAATGCTAAAGCAGATTCTATTTTCTCAAAACAATCTTGTCATAAGACTTATCTTGTGCCTTGTTGGGCTTGCTGGGCTTCTCAATCTGTTCTTCAATCAAATCATCAAGCTTCTATGCTCGGTAACCATTACTATAGCATCATTGTGCATACATTTGCCCGCATGCATTGTTCATCAACAATTCCTTATTTATGAACAATTTCTAACTGCTTAATCTCCTTGATCACATTTCCCATGATCAATCTTAGCCATCGGATCATCAAACTTGACTAGGTTCAATGTATCCTTCGATCTGGAAAAATGTTTTACCTCACCTTGGAACTTGCATTCCTTCCCTGGAACTTGTGCCAGGTTATTGTGGTTCAATCTGTGTTGTAGATCTTCCTCTTGATTTTCCATTGTCGTAGATCCTCAACAAACTTCTTGCGTGACATAACAATCATTTATTCATATCCAGCTCATCAGCATCCTTCATTAAATAATGCTTTTATTTATCCAAAGTGATCTATTATTACTCGGTTGTTACTCGGTAAATATTGAACTTCGCTTGGTAGATATTCTGCCTTCTTTAACCGATATCGATAACCTTAGGGTTTACCGACTAGATTCTTTGCTCGGTGACATAGTAAAATATTAAACTTATAATCAACAACATATGTAAGATATCAAAACAATCAAAACAACATGATCTCATCATTGTCTAACTCGGTAATAGTTGCCCATTGAATAACTTATTGTTCCCCTTCATTATCACATTCTTTCTGTGTCACTTACTGACCTCTTAATACTCATCAAAACATACTTCTCAAGATATGGCAACATCATACTAAATCAGAAAATCAATTAATGACAAAATAATATTATTAAGACAGTAATCATCCTTCTTCAGTTATATCAATAATCTCCAACAACCTTCTCAATATCCTTATTGAAATGCCAACAATCTCTTTTCTATTGTAATGCCATCAGACATCTCCTATTGTTCAACCTAAAAGACCTTCTCTTATGCATCCTTCCTTAAAAGAAGAAGAGAAGCTTACGCCCGAAGAGCCTACACCTTCACAACGTTCAGCTAAAACTAAAAGAAAACATTGTGCGAGAGAACACCTATGGATATGTCATGCTAGAGCTCATGAACTTGCTTTGCAAACCATTCCTTCCTCCAAGACACCAACTCTTGATATAATTCCATTTGTTCAACCTTATCCTACCCCAGAGGTTCAACCTAATTCTCCAAGACACAAAATGATTAAGACAAATGATGGTTCAAGTTCTATTCCTATTAGAGCACGTATTTTTGTTAATCTTGATGAAGAAATAGGTGAGAATTTTTGTTAATGATGAAAATGTTAATCCTAATATTTCAAATGATGAATAAGAATATGTTGATGTTGACAATGATTTATCTAAACAATTTTCAAAAGCGTTAATCCTAGCTCCAAGTAACAGACAAAGTGACTCATAATTAGAGCATGGTCCTTGTTTGGAACTTGTGATAGCTCCATCTACTATGCTTGATGTAGATCCTCTTGCATATTGTCCACCTTCTCGAAACAATTATGAGCAAGATCGGAGGGCAGATGACGTGCTTGATTAGCTTCATTAGCATCGTAGATTCTCTCTCTGTCTCTCTTGATTGTTTGTGATCTTCTTTTATTTGTCTCTCAATTCTTCTATCTGTTGCCCCTAGTGTTGTCTACTCGAGGATGATGCAAAGCATTGAGATCATTTTTTGGTCTCTCTCATGTTGACTCAAAAGACACATGTGCCCTTCTTCCATGGTGGTTTTTCTTTCTTTGGGGGATGAAGATAATTCTCTCTCTCTCTCTCTCTCTCTCTCTCTCTCTCTCTCTCTCTCTCTCTCTCTCTCTCTCTCTCTACACACACACGCACACACATGTACCAGCACAAGTATGAAATAACTTGTACATGTCCATTGGTTTGTAGAGTTAACCTCCCTCCCCTGCACCCTATACTGTAGTTTTAGAAAATCAAACTCTGATTGATGGCCCAAGGCCATAAAAAATGAAGCACCAGTGCTTTCCTTTATCAAAAATTTAATTTTCATCTACACATGTAATCAATTAGTTGAAAATGTTACCATATGTATGTTGACCACCTTAAAAAAAATTGTAAATTGCAAACCCACCCTGCATTTGATATCATCCAAGTCCCTTCTGATTGCGGAAACACTCAACTGAAAAGTAATAGGGAATTATGAATTGTATTCTTTCACATTGCTATCGTCAGGGATAAATAAAACTCCTTGATCAGCTTGGATGTCCCATTCCTTATTATAAATATCACCCCCATAGGTGTTAGAGATGCCTTCAACATTATCATCATAACTAGTCATGAAAAGAAATTGACCTTCATCGCAAGAAATTAATTCAACATTCACATTGGGGTCAATCTTCACCATTTTTGGTTTTCAACCTCCTCCTCATACAAAGGATTTGAAATCATATGAAAACCTTTCTCATAAATATTTAGGCAGAACACAGGTTGATCTATATCTGCATCCTCATCAAATAGTGCATTAAAAACTTTACTGAAACTACTGCCCACCTCAAATTCACACTCACCCTTATTAGGCATAAGGTAATCATAATCTACGCTATAACAACTTTTAGCATCGTAATATTCATTATTCTAACTCTCATAGGCTTCAACAAAATCATCATGACTGCCCTGGCCCTTTTCTTTATCCTTTTCAACCACACCTGCTAGTTCAATATATGTGTTTTAATGATTTGAGAATTCAAGAATAATTTGGTCTGTTGCATAAGGCTTCTCTTGAAATAAGATGGGTAGTATGTCATTAGTCATAATACTTGTTTCAAGCATATCTACCCGGACCATTTCTTCACGCTCATTACCATGAATGTATTGACATGGCATAGGCTGAAGCATATCTTCTTTATAGCCAAACTTGGATTGACCCTCTCACCAAATTATTACGTAAAAGATGCATTCAACTCCTCTTATGAAGAAATAGAACTTGCTGGTAAATATGAAAACCAATCCCTAGCATTTTATTTTAAAGATTGGACAAAAAACTTCATGCAAACATCTTCTTGACTAATCTCAAAATCTCCTATTAAATAAAAAAACCTCTGCAGGTGTTGACGTGTTGATTCTGATCTTCTTCCATTAAAAAATGGCAAATGTTCCCTAACAAAGGAAGGAATAGGGTTTGGGAAACCCTCAATACCATTAAAGTTTAATGATATGTATCTTTTAATAGAAAACATTATGTTATGGCTTGACAATGAGTGCATATGTTGCATGTTTATACTTAAAATTTCTTTGGGGCATATAAGCAACAATGCATCTATTTATCAGTCTTACAATATTACAATGTATGACTCAGAATCATACTTCCCTCACCTTATTACAGGCTTTGCAAATAAAATCCAGAAGTATGTAAGAAAATTATGTTTATTTCCCTCAGTTCTTAACTCACTTGATAGGGAAGTATTTCATACAACTGACTTTCATGAAAATACATCTAACTCATGAAAATACAAAATACCTGGAAGTAGTGTAGCAACCAGGACTCAGGTTTGTTGGTTCATTGTAGAAATATGCTTCTAGGTCTCAAGTCAAATCTGAACCAGTACTACTACTCCTTCTTCTTTGTCATGTGAATTCTTTCCTCCACTTGTCGGGGTACTTCATCATAAGAGCTCAAATCTGCTTCACTTCTACTACAGACTTCTTAGTTCTTAGTATTTATTCAAAAATCGCACATTGGTGCAGAGATCTCAAAGTCACCACCCACAATTTCTGAGATATCTTCTTGTAATATAGATAAATCTCAACACAACTTACATTGAAAAGTGAATTGCAATAGATTCCCAGACAACATTTATGAGAATTGACTCAATCGACAAATATTTGGACTGTTACATGCTCATGAATTTTGTGCAGACTTTCTCCAGCACATAAGGGATATTGGTGGTTAGGATAGGGTAGTACTTACATTGAAAAGTGAATTGCAACAGATTCCCAAGCAACATTTATGAGAATTGACTCAACCAATAAATATTTGGACTGTTACATGCTCATGACTTTTGTGCAGACTTTCTCTAGCACATAAGGGATATTGATGGTTAGGACAGGGTAGTCTCCACCAGTATAATGATTCAATGTGTTTCAACTAGAGATTCTAGATGACTATCCCCAACAGAGTCGCCATTTTTTGTTGGTTCCCCAAAACACACTTGGCGGAGTTTTTGCACTGCCGCTAGGGACAAAAACCAAGTCAAGCCCTTGAATCATGCATGGAGGAGATAGCCTTTGGACCATTTAGGATACTTAGGGACTTGGACCAACAATATGATAATGATTTTCTGATTATCCTTCTACACTTCAATCTCTGCAAAACTCGGGAGGGTGTTCCCTTAATGCTTCTGCAATCTCCACACCACACTTGTGGGCAACATTAAAATAAAGAAGACGGTCTCACTCCTAAAAGGGGGCTCAAACAAAGAGGGATAATTCTACAAAGTGGCTAGCTCTCAATGATCCTTGACCTGCTTTGGAGTGTGAGACAACTTTTTGACAATCAACATAATGCACAGAAAATGAAAAGATATTATGATATTATCATAGCTATAGAAAGATGTCGATAAGTGATGAGTAAAGAAATGTCATAGAAAATTGACTAGAAGCAAAAATCAGTGTCTTATCCATTGGGCAACTGAAATTGCAGAATGCAAAGATAAATATGAAACAAGATCCTTAATCTATTAGCTAAAGATCTCAAGACAACATTGCCTTACAATATATCTCATATGTCTATCCGAACCCATAATACTTATCAGAATCTCTGTATAAGCCCTGTTAGTCTGCAAATCCTATCTAAGCAGTTTAATCAACCCCTTAGGGCAGAGCGTAAGATAGAAGAAGTACACATCACAATAATGCAACAAACGAGAAAACCCTTGATCTTACTCATTCAGAAACATAACAGAGTCACACATTGGAGAAAATGAATTCAGACAATATTTTCATTCATTTCATAAGCTATTTTTCGTTACAAATTATATTACATATAACTCCTTCAAGAACCTGCAACAAACTAAGACAGAAAACCCATTTTATTTGCTCTGCAAATTCCTGTTACAGCCTACTCATTTCACCTAAACTTACTATACATGACCAAGGATTTGAAACCAATATTTATGGACCAAATTTTTGGACCTCTATCTCATGGCCCTAATTTCCCTTTTATAGAAACAAGGGAGAAACAAGCTTCAGACTAGAGGAGACACTTGTCACAAGCTTATAAGATTGCTTGTTATTTGTTACAAAATCTTCCTCATAGTCTCCCAAAAGATTGTCCTTCCTGGTGGTCACGATGAAGTAGAACCCAAAATTCCCAGCTGCATTTTGGTAGAAACAAAAACCTTTGAGTCGTGCCACTATCTTTGTAGATGCTTCCAAATGGATCGTGAGATGCATCATTTTAGCTCTATAGAGCATTTCCATTTGGAAAGGGAAATTAGATCCTGAAAAAAAGTAAAGTCACCCTTAAACTAGAGGAGGAGCTTCAACCTTCATGCCTAGGATCAAAGAAAATGGAAAGAGGATCTCTCAGAGGAAAATAAAGTGATGGGAAGGCGTTGCAACTTCCATGCCCATGCTGAGATGATCAGCTGCCCTCCCAATCCCAACCTCGTTCTGATCCTTTTCCTCTATAAGGCTCCTTTTATAGCCCTCTTCCAATAAGTGATAGAGGAGTGATGAAGGATGAGTCCTGCATGGCTTGTTCTGATAAGAAACTATTTTCAAGTCCCCATTAACTACACTACCCATTTTCAAGACTCCATTGACTATAAGCATACTCACTCCCACAGGAAATCCATCTGGTTTCACAAAGCTCAGTGTAACTCTTGGCACGATATGGCTCAAAAATTGTCTTCATCATTTTAAAACCTTGAGAGAAAATAATGAACTCTCTGTTCTTTCTACCAACTTGAGACACCACTGAATTGTATTTATAAAGGAAATACTTCTCTTAGCGGTGTTTGTGCATGGAAAAATAATCTTTTCAATGCTTTTGTACTCATCCTGCCAGCAAATGGACTCAAGAAATTATATCCATCAAATCAAGAAATCGTCAGACTTAAACCGCCAATTCACTGCTTTTCTGACCAAGTTCACCTTACATGAACGATCTTGTTTATGATTTCTTGAATGTAGATTCTCTGCTCCAGAATCCTCTTCTCAAATATTGAGCTTTTATCTTTTGAAACTTTCTCAACAATAGTTTCTTAATTTTTTGTCTAACTGTGAGAATCCATGATAGTACGCATCCTATGATTTTGTTGACAGGTCCTTGATCATCTCGCTTCCAGCTCAAAATATCATCCTTATCCCTTGCATCTCTTTGAAAAAAAAGGTTTTTCTCTCTGTGGTGGCAATGAAAACATGCAAAAATTGCCACCTCAAGTGTTGTCAGCTTTGTCCTACAAATACAACTTGACTTAACAAAACACCCTTTAAAACGACATTTTGAAAATCAGTCGGCATCCACTTTTCTCTATTCTCCATGTCAGCATACCTACTTCCTTCTGGATTTGATTTCTTGCGTGAACAATACTGAGACAGTTCGGATCACTCCTTTTGAAAACCTCTTCTGTTCCATCGTTGATGTGTCCAGCATGACATATCGTATGATCATCATCAGTCAATACCGATATTGACCCTCATATGTAGAAAGTGGGCCCTTTAAAACTTGACGAAGCATCACCAAATCATCCTGGAAACTCTGCTCTGTCAGCAACCCTGCTATCGGACTTGTTCGACCTACCTGGGACACGTGACATCATCTCGCGATGCCGCGGTCCTTAACTTCCCTACATCTTTCATCGCGGTTTTGCGAAAGTCATCTGATCTTCTCACTCATTATGCGTCGCTTACACAGTCCGCTCAATATTCACCGTTATCTCATGAGCATCTTTTCTACTTAAGTCAAAACATCTCTATCCTTTTGAAACTCGTGCAAATTCATGGGATCATTAGTTGCTCTACATTTAATCGAGGAAATAAAACCCAAAATATGAAAGTCGGACTTAGGGAATAAAGAACCCGAAGAAACATAAAAAAGGGGGGCCTGACCATAATGCAAAAGACATAGTTTTTTTAAAAGGTAGGTAGGAAACAACATCTAGGGAAAGAAAGTGGTCCCCTTTTGACGATGGCAAAGACCCTCAAGCTTTAAAATGAAAAAAGGTAACACAAAAATATAACAGGCCTATGGTTTATAACAAAATTTCATTCGGGAACACATAAAGCTGAAAACCCTAAACCCTGAGGGTGAAAACATAGAGCAACAAAGAGTCAAAATAGCTAAAATCATTGTCAGAGACACCAAATTTTGCATAGTCATTTTCAGGATATCATGTCCTACCCTAAAGAAATTGCATCTGATAAGGCATACACGATCACTTTAACATGGGGGCATACACTCTACTCAATGATTATCTCTCTTGCATATCTTGATATTGAAGTTACGTAGAAAACTTTATCTTTTGCTTTGTAATTTTTTGTATTTTTCTTTTCACGACTCATAGTAAGAGAACCTTACTATTTTGTAGTCATAGTTCTCTCTTTCTCATTCTCATGATGTCCCTTTTATCTTGTTATCAAAGTTGTCAGATCCTAAAGTCCACTGGGGGCTTGGTGTATCGTGCCTCCTTGATGACTTCATGATTTTTTTTCAATATGAACCCTTTGTACTTTATTGTGAGTATGATTGACTTCATACTCCCACTAAAGTGGGGGCTAAATATAGCATCCTAAAATTACACCCTTGTACAATTTTGATCGCATTAGGTCCCTACCTTAGCGTTTGCGCCCCTTGGCTTGATTGAGACTTGATTATGCTCATACCCCTCATGAAATGCATTATTTTTTTGACTTTTCCCATGTATTTGGCATCTTATCGTAGCCCTAAAAAGGGGTAGGATCAGGGTGCCACGCTCTGGTCCCCCCTAAATTGGGCCCCATTTGACCCCTTGGTCCTATTTCAAAATTGAGTGGGATTTCTCTCTATGTCAGGAAATTAACAATTTATCCAACGAGCAAGTATAAAAGGAGGTTTTCCCCTCTCATTTTCATAACATCAATCATCTAACACATCTATCAATCACCTATCAAGCATTTGACAATCATATGACATCAAGCATTCAAGCATTCAAGAGCTATTAAGCATTAATCAGTCTTCCTTCAAGCCTTGGAGCAACAGTAAATTCAAGAATCAAGCATTGAAGTAGACATCATCCATCCTATTTTTTTCAAGACTTCATCAAGCCCTAATTTTGTGTGGAGACAAACAAACTTCACAAGGAGGTATATCACTTGATTTTCAGTCATCATTTAGCATCTCTCTAAAAAAGGAGAACTTTCCATTACAACAATTTTAATTATCTTTTTCATGGTTAATTCCAAAAGTGGGGTTTGACCTAAGGCAAGACCCTATTCTCAACCTATTTCCCTTTCTTTCTGTGTGTAGGAAATAGGTACAAAGCTATACTCTTCATAATTGACATTATTTGCAGAGATGAATCAACCCTTTTTGGTGTGCGAAAAAGTAGGAGGACTAGGTCAACAAGCACACCGGTCCTGATATTTTTGGAGATTTTTCAAGGATCATATCCAAATATTCATATTAGATACTCAGTTCCAGGTGCGTCCAAAAATCTTGTGCCTATAGCTCACCGTCTTCTCAGTTTTACCTTCATTTTTCAGCACTTTACCTTAATTTAGCATTTCAACTCACAAAAGAGGAAACCCTCAAATCAATCCAATTAGTATTCAGTCTTAATCTTTGTTGATTTTTTATTAAATCTATTGGATTCTCCCTCTTTTGAATGTAATGGTCAACCCAAGCAAAAATTAGTGGTTTTCATACATCTAATGATGGAAACCCTACTTTTTCACCATTGCACATTTATAGATTATTTATTTTGTAAATGTTAAAATAATGTTAATAATTTTAAATTCAAAATTTAAGGTTCAGTTTATGTCATCCCTTTTCAATTAGTTATAATTTGTTGAGTTGAACATAAAATATTTTAAATTGTTTTCTAACGTTGTTAAAGAATATTCTAGTAAAAGGGCAAAGTGTTGCATTCACTACCACTCCAACATATATATATATATAGCAACAAATGGGTAAATTAAATAGTTGAGTATTGTCTTAAATCATTGTTCCCAAGTCATTGAATTAGCCTCTCTAGAAGTCTGACTATGGAAAACACGACCCTAACTTAACGAACACCTCAACAACATTTATCAACATTGTCAATCCATTAATTGTAGTTTTCAAATATCATAAGAGTTAAGGCAAACCATATTTGAAATTATTAAACCTTGTTCTTACGCCTTTTGTGATTTTCTCCCCACATGTAAAGTTTAGGTCTTTACCAATGTAATTATATTTTTAGCATGGTTCATGATGTCGATTTGGCCCTTCTTCGATTTGGCCCTTAAATTATTGAATTGTTTCTATTGAAATGCATTTTTCATGATAAGTCAAGCCCTGAATTAGTTTGGGAGATCCTTAGCTTTTGAGTTGGAAGAGTGAATATTAAAATTATAAGTTCTTCAGCATTTCATGAAGATACAAATTTCCCTTGTATTTTTGCAAATATACACATACATGCTCACTCACCCACAATCCTACAATACTAAGTGATTACCTATCATGGAATTTGGGACTCCTAATGAAAGTGATGCAAGCTTAATATTTTCTCACATTAGTGTTGTAATTTGTATACCACTATAATTTCATAGTACATAAAACCTCCCTTTAGATGAAGAGAAGATATTGTGTAGCTATGATATTGTCAAAATGCTTAATGCCTAGCAAAATTGGATCCTTAGTTTCTAAATTCAATTTTTCTAAACAAATGTGCCATGCACAATGCCTGTGTGATGTGCTAACTTCCTACAAAAATACAAGATTTATCTTACCATTGGAGCATTACATTTTTTAGATCCCACTAGTGCAATACTCCTGTCAACTAGGTTAGGCTTTGCAGGAAAATTCAAACCTCATATTTTGGCTTAAAGACTTCCATCTTGAAAAATAAAAAAGAGAACACTTGATTAGTCCACCTCTCTCATGTGTTCACAACAAGTATTCTCATAATAACTTGAAGCTTTGGAAACAACTATTACTTGTTATAGCTCTCTTGACATCTTGTATGTGCATCTTTTCATGATATTGATGTAGAATAGTCTTGCAGCATCTAAAGAATTACCTCTAGGAGATAGTGGCAATTTTTTGGAGAGTTTTCATTACTAGTTGGGTTGTCTCTCCTTCACTGTGGGAGTTTGTTGTCACTTTTAAATATTTTCATAGTATAGTTCATTTTCTATTTAGAAGTATCTTTATTTATTGTCTCTCATTTCATGTCTATGATCTTTTTATCTATATTGTTAATCCATGGAGGTAGAAATGCCAAAATGGGGGTTTAACTTAAGCAAGCCCCTAAACAACTACCCCAAACGTCCCTCTATGTTTCCATGTGAGAAATTTTTGTGAGTCCTTCATAGAGTCTCTTACAGATTCAAAAAAATGGTGATTCTTTTCCTTTTATTTAATTATCTTTTTGAGTTATTCCTTTCAGTTATTGCTTCATTCATAATTCGTTATGATATTTCTTGCATTGTTGTCTGCTTGGGATTTGTGCAGGTTGAAGTTTAGTGATCTTTTGGAGCTCTCATTTCATATTTAAGGGATGATAGCATGCCACACTATATTTTTTGTTCAACGCTTGCCTCTATG
This sequence comes from Cryptomeria japonica, assembly GCF_030272615.1. Lineage (NCBI taxonomy): Eukaryota > Viridiplantae > Streptophyta > Pinopsida > Cupressales > Cupressaceae > Cryptomeria > Cryptomeria japonica. The sequence goes on along the minus strand of NC_081405.1, from coordinate 43,257,622 downwards.
GCAGAGGGCTAGTCCTGGTTACAAAAGACTCACCTTTTCTTGTAATTTTAATTTTTTAAGTCATTTCATTTTAATTATGGAAATAGAACTAGTATATTATGATTTATCTTAGGTAATTGAAATTGTGTATGATGGATACTATTAAATCTTTTATCTTTCTAGTTACAATTTATATTTAAAGCAAATAAACTAAATGATTGTACTAGTTTTGATTTATTTGAATGTGAGTTGGGACTTGGATTCTCAAGGGACACCTCTCCTTTTGTAGAACTCAATTTCCTCCTCTATACTTACCCTTAAATTTTTTATTATAAATTATATTAAAAATTTTCACATGTTTATGTTCTCTATGCACACCTCATTTATCTTGTAATATGCATCATTAATCCTATGTCTATAATCCTGTAAAGTGTGTATACTAATCAGAACCACAAAACTAAGGCACAATTATGCATGCTTTACAAACGTACTTTGCATCCCCACCTCCTTTTTTATAATACTTAAGCATAGTGAGTTTATAAAAAAATTTATGCACCCATATGATCTTGTGAATTATCAATCAACTTTCACATTGCACTTCTTTGCAGAATGTATCTAACATGAGGTCACTACATAGACTTGTGCCAAGCTTATGCACATGCTACAATTTAGGATGAGCTCGTGAATTTTACATTTATGCTTTCTTTTTTGTTTGTAAAATCTAAATTCCTCTTGTTGGACTTCCAAAATTTGTTAAAATTTTGAGGGCCCATGTTGAAATTTTGTTCGTGACACTCAAAAGCACCCTTGCAATATCTTTCCTAAGTAGCACACTTTGAGGGCCAATATTTTGACACCCCTTTATTTTCATGAGAAACCACTTTGGGGTACTGATAACCTCTTATCAGAGATGGCATATGTCTATTTGCAGCCTCCCAGGATCAGACATGATGAGTTTTTGAAGTCCTTATTTTGGGGTCCTAAGGTGAGTTTATTGATTGCAACTATTAAACTTTTCTAAGTATCCACTTTTGGAGAGTTGAATTTTGTTTATATTTGAGTGTTTGTAACATTCTAAAATTGCACCCCTTGCAATTTTTGATTGCATTTTGGTCTTTTCCTTAGTGTTTGCGCCTCTCGGCTTGATCGAAGACCTGATTATGCTCACACATATAAAAAAACTTCATGCAACTCAATGATGAACCTTGCCTACACCTTGATCCTACCCCAAATTAGGGCAGGACCAAGGCGTGGCGCCCTGGTCCCCCTTAATGGGGACTTATCTTGGACCCTTCTCCTTGACCCATCTCAAATTTGAAGTGAGAAAACCCCCCTAGGTCGGCTCATGTTGGAAAATCAGTCAATTAATCCTACTAGCAAGTATATAAGAGGGATTTACCCTCTCATTTGATAATCCATAAATCCACAATAAGACACAATCATTATCTAGCATCTGAGCATTCAAGATATCAAGCATTCGAGAGAAATTGAACATTTTTAGTCTTCCTTCAAGCTTTGGAGCAGCAATAGAGTCAAGATTTCAAGCATTGAAGAGGAGATCATCATTCTAATTCATGAAATCATAATTCCATGTGGAGGCAAGAAAAAATTCACAAGGAGGTATAAGCATTTCATTTTCAAGCAATTCAACATCCCCTCAAAGAGGAGGATTTCTACTTTCAGTTATTTCAATTACATTATTTCAACCACTTTGTTAATTCTAAAACTGGGGTTTGACCTAAAGGCAAACCACTATTCCCAACACATTTCCCTTTCCTTCTGTGTGCAGAAAGCAGATGCACAACTATACTTCTGGAATTAAGCTTTATTTACAAAGATGGAAAAACCCTTTTCAACACACAGAAAGTTTGGAGGACCCATAGGAGGGTGAACTGGTCTGGACACATGGTCCTTGCAACTTTTGGCAGATTTCCCAGAGTAGCTCCAAATCATCTCAAACTTTTCAAATCTAGATGCACGACGAAATCTTGAATCTGTAGCTCATTGTTTTCTCATGCTTCGTCTTCATTTCCAGCACTTAGTCTTAATTCAACTAGTCAACTTACAAAAGAAGGTCAATTAAATTCCAAACACAACCAATCTACTTATTATTCAGTCCTTGCATAATTTAGGATTGGATCTAGTAGATTTATCCCCCTCTTTTGAATGTAAAGTCTCCCCAAGTGAAAATTGAGCTTAGTGAATCCTCCTTTCCTCGTGGTGAATTCGCTAAGGTCCCAATTTACCGCTTTGTATTTTGGTGAACCCAACGTGAACACCCTTAATTTTGATTTTTGTTTTTCAGATTTGAGTGTATGCAATTTAAAATTCAAATTTTCAATTACAAGTTTAAATTCCTTGCAATTTTAAAAAATTTAGAGGTTAAATTCACAAAACCATAATTTTTAAATTCAAAATTGAGCTTGTGATTTGTCTAAATTGGATTGATTATTTCAGATATGAGAACTCTTCAATTTTACAATTCAAGTTTTTCATTTACATGTTCAATTTTTCAAAAAAATTGAAATTAAGTGGTTAAATTGAAAAAACCCTAATTTTAAATCTTAAAATTGAACTCATGGATTGTATAGATCTTGAATTGATTTTCAAATTTGAGTCCTTGCTTCAATTTCAAAATTCACTTTCCCACCTTACAACATTCAAATTTTCAAATTTAAATTTTAAAATTAAGCAGTTTATGCAACAAAACCTAATTTTTAAATTTAAATTAATCTTGTGCAATTTCAAATTTTCCTTTAAGCATTTAATTGTCAATTAAATATAAAGCCTCTTGTTGTAATTCTAAACATCATAAAAGTCGGCCCTTAAGTGTGCCTCTTTTTTTTGTATTCTTTCAATTAATCATCTTCTCGAACATCCTAAGTGTGTCCTATTCGACCTTCAAGGCTTATTTTTGCATATCTACACATCTCCAATTCCTATATCTTTCTGGAATTTGCATTAAAATCACAAGATCTTGCTTCCATGAAAATTTGGTAAAAAGTTGGTCGGACCAAGTAGGTACATACTTGGTCCCAACTTTTTCTCCTCAAATTTTGGGAGCATGTTTTAACTATATTTTACTGCTCAATTACAGAGATTTGTGATTTTTCATTGATTTTAGGTCGCCCTAAGGTCGAAAACAAATCTAAATTTCAACATTTCCATTTTTAATTTAAATTTTAAAATTAAGTGGTTAATTACATATATCATGATATTATAAATTAAATTGATTTCTCCAATTTTTCAACATTCCAAAATTTAAAAAGTTGAAAATTAAGAGGTTAGATTTGGACAACCCTAATTTTAAATTCAATCTTCCCTCCTTTCAATTTTCAATATTTTACAATTAAGAGGTCACTTTCAGCCCTAATTTTAAAATTCTATCTTCTAAGGGGTAATTTCAAATTTAAATTAAGAGGTTATTTTAGCAAAACCCTAATTTTAAATTTCAAATTCCTAGGATATTGCATTATTATTTCAATCATTTTGCATTCTAAAATTCAAATTTCTAATTTCCCTCTCGTAGTGCACAAGTTTTACTACTATTAGTCCTACCCATAGTATCCCCATTAAAATAATTTTTAGAATTAAGGCTGCCCAAGGTTTAATTACCAAGGAAATGGAGCCTAATCTGGCTAGCTTTTTCAATGAGGATATTGGTGGTTCTTCCAATCCTACAGATATTCTCATTTATCCTCTTGGTAATTCTCATGATGTGGAGGAATCACTAGCTAGGGTATATGTTGACCAATTGGTGAAGATGGACAATCAATTTGACAATCTTCAACAATGGATGAGTCAAGAATACCCGAAAAGTGAGTCTCTCACCTTGATTGAAGGATTAAAAAGAATGATTCAAAGTGATAAACACGGTGTTGATATCTTGCGTGGTATTGTTCATATTGTTGATTCTAATATCATGCCTATGAAGATTTTTAATGAGTGTTCCCCTTGTTACCCAATCACCACCTATAAATTCTATTCAAGGGGGAAACCCCTTCAATCACAATTCCTTCATTCCTCCTATGAGTCTTCTATGTGTTACCCAACCTTTTCCATTACCTACTTATCATAGTGTCCCACCTCCTTATTCATAATCTCTTCCTTCATTCAACAATGTTACTCCTCCCTCTCAATCCAACATGTCCAATTTTAACCCTTCTACCAAAGCTACAATCAATAGTCTACCCCAAACAGTGTCTTTCTTACTACAACAAATAGCTTCTATGAATCAATCCAAGTATAATGTGCCTGTATTTGATGTAGCGAGCCCATTATCCAATGACATTGTTAGAGTTGTCCCTCCTAAACATGTAGAAGTCCCTCAATTGGAACTTTATAATGGAAAAGGTGATCCCTTAACTCATGTTAAAACATTCCAAACTTTATGTAGTGACTTTGCTCATGATCAAAGATTGCTAGCAAATTTTTTTACTAGAACATTAAGGGATAGAGATTTCCAATGGTATTGTTCTTTTCCTCCTTATTCTATTACTTCTTTTCAACAACTTGCTAATGCTTTTATTGAGCAATTTCAAAATAACATTGATCCTAAACTTACTTTGACTGATTTGATGCATTGTAAACAAGGTGTTAAAGAAAAAGTGACTGATTTTATTGGTAGATATAAGCATTTGTATTCTCAGATTTCTTTTCCTATGCCTGATCGAGACATTCAAAAGATTTTTATTGCTAATCTACAAAAAGATATTTGAGATAAGCTTCTCTTAACTAAGTTTACTTCCTTTCCACAATTGTGTGCAGTACTTCACAATTATCAACTAACTGTGAGTCAATTGGAACAATCATCTCCTTCCATGGCTACAAGTGATAAGGGTGATAGTGCTCAACAACCATTTGCGAAGTTCAAACCAAATAAAGGATTCATCAAATTCAATGACGATAACAACAACAATCAACTGGTAGGCGATATAGGTGTGCCTCCTTTGTCTAAATACTTTAAAAGAAAAAAAAAATTTACTCCTTTGAATGAATCTTTGCATAACATTATGTCTAATTTAATACAAAGGAATGTGTTAAAACTTTCCCAAATCAAACCAATTCATCCATCTAAGACAACTTCACCTTACTTTGATGCTAAATCCTTTTGTCAATACCATCGTCAGCCCGATCATGATACTAAAAAATGTTTTTCATTGAGAAGTAAGATTCAAGAATTGATTGATAACAATGCCATATATGTGGCAAGTGTGAATGATAAAGGAAACAAATCAATAGCTCCTCCTAATCAAAATCTTCATATTTTCACTGATCATTTACCTTCCCATTCAACTAATATGATTGAGATTGATCATCTTGTTTTCTCTCCCAAAGATACTAAACTTGAATCTAACAACGTGGTGAACCTTGTAGACAAACAAGAACCTCCTAAGGATTTGTGCATCACATTTGATCCTATTGGGACCATTAAAGCACCTGATGGCCCATTATACATAAGTGCAAAAATTAAAGGTATACTTGCTAGAGAAGTTGTTATTGATTCTGCTTGCATGATTAATGTGATAACTGAAGAATTTCTTTATACTTTGCAATTGCATCAAGTGATATATAATGATACTGATGTGGTGGTTAACATTTTTGATGGATTCTCTCATCCTGCTATTAGTTCTATCACACTTCATATTAATGTTGGCACTAAATGCTTAGATGTTCAATTTGCTAGCATTCCTACATCCGATCAATTTCATGTGAAGTTGAGACATCCTTGGCTCTCTTCCATGAAAACGATCTCTTCTACTATTCATAAGTGTTTGAAATTTCCTCATAATGATAAAATCATAACTATTAATCATAGCATGTATCAACCTATAATGAGGTGTGAAGATCTTTGTCTTGATTACTTTTGCTCCAAACGATTCTAGCCTCTTCAACCTAGAAGTAATGCTCTCTTTAGATAATATCAAAATTGGAAAAATGAAATGATTTTATCCTCGAGTAAACCTAGAAATCCAATACTTTATAATCCTCTTGATGATTGTATACCCATTATTGAGGATAAGATTATTCTTCCTCTTAAGGAAATAAATAATCTTCTTCCCAAAGAGGCACCTATTCCTTCTCCTAAAGATAAGAGTATCCTTTCTCCTAAGAAAAGAAATACTATTCTTCCTAAAAAATAAAATCTATTCCTTCTCCTATGGATGAGTCTACTCCTCCTCCCAAAGGTAGAAAATCTCTTCCTCTTAAATGTTAATCTATTCCTCCTAAGGGTAGACCTATCCCTCCTCCTCATGATGGACCCGGTCTCCTTCCTACACCTCCCATTCCTCCTTTATATGGTGTGGTTCCTCTTCCTTCATCTTATAGAGAGAAACAACCGGCCTCTCCTATTGTCCAACCTAAAAGACCTCAACCCATTCATCATTTCCTAAAAGAAGAGATGAAGCCTATACCTGATGAACCTAAACCTCCTCAACCTTCATCCAAAAATAGATGAAACCATTGTGTGAGAGAACACTGAAGGAGACATCGTGCTAGGGCTCGTGAAGTTGTTTCCCAAACCATTTCTTCTCCTAAAACAACAACTATTGACATGATTCCATTTTCTCCTAAACAAGATGTTCAACCTAATTTTCTAAGACACAAAATGTTTAAAACAAATGATGGTTCAAGTTCCATTCCTATTAGAGATCCTATTCTTATTAATCTTGATGAAGAAATAGGTGAAAATATTGTTAATAATAAAAATGTTGATCCTAATATTTCTGTCAATGAATATGAATATGTTGATGTTGGCAATGATTTCTTTGCAAAATTTTCAAAAGCATTAATCCTAGCTCACATCAACAAACAAAGTGACTCATCATTAGAGCATGGTCCTTGTTTGGAACTTGTGATAGCTGATAATATGATGAAACTATAAGGATCTGGTCAACTACTGAGGGGTGGGGGGGCGGTGAATCATTAGATAGAAAATAAATTAATCTTTCACCAAACTTAAATTCCAACTCAGAAACAACTTGCTAAACTAACCGGTTTAGTCACTATATCAAAAACTACAACTGCACTGTCAAACTTTATCGGTTGACCAAAACATCAATAATACAATGTAATAGATCTGTAACTCAAATACCATTTAACCAAAATATTAAACCACTTCACTAATATCAGTAATAGCTCGTTTCAGATCATTTCCGGTCATCTAAACATATCTAAGTGGATTTACCAGTCATTCAAATCAACCATATAAGAAACACATCCACAAAATCATTCACCACTTGACACAATGATTTTTCACGTGGAAACCCAAATGGGAAAAACCATGGTGGGGATAAATACCCACAAGTATTCTAAACTCTTTTGAATTTCTCCCTGTTAGGAGCCAAGCCTTGTTAGAAGCTTATACAATAATGTCTTGTTAAGAACAAATCTCGTTAAGGACCACCCGATTAAGGGATTGACTACAATACCCTGTTTAGAGGTAACCTCGGTAGAGGATTTCAAATCCAATCTAATGGCTCACCTGGTTAGAGGATTTAAACAAGAAGCCTGTTAAAGCTTACCTGGTTAGGGGATTTAACTGTTGTAATGGTTAGAGAACAACAAGTTCTTTGCTGATCTAAAAATAACACTTCCTTGTTTAATCGGATCCTTTATTGCTCCTATCTACTTTCGCAACATTCTGCAGACACTCCTTCTGGTTCGACAACAATCACACTACCACACTTAACCAAATTTTCCAACACAATATTGAAACAACTCACCAACCTTATAAACAAATACAATAGGTCGGTAACACAACACAAAACCTACAAATCTCATAGAGATTACAAACATATTGGTTCAATCATAACTATAAGATTACATGGCAATCAACTTGAACCATTCCTGGATCACTGCACATCGGATCCTGTAACTTATCACACATTTTTCACTTCATGCTATGCATTCGATCATTCCCAAAATAAATAGTTATCTTCACATGCAACATGCTGACGTGGCATTTTCATCTTCGATCACTATTTGGTCATAGATCATTAAAATCGATTCTCCAAGCTCCATCGGTTAGGGTTTGACTTATCAACTGGTTAGGGTTACCGGTTGATCACTCTGCTTCAATAATAATACTATCGGTTACCTTCACTTCTTTACTACCGGTTGCATTACTGCATCATTACCGGTTGCAATACAACTTCATTACCGGTTAATATTGATATCAATGACAACACTATACTTCATCAATGCAATCTTCATGCAAATGCCAACAATCTCCCCCTTTGGCATTGATGGCAATACAAATATCAATACCCTTTGATTGTGATAGTTGAGAGTAAAGCATATACACAGGTATAGGAATCCTGGTTTACATTTTTCCATATACTCTCCTTCAATTGTTTCTTCATGTCTTCAGCTGGTAACTGGCTATCCAATCATATACAGTTCTTCTCCCCCTTTGATAGCAATGTCAATGTGAAGGTAAATCATTCCATGCTTCACCGATTTTGAATTAGTTTCTCCCCCTGTGGAGTAGCTCCACTCTACACCAATCCTTCTTCAATATTTTCAATAGGCTTTGGGACTAATGTCTTCCACATCTGCTTAATTGACTTCATGTAGGGGTACAACCCCTAACTTATCTCTAAGATACTCAAATGTAGCATTAGGTAGAGGTTTAGTAAATATATCTGCTAGCTATTCTTTAGTAGATACATGCTCTAGTGACAAATCTTTGCTTTGCACTTTCTCTCTCAAGAAATGATACCTCGGCTCAATATGCTTTGTCCTAGCATGCAACACCGGGTTCTTAGAAATGTTTATAACGCTGGTGTTATCATAGAAAATTCTTACCGGTTCTGATAGGTTCAACTTGAAACCTTCCAAAATGTGCTTCATCTAGATTGCTTGGTACAATTCATATATGCTACAACATATTCAGCTTCTGCAGTTGATTGAGAGATACAACTCTGTTTCTTGTTGCTCCAAGACACTAGTCTGCCTCCAAGAAAAAATGCTCCTCCAGTTGTACTCTTCATGTCATCAACATTGCCTACCCAGTTTGCATCTATATAAACTTTAAATCAAAGTCTCCTGCATATGGATACCATAATCCATAATCAATTATGCCTTTCAGATATTTGAAAATTCTTTTGGCTGCAACCATGGGTGTCTCCTTCGGGCTTTTTAGAAATCTAGCAACCAATCCTACTGCATGAGCAATGTCCGATCTGCTATGGACAACATAATGTAGTTTACCTATCATTGACCTATACTCCTTTTCATCCACTAATGCAGAATCATCTTCCTTAGACAATTTACAACCTATAACCATTGGTGCTCCAGCTGGTTTACAGTCTCCCATTGCAAAAGTTCTCAACACTTCTTTCACATATTTGGACTATGTGATGAAAATACCTTCCTTCATATGTTGGATTTGTAGACCTATAAATTTTTTATCTCACCTACTAGTGACATATCAAACTCACTCTTCATTTCATTAGCAAAGTCATGACACATATCATCATTTCCTCCAAAAATGATATCATCTACAAATACCTTACTTATCAATATCTTATCTCCTTCTGTCTTGAGATATATGTTACTGTCTTCACTGGTTCTTTGAAAACCTATCTTCACCAAGTGAGAGTGCAATCTTTCATACCATGCTCTAGGTGCTAGCTTCAATCGATATAATGCCTTATGTAATTTTCACACCATATCCTTTTCTATAGTTAAAGCATAACCATCTGGTTGTTCAATAGACTTCCTCTTCCAATATTCCATTTAGGAATGTTGACTTAACATCCATGTGATATACTTTGAATCCTTTGTATGTTGCAAATACAAGTAGAGTCCTTACTCCTTCCAATCTTGCAACTGGTGCAAATGTCTCACCATAGTCTTCACCTTCTTCTTGTGCATATCCTTTGCATACCAGTTTGGCTTTATTTCTGACCACTACTCCATCTTCATTCAGTTTATTTCTGAATACCCATTTTGTAACTATTACATTCTTTTTCTTCAGTCTAGGTACCAATGAACAAGTATTATTCTTCTCTATCTGGTCAAGTTCATCTTCCATTGCCTCGATCCAGTCTTCATCTCCAAAGGCTTCTTTTGCAGTTCTAGGCTCAATGGTGGAAATCTTACAAGACTTCTCTCCTATCCCTCTTCTAGTTATCACACATGTATTCTTGTCTCCAATAATTTGATTGGGGCTATGATTGAGTCTAACATACCTTGGAATAACATGATCTTGATTTCCAGGTTCTTCTTCTTCTTCACTATCTTCATCTTCTGCTAGACCTTCCTGTTTCAGTTGAACTGGGGCTTCTATGTTCTATTCTCCAACTGGCTTCACTAGTTTTGGTTCCAAAAATAGTGTGTAAGGTTCTTCTTCTTCCTTCTCTTTACTGGTTTCTTTTCATTTCTTAGGAAATTCATCAACTCGGACATTAACACTTTCAATAATCTTCTTAGTTCGGTTGTTGTAACACTTGTAAGCTTTTCTCTTGGTGGAGTAACCAAGAAATATGCCTTCTTCACTCTTTGCATAAAACTTACCAACATAATCACCTCTTTTGATAAAACATCTACTACCAAATATCTTAAAGTAACTGACATTAGGTGATCTATCATACCAGTACTCAAAGGGAGTTTTATCCTTACCTCTTTTAACCAGTATCCAGTTCATTGTATAAACAGTTGTGTTGACAACTTCTCTCCAGAATGTCTTAGCTACACCTCCTTGAATTAGCATAGTCCTAGTAGTTTCAACTATTGACCAATTGTTCCTTTTACGATACCATTCTACTGTGGTGTCCTAGGTGCAAAAAACTGCCTTTTAATTCCATTATCTTCACATTATCTAGTGAATTCCTTTGAAGTAAACTCACCACCTTGATCAATTCTTAAGCACTTTATCTTCTTTCCACTTTCATTTTCAACTAAGGCTTTGAATGCCTTAAACTTGCTAAATGCTTATGTCTTGTCTTTCAAGAATGTGACCCACATCATTCTTGAGTAATCATCGGTAAATATCATGAAGTACCGATCACCTTGAATACTCCTAGTCCTCATTGGTCCACAAAGGTCGGTATGTACCAAATCTAGCAAATGTTCAGCTGAGAAAGATTTGCTCTTAAAGGTCGAGGATGCCATTTTCCCTAACTGACATTCCTTGCACAAAGCATTCACCAATTTTTCCAACTATGGCAAACCTCTTACTGATTTGGACTTACTGACTCTTACAATGTTATCAAAATTTACATGACAAAATCTTTGATGCCAAAGCCAACTATCTTCTACTTTTTCATTTAAACAACTATTGACTTTAGAGATTAAATGAAACAAGTTACCTCTGGTTTGTTTGTCGGTTGCAATTAGTTCACCTTTGCTTCCATAAATCTCGCACACTCCATTCTTGAATTCCAGTGGGTAACCTTTGTCATTGAGTTGAGCAACACTCAAAAGATTGTGTTTCAGACCTTCAACCCAATAGACATCATCTACACTGCTTTTACCATTCAGGGAGATGGTTCCCTTTCCTTTCACCATGTAGGGTGAGTCATTCCCAAATCTCACAACACCTCCATCAAATTCCCTCAAAGTAAGAAACTTACTCCAGTCACTGGTCATGTGGTGTGAACAACCACTATCTATAATTCAATAATTTGAACTATCCATGCGAGAGACCAATGCCTTCTGATCCGATATCTCTTCTTTAATAACAACAAAGACAATTTCCTCATTTGCATCTTCCTCAGATTCTTCATCTGTAATTCCTCCATCCACTGCAATGAGACAATCTCTTTTATCTTTGCCTTTATATTTCCTTACTTCTCCATTAGGACAGTTAGTAGAAATATGTCCAATCCAGTTACATGCAAAACATTTCAAAGGTAATTTACCTCTATACTTACCGGTACCTCTGGGTAACCGCTTGGCCAACAATGCTTCAAGATCAATCATACCATCTTCATCATTTACTTCTTTTTTAGATCTAGACTCATGATTGTAGCTCACTTCTCTTCTTTTTCTTATCGATGAGGTTGAGAGTGAGGCTCTAAATGCAGATTCTGATATCTGAACACTTCCATCAAAACCATTTAATTCAAATGTAGTTAATTTACCAATTATGGAGTCAAGAGTTACCTTTGTTTATCAATAGATTTGAGTTCCCAAATGTCTACAACTCAAATAACATAGACCGGTAGAAGGGTTCTCAACACCTTGCTAACCACTGAGCTATCCTGCACTGTACCTCTACCACTTTTGATCTCTCTGACTATCTCCTTGATCCTCTGACCATACTGTTGAATGTTTTCTCGTTCAGCCATTCACATATCATCAAATTTCCCTCTTAGACTCTCTTCCTTGGCAATCTTAACATGCTCATCACTGCTATAGATATCTTCCACTTTCTTCCATACTTCATATGCAGTCTCCAATCTATGGACATCAACATACTCTAAATCGGACAAGGAACTGATGATGACCTCCAATGCTTGATTGTTCTCATGTTGCTCCTTCTTTTGACCTGTTGAGCACTTTTTTTTAAAAGAAAAAATATAATAAAAATGAAAAAATAATACTATATGTTTCCATAAGCATGAAGACTAATGGATATTTCGGCCAGTAAGCTGTGTCGAGCACTGCAGGAGAGGTTTCATCGAAAGAGCGTTTTCATCGACACAGGGCATATAAAGCGCTAAGCAAAGGTGTTTCGGCAGGAAGTTACCTTCGATGAACGCAAGAAACCACTCATCGATACCCCATGTTTCATCGAAAAGGTAAAAGCAAAAGGCGAAAAGGCAAAAGGTGATTTCGAAGAAATGTCGTTACCGAGGAAACTCAAGAGACATTCATCGAAATGCAAGTTTCATCGATGAACGTGGCGTCGAACAAAAGAAAAGTTGTTTCATCGATAAAAAGGATATCGATGAAAAAGGAGATATCGATGAACACTCATAAGCCTTCATCGAAGAAAGAAACTCATCGAAAGTATGGCATCGATGAAACTCACGAGCAACTTGTCGAAAAGGGAGACTATCGATGAAAAAGTAATTTCGATGAGTCTTAAAAGCGGCTTCTCGACGTAAGTTTTTCACCGAAATAGTATTATCGAAGAAAATGAGCTTTCGATGGAAGATTCAAACACTCGGCCGAAGGCAAGGGTTTCATCGATAATTTGAAACGCGCGCACTTTGAGCGGACTGTACTTCCCGCGAAGGAATTAAAGACCCAGTTGAAAAGTGTCACATCTGCAATTAAATTTAAAACACTTGAGTAGCCGTTACAGATGCAGAACATTAACTATACACAAGTTGCCCATTCAATTACAGTTAAGCTGAGTGAATTTTCGTAAGAATCAGATCGATGCTAAGAGATTGAAAGCTGTGAAGAACTTGCAGAGATTTGCAAACGATAACCAGAAGAGTTGAGCATTTTACCAAGTAAGTATTGTCTCTCTTATTTACTGTAACTATGGAACCTTCGTCTTCTTCTTCTAAAAGGAGTAGGAAAGGAAAAGAGTTAAACCCTGAAGAGAAGCCCAAGAGACAGAAGAAAGAAGGGAGAGCTTTGACTCAGGACTTATTAGACCAGTGTCCATCGTCTAGTGTGAGGTCCAAGAAGATTAAAAGTGAAGAAGAAGGATTAGAGGACAAATTTGAAAATCTAGGAGACATTTGGACTGAGATAAGAGGGCATGAGTTATTTTTGTTTGGTTACAAAAGAAGGGATGCACCCGAACCCATTAGTAATCTGTGGAAGAGGAACTTAGGCAAGTTAGTAGTTCCAAATGTATTTGTAGACGTAGAATTAATGAAAGCTCTGGTAAATTGCTACAACCCGAGAACTAAAACCATATGTGATTACAGAGGGAATACATTAGTAGTAATCAACAAGCAGACTATTGATATGGTTTTTGATCTAGACTGGGAAGTCGAGGAAAGCATCGATATGAAGAAACTCTCACAGGAATTCTTTAGTTTGGAAAATATCTACAGGACTTGGAGGCTACCTGTTCACAGGCCAAAAGTGGGTGGGTCATTTGTTCAGTTTGGCAAGAGTGACAAGGTGCCATTTGATGTCAACCACTTCCATCCATATTTCAAATATACGTATTATACTGCAGCCCAAGTACTAGGCATAGAGGCTCATCCACTCATGGATGTTGGGATTATGGTTTTGTGTGTTGATATTCAATCAAAAGACCCTAGGTCATTTGATTTTGCTACTTATGTTGCGGATACCTTGAATCATGGGCTGGAAAAAATGAAAGGAGACCTTGTGAATGTTCACTTTTCATTATACTCCATGTTAATGCATATTCTTCTTTATTGTGGACAAGAAATTAACTTCTGGCCAGATGAGTTCAGCATCAGGTCCTATGATAAGAATGGTCTGAAGAAGCCAGTTCAGTTGTGGGTATCAGCATGGGACCAGAGGTTTATGAACAATCAATATTGGCATTTTCAAGAATACTTTGTGAAACCTCTCAGTGCAGCTTTTGGACAACGCAGGGATTATACTTTGTCCCCTGAAATTAAGAGGTTCCTCAGGCCAAAGGATTTCTCTCCAGAATCACAGATTGAACACAATTGGGGTGATTGGTATTGCCATGATAATCACACGGAGATAAGGGTATTTGGATATGAAGGGCAACCACACATGCTTCCAATTACGGTGCCAGACAGAGTGGCTAGCTTGGAGATTATAAGGCAATTGTCTATTGCCAGTGCTAAACATTTAACTGATTTTGGTAAACAATCTATTGTTCCAGGTCTATTAGTTTTCTCTGATTTCATTGTCAGAAGTTCAAAGAGTTATCATTTATTACAGAATAAATTAAATTACTATGGCATGACTCTGGGTGAGCCTAGGGAGAATTTTGATCCCGAAGGATATATAAAAGCTGCCAGAGCCTCACAGAAACTCAAAGCTGGGATACATATGGCCAAAATGCCAGACGACCTAATTAAGAACCTTGAGCGAGAGGAGGCCAAAGTTTTGAAAGGAAAGAGTGAGTTAGTCTGGGAGGCCTACAAATGGAAAAGGGCAAGGGGAATGATAGATGGAGACCTAATTGGAAATCTCCAAGATCCTTTGGAGGTAGCTAAAAGGCTGCTTCAACATGAAGCTAAAATTATGCACAGAGTTCCTTCACAATTCCTTCGCTTCATTAATACTGAAAGAGACAGTCAGCCCCTAGCTCACATGTCACCAAAATCAACCGCCAGTAGTATCCCACCTGATTCTCCTCGAGAGGATTATCCTCCTGGTTTCGAAACAGAAATGAACATGGACACAGGAGAAATCAACATCAAAGATGTTGTTGACATAAGAATGACTGAGCATGAGGACTTCATTGCTGATGATGGATTCGCCTCCTCTAGGGAATTCCTCTCATTTCTATATCAATACAAAGGGGCTCATGTCAAACGAAGCATGGCTGGAAAACCAGAGGAAGAACAGATGAAGAGATTACAGGATGAAATTGATGTCCTCATGAAAGATATGACTCCTGAAAAAGGGAGGAAATTATTAAAAGAGGCCGGTGTGATCATCTTCTCTGGTTGGGATATCAACTCAGCACTCTTATTTGATGGCTTTTTGAAGAAACAAGATTTGAATCAGCAGGTATTGCCCCAGGAGGTAGATAAACTATTCCTAGGCTCTGGATATGATCCAGACAAAAAGGCTCTCCTACAGTGGGCACTATATCCAAAAGGGAAGAGGCCAATCATTGTGGATATAGAAGAAACCTTTGGGCACCTCATGGTTCATCAGGTTGGAAAGACCGATCCTAGGGTCACTGCGAAGCTCAACCTGGATGTTGCAAGACTGAACTTGGACCAGACAGAGTTTCTGGTCAGAGAAAACATTACATACAAGGGATTATATGAAAAATCCAAGGAGGAAAACCAGAAGCTGCAAGCAAAGGTATTGCAATTAGAAACGGGGACTCCTATCAGCGAATACACCTCATACCCTGCAGGACGCAGCTTGGATGACGTCTCTGATGCCCTGTACTGGAAATATCAGGCAGAGAAGGCCAATAAACGCGCAGACAATATCCAGCAAAAAATGGACAAATTGGTCAATGACATCATAGGACATCGGTTTAACACCATGCTCTTACAGGTCGAACCATATTGGATAGTTTACCATGGAACCATAAAAGCGCTAACAGAGCATGAGCGGTTAAGAGCACGATTGCAGGGGGTGCTAAGCAATAACGATTCCATGACGCCAGAAGAAAAGGCTGAGGGTAACGCGTATATGGATAATCATGTCAAACTCGAAGATATGCTGAGAAGAGATCTAAAAGAATTAGATGATGAAAGACCCGTTGGAATGCCTTCCGTCTACAAGGAAGGAGAGGTAACAACCTTGGAGGATTTGCGAAAGGAGCTTGTCAGCGTCAAGGATTGGGCCTTGTCAGAAATTGATCGGAGTAAGGATATGGCCCCTACCGTCAACCAGATGATATTCAAGTACCTGACGCTAGGGGATGAATTAAAAAAGCAAACGCCTTGAATCAGAACATTCAAAGACGATGATTACATTCATCATTTGGGACTTTTGAATCTCTTTTTGCTTAAGTTTAGAAACACTCGAGTTGACGACTAATATTTTGAAAAGTCGTGTCTCTTCATGAAAAGCTTGCGTCCTCATATATATATGAGAATGTTTTTTGTAATGTAAGAGAGAAATATTTTTAGAGAGGATTATGAGCGAAAGAACAACAGCCTGTAAGTCTTTGTGTACGAACTTCAATGGAATACAAATCTTGATCAATTGTTTCCCTGCATATGTGTTGTGGATTATTTCATTTTCTTTTGGCAATCGTCTGTGATATTATCTGATAAAGATAGGGTTATTCATATTCTTAAGATTAAATCTATGCTTTATGTTATAATGTTGCAACAAAAGTTTTGCTTGCGGATTGTAATTGTTCCCTGCAAAGCTTAATTGACTGGTCCCTTAAGGGTAGGGTTAAATTCACTCAATCAGCACATAATATAAGCATTTATTTGGTTTTGAAAGAAATAGTAACTGACAGGTTCATAAGGGATGAGTTAAAAAACTGTCTCACAGATTCGCACTATAAGTCCTGAAGAAAATTGTAATGACTCTGTAACCCATGCAATGAAGAAGGCACTGGCTTAAATCTCAAGTTATACTCATCGTTTCTTTTCACAATTAGTTATTTTGACAGCTACAGGAGTAATTAAGAAACACAAAGCGAAATAACAATCTTGAACTCGTCTGCTATATCTCCATTCAAGGAACTCATGCCATTTCAAGATCAGGAGATATCAGAGCAGAATAACATATCTGCTATAAAAAGCACTGTTTATTGGAGACATTCAGTGAATAGGTATACCCGCCTAGGTCCTGCAGAGCCTAAAGAGAGAGAGTTAGTAACTAATAGGTTCACTCTATAAGTTGGCCAAGTCAACTGGAGGGTTTGATCATAGGAGTTGGCATTTCCTTAGAACCCATCCAATCTGTTGATTTGAGACCCAACATGACCATCTGTCAGAATTCCACTAGGCAAGTTATATTTAGTAACAACATGTTCCCAATATTGACTTCCTAACATTTTGATATAGATCTTCATCCTATCACTCCAGATTCTGTAGTTTTCCCTTTTTAACTTCGGACCTTCTTTCTTCATCATGTTCTCCTAGATCTTTTCCTCAAGCTATTAGGCTTAAACACAAGAGGACTTGTGTTGCTCTAATACCGATTGATAATATGATGAAACTATAAGGATTTGGTCAACTACTGAGAGGGGGGGTGAATCAGTAGATAGAGAATAAATTAAACTTTCACCAAACTTGAATTCCAACTCAGAAACAACTTGCTAAACTAACTGGTTTAGTCATTGTATCAAAAACTGTAACTGCACTGTCAAACTTTATCGGTTGACCAAAACATTAATGATATAATATAACAGATCTGTAACTCAAATACCATTTAACCGAAATATTAAACCACTTCACTAATATCAATAATAACTCATTTCAGATCATTTCCGGTCATCTAAACATATCTAAGTGGATTTACCAGTCATTCAAATCAACCATATAAAAAACACATCCACAAAATCATTCACCACTTGACACAATAATTTTTCACGTGGAAACCCAAATGGGAAAAACTACGGTGGGGATGAATATGCACATGTATTATGAACTCTTCTGGATTTTGCCCTGTTAGGAGCCAAGCCTTGTTAGAAGATTATACAATAATGTCCTATTAAGAACATATCCGATTAAGGACCACCCGGTTAAGGGATTGACTAGAATACCCTGTTAGAGGTAACCTTGGTAGAGGATTTCAAATCCAATCTAATGGATTGCCTGGTTAGGGGATTTAAACAAGAAGCTTGTTAAAGCTTACCCGGTTAGGGGAATTAACAGTTGTAATGGTTAGAGAACAACAGGTTCTTTGCTGATCTGGAAATAGCACTCCTTTGCTTAATCAAATCCTTTATCACTCCTATCTTCCTTCACAACATTCTGCAGACACTCCTTCTGGTTCGACAATAAGCACACTACCATACTTAACCAAATTTTCCAACACGATATTGAAACAACTCATCGACCTTATAAACAAATACAATAGGTCGGTAACACAACACAAAACCTATAAATCTCATAGAGATTACAAACATATCGATTCAATCACAACTGTAAGATTACATGGCAATCAACTACACATTGTTCTAGACAACTTGAACTACTCCTGGATCACCGCATATTGTATCCTGTAACTTATCACACATTTTTTACTTCATGCTATGCATTCTATCATTCCCAAGATAAATAGTTATCTTCACGCGCCAAATTTACTTTGAAACTCATCACGTGCAACATGCTGATGAGGCATCTTCATCTTTGATCAACATTCGGTCATAGATCATCACAACTGATTCTTCAAGCTCCATTGGTTAGGGTTTGGCTTATCAACTGTCAGGGTTACCAGTTGATCACTATACTTCAATAACAATACTACCGGTTTCCTTCACTGCTTTACTGTCGGTTGCATTTCTGCATCATTACCAGTTGCAATACAACTTCATTACCGGTTACTATTGACATCAATGACAACACTATACTTCATCAATGCAATCTTCATGCAAATTCCAACAATAACTCCATCTACTATGCTCGATGTGGCTCATCTTGTGTGTTGTCCATATTCTTGAAATAATGATCAGCAAGATCGAGGGAGAATGATGTACTTGATTAACTTCTTTAGCACCGTAGATTCTCTCTCTCTCTCTCTCTCTCTCTCCTCTATTTCTTATTTGTGACATTCTCCTATTTGTTTCCCTATTCTTCTATTTGTTGTCCCTAGGGTTATCTACTTGAGGATGATGCAAAGCATTGAGATCTCTTTTGGTCTCTTCCATGTTGACTCAAAAGACACAAGTGTTCCCTTCTTCCATGGTGGTTTCCTTTCTTTGGGGGATGAGGAAAATTCTATGCACATATATATATATATGCATGATATACATGAGTTATCATAAAAATAATACTGACTCCAAAGTTAGGTGAATCCACCTCGTGTTTTGTGCTTTGTGTTCATTATCCTCTCTTGGGGGCTAAATTATTGCGATAGTGTGCTTATCTTTTTGGGTGTATCCTACCTTCAAGAAATTTCTCTCGGAAAGGTGTGTGCAATCACTTTAATGTGGGGGCATATACTCTGCTCATGATTCTCTCTCTTGACACTTGAAGTTACTTAGCGAACTTTGTCTTTGCTTTGTTATTTTTAGCATCTTCTTTTCATGATTCATAGTAAGAGAACCTTACTAGTTGTAGTCATGGTTCTCTCTTTATCTCTCACGATCTTCCCTTTTACCTTATTATTGAAGTTGTAAGATCCTAAAGTCCACTAGGGGCTTGGTGTATCTTTCCTCTTTGATGTGGTGCAAGTCTTTCAATTCGAATTCCTTGAACTTTACCACAAGTATTTGTGTAAGCTCATACTCCCGATAAAGTGGTTGCTAAATGTAACGTCCTAAAATTGTATCCCTTGCAATTTTCAAATGCATTTGGGTCTTTGCCTCAGTGTTTGTGCCCCTCAGCCTGATCAGAGACTTGATTATGCTCACACATATCAAAAAATTCATGCAACTCAATGATGCACCCTGCCTGCACCTTGATCCTGCCCCAAATTAGGGCAGGAAAAGGGTGTGGTTCCCTGGTCCCCCTGAATGGGGACCTATCTTGGACCCCTGTCCTTGACCTATCTCAAATTTGAAGTGGAAAAATCCCCCCTATGTCATCTCATGTCGAAAAATCAGTCAATTAATCCTACGAGCAAGTATATAAGAGGGATTTCCCCTCTCATTTGACAATCCATCAATCCACAATAAGACACAATAATTATCTAGCATTCGAGCATTGAAGAGATCAAGCATTCAAAAATTCAAGAGCAATTGAGCATTTTCAGTCTTCCTTCAAGCTTTGGAGAAGCAATAGAGTCAAGATTTCAAGCATTGAAGAGGAGATCATCATTCTAATCCATGAAATCATAATTCCATGTTTTGGTTCCCCAAAGGGTTTACACTGCAAAAGGCAGAAACCAAGTTGATTCTTCAAATATCTATGGAGAAGCCAAATCCAACTATTAATATCCTCTAGAACTTGGACCAATTAACAAGGATTCAACAAATCCTTCTACACTTTGGGCTCTGCAAGACCTAGGAGGGTGATCCCTTAGTGAATTTATAATCTCTGAACCATACTCACAAATTGACTAAAACAAAGTAGATAATCTCATATACAGGCTCAACAAAGAGGGAGAATGGTCAAGAATGCCAAATTCTTCAGTGATCCTCAACCTATTGGAGCATGAGATGGAGAAAACATATAATAAAAGACATGAAATAAAATGTATTATGATAATAAACAATTTATAGCAAATGCAGATGAACGAAGCACACAATTGACTGTAAAGACTTAGACAAGCTATAACCAGTGCCTTATTCAATTGGGGAGTCAAATTCATGAAGTGTGAGATGAATTACAACATAATTTGTCTTATAGAATGTTGAATGTCAAAGGATTTCAAACACTCAATTAGAATGTTACCTTGCTAGAGGATTTACAAATAAGACTGTTAGGTCCACTCGGTTAAGAGATTTTCTGTCACTTACAAAAATAAATAACAGTAATAAAATATATCTGCAACTTCACATCTGAAATGTTATAGCAGACTCTATGTGCTCAAAATAATCTTGTCATAAGACTTATCTTCCTCCTTGCTGGGCTTCTCACTTTGTTCTTCAATCAGATCTTCAATCTTCTGTACTCGGTAATCACCTCTGCATCATCACTGCTCTTCTATTTGCCCGCATCTTTGTTCATCAACTTTTCTTTATTTATAAGCAATTCCTAACTGCTTAATCTCCTTAATCACATTTCCCACAATTAATCTTAGCCATCAAATCTTCAAACTTGACTAGGTTCATTGAATCCTTCGAATTGAAAAATGTTATATCTTTCCTTGAAACTTGTATTCCTTCCTTGGTACTTGTGCTCGGTTTTGACCGTTCAATCTATGTTGTAGATCTAACTCTTGAATTTTCATTGTTGTTGATCCTTAACAAATTTCTTGCACGACATTCCAATCTTCTATAAATCTCCAGCTCATTGGCATCCTACATTTAATAATGTATTTATTCATCCAATGCATTATGTTACTACTCGGTTGATACTCGGTTAATTCTGAACTTTACTCGGTAGACATTTTGTATTTGTCTCGGTTACTATCTCGATAGCTTTTCTTGCTGACGATGCTCAGTGACTTCTTTCTTCTTTAACCGACACTGATAACCTTGGAGTATACCGACTGGCTCCCTGCTCGGTAAAATAGAATAGTTTCAAACCTTTACTCATTCTATTGCATGAAATCTTTTCTGCTTCTTATTTAGTCCTCGAATACACATATATAGGATATCAAAACAATCAAAATATCATAATCTCATCACTGTCTAACTCGGTAATAGTTCCCCATTGAATAACTTATTACTCCCCTTCATTTTCACATTCTTTCTGTGTCACTTACCGACATCTTTATACTCATCAAAACATACTGTTTAAGATATGGCAACATCATACTGAATCAGAAAATCAATTGCTTGACATCAATGACAAAATAATATTATTAAGACACTAATCATCCTTTATCAATTATACCATCAATCTTCAACAACCATCTCAATATCATCATACCAACAAAACTTATTGTAATGCCAACAATCTCCCCCTTTGGCATTGATGGCAATACCAACTTGATTTATTCCAATTGATTCGATTTGTTGTTATTCTTCTCCTTTTATCCTTGAGCTGTAAACTTCTTCTGTAATCTTCTCCCCCTATCATTAGTCTTCTCCCCCTTTGACAACTATGCCAAAAGTAAAACTAATCTATGATTACTTCCCCTTTAAAGTAATTTCCTTGCTATTAAAACATATACAAATGTATCATCTCAGTCTCAATCAAAGCATCTTGTCTTCATTCACCGTTTCCTGCACAATTTTAGACAACCTCCTAAAGTGTGTAAATCACCATCAACTCACAAATAGTATTTTGTAGAGTCATAGAATTGATGCTTTCACCGAACTCTGTTAGTGAGTACTAGATAGGGGTAGGACCCCTAACTTACTTCTGAGATACTCAAAAGTGTCCCTTGACAGTGGCTTAGTGAAGATGTCTACTATTGTTCCTTTGTGCTAACATATTCTAGCACAACTTTCTTTTCTTGAACTTCTTCTCTTAGATAATGATACTTTATAGAAATATGCTTTGTCTTAGAGTGCATTACTGGATTCTTTGAAATGTTAATAGCACTTGTATTATCACAAAATATAGTTATTGGCTCGGTAACTGTCTCATTCATACCTTCTAATAGTTGTTTGATCCATGCTATATTGGTACAATTCAATGCTGCAGTGACATATTCAGCTTCAGTTGTTGACTGTGAAATGCATCCTTGTTTCTTGCTAAGCCAACTCACTAGTCTTTCTCCCAAAAAGAAAGCTCCATCGCTTGTGCTTTTCCTGTCATCAATATTTCCTGCCCAATTAGCATTAGTATAGACTTTTAAGTCAAAATCATTCCTCTTTTTATATAGTAAACCATAATCTGCAGTGCCTCTCAAGTATCTGAAAATTCTCTTGATTGTTGTCATATGGGTTTCTTTGGGATCTGCAGAAAATCTTGCAGCTATACCTACTGCATGTGCTATATCAGGTTTGCTGTGAACTACATATTGCAACTTTCCAATCATAGACCGGTAAAGTGTCTCATCAACAAATGCAAATTCATCATTCTTTGATAGTTTACAATTAGTAGTCATAGGAGTACTTATAGGTTTAGAATCCTCCATTCCAAATTTCTTCAAGATTTCCTTTATATACTTGGATTGAGTAATGAAAATCCCATTTTTCATTTGCAGTATTTGTAAATCTATAAAATACTTTATTTCACCGATTAATGACATCTCAAATTCTTTGCATATTTCATTTCCAAAGTTCTTACATAAAGAATCATTTCCACAAAAAATAATATCATCAACAAATATGGCTGAAATCAGTATTCCATTATCCTCATCATTCTTCATATACATGTTGTTGTTTTCACTAGTCCTCATAAATCCAATCTTGATTAAGTAAGAGTGCAACCTTTCATACCATGCTCTAGGTGCTTGCTTTAGGCCATATAAAGCTTTGTTCAACTTACATACCTGATCTTTATTCTTCTCTTCAATAAATCCTTCAGGTTGTTCAATATAGACTTCTTCTTCTAGTATACCATTCAACAATGTAGATTTAACATCCATTTGATATACCTTGAAAGTTTTGTAAGCAGCATATGCCAACAATGTTCTCACTCCCTCAAGTCTTGCCATAGGTGCAAAAGTCTCACCATAGTCTATTCCTTCTTCTTGGGCATAACCTTTGCAAACTAGGCTTGCTTTATTCTGAATGACCTCACCTTTTTCATTTAGCTTATTTCTGAAAATCCACTTTGTATCGATTACATTTTTCTCTTTTGGTCTTGGGACCAGTGTCCATGTTTCATTTTTCATGATTTGTTCAATCTCTTATGTCATAGCATTCACCCAATCTTCATTGCTTAATGCCTCTTTTACTATCCTCAGTTCAAACTCGGATATCAGACATGTGTTTTGTCTCAGTTTGTTCCTTGTCATCACTGGAGCATCCTTCTCTCCTATAATTTGACTTGGTGCATGATTTCTTCTGACATATTTTGCTAATATAGGCTTGATAGGCTCTGTATGATCTTCTTCATCACTCGGTAACTGAGTATTTTCTTCATCAGCTTTCTCAGTTAGACTTCTCGGTTGTACATATACAAACTCTTCATAATCTTCTGGTTCTTTGGAATTTCCTTCATCATTCCTTTCTGCAAATTCATCAATTTTCACATTTGCACTTTCCACTATTTTGTTAGATGATTTGATCAGACATTTAAATGCTTTACTCGTAGAGGAATAACCAAGAAATGTTCCTTCATCGCTTTTCTGATCAAATTTTCCATTTCTGTCATCTTTGTAAACATAACATCTACTTCCAAATATTTTAAAATAAATTACATTTGGTTTCTTGTCATATCATATTTCATACAGTGTCTTCATAGTTCCTTTCTTCAATTGTACTCGGTTCAGGGTGTAAACTGTAGTGCTTATTGCTTCTCTCCAAAATATTTGAGGTACTCTCTTTTCTATCATCAAAGTTCTGGCACAATCTACAATTGATCCATTTCTTCTTTCATCTATCCCATTTTGCTGTGGTGTTCTCAGTGCAGACACTTGTCTCTTTATACCACGATCATTGCAAAATAAGTTAACTTCATCTGAAATGAACTCTCCTCCTCTATCAGATCTTAGACATTTCGGCTGTCTTCCTGTTTCTTTTTCAACTCTTGCCTTATACCATTTGAATATTTGAAAGGCTTCTGATTTCTCTTTTAAAAACATAACTGACATCATTCTTGAGTAATCATCCACAAATAATATGAAGTATTCATCACCATAATAACTTTGAACTTTCATAGGACCACAAAGATCGGTGTGTACAAGATCTAAAATTCCTTTAGAAGTGTAAGACTTACTTGTAAAGCTTGATTTTGTCATCTTACCCATCTGGCATCCTCGGCATATTGCATTCTCAGGTTTTTCCAAGCTCGGTAGACCTCTTACTCGGTGGTTCTTACTTATTTTGATCAGGTTATCAAAATTTACACAACAAAACCTTTTATGCCATAACCAGGTATCTTCTATTTTTGCATACAAACAATTGTTTAGAGTTGAGTCAAGATGAAATGTATTACCTCTTGTTTGAGTCCCGATAGCAGCCAACTTTCCATGTTTGTCATGAACTTTGACAATTCCTTTCTGAAATTCTATTTGGTATCCTGTATTGTTTAGCTATGCTACACTCAACAAATTGTATTTCAGACCTTCAACCCAATATACATCATCACATTTAGCATTGTCAAGAAGTGTGATAGATCCTTTACCTTTCACAGGACATGGTGCATCGTTACCAAATCTTACATAACCTCCATCATAATCTTCTAATTAAACAAACTTGTGTTTATCACCTGTCATGTGATGTGAGCATCCACTATCTATGATCCAAGAATCATTATTATTTATGTGTGATATTAAGGCTTTTTCTGCATACCTTTCTTCATCTGATCCATATTTGATAGCCACATATACAACTTCCTCTATCTCAGTCCCATCAGATTTATCGTCATTGGATTCCTCATCAGCTACTAGGCATGTCTTTCTATCTCTCCTTCTGAAGTCTCGATGCCCTCTCTATTGGTTGTCTTTCTGTCTGTCATCTCGGTATTCTCTCTTTTCACTAGATTCTTTGTCAGGACAGTTAGAAGCCATATGTCCAATTTTATCACAGTTAAAACATTTTAAAGGTAACTTTCCTTTATACTTACCTTTGCCTCTCAGTAACGTTCTTGGCCAATAATGCTTCAAACTCTTCTTGCTTTCTGATTTCCTCATATAGTTTGTGTACTTCTTCCATGTTTTTGCAAAATCTCTCACTTGCTCCACTGTGATTTCCTTTAGCATACTTATACATTCTATCATTGTAATCATTAGATTCATCAAGATGAAAAGAACTGAATGCAGATTCAACTTTGTTTACCGAAGACCCACTATTATCAAAATTACTTAGCTCAAAAGCATGTAGCTTACCGATAGTAGCATCCAAAGAGACTGGCATGTTTGGTACATACCTTAATTCATTAATTGCAGAGACTCGAATGGCATAAGCAGGTAGAATTGTTCTCAGCAACTTACTTGTTACATCCTTTTCTTCAATAGTTCCTCCTGCTTCTTTGATTTGATTGATAGTTTCCTTTAACCTTGTACTGTATTGGATTATGTTCTCACCTTCATTCATTCTCATGCATTCAAGTTGTCCTCTTAGATTGTCTACTTTTTCTCTTTGAACATGTTCATCACCACCATACACAGATGTAAGCTTATTCCACATAGCTTTGGCATCATTACAACCTTCTATATCATTAAACTCTAGTCAGTCAGTGCTGATGTTATTTCAATCATTGCTTGAATATGTTCTTGCTTTGCCTTTATTTCTTCCATTGTCATAGGGTAGGTGCTAGGTGCATTGTAATCATTCTCCAGATAATATGTTGCATATTCTCCAATTCCTGATAAGTGCAACTTCATTCTTTTCTGCCATGTGGTGAAACTTGACTTTTTCAACTTTGGTGCATCCCTTTTATACATCTTCGGATCTTGCCTCAATTTCCTTTAAAATTTTCTTTCAGAGTTCTAGCTCTGATACCAATTGTTAGTTAAATGAGAGGGGGGGGGGGGGGCGTGAATCAGATAAACTCACAATTCAATGTTCTAATCAGATTCAACCTCGGTAAAACTTACTTGATATGCAACTATGACTGTAAAACATTCAAACTCATAAACTGATAAACTTGAAACATCAAAACACATTTAACACTAGATTTAATGTGGAAACCCTAATAGGGAAAAACCACTGTCAGATTTCGGACCCACAAAGAAAATATACTCTTCTAGAGTATGATCGGTTAAAATCCTGTTAAAGATTACATAAACACATTGCTAGATGTGACCCAGTCAAGGGATTTCCCTCAGATCTATCAGAATCTTGCACTTTGTTAGAAGTGACCTTGTCAAAGGATTTCAAACACTCAATTAGAATGTTACCTTGCTAGAGGATTTACAAATAAGGCTGTTAGGTCCACTCGGTTAAGAGATTTCCTGTCACTTACAAAAATAAATAACAGTAATAAAATATATCTTCAACTTCACATCTAAAATATTATAGAAGACTCTATGTGCTCAAAATAATCTTGTCATAAGACTTATCTTCCTCCTTGATGGGCTTCCCACTCTGTTCTTCAATCAGATCTTCAATCTTTTGTACTTGGTAATCACCTCTGCAGCATCATTGCTCTTCTATTTGCCCGCATCTTTGTTCATCAACTTTTCTTTATTTATAAGCAATTCCTAACTGCTTAATCTCCTTAATCACATTTCCCACGATTAATCTTAGCCATCAGATCTTCAAACTTGACTAGGTTCATTGAATCCTTTGAACTGAAAAACATTTTATCTTGCCTTGAAACTTGTATTCCTTCCTTGGTACTTGTGCTCGGTTATGACCGTTCAATCTGTGCTATAGATCTAACTCTTGAATTTTCATTGTCGTTGATCCTTAACAAACTTCTTGCATGACATTCCAATCTTCTATAAATCTCCATCTCATTGGCATCCTTCATTTAATAATATATTTATTCATCCAATGCATTATGTTACTGCTCGGTTAATACTCGATTAATTTTGAACTTTACTCGGTAGACATTCTATATTTGTCTCGGTAGCTTTGCTTGTTGAAGACGCTCGGTGACTTATTTCTTCTTTAACCGACACCGATAACCTTGGAGTATATCGACTGGCTCTCTGCTCGGTAAAATAGAATAGTTTCAAACCTTTACTCATTCTATTGCATGAAATATTTTCTCCTTCTTATTTAGTCCTCGAATACACATTTATAGGATATCAAAACAAACAAAATATCATAATCTCATCACTGTCTAACTCGGTAATAGTTGCCCATTGAATAACTTATTACTCCCCTTCATTTTCACATTCTTTCTGTGTCACTTACCGACATCTTTATACTCATCAAAACATACTCTTTAAGATATGGCAACATCATACTGAATTAGGAAATCAATTGCTTGACATCAATGACAAAATAATATTATTAAGACAATAATCATCATTTATCAATTATACCATCAATCTTCAACAACCTTCTCAATATCATCATACCAACAAAACTTATTATAATGCCAACAACTTCATCATAACACTTTATGCACTTTGTCTTCCTTTTTATTGCTGAAAAAGATCCTAATACGGGCCCACCTTGTTACTGCTTGGATTCAAAAAATGTAACCGCTACAAGAAGACAAAACCATTTACCAAATTGTCATATCAATAAGTTGGCTAGCTTTGCAGTCTTTATTCCTCGTTCAAATATGTCTTGCTCCATTCGTTGTATTCTTCATCAGCTGGCCACCTAAAACTCATGACCTCATCAACTTTTGCCCTATATGGAGTATATTTTACAACAAGTTGATTTTCTTATCTTTCAAAGGAATCAAAGAATGTCCCTGTGCATACAATTTTATCCATACCATTCTCCAACAAATTAGTATCCAAATCCTCACAAATTAGTTCAGCTCGAGTGTTGATGATTCTCTCTGCCTCTTGCTTCCATAGTTGCAAAGGCTTGACAACTCCATTCTCATCCAAAATCCTTGGTAGAAGTGTATCATTTAACTCATTGAAACTCCTCATCAACTCTCTTACTTTTCTCTCTATGCTTTCTAGTTGGATTTGAGCTTCTTGCATTGACTTCACCAACAAATAGGCTGGTTGAAGTGTAGGTGGGCTCTCAACATGATATTTAGAAGCCATTGATATTAGTCTAAACTAATTTGCCCTTTGTAGCCCTTCGGTAAACAAAGGTATTGCCACTTCTTTATCCTGATCAAGACCTTGAATATTAAATAAAAAATAATATAAAGAATGAATATTATTTAAACTGCTGTCAACTTTTACATTTAAACGAGTTAACACAGAGCTAACTATTTCTCTTTTCTTGAAGGCAGACTGATCCTTTGATTCCTTCAGTTTATTCTCCAATTTTGTGATCTTCTTCAACAATTGAGCCCTTGTTGGATTAGTTGACCTTGTTGGATCTTCAACAAATGGCTCCGATGAAGAACACTGGATTGTTGCATCAACAAGGGTAATAGGAGGATACCTTGATGTTGAAGGTGTTGAAGTAGTTATAGGGGCATTAAGGGATGCTTCCAATTGTTTCTTCTGAAGAAGTTGAACCTTAGACTGCAACTCAATACATCTTTGTTGCACCTTGTTATATTCACCAAAAGTTGTTCAAACTTCTTCATAAGTTCCTGCTTCTCTATCTCTTCTCTCTTAGCAGTCTCATGGGCCAATTTGGCCGCATCCATAGTTAACTTTAAAGATTCCACATTTGATGTATCTGCAACTCTCTTAATTATTAGGCTTCCCCTCAAATTAGGGTTGATATCACCAATGTCAGGTCTTCTAGTCCCTTGTTCTAATGACCAAATGGCTAGTGTGGCATAATATTGCACAAATTCATATCCTTTTAATGCCAACCTAGCTTCTTCTTCAGAATTGAAAGGTTGTTGTTTTCATTTTCTGATGTCATCAAAGGCGACTGCATTAGCAATATCCCACTCAGGCAGAATTAGGACCCCTGCTTGGAGGACGATTCTTTTGACTTCTTCAATAGTGATTCTTCTAAATTCTTCCATC
This sequence comes from Cryptomeria japonica, assembly GCF_030272615.1. NCBI lineage: Eukaryota > Viridiplantae > Streptophyta > Pinopsida > Cupressales > Cupressaceae > Cryptomeria > Cryptomeria japonica. The sequence goes on along the minus strand of NC_081405.1, from coordinate 43,227,721 downwards.
ATCTCACCCTTTACTTCATCCCGATTCTCCTGATCAATTTTATTTGGCTTTTGAGCTTTCCTTTCTTCACATCTCCTTTTGTATTCATCAATCTTCATCTTCCATACTAGCTCCAAGAAAGCTTGGCTTTGTATAAAAGCCTCATCTTCAATAAATTTATCACATGCCTCTTTTCTTGCATCTCTAAAAGCTCTGCCTTGGATATCTAAAGGAGTCAAATATAATTCCAAAGGCCTTGGCATAGGAGGGATACCGACCTGCAAATCTGCATCTGTTACAACAATGGTATCCTCCTCTTTTTGTTCTTCTATATGTGATTCCTCTATTTTTTCAACAACTTATTCTTCTACCTGTCTTGGAGGTGAAAGGGGCACATGTGGTGGTGAAGGGATCCTATTTGGTTCCTCAAGATCAATTATCTTAATCCCCTTAAGAGGCTTTGCTTGCATTTTAAGGGGTGGTTCCTTCTTCATTATTTTCTTCTCTTTTCTCTTCAACATTTCATCACTCTCACTGTTGTTTTCTTTCTCAGTATCTGTTTCCTTCCTTATCCTCTTGAAAAAGGGCCTACTGGCTGAAGGTGAGTCGACAAGTCCATCCTCTTCTAATCCATCAGTTTTATGTGGTAGCAAAGTTGGTGGCCTGGTGGTCTTCTTCTCATTTGTTATAGCAAGGATGTTTCATGTGATGTTGGAGCCTATTGAACTCTTCTCTCAACTTTCTTGCCATGAGTTTCTTGTAGCCTAGCTCTTTTATCTTTTAGGGCAAGCATTACTTCCTCAAAGTTACTCATCAAAAAATAAATTTTAGCAAAAAATGGGCCAAAGCCTTTTTATGGATCATAACTTGGATCCATCCTTTGAACAATATTCCACAATTTCCTATAAGCAACCCAATTTTCCTTCTTTTCATCCTGAACCATAAAATCAAATTCATTTATGATTATATCCTTAGGGAAATTGTGCTCATGGGGAAGTGGACCTCCTTTGATTCTGGTTCTAAATGAAACGTAGAAACCTTCAGGGTCACCGTGTCTTGCTGAGCTGACCCCCATATGATATGATGCAAACAATTTGTCAAAATTAATCCACCCTCCCTTAGTGATCATAAAATATGGGATGACTGTGAAATCAATGAAAATGGTTCCATTACCTCTCCCTTTCAATTGTTTGTCATGAATGTATCCAATTTTCCAAATTACCTATGCAAATCCCAATTTAAAAGGTACAAGAAAAGGTAACACATGAGGCTCACCAAGGAAAGCATACACTCTAATCACTGTGCTAATAGGGTAGGGGATAACATCCCCCCAATTATGCTCAATTCTCAAAACTAGCAACCTTTCTCTAGGTCTTAAAAAATCATGCAACAGTGTTGCAATCCTAGGTGGATTCACAGTCAATCTTTCCCTTAATCTAGATGCAAAATAGTTATCAAATCTGACAAAACTAGCTTCTACCCTATCCCAAGATATGTCCATACTCCAAAGTTGCACTGACATTTCTTCATCACCAACTATTCTTCTTAAATTCATGGTTCCTTCAAAATAATCTGTATTCTTGTATAAGAACGTGTGCATCAACAATGAATACCAGAAGAAATGGTTGTCCAACACACCACTCTTAATGTCCTGCAACCCCTCATGAATTTTGTCTTCAAGGTATTGGGCATAGTAAAAAACCACTATGAAATCAGGACGTTGAATCTGAATTGCCATGTGCATGAATGCCATAGGCATAACTGTAATAGGATGGAATCCTAAGACTTGAAACAGTGAAATGCTTCTTTGACATATGGGGCAAAGGCATCAATTGGAAATGGCTCGACTGAAATGGGGCCAACATAAAATTTTGTTTCACCTGCCTTTGCCAAATGGGTTGGAAGAAGGTTAGGTCTGATAAAAAAATTCATTCTCTGGTATTCTGCCTTCAAATCCTCCAAATTTATAGGTACCAAGAGAGAAGAGGGCTCAGATAAATGAAATACCTCCTGAAATTCCTCTCTTGTGATAGACAATAGAATTTCTCCCTCATTGCCTCTTATGACCCTCAAAATTGGGTCATATATGTATGTAACTACTCTGAGTAGATCAACATCCATGAACACATTAGGCATCACCAATTTGCCTGTCATATTGTCATGCACTAGATAATGGAGAAGCAGAATTCCTCTGATCGAACGATAATTTGAACATGTCAACTCCAGACATAGGCACCCGAGCATCTGCAATGTTAAAAGCCTTATCTACCAAACCCTCCCTAGGGTTTACCATTCACCAACCTCTTGTTAGGCCCAATATGGAAAGCTAATGTACTGAGAGGGGAGGGGTGAATTAGTACTTCAAAACTTTTCTTCAACAATAACTTTACTATTATGCATAAACCGAATAGTGCAGTAACATAAGATAAAGCTAAAACAAATAGATAACAATCATACATGATTCACTCCATAACACATATATTTTGTTTATGCAGAAACTCTTGGTTAGAGAGAAAAACTGCGGTGGGGATGGCACCCACAACTTCACTACTGCAATAATAAAGGTTGCTCGGTTAGAGTTACATGTTTAGCTATTTCTGATAGCTTACCCTGTTAGGAGTATCAAGATCTGTTAGATCTACCTTGCTAAAGGATTTTACAACACTTAATCTAAATGCTGCACTTGGTTAGAGGCTTTACAATTTATAGACTTGATTAGAGTCTTTTACCCTGTTAAAGGTTTCTCTTACAACTTCAAAATATTACAATAAAATCTTTACAAATATCTGCAACTTTACATCTGAAATATTATAGCAGATTCTATGTGCTCAAAATAAGATTACCTTGCTTATAGCATACCTCGATAACCCATATAGTAACTTGGTAAACCCTTCTGTTTACTTTGTTCTTTGATTGTTCTCTGGAATCCTTCTTGGTGACCTCTGTGTCTCTGTAACAGTCATAACACTTAGTGCTTTCACATGTCTTGCTTCATATATTTCTCTATCTTCCTTTCTGTCATGCTACATGTATATATTTGTTCTTAATCCACGTTGTATAAATAGATCTCTTATGACGGTGATCCATTCATTGCTTTGATCTTACAAATATGTTTTATCGAATGAATAACCATGCAAAATATTTCATTGGTTAGATGACCTCAAAATCATACACAATCTTTAAGTGCAATTACCAATGTGATAACAGTTAGATGTTCCTTGATCTTGTAACACGTTTCCATATGTATGTCCAGGTTCAATGAATCTGGTAACATGTTTCACTCGGTGTGTCATCTTTGCTGCTTGGTAGACATAGAATGATACTCGATAGACAGCTCGGTGTATACTACGCTCTGAGACTACTTTCTTCTATAACCGACTGGACTGTGCATACCGACTGAATATTCTGATAGAGATAACCGACTAGAGTATATAGAATAACTTTGAACATAAAACTACTGACAACTTGATAAGTAGTAACAATCTCCCCTTTTGACATTAGTTGAGATGTTTGACAAAAACTACTTTCAAAGTTATAACTCAATAATCTATATACTTGCAAAATTTGACTATACTGACAGTATATACAATAGTCAATGAAATAATATGTCCAAATATACTCCCCTTATCAATATACTGTACAAAACTCTGATTTTGCATGCTCAGTGATCTACTCTTGTTCTTTACTTACTATTATGTTCACTGCTTACTCTGCTCAGTATACTCCCCCTGTATACTACACTCCTTTTGCTTGATACTATACTTTGATGCTTTGAATACTATATCACTCGCCCTTTTTGACAAACATCAAAATTTAGTTACCATTCCGTGGTGGCAACTGGTCAAAAATGGTTTTGTACTTTGTCTGTGCTTCGGTGAGAGCGACAGAGAGGGCATCCTTTACACTGTCCATTAAATAATTATGTGCTTGAATATCAACTAATAATGATATTAAGCCATCTAAAGTGCTTCCCTCTTGTGTAGTAGACAAGTATGTGGCTTAGTTGATTTGTTCTTGGACAGATGAAAGATGAAGAAGGAATAATGTCTGAAGTGTCATTATGTCCATCCGGATCTTGTGTTCTTCATTTCTTAGGTCCAATTGTTGAGCCATGAGCTGTTGTAACTTTGTATAGAAATTCTGAATAGAATTGGGCTCTGTGGTCAACTTATTTGAGAGATCGGTGATCTCTTTCTCAATTGCTTCTATTTTATTTTTGATATCTTTAATGAATAAAGAAAATGTACAGAGTTTCTGAAATAAATAATGAATGTGCTTGAGTTGAGGGGTCAACTCAGCAATAAATTTGACAAGTTTGACTTTTCTAATAGCTATAGCTTTTTGTACCTCTTCTATCATTTTTGTAGTGAGCTCTTTGTCTTTTAGCTTGCTCAAGTATTCGGATGCATCTACTCCAGATGTCTCTATCTTGGTTAGGAGTTCATCCAGTTGAATGTGGATGGCTGCATCTTTGGTTATTGTAGCTTCAGGTAGCATATCTGTTAAGAGTGCTTTCACCTTCTGAAGTACTTTATTTTTCTTTTGAATGGCCATTTGCTTCTCTTGTTTGGCCTTTGCTTTGCATAGTTCACCGAAATCAATGAGTGCTTGCCCCTTTAATTTGGATATATCAACATTGGGCAACACTATTGGTTTTGACAAATCTACTTTGAAACTATGCTTTTTCATCTTCTTTTCTTTACCTTTTACCGATTGAACTAAGACAAGGGCTTGTGAGGCTTGATGACCCTCGGTAGGTTGCTCGGTAGAGGCAAAACTTTGGTCGGTTTCTTTAGCCTCTGTAGTGTTCTTTGGTGTCTCGGTACTCGGTGTCTCAGTTGCAAGATTTTCAGTGCTAGAAGGATCCTGAGACGTCTGTTCTTGAGTAGTACCTTCTCCTGCTGTAGACTTGTGATCTTCGGTGCCTTTATCTGTATCCTGAGGGGTTTCGGTTGAGACAGGTTGATTGACCGGTGGATAAGGCTGAACTTGTTCCAAGACTGATTCACTGGATACAAGTTTTGCATATGCATTGCCTTCTATCATTTCCTGTTCCGGTGCCTTTGTATCCATGATATCTTCATCTATTTGAATGGTGTTAGCAAGATCTTGCTCGATAACATCAGGATCTTGCTCGGTGACATCAACTATTTCCACTTCAGTTTGCTCATCGACATCCTTGTTTCTAAAGATTTCCTGCCATTTTTCTTTTGTCTCATTTTCCACTTCAATATACAGCCCATTCATCAGTTTCAAGGCCTTTGATGTGTCCTGTTTCTTTCTTTTCAACACTTTTCCCTTAGGCAATTCAGTGCTCAGTGTTATAGCTACCTCTTGGGCTTCAGATTCCTCTTCGGTAATGGCTATAATGCCTTTGACAGGTGTGGAGGAAGAATCTTCTCCGAATTTCTCTGATAATGCCTTTATCATCTTTGTTGCCTTTCTTGTAGCTTTGGGTACTACAATGCTCATTTTTACTTTTTCATTCACTTCTTCATAGGTTCCATACCTCAGCTCGGTAGCATGCCTTGGCAATGTAAGAAATGCATCAATTTGTTGTTGTGTGATGTCAAAATCAATCTCGTAACCCATAGGTGACAAAGATTGAGTTCTTGGTTCCACAACATTCACATAACAGTAATCAGTGTCTACTTCAAAACATATGTATCTTTGTATTTTTCCACTAGCTTGGGTGGAATCCGGTATCTGTTATGCATTTTCTCTTGAAATTTACTGAAGTAATCATCCATAATATCATTAAAATTATCACCTAGCTTCTTAATGAAGTCATTGATCTGACGGGTGATTGGTCGGTGTAGTTCCCAAATAACTTTACCGACTGATGGAAAGAATTTTTCAAAATAGAAAAACATGCATACAAGCAGTGATCCAAACTTTAGTGTATTAGCCGAGTTGTTCTTCTTCGGCTTCCTGATGGTGTTCAGATTTTCAAATAGGTTTTTCAACAACACCTCACATAGATCAATTTTCATGCCTTTCTTCACAATTTTGTATGCTAAGTCTACTGCTGCACAGGGCACACTGTTTTCCCTTGCCGATTGGAAGAAACAGTGGCCTATTACTCTAATGGTAAATTTTAGTTCTTCATCAGTGACATTGTTCAATTTCAATCCTCTGCAATCTGATTCCACTCCGGTTAAACTGATCAATTCCTTCTGTGATATCATTTTTTGAGCTCGGGCATGATCATAAATAGGGTAACCGGTAATCAGATGAATGATTTCCTTGGTAATCTTGAACGGTTGCTCTTCTAGCCACATGAAATCATCGTGAACTCTGCTCAGAACAAACTTGACCCACTGGGGTTTGAACACACGGGGATAGGTTAGGGCTTCAATTAATCCCTTGATCTTAATGTGCTCATATTTGCTATTCAATTTACCATCGGTGCACAATTCATCATATGTTTCTTTGATTTCAACATGACCGAGTTCTTCAACACAACATTTGGTGAAGAATCTCACATCCTCAACTAATAACACTCTATCCGAGATGAGTGAAAATGCGGTTTTGTCATCCGGTTCAGATGCAACTTTGGGAGTTAACGAGTATTTTAGTGAGGGCTTTTCTATATTCTTAACAACAATGGGATCTTGGATCTTAGGTTCCATTTGTAGATTCCAGATAAAAGCTAACAAAAGATCCTTAGGGTTTGAGGATTTTCAAACGGCAGATGCTTCACACTTAGCAGATAATAATAACTTGATAAGATCGGTAAACCAGCTTAACAATGCATTGAGATTGATGTAAATACCTTGAATTTTTCTTTGTAGGAGGTTTGATCGCCTTAGATTCACTTTGCTCTGCTCTCTTGAAAACTTGGTAAGTGAAAATGACCACGTAAATGCTTTAAGTACACAATATACCTTATCGGGCTCCGTGCGGGTTAGGTCAAAAACATTAAATGCACTCGGTTCCACTAAACTTTCTTTCTCCTTTTTTTTTCCGCTTTAACCGAGTAACCAAACTTCCTTCATTTACCAACTTGACAGGTTTCCTGTATTCACCGACTTGACAGGTTTCCTGTATAGTGCTCCAAAAGACTTTGATAGAATTTCAAACTTACTACTACATCTTAACTATGCAGATTTTGTCTTAAGTACATAATAAAAATAGGAACTGTTAAGATTTAACCTTGAGAAAATGCAGTCCCTTCATACCTTTACCAATTAATTTGGAATAGGTGCACTTAACTCGGTAGGTAAGGTGCTTTCTTCATTTGACACAATTTCCTTCTTTTTCCAAATCATCTTTAATTTTTCTTTTATTTCCTCAGTGTCTTTTCTAGGTTGATCTCTGCAATCTCCAGCCAAGTGTCCAACTTTGTGACAATGAAAACATGCCATACCAAGATTTCTCCATGATCTTCGGTTGTTCATCCTAAACCTTATAAAGAAGTTGGCACTTATATATCCATATCTTCCACAACATGCACACCATATCCTTGTATTGTAATCCCATGGTACTGCAGAATATTGTCGGTAAGGATCTGTGTGAGCTCGGTAACCTCTAGCATTTGCTCGGTGTGCAGACCACATATACTTCTTTTGCGTAAGCCAACACTTCTCGGTACTGTGTCCAAATCTATTGCAGTTCTTACAAAACCCTTTGAATTTTGCCTTCTGATAATTGTTAACAAACTTTGTCCTCTATTAATGATTAGATGTGTGACCATATTTATTGCAATTGTAACAATAACCATTGGACTTAGTGACATTCGGTTGCCTACCTTTTCTGATTTGGCACATGTTGGCAGTGTGACCTTGATTTCCATAGTAGTTGCAAATAGGCTTCTTTCTTTTGATGTTCTTCTTGATTCCAGCTTGCTTTGATGATTCTCCTCTCTCGGTAGTATGGATTCCCTTCTCGGTAGAGTCTTTTCCTTTGTAATCGAGTCCTGCATCTTTGTTGGTTCTTCTTGTATTTAGTTGCTCATCCAACATCTTTGATGCTTCATAACTCTTCTTCAGTGTTTCTTTGGATTTTATCTCTATTTCAAGTTCATTGGTCAACCTTGATACTTCAAGTTTCAATGCTTGATTCTCACCATCTTTCAGATTTGCTTCATGATGTGCATAACCTAGTTGATCTGACAGGTTTTGTTGAATTCTAGTCATCCTTGTGATTTCATCATTCTTATCAGATACTAAGGCTTCAAGTTGTTGTTTCTCTCTTTCTAGATCTCTTACCTTATCCTCATCTATCCTCAATGCATCAAGATTTTCAGTCATCTGTGTGCTGAAATGTTCATGTTCTCTTTTCATTGCTTTTAGTTGATCAGCCAGTGCTTTGTTCTTTTCTTTCAATAGTCCAATCATTTCTTCAGTCTCTTCAGACATATTGTTCTCAGATGATGTCTCAATTTGTTCCACTAATTCTTGAGAGTCCTGCAAATCATCAGATAATCTTCTTCTCACTTTCAGAGATTTTTGCATTTGCCTTTGCATGTCTGCAATCACTTGATTAGCATGGTCCAGCTCTTTTTGCAGATACACAATCCTCCGAGATTGTTTATAGCCTTCAATTGATAAGATCTTTCTCTTTAGGCAGTTAAACCCTTTTCCAAGATTGAAGCTCTGATACCAATTGTTAGGCCCAATATGGAAAGCTAATGTACTGAGAGGGGAGGGGTGAATCAGTACTTCAAAACTTTTATTCAACAATAACTTTACTGTTATGCATAAACCGAATAGTGCAGTAACATAATATAAATCTAAAACAAATAGATAACAATCATACATGATTCACTCCATAACACATATATTTTGGTTACGCATAAACTCTTGGTTAGAGAGAAAAACTGTGGTGGGGATGGCACCCACAACTTCACTACTGCAATAATAAAGGTTGCTCAGTTAGAGCTACATGTTTAGCTATTTCTGATAGCTTACCCTGTTAGGATTATCAAGATCTGTTAGATATACCTTGCTAAAGGATTTTACAACACTTAATCTAAATGTTGCACCTGGTTAGAGGCTTTACAATTTATAGACTTGATTAGAGTCTTTTACCCTATTAAAGGTTTCTCTTACAACTTCAAAATATTACAATAAAATCTTTACAAATATCTGCAACTTTACATCTAAAATGTTATAGCAGATTCTATGTGCTCAAAATAAGATTACCTTGCTTATAGCATACCTCGGTAACCCATATAGTAACTTGGTAAACCCTTCTGTTTACTTTGTTCTTTGACTGTTCTCTGGAATCCTTCTCGGTGACCTCTGTGTCTCTATAACAATCATAACACTTAGTGCTTTCACATGTCTTGCTTCATATATTTCTCTATCTTCCTTTCTGTCATGCTACATGTATATATTTGTTCTTAATCCATGTTGTATAAATAGATCTCTTATGACAGTGTTCCATTCATTGCTTCGATCTTACAAATATGTTTTATCGAATGAATAACCATGCAAAATATTTCATTGGTTAGATGACCTCAAAATCATACACAATCTTTAAGTGCAATTACCAATGTGATAACGGTTAGATGTTCCTTGATCTTGTAACACGTTTCCATATGTATGTCCAGGTTCAATGAATCTGGTAACACGTTTCACTCGATGTGTCATCTTTGCTACTCGGTAGACATGGAATGATACTCGGTAGACAGCTCGGTGTATACTACGCTCTGAGACTACTTTCTTCTATAACCGACTGGACTGTGCATACCACTGAATATTCCGATAGAGATAACTGACTAGAGTATATAGAATAACTTTGAACATAAAACTAATGGCAACTTGATAAGTAGTAACACCTCTGTCCTTGATATCCGTCATTGGTCAAAGGTTCCAATTGATCCAAGAAATCATCATAAGGATTTCTTTTCAATTGTTTTGTTTGTCTTGAATGATTTCTCTGAGGTGTCATCCCCTAGACAAGGGTTTTTACTATAACTCTTTGAATCCAGAAGGAAAAGACTAAGGCTAGCACAAAAACTTAATTGCAACAACAATTTAGGAAAGTTCTCACTTCTTTCTATCTGATCTCTAGCCCTAGAATAATTTATAACTCTTTCCCTACAATTTGCATGTAATTCACAGTTTTATTTTCTTTAAACCAGATGAGAAAAGCTCAGATGAACTTACTACTTTAAACGCACCAAAAAACCCAATTTCACATTGCAAGAAATTGTTCAAATCTCCTTTGGCTCTAGAATCGCTTGTTGATCTCCTCTGAATGCTTTGGTGACTCAAAATAACTTAGAAAATGCCTTTAATTGCTTTATGGAATGAAGGTCACTGTCCTATCCGCCATTATTGCTCACGCGAGTGTAGAAAATGACTCCATTTGCATTTGAATCAAATTTGAATCTCAACTGTTGATATTTTCCACTCGGGTAAATCACATGAACCATACTGGTCAATCTGACATTGACTATCATATGTGGCAAGAGGGCTTGTCAAAAGTATGACGTAGCACATCCATCTCACCGCCATCTCACTAAGGTCAATGGCCCCACCATCGACTTACCTTGGCCAGCCTTAGACATGTGGCATCATCTTGTGATGCCGTGATGATTATCCTCCTCGCATCTTTGATCACAAGGTTGCGAGGACTGCCTAATCTTCTCGAACATTATTTTCTTGCCATGGTGACTGCCAACTTTAGCCGCTTAACCATCGAGCACCTTTTTAATTGCGATTAAAAAATCACTGTCCATTTAATGCATGTGTAAATAGAAGAATCTTTTGTAGCTCAATCTTTAGCATGAAGACACCGACAAAAATAATATAAGACACAAACTTAGGAAAAATTAAAGCACTCGCTAATAAAAATCAAAGGGGACCCGCCTAGAATGATAGAGATAGACTGAACGTTAGGAAATAAAGGGAGACCTGACCACGAGGATAATAAAATAAAGCGCTCTAGACTTAGGAAAAATAACAAGGGGCCGGCCAAACAAATTAATGCCTAGGAAAATGACATGGCCCCTTCAACGACAAGATGACCCTCAGACTTAAGTCAATAAAGTAACGCAAAGTTATAATAGGTTTAAGGGGTTTAACAATATGACTTAATAAAAAATGCATAAACCCTAAACCCTAAGCTTGAGGGCAATAACAAAGAGCATAATTAATTCAAAATGACCAAAGTTTTCACAAAAACATCAAATTTTTGCTAAGTCATTTTGCAGGACTATCACCATGTGGAGGTAAGCAAAACTTCACAAGGAGGTATAAGCATTTCATTTACAAGCAATTCAACATCCCCTCAAAGAGGAGGATTTCTACTTTCAGTCATTTCAATTACATTATTTCAACCACTTGGTTAATTCCAAAATTGAGGTTTGACCTAAAGGCAAACCCCTATTCTTAACACATTTCCCTTTCTCTATGTGTGCAGAAAGCAGGTGTGTAGTTGAACTTCTGGAATTAAGCTTTATTTGCAGAGACGAAAAAACCCTTTTTGACGCGCGAAAAGTTCGGAGGACCAATAGGAGGGTGACCAGGTCCGGACACATGGTCCCTGCAACTTTTGGTAGATTTCACAGAGCAGCTCTGAATCATCTTAAACTTCTCAGATCCAGGTGCACGACGAAATCCCAAATCTGTAGCTCGCTATTTTCTCATGCTTTGTCTTCATTTCAAACACTTAAGTCTTAATTCAACCAGTCAACTTACAAAAGAGAGTCAATTACATTATAAACACAATCAATCTACTTAGTATTCAATCCTTGCATCATTTAGGATTGGATCTAGTGGATTCGTCCCCCTCTTTTGAATGTAAAGTCTCTCCAAGTGAAACTTGAGCTTAGTGAATCCTCCTTTCCTCGTGGTGAATTTGCTAAGCTCCCAATTTTCCGCTTTACAGTGTCATATCAGACCAATATTTTTTGGTGATTGTCTGCATCTTAATGAACTCTCATGTCAGTTTGCATGGCCCCATGAATTCATTTGACATGGTTTTCAACTTGAATCCATTTACAAATTGTTCAAATTTGTAGACTGGACAATGTAAAATATGCTAAAGTAGCCCAGCATATTAAATTTTATTTAATGAACTATTGACCTACATGCTAAGGTGAGTGTTCCTCGTGATTCTCTATATATTTATCTACCACTTCACCAGTTTGCAACACCCTAACACTTCATTTGATATTTTTTCAAAGTTAAATCCATATGGACTTTATAGAGGTTGGAAATCAACACTTCTAGAAGTTTTCAGAGAAGGCAAGTTTGGGTATTAATATTTTGCACATGTGATCAAATGGAGAAAAACCCCCTTGCACACATACTCATGGTATCTAGATGTATGAGTTTGCCAAGTGGCGGCCCTTGAAACTAAGGTTTAGTATTTTTTCAAATCAGTGTTTGGACAGGTTTTAGGAAAGTTTAGCTTAGAATATTTTGAGCTAATTATGATGATGAGTATGAATTAAGAAAAATAAGGTATTGGAGACTTATTTCCTTTCAAATGTTGGTGTTTTTCAACTGATTTCTCCTAAAACCCTCTAAAGGCTACCCACTTCTTATTCTCAAGGGATTTTAGGTCAGTTTCAAATGACCAAGTTTTAACCCCAAGGCTAACACCTCCTACACTTTTGGTCCTACAAAACTAAGGGGGGTAGCCCTACTACAATACATCTTGATCCTAATACTTGAAATGGTATTGCTCTAATAGAAATATCCTTTGTAATTCAACCAAGAAATTATGATGTAATCCATGCTTTGGTTGGGTTGTTTGATTATCAACCTTTGAAAATGAGAGAATATTGAGACCCTAACTATACTACAAACATAAAGAAAATTTGTTCTTTTTTAATTTTAAAAGTTCTAAAACTCCAATCTTAGAGATTCATTTTAGACCAATGTCTTATCAAAGCAATAGAGTCAGATCAGAACCTAACACCCACACTTTCTTATCAAATATTCTTCAAAATGCTTAGGTTAAATGAAATGAATGCATTATATTAATCTCCCCATTACTAATTTTGTTATAGTTCTTCTTAAAATCCTTGAAATCACATTCGAGCCCTTATATCCTGTTCAAAGCAAGCCCTTATATACCGTTCAAAGCAATTTAATCTTTCCCTTCGAAAGAAACATAAATCAAAACATACACTATGATAATTCATAGCGATGAAACATAAGAAACTTGTTATTTATATCCCAAAAAATCTTAACACAATGCCAGGGAGACAAATACACAAAGTAGTTTTGAAACTTCATTGTATTATCTAGTTTTTAAATTTCCTTTACAATTGGAAAATATTTGATTCTATCTTTCTGCTATATAGTACTAGCTATGACACACCACAAAACTATTCTCTAAAAATTCAGAAGTTCAAGAAGGTACAATGACTCTGATTTCACTTTTATAAGAACAAGGGAGCGATCAAGCTTCAAGCCAATTGTACAAGTATCACATTTTCATTTGACAATCAATTATTACAAATTATCTTAAATGATAGGATATTAGAAATTAGCAAAGAAGAATAGGAAGATTGAAGAAAAAGAGAAAAGTTAGTTGTTGGTAAAAAGCACCAAAAAAGGATTTACTAACATAAATCCATCTTTTAGGGATAATAGTAATCATAAAGAAAAAAAAATGGAACTAATGTTGTTGCAAGGGAGACATTGGAATTCGACCATCTTCAAGACCAATGTCATCAAATTGAACTCTAATCGACTGACTAAAAGGCACATTTATCAACAATCTTCATCATATATTGTTTCCCAAGCTCTATTAGATCAAGTCAATGGTATTACAAGATCTTGATAATATTATCATTGAACTCAACATACTTTGAATCTAAAACTACTCTTGAGTCCTTCTATTATCATTGAACTCAACATACTTTGAATCTAAAACTGCTTCTGAGTCCTTCTAATAACTTTCACAAATTACTTTAAAGTTATGCATTTCATCTAGAAAATCATTCAATTTGCTCATATTCAATTCTCCATCCTTGTATAACAAAGTTACCTTTGGAATGGGAGAGTTGAATTATGATTTGCATTTGCCTTTCCTTGCTCATCCTTGATGCTTGGAAACACTTTGCATTTCATTTGATTAATGATCTTAAATTTCTTTCTCAAGTTTTATCATATATGAAACTATCTTCTCAATCAACAAAACATTGTCAACACATAATTTGAATCTTTTGTGGCCTATCACCATCAAATTTAGCCTTCTTCATCATATCTCTCAGAGCTTGTGTCTTGGGAAGACTCCTTAGTTTTATTGGTTTCAAGTTCTATGTACCTTTCTCATATTTGACTTTTGTACCCACAAGGTCACAATAGCCTGTACATGCTTCATCAACCCTCAAATTGATTTTCGTTAACTTGTGGTCAACTAAGATAGTGACAATTATATTGGTAGCTTGCAATTTAGATTCATTCTATTTCTAAATCTCTTCTTTCAATTTTTCCATTTCATTAAACAATGGATCTATATCAAATGCAAATTCCGAAACTAGAGTAGAAGATTCTTGCAAAATAGGGACTGGAGCACTCTTCAAGATTTGAATTTGATTCTCCAATTCATTAGTCTTTACCACCTATTGCATATATTTATCTTTTAAGGCCTCATGATTTGCATATAACGTATTAGTTATTTCCATATTGAACATTGTAGTGTTTATAGCTAGATATGTAGCTTCTAGAGGAGTGTCTGATCCTCTCTTTATTAAGGCACTTCCTTTCAGATCCTTAAGATTTTGAGCCAAGTGGTTTATCAGTATTTGGGGCTAAGGCCCACATAGAAATAAATTCATATTGAGGACTAAATGCTGATCAAAATAACTACTTCTCAACCTCTTCCTCTGAAACATACATTTGTTTCTTTTGTTTCCTTGATATGTAGAAGGCCAAAGCAGTGCAGATATCCCAGTGTGGAAGCCAAATAATTCTAAATTCTCTAACCATCTTCCTTCCATCCTTGAGTGTAATGTTATAAAATCTAAAATTAAATTCATTTATGAGCTCTTTTCCAATCCGAACCCACTCCAAGAGTAAAGCCTTGTTTATTTCCCCAATTACTCTTTTATGATATTAATTTATTTTTCTTGACAAAGAAGAATATTTAAACTTTTTTCATTTTACAAAATCATCATCAAGAAACTGATTACAAGTTGATGCCCAAATATCACTAATGTGACTTTTGTGATTTTTAAATTTTCCAATGTTCTACTTTGTGGCATTGTTGGGACTATGAGTCTTGATGTGAAAAATGGTTGAGAAGAAGGAGTTGAAGGAGGATAGGGAACAAGAGGAGATAATGGGTGCTCTGATGTATCTAGCTCAACCTCTTGAGCCTCTTCTTCTAAATTAATAGTTTGGACTCCTTTCCCCTTTTCTTATTCTTCAATAGCCAATTTTACCTTCTTTATTGGTGGCTCCTCTTGTATTATTTCTCCTTCAACAACAACCTCGGGTTGGTTTCTTTTCTTGACAATTTTCCTTTTGAGCAAGGCTTCTACACTTTCCAACAACTTCTCAATTCTAACAATTTTTTTTTTCTCATCATTAAAAAAACTAGGAAAATTTGGACCAATTTGTCTCCTCATCTTTTTAACCTTTATTGCCATGTTCCTTCTCTCATAAATTTCTTCACTAGTAGGAAAAATTTTAATCACATCTTCTTCATAGAACCTCACATGAGAAAATTTGGATCAAAATCCCTTTCTCTTCAATACCTCATTCTATATGCTTGCAATCTAGAATAAGTTATGTAAAAACCATCTTTATTTACAATAGTGAAATATGCAAATTTGATTGAAGTTGGAAATAATGATCCGTTCTTAGTTTTTCATAAATGTATCCTATGAGCCTTTTTTAGTTGCCATATTATTTCTAGGCAGGCAATCCTCTTTGGCACACACTTTGGAAGTACATAGGGCTGCACAAGCATACCATAGACTATGATAACATTGGTGTTTGTCTGGAGATACTAATCTCCCCAATTATGTGAAATCCCAATATCCTTCCTCCTCTTAGCTAGTCTAAGGAAATCGATCACTTCCCATGGAATCATTACTTTAGGCTCACAAAAATAGTGCAAAACCTTTTGTACAATCTATTTTTCAAATATGAGAAAATCAACATTCTCACAATTTGTGTCCCTACAATGTATGTCCAACATTGAACCGATAACATATTTCCATTGTCATCATTCATCCTAACCTTCAACTTATCATCCCACAACCCCTTCCCTCTCCACAAAAACTTATGATAGAGTAGGGAGTACCATTCGAACTCAAACCTTTGAGGTGTGTCTTTGTTGCCACCAAACTCTCATGCATTCTTTATGCAAAAAATGTTGCCAAGTCAAACTTTGTGTTCACCATTGGATCTTGAATTTCATTGACCATACACAGAAGAGAAACTAGCATCCAATGCATAACATCATGGCCCAAACTTAGCACAATGTAGTAGGTTTTCACAAAATAATCGTCAAAGGTATTCAAGACAAAATGTTCTTTTTCATGAACCTAGGGATTACTACACTTCTATATAAATAAATATGTACTTTGTAATTCTCCTCAAACCTCTTGAGTGCAACTGGTTTTGATATTATTTTGTTAAGATAAAAAATCTTAACAATTACTAATTTTGACAAATTGATCATCTCTTAGCCAGTAGTTGTTAGTACACTTCTTTTTCCAACTTCATATATCTTTGTACTATGGCTCTCATGAAATCAACATCCAAAAACACATTTGGCACTGCTAGCTTAACCATGTCTAAAATCCATGCATTTATCATAGGCAATTTAGCATTTCTCTTATAGTGTCAATGTTAAAAAAAGCTCCACCCCGCCTTTGGTAATTTTGCATCCCCAACACCAGCAAAATCATATAAAAGCCTATTTGTTTGTCCCTTTGGACCAATCACTGGAAAAGGCACTCTTCTACCTTCCAGATGTATTAACAAGTCCACATCTAACTTGTGGAAATATCTAGAGGCAAATGCCTTCTTACTCATTTTCTCTTTCTCTATAGGATAGTTAATGGTTATTTTGTTAATTGTATGATGTTGTAAAAATTATTATTAATTAATTAATAAAATAACCATTTTATCTTTCTCTTTGGAATGATTAGGAAATTTAATGAGTTAATGGACTAAGTACTATTTCATGGCCATGCGGTGGATATAGGGATAGTTTCCCCCTCTCATTCAAAGAGGGGGAGCATTGTCTAAGAGATAGTAATATATCAATGCTACACCTTAATCCTAGAGCTTACATAGGATTATTGTTAGTGTGAATTGAACGTTTTACCTAACTAGTTCACCTAGTAGATCCTATTCACAAAATTTCACATGTTGAGTTTACTTAGGGGTCTAGGAATGTTTCTAGGAGTCCTTAGTTGTCACGTTATATCACCTTATAACATTTTACCTAACTAGTTCACCTAGTAGATCCTATTCACAAAAGTTCACACGTTGAGTTTACTTAGGGGTCTAGGAATGTTTCTAGGAATCCTTAGTTGTCACGTTATATCACCTTATCTTATATTATCTCTATTTATCTCATGTCATAAGATTAAGCCACTTATCATAATCTTGCTTAATTTTTCATCTTAACCTTACCTATAAAAGCAAGGCCTATTATGTACATTACTAATTAATTCTATCAATAGAATCTTTTTCCATCCATTATTACAAATCTATGCTCTTATTTTTCTCTTTCTTATAGAGGGAGGTTTTGGTTGTAGATGATCCCCAGAGCTTTAGTCCTTGAGTGCCTAATAGTTATGAGTAATCAAATTGTGGCTACCTTGTATAAGTTTTATGATCATTATTTTATTCTTATTTAGATATTTAGGTCTCCTAGGAATAATTAGGTATATATAAGAGCTAAAGGTAAGTTTATTATCATTATATTCTAAACTGTGTCCTTGTTGGAGATATTTGGAGGTTTTTTTTCTTTTGAAATGGCTTATTTTTTTCTCAGTTTTTGATTACGGAAAAAGTAGGTTTTGAAGGGGCCCCGAAACCCTTTACAAACAGAACCAAAACAACATAAACAACAAAAGTGATGAGAAATAAAAATGATCAAAACCACAAAAAACCAACGGATAACCAGAGAAAACCCAAAACAGCCCCATTAAGCCAGCAGGCCTTCCAGAATACAGATTTTTTCTAGGGCTTTTGCCAGGGTGTTGCTAATTTCATGCAGCTCCTTGATGTTGTCTTTGAGGTTAGGGGGATCCTTAGCGGATGCAGCCACAACTTTCTTGACACTGGCCTTGGTTCTCTTCACAGTACCGCCCACCTGAGTAGCATCACCGCTTCCAGTCTGGATGGTCTCATCATCTAGGTCAAGATCCACAACCGGATTTGGAGTGCAGGTATGATCAAAAACCTTGGCGATGTCCTCCAGGTTTTTAGTGACGGTAGAGAGGATACGTGGGATAATGCCCATCAGATTTTTCATCGCTTCTTTTCCCTCTTCCAACGATTTTACCTTATTCTCCATTTCCTGCTTCCATTTAATCTGCTCTTTGTTTTCATCATCCCTCTTCTCATCCGAGTTTATTCCCTTTTTTTCCAGGTTTTTCAAGCTCTCATAGGTCCATCTATCGTAATCCATTCTCACCTTAGAGAGTTTCTTGAGGTTATCCAGGATAAGCCCTTTACCGACACATTACTTATCCTCGCTATCCCTGTCCTTAGTCAGGTCCTTCTCAGAATATTTGTTCGTTTCCTTCTCGAAATTCACTTCGGTTTCCTCGTTATCCTTGAGATCCACTTCTTCCATCAGATGGCTATTGTCCTTACAAGGGCATTCGCTGAGGATAGGGCTTTCATGATCAGACTCATTATCCCCACTTTCTTCCTCATTACCCAGCTCCTCATCTTTCCAGCTGTCTTCACCGTTGGAGTCGTTCGTCTCCATTCCACTGCTTTCCTTAACCATTTCCTCTATTTCCAGCCCATGAACACTTTTCTTTTTTTTGCTGGAGGACGCCTTCTCCTTGCTGGTTTCTCCCTCTTCCATCTTTCTCTTGCCCGGAGAGGCAGAAATCCTCTTATTTTCCAGCAGTTCAAGGGTTTTGCAATGCTCATAGATGAGCAGCAGAAGCCCGCAACGGAGAATCAGGTTGGAAGGGTTGTTCCTGTGTTTATTGAAGGACCTGGAAAGGGACCGAAATAGGTAGTAGGGCAGGGATACTTTTTTATTGTGTTTGAAATGGTTTAAGAGCACGAAGTGGTAGGTGTGAGCCCTGGAGAAACGACCTTCAACCGTGATGTATTCCATAATTGCATTCAGGACCCAGCCCAACAGCTTCTTGATGTTTGCAGCTTCGTAGTAGCCCTTAGTGGCTTTGCCGATTTTAACCCTCTCTTTCTCTTTCCGCGGGAATAGATTGACCGCGTTGTTGGAGACTTTAAGGTCTTGAAAGAAATGAAGCCCAGTGTGGAGCATTCCAGTCACAGTGGATATGAGCCCAGCGTCTAGCTTGAACTTAACTCCATAAATTTTAAAAGACCCATTAGACCAGTTTTTAGAAATCTTAGAAACAGCTAGGTTAATGCTACCTTTGTCATAGTCCACGAGCTTCTCCATGAAACTGGTGAGGAAGCCCTTCTCCAATTTCACCCAAACTTTTGGCATCGCTTTCCAAGTCGATGTATTTTCTAGTTCTTCCCGCCTTAGGTCTCCTCCCATCTTCGTAAATGGGCTATTTGCTCTGTTTCTGTGCAAATTAAAACCTTCTTTCCCGATGTTGCTCAAGTTTTTGAACTGAGTAACCCACAAAGCGTGCGTTAGATTATTAATGGTTGTTGAAGATCTATCGCAATGCAAAGTAATGATGGCCTTTCCAGCAAGGCACAAATGATACTTTTTACTTGTCATGATTAAATTGTCCTTCTCTCCCCATATAACGGTCCTTTCTAAGGAACTCTTTAATGTTTAAATTGAGATCCTCCTCGTGCCAAATCATTTGGGAGTCAGAGTTAACCCCAGTATTAGCTAAACAATCTGCAACACTCTTTTGTTCTCTGAAAGCATGTTGAATAATAATTTCTTTGAAACTTGCAATGATCTCCCTAGCTTTCATGATGATATTTTCAATACACGAAGAAGGCTCCGATTCCCCCTTTAAACACTTAATGATATTAAGTGAATCTCCCTCCAGCCATAATTTATCATAATTTAGATTTTTTGCTATAATTAAGGTGTTCAGGGCGGCAGAGGCTTCGACAAATTATTTTTTTCTCAGTTATTATTGAGTTTTTATATAATATTTCATAGTATATTCATTTTTTCTTGTAACTTATTTTACTAAGGATAAGAGGCTATTGTATCATATTTTTGAGAATATACATGTTTGCATGATTCATAGGTCTTATGTATGTTTAGTATATTTAGTTAGTCATAAAGTGTTGTAATTTCAATATCATTGTTCGACATATAATAACGTATTGATATAGCAAATACATTAAGTACATTTCTTGTCTTTCTATTTTGGATGCTCATTTATTTCAATTTAAAATGGTATGCATTTTTACTTTGTGGTCTAAATTATTTACATAATGTATCATCCACAACAAATGTATATAAATTGGGTTGTGTAATATTTATCACTTGATTGTTTTAATTTCATATACAATAAAGTTATTAAAAAAGTTAGTTTCAAATTGAAAGGATTCTTAAATCCAAAAAGGATAAATAAAATAAAATAAATGAAAAGGGGGAAATGACGCAGGAGCATCCGAGTAGAGACATTGAATCCTACACAAAATATAAATAAAAAATCATTAGTTTGCAAATTAATGTCTTTCGTATCGTTAATAGGCCAGCAAATTGTGGATAAAAGGATAAGTGCAAATAGTTAAATAAAATAGAGCAAAAGGTAACATAATAGACAAAGAAAAAAACATTTTAAAATCATTACAGTGCATTGAGGAAAAGAATGTGAAAAGTCCTGGGAGGGGGAGGCACAAGTCTTCTATCCTTCACTCCTTATGAAGGGAATGGAAAACAAAAAAATTAATTTTGAGTTTTAAATATATAAAAACTGTAGAAAACATATGCTAGTAAATCAAAAGATAAGAGAAATTGCATATTATAATGTATGGAAAATAGAGGAATAAAAAAACAAAGGTATTTATTTTGAGTTTTGGAGGGGGTATAAGAAATGCCAAAAGGCAAGTAGGAAAAAAAGTTAAAGAGAAAAGAATGCTATAGGAAAGTTAGGGAAAGAGACAAAGAATACAACAACATGGAAATTAGATAGGAAAAAAACTCGATGCAGGTTTTAAATGAAGTGAAGGGAGGCATGGAAAATCAAGTTGAAGCAAACAAAGATAGATAAGTTGTTGCACAGGGGAGATAAAGAGGGAAAATGCGCTAGGAAGAGTGAGGTTAGACAAAGGAAAAATACTCCAAAGTGGGTTCATAAAGTAGAGATAATGAATAGGAAGAATAAAAGAAGAGGGGTTGCGCTAGAAAAGAATAGGGAATGAAGTTGCTAGTTGGTTGTTGATGTTCAGTATAAGGAATATTGAAAAGAGGGTACGGAAAAAGAATAGAGGTTTACAAATCAACTACAAACATTCCATTAGAATTTAGCTTTAATTTTGGATTTATTTTATTTTGTATGTGTATGTTTAGTTATGAATCTAATGTAGAGACATAGAATTGTAGTGGGAAGAGTGTTTTGATTTGATTTAAGAATAGAGCATGTGTGGAGGACTTTATAAATTGTGAAATAAAATTTTGATTTTCTTAGTTCTTATATTAGATTTGATGTGTTTAGTTGTTTTAATGCGTGAAAATAGGTATTCACTAGTTTAGCTATGTAAACAAGGAATGAGCCTATTTCCAACTTTCATTAGATTAAAGAGGGTTGAAATCAATATATTCAATCCCAAATGGTTGAATGTTGTTTGACTTATATTTTTCTCTTTGTTTGAGTTGAAAATGAGCTATGGAAAGATGTAACTTGATTGCAAGATCTAGGGTTGATGATGTGAAATTGATAAGAATTAGCATGCAAAGACAACTTCAAATCAAATATGTAAACATAAAGTATAGATCTAGAAAGAGGAAGCAAAGACGAACCTATGTCTAAAATCTAGACTTGAAAATGTATGACAATGGTGTTGGGGGTGACCTTGTCCTTGGGATGTTGAATGTGGGTAATACTTGTCTTTTCAGAATTAAGATGCAATCCTGAGCATTTTCTTGAAGTTTTGCCAAAAAAATGACTGACATAGGTTTTTGGATTGACCTTGTCCTCCACTTTTTTCCTTTGCAAAAGTTGGCCTTGCATGTCTTTGTCTGCTCTTCACAAATTTGCAATTGTGTGTTCAAATCCTACCACCTACACACACAAAGGAGAAAAATGGTGTTGTGGATAAGGGTTTGTCTAGGTCGAACCTCGGGTTTGGAATTAACCCTTGAATTGAATCGAAATTGTATTGAAAGTATTGAAGTAATATGTTGAGTGTTATACCTCAACCTTGCTGAAGTAATTGAAGGTTGATGATGCAATGCTCTTTGAATGTGATCACAAGTGTTGATGTCATAACGTGACATGACATGGTAAGACATAAATGACTCGATCATAAACACATGCTTCCATGAATATTATTGTAATTTGTTGCTCTGTGATACCTAGGTTTGAAGAATTCTTGAAGAATATGGTGGGATGAAATATCACCTTGATCCATGATATCGTGGACGGAATATGAATGCTTGTGACATGAAATGAATGAAAAGAACCCTTTTATTTAGGGTTCTCAGGGTATTTTGTAAATTAGGCTGACCTCTAATGATCATATTGAGGCATTATGATCAAGAATCAACTGGAATGAAGCGGGCACCAACATGTTCAAATTTGGTCTGTTTTGAGGGACAAGGATACCCCAAGCACCCTTGTCCACCCAAAACAAGGTGAACAAGCCAAGGATGAGGTGCACTTAGCTTTAGATAGAGGTTTAGATCACCACACAAATAGATGACATCATTTAAATAATACAAAGGCCATAAATAGACATGTATAAGAGCTAAGAGAAACACACTAAGGAAAGGGCACAAAATGTGGTGTACATTATACAAGGTTATAATTTACAACACTAAATTTACAAACTAAGATAATTTAACAAAATACTCTTAGTTTGATCTTCATAAAATGGTATCAGAGCTAGAGGTCTTGAGCATGTAGAGTCTACACTAGGACCTATGGGTGAAGAGTGGAGAGGAGTGAAGCAATAAAGCTACAAAAAATTGTTATTGTGTTTTGTTAGGTTGCAAAGAGAGTTGTGTATCCAATTTGTGGATGTGCAACAAATTGTTTGAAAAATAATCTTGGAAGCCAAGAGAATGTTTGGTGGAAAAGAATTATTGAAGCAAGATGATGTGGATAATAGTAGCAAAAATAATTTGGTGAAATAGATATGGTGCTGATATTGAAAAAAAGAAAGCATCCTAACCCTTATAGTATTTCTTGGCTGCAAGAAAATCATCAGATATGGGTAAGTGAGCAATGTGATGTTGGTTTTCATATTCGTTGATATAAGGATGAAAATGTATATGATATAGTACCTATCGATGTATGTCATGTTTTGTTGGGACAACCATGGTTGCATGATAGGGAAGTTGTACATAATGGCAAAAAAAATACATATAGCATAATAAAAGGAGGAGAAGATTATGCTCTAAATCTATTGCAAGATAAATGAGAGGAAGTGGCAAAAGAAGTTGCAATAGTATGACCTAATAAAGGAATAAAGAAAGAAGGTGATACAGAAGAGGAAAGCGCATTAGTGGCTAAAGGTAAAGAAGAAAACAAATAAACTATGGCAAAGGTTGCTAAGGATGAAATGAAAGAGGATGCAACTATAGAAGAAAGAGAGAAAGAACATGTTGTAGAGCTACCTAAAGAAGTTGTAATTGTAGTAAGTGGTGATGAAGAAGAAATTGAAACAATAGAGGTATATTCAGATTTTTCTAAACTTTGTGATGAAAAAATTTATGTTGATTTGCATAAGATAAATAAGGAGGAATTAATGCAAGTGATTACAAAGACAAGACAAATGGGTTTTGTAGTTGAAGATTGATAGGCATGAAATTTGTATGTAGAAACTATAGAAGTTAGTGTAGGGGAGACTGATGAATAATGATGAACTACTAAGGTCCTAACCGGTACTAAGAGGGGGGGGGGGGGGGGGTGAATCAGTACACACACAAAAAACTGCTTCAACACTTTGTCATATCAAAACACAGTTGACCAGTTGTCTTCACCACTAAACTTAACCATAGCTATACCGGTTAAACAAAAATACTTCAGACAACATTCAATAGATCTCAAACCTTGATAAATACTTCACTGATATAATCATGCATGAGTTGTACCAATAATACCACAACCATTTAACAATGCATGCGTATCTAACTTAATCAAAACCACACAATCATCACATGAAAATCTCACAACCCATAACACATAGATTTTTCACGTGGAAACCCAAATGGGAAAAACCACGGAGGGAATGAATACCCACAAGGTGTTTGTGAACTCTTTTGAAGTCCGCTCTATTAGGATCCTAGTCCGGTTAAAGACTTTACAATTAAGGTCCTGTTAGGAACCGATCCTGTTAGGGATTACTTGGTTAAGGGATGGCTATATACCCTGTTAAAGGTTGAAACCCTGTTAGGAGTTACCTCGCTAGAAGATTTAAATAAATCAATAACCTTGAGCCACCTGGTTAGAGGATTTACAACAAAGCATGTTAAAGCTACCCAGTCAAGGGATTTACCTTCTATTGAAATGGTTAGAAGACAACAGGTAAAACATCGATCTGATAACAACACTACTTGCTAAGGCAGATCCTTTTCAGTTCCTCTCTTCTACAATCACACTCTGCAGATTCCTCACTCTGGTTCGACAAGTATCAAATCTCCAACACGTGAACACAAATACAACTTTTGCCAACCACTGCAATAACAAGACTCATCAACCTTATAGACAACAACTAGGTCGGTAACATAAACCCTAAACCCTAAATATTTTAAGTTTACACTTACAAGCGGTCCAATCCTGACCGTCCAAATACATTACATAGAATGAAATGATCTAAAATAGATCTCAAGACAATATGCATCGTCCAATCTTCACTGCATCTGAAAATCAATAACCCATCACGCGCCCTTCACACATCGCTAAGAAAAATGCTCATTCCCGAGGTAGACATTCAATGCATTCAATCTTCATGCGCAAGAACCACAAAGAAATCCTTCACGTGCACACAGCTAATGTGGTATCTCGATCCTTATCCTTATTCCTTACTAACTGGTCACAAAACATCATCGGTTGCACCATACAAGCCAAACCGGTAATCCTAGAGCTGAACTGAGACTACCAACTGGTAGTCACACTTAGTGAACCCCGACACCGGTCCACTCCATCCCGGTTGACCATAACCGCTTCTGATCTTCATACCGGTTCATACCGATTCACCTACTTGAGAACTTATTGACATCAATGACAACATACATTATCACTGCTTCATCATATGCCAACAGAGACTTGGTGGAGGTGGTTAATTTGTGGTGGGCAAAAAACCAATGAAAGAGTAAGAGAGTGAGGAGATTATTTGGTAGACAAGGCCGGATAATGGTGGGTTGTACCTCACAAATGAGGAAAGGATAGTCCAATCATTATTTGGAGGAGGAGGTCAGGTTATGGTGGAGTAAATTCTACATTCAGAGAGAAGAATGAAGAGCATAATCGTTGGAGAAAAGTGACAATTGGAGAAAATTCTACATTTAGAGAGCATTATTTGGAGGAGGATGCCAGATTATGGTGGAGAAAATTCTACATTCAGAGATAAGAATGAAGAGCATAATTGTTGGAGAAAAGTGACAATTGTTCGCCTAGGTGCTAGAAGAAGAGGAAGAAAATTTGAAGTTGTGGTACCAATTTTAGTGATAGGAGTTCTCTATAAATTTGTGGCAGTATAAAAAAATGGTGCAACCATTCAACCTTACTTTTGTGAGCTATTCTCACAAATATCCTAATTAATGTGTCTAATGCAAGAGCATTCGGGTAGAAGCATCAAATCTTGCATAATGTTTTTTGAATTAATGTCTTTCTTTTTGTTCATACGCTACAAAGTTGTGGATAAGAGGATGGGTACAAATATTTAAATAAAAAAAAAGTAAGAGGTAACATAATAGACAAAGAATTTTTTAGTTTTTTTAAATCATTTTTTTTTAACAGGTAATAGGTCGTAGCCGCAATATTTTGAATTATTATTATTATTATTATTATTATTATTATTATTATTATTATTATTATTATTATTATTATTATTATTATTATTATTATTATTATTATTATTATTATTATTATTATGTTTGATTAGATTTGACCCAAGACCTTCCCCATTCTATGGAAGGCCAAGAGTCACAACTTAGAATTTCACTTTAGATGTCCCTATTGGGAATTGAAATTGGGTATCCACAATGAGAACCCAGTGTTTTAACCAGTTAAGCTCAACCCCTTGGACAATTTTTTTAAATCATTACGATGCATTGAGGAAAAGAATATGAAAAGATTTGGGAGAGCAAGGCATAAGTGTTCTAGACTTACATTCCTTATGAAGGGAATATAAAACAAAAAGTTTATTTTTGAGTTTTAAATATATAAAAAAAAATCCAGTGATAGGAGAGATTGGAGGAGCATTGGATAAGCGGGAAACCTATGTTGGAAGTGTTATGCATTGCATATCCACTCCCCATTAGTTTCCTTGTGTTAAAATATGGGTCCCCTATTGTTGCTCGCTTTTGCTTTGTTCTTTTTCTTTTTGTTCTTTTACCTCGGAACTCCAGAGTCCCGAGGTTCCTTTTTGTTCTTTTGCTTTCACCAACCCCAAAACTTCGGACCCCCGGAGTCCCAAGGTTGGTCTCCTTATTTTTGTCTTTTGTTTCCTTTTTCTTTACCTCGAAACTCTGGTGTTCTGGAGTCCTAAGGTGTGTCTTTTGTTTGCTTGTTCTTTACCTCAGAACTCCGGAGTTCCGGAATCTCGAGGTATATGTGTTGAGTCCTTTACCTCAAAACTTCGGAGTCCTGGAGTCCCGAGGTGTGTGTCTGATCCACCCTAGAACCCCGGAGTCCCGAGGTGGATCCTTGGTTGCTTGCCTTCCTGAGCTCGGAACCTCGGACCCCGGAGTCCCGAGGTCCTATTTAAATTGCTCGTACGGACAGGTTTTTGGAGGGGTATAAATAGGAATGATGAACTTTAAAAATTCATTTGTGCATTCAGAGCTCCTTCTTCCTTGCCTCCTAACCACGAGCCTCCGAACTGTCGAGCTTCCTTTTACATTCTTGGGCATTTTGATCCACCAAGTAGGTGATTTTTCTTGCCCTTTTGGTCGTTTGTAGGTTAGATTCTTTTTCTTGTCCTTCTTCTCGCGATTTTTCTGTTGGCAAATGCACACTCCAATGAGACATTGTAGGTGATTGAAGGTTTTGTCATTGATGGCAACCTTACAATCCTATGACATCGGCAAGGAAATTTATCGGCACTAGCAAAGACAGACTCTACACCGGCACATAGACGACTGGCACCGGCAGTGAAAGGAAGCATAGCGACACAGAAGCCGACATGAATTTTGTTTGTAATATATTTTGTTAATTATTGTAAAATCATTGTAAGCCGACTTGGCAAGTTGTAAAATGAATCATATATATAAGAGATCATTGTAGAACATTTTGTTAAAAAAAAAAAGAGAAAAAAAAGGAAATATATAGGTGAAATAAGGCAGACCTATTATGTGAATTATAGGTTAAGGGTTTATGTATGAAGCAGAGCTATAAATCGGTACTGGATCTGGCATAGTAGATGCTATTTTGAAGTAGTACAAGACACTGGATTTATATAATCCATTTTGTAAGTCAGTGAGACTTCCGATTTTGTAATTGAGCAGTGAGCTCTAGGCACTTGGCCTTCCTGCATGTGCAGGCCCCTCTTGTAGCAGTAATATTCTCTTATTGGCCAGTAAGTGAATATTGTGGGTCACAAATCCCACCGATGTTTTTTCCACACCGGGTTTCCTCGTTAAACTACTGTGTTATGGTGTGTTTTTCATGTGGTTGTTGTTGTCTCTATTTATTGCATTATTTCTTGTTTACTGGTATACAATATTGATATGCTTTACATGTTTAAGTTAAGAAAATCTTATAACCAGTTAGATACTGATTCACCCCCCCCTCTCTCAGTATCTATGGGAATCCTAACAATTGGTATCAGAGCTTGGTCCTCTATTTTCAGAAGCCTAACAGCTTGAGGATGATCTTGACACCGGTAGAGATGGAAAACTCGATGAAGCAATTAGAAGGAGCTCGCTTAGACTATGATGCAGAAAAGTTGAAAAATATCAAACTTGAAGATGATCTAAAAGCTGCACAGGATATCATTCAAGCACTTCAAGAAAATCTTAACATGGCAAGAAACAAGAGAAGAGAACTTTGTGAAAAGATGCAAAATGAGAATGATGAAAAGGAAACTCTTAGTGATCTGATAAACAAGCCGAAACAAGAAAACAAGACAACAAAGAATGAGATGCAGGATATGACTATGAGATTTTGTAAAGAAATTGAAGATAGAAAGAAGAATGAAGAAGATTTGACTAGAAGACTCAATGATGTTGCAAATGAAAATACAAGACTTAGTTATGAAAATGATATGTTGAAGACAGATCTGATGCACACAAAGAATGACTCAAATGAACTCATGAGGCAAAAAGGTATCTTGGAAGGAGAACTAGCTGCCGCAAATCAACATAAAGAAAAATTCAAGAAAAGCTCAGAAGAACTTGGTGACTTGTTGAAGAATCAGAAACCTAAGGGTGACACTAATGGTCTTGGCTTTGAAGCTGGTGAAAGCTCTGGTACTGCAAACATACAGGATCAAGGCAAACTAGTAAGACAACCTATTGCTTATAAATTTAATGGCAAATGCTTTAACTGTAACGAGTATGGTCATAGAGCAAATCAATGTAGATCTAGATATTATCAGAATACCAATACACCCACCGGTCAATGTTCAAAATGCAACAAAGTTGGTCATAATTCAGAGAATTGCATAATGAATGTAAGATGTTATGTTTGTGGAAGATTTGGACACTTATCTAATCAATGCAGAACACAAACCGACATAGGATATGGGAAAGCTATTCAGAAAAATAATGTGACTTGTTATACTTGTAACAAGATTGGATATATTGCTAAATTTTGTAGAAGCAAGTCCTCACCGGTAAATAACAATGGTGCTAGTTTGAAAGGTAAAGAAAAGGTTAAATAAGTTAAGCAGGAATTCTCAAAACAATGGATCAGGAAATCGGAACTAAATGTTGATAGGAATACTCCTCCACCGACAGAACAGAGTAACACTCCACCGGCAGGAGACTCTTCATCTAACTGAAGAAAATTCATTTGAGGGTTTGGCAATCTAAAGTGAAACATGCTATAATTCCCTTGGTTGATGGTAAGAAGTTGAAATTACTTCTATACCAGCAGATAAGTTATGTGATTACTTAACCGGCAAGCATTAAATGTGGTGGTTGGCAAAAATAACATTTTAAGTCAGTGTGTTGGCTCCAATTTTATTTCACCGAGCATTCAAACATTCGAAGAGCGCGAAAATTCTTGAGCGAAGGCATTCCAAGCAAAGAAGAGAAGAAATTCATCAAGCAATCATCCTTAAGGCAGTTAAGGTATTTATAATCATGGCTTCTTCATCTGTTCCTAAATTCATAGAAAACCCTACTGTAGTCAAAGTGATTAAACTCCCTAGACCCGTATTCCAGTTAGTTCTCGAGATTGCCAATAAAGATGATAATGTTGGTGCATTTTCTCAAATTCCCAAAGGAGTAGTTTTTTCTGAAGACCCTAGAATGTACATACATTGTCACATAGAAGAATTAGGTGATGAGGAAATCAAGAACATGTATAAATCTATAATTTCTGATGAAACCGATAATGTTAAAGTTGAACACAAGATAGTGGAAACCCTAGGTTTCATTGAAATTCTCAGTATTCCGAATTTTCCTAAGGATGTTATAAGGATAGTTCTAAGCAAGGTTCATGGTGAATTGTTCTGGTTGGACTCAGTTCACAAAATTACAAAAGAGGCAGTAAAAGTTGTGACAGGGTTACCTTCCACCGGTAACAAGCCTAATAAAACAAAGAAGGTCTCAAATGACCTAGTGATTAACCTAATAGGTGCAACATCTGATAAGAGATCCTTAAGGGTAAATGATGTAACCGACATCAATGTCAGATTCATTAGCATGATTTTAGGCTACAAAACCACACATGCAAATAGGTTAAACTTAGTCTCTAGCCTATCCATAAAGAGTGCCTATGATATGATTAAAGATAATGCAAAAATAGATGTGTGTGAATGGCTAAAAGATGAACTTATTGACAATCTTGGAAAGATTAAGAAAGACAAAAAGGGGACATTTAGATTTGGAAACCTACTTGTCTATTTAATGTTGCACATAACAAAATAGGTGCCTGGTATCGATAATAAAAATAGTGGTTTTGATATACCGATAGGCAAACAATTGTCTGATTTACTAAATAACATGGGTGAAAATAGAGAAAAGAACATAAATGAGTACTTTTAGGCATTAAAGGCCCGGATGAATACCAGAGTCAGATTATCACAAGCAATTGTAAATAAATATAAGGATGAAATATGATTTGTTATTAAGAAGGATGAGATTTGGATGGAGGCAATTATCCCAAGAACCATTTGGGTTATTGAAATGGG
Organism: Cryptomeria japonica; assembly: GCF_030272615.1. Classification (NCBI taxonomy): domain Eukaryota; kingdom Viridiplantae; phylum Streptophyta; class Pinopsida; order Cupressales; family Cupressaceae; genus Cryptomeria; species Cryptomeria japonica. The sequence goes on along the minus strand of NC_081405.1, from coordinate 43,196,972 downwards.
TTATGAAATTGATGACCACATAATTGAAACATATGCAAAATCCCTCCTGGAAGCACCCAAGGAACCTAAAGAAGAGGTATTTGGCAGTGTTGAGACTATTGAAAATCAAATCCAATCAAATAAAAGGGTAAAGAAGGTGGAAGCAACAGTTAGAAGAGGATCTAGACAAGCTAAAGCTATCAAAGAAGATGTACTTAAACAAATTGGTATTACTGAAGATGAGTTAGAAACACTACAACCAGAAATTCACCTTTCACCTGTTGCAACCTCTTCGAAAAGTGACATGCCAGCTGCATTTAAAAGAGTTGTGAGAGAAAGGGAACCTTCACCGGTATCTACACCTTCTCCTAGAATAACCAGACAGAAACAACAGGCAGTAAGGCCCCCGGCTAGAAAAGCAACTCCAAAGAAGAAGTTAACACCCAAGAAAAAGACTCAACAAACCATTGCTCCAATTGACAAACTTCTAAATGAAATAACAGAGGATGGAAAGCTGAAAAACATCAATAAATTATATGATTCATTATCAGCTGATGACAAAGAAAAAGTTGAAAACAGTGTAATTATATACTTGGACATTTACAAGAAATTTTTAATCCAAGTTGTAGATGAATTACCGACAGAACTGTTTAAAAGACTTGAAGCTAGAAGGCAAGCTGTTGTAGAGCTTGATAAGAAAATAAAAGTTGAAAAACTACTTGTTGTTTATCCTATCAACTCACCAAAAGAGATAGATGATCTGATCTCTGAGGCTAACCGATCACTATTTTCAACTGCACACCGACATGTAGCACTTATGGTTGGTAGAGTGAATGAGGTAGCAGAGGAAACTGCTAATGCATGGGACATATTCCTTTTAGAGAAGGAAAAGCAGGAAGAATATAGAAACCCTAAACCCATCAAAGTATATCAGAAGGATAAGGATAAGGGAAAAGGCAAGGTTGGTAGACCACCTAGCATAAAAATAAAAGATAACTTATCCCCACTGCCTCTGGATACTCCACCGATAGTTACCATTGACAATCAACTGGCTAGTGAGAATATGGACATACCACAAGATAACACCAATCCCAATTCTGAGGTATTATATACAGTGGACATTGAGACACAAAAAGTCAATATTGTGGTAGATAAGGATACAACTGGGAAAACAGATATGGCTAATGAGCCACCAGTAACAAAAGGCACAGAAGGTAAACCGATAGATGACAACACTGAGCAACAGGCTCACATAGAGAAAAAGGCTCCATCACAGCAACAGGTTCATACAGATACAGTGCCACCGGCATCAGCTGAGCAATCCAAACCTTTGCTTAAAGAAATGGAAACACAAACTGACCTACCAGAGCTCACCACAAGCAAGGAAATTGCTCCCACTGGCGGGATACAGAGTGTTGGTTCATCAAATGCAGAATTAAAATCAACTAATGTGATAGAAGTTCTTCTGGATTCCATCAAGAAGATAATAGATTGTAGCTCACAAGCATACAAGGCAATAGATGATATCATTCCAATTTTGAAAAAGATAGCACCTAAATGTAATGTAGATAATAAAGATTCCTTGAGTCAACTTGACACTTTGTCTAAGTATATTACTGAAAACACTGTGACAATTGAAGAAATAAAAGAGGAAGCATTCAAGGAGAGATTAGAGAAGGAAAAACACAAATTCTTTGAGGAAGAAATAAAAAAGTGTACAAGGCAATTTGACACACTTTTATCGGAACTATGCAGAACATTGAAGGAATATAAAACTTTGTATAGGGATACATGTAAAAGTAACATTTTGACAGTTGATATAGACAAGAAGATCAACAAGATACAGGAGGATATAAATCAACTAGCTGATAATTTCATTAATTCATCTGATTCATTATCAGTTTTTTAGCAGAAAATAATAGGTTTTGAGGAAGAATTACTAAAGTTGGAAAGAGAGAAGGAAAGAATAAAAGGAAAGGCTAAAGATCTAAAATGGAGACTTAGTCCAAAATTGGACTACCTCGCCTCCTTAAGAAAAGAAATATCTGATGCTTTGATTCAAGGACATAAAACACCAGCAGAGAAAATGCAACACCTCATTGGTACTGTTCAGAGGACAGAGGCCGCAATAAAAGACAACAAAAAGTTCATTGAAAGCCTGAATCTGGTTTTGGCAGATATTTTTCAGATTATAACCAACCGGTTACAAGGATGAAACAAGAAACCACACTCATTGACACTTTCACAACCTTTGTCATTGATGCCAAAGGGGGAGTAGTGGAATAAGAAAAATAATCAGCAAATTACTCATCAGCTCAGGGGGAGCACATATTCTTTTGGTACACAATTTTGGTAATTCTGGTAGATTCTTTTTGGATCACAATTTTTGGATTTTTCTCATGAGTGTTGCCATCAATGCTGTAAAGCGGAAAATCGCGATCGAACCCCAGTTGCTCTCCCCTCTTCCAACTCCAAGGAGAGAGAAGGGAGATTCACTAGGGTTGATGGTTTTCACTTAGGGGAGAGACTTTACATTCAAAAGAGGGGTTGAAACCCACAAGATCCAATCCCACACAATGCAAGATTGGATGCTAAATGAATTTCAAGGGTTATGACAGCAAGGCTACCCTCTTTTGTAAAGAATGTTGATAGAAGAATTAAGCTAAGCATGCATAGAAAGTGACAAAGATTCGCTTATAAACTGAGATAGGGATATAGGATGAAGCTGCGGACCTGGAATTAGCAGTAAAATGTCGATACGGCGCTGTCCTGCAATTTTGAGCAAAAGTTGTCGGGACGATGGCGCCCGGCGCCACGGTCCTCCGAAAAATCCGTGAAACGAAGGGGGATCTGTTCGTCTCTGCACAAGGATTCCAGATCTTCAATTTCAGCCGCGTACCTGCAACCTACAAACAGAAAAGCGAAGACGATTGGGGGGTTAGGGATTAGGGGTTTGCCTTTAGGTCAAACCCCGGTTTTGGAATTAACCAAGAAATGAGCAAGTGCTGTAAATGTAAATGACTGTAAAACAAGTACTAATACCTTGTTCTAAGGATGTTTGTATCCTTATGTGCGAAGGTTTAGATGTTGTATGTTGTATGTTGTAGTAGTATGTTGTATGTGATCTCCTCTTCAATGGTTGAATCCTTGTCTTGAATGCAACACTTAGCCTTGAATGGAGACTTGAAATGATCAATTGCTTGAAGGAATGCTTGAATGCTTGAATGCTTGAGTATAATTTCCACGCCTTTTCCATCATATCGAATGAAAGAGGAAAATGTCATTTATATACTTGTCAATTAGGGCTGATAGACTGATTTTCCTGACCTTAGGCCGACCAGGAAAGATAATTTTCCAATTTGCAAACATAAAGACCCGAAGTCCAAAAGAGACCGGGCCCAAAATAGGACCCAGGGACCAGGGCGCTGGGCGCCATGGTCCTGGGGTCCAAGGTGCTGGGCGCTCTGGTCCCACCTCCCGGGACAGCAGGGTGCAAGGAGGTTCAGGCCAGGGTGCTTGAAAAATGCAGTTTTCAGTGTCGTGAGCAAGTTTCGGGGTCTCCATTCAGGTTGCGTGTTGCGTCGCCATCGTGAAGACCGAAATGCAGTTGAAATTGCAAGTGTCGCAATTTTAGGACGCTACATTTAGCCCCCACTTTAGCGAGAGTATGTATGCTCATACTTCCGGTAAAGTACAAGGAAACAACATTGAAAGACTTTCACCACGTCAAGGAGGCAAGATACACCAAGCCCCCAGTGGACTAAGGATCTTACGACTTCGATTGACAAAGTAAAAGGGAAGATCACGAGGGAGAACCATGATTGTCAGTAGTAAGGTTCCCTCACTATGAGTCATGCAAGAAAGATATCAAAAATTCTCAAGGCAATGTTAAATTTGCCAAGAAATTCTCAAGTATCTTGAAAAGATATGAACAGGATGTATGCCCCCCTATGTTAAAGCGATCGCACACGCCTCACCGAGGGTGATTGTTTTAACGTAGTGATACATATAAGAATGAGAAAGGAAAGGAGCATGTTATCGCAAGGATTTAGCCCCCAAGTGTGAGATAAACCCAAGGATAATAGACACAAAACACAAAGCACGAGGTGACTTCGCTTTCCTTGGGGTCAGTATGCTGTATGATAATTCATGTATATATATCATATGTATGTATGCATAATTGTTCTTCATTCCCCAATCAAGGAAGGTCACCTAGAAGAAGGGAACACATGTGTCTTTTGAGTCAACATGAGAGAGATCGAGAGATCTCAATGCTTTGCATCGTCCTCAAGTAGACAATACTAAGGACAACAAATAGAAGAATGAGAATAACATATAGAAGAAGTAACACAAGAGAGGAGGAGAGAATCTGCTATGCTAATGTAACTAGTCTAGCACGTCATCTACCCCCCGATCTTGCTGATCAATGTTTCGGGAAGGCAGGGAACACGCTAGAGGAAGAACATCCAACACAGCAGATGGAGCTATCACTAGATCCAAACAAGGGCTATGTTCATATCCCAAGCCGTGGTGTTCTTGTCTAGGAGCTAGGATAAGTGCTTTAGAAAATTCATTAGATAAATGGTTATCAATATCAACAAGTTCATACTCACTATCAGAATGAACAAGAGAAGTAGCATTTTCATCATGAATAACATTTTCATCTATATCATCATCAAGATTTATAAAAATAGGATCTTTAACTCGCACAGGATCAGAACCATCATGCATCTTATGTTTAGGAGATTTAGGCTCAATTTCCGGCTGAGGAGAAAATGGAATAATGCTTGTTGAAGGTGTTTTTGGAGATTGTAAAGTTTGAGAAGCAGCTGCTTGAGCCCTAAGACGATGCTTTCGTCGACGTTCGCGTGCCGAACGATTACGTCTAGTCTTAGTAGGAAGATTAGGAGATTGAGGAGGAGGGATGTTCTCATCCTTATCACTTGGGTGTTTAGGTTGTGGTCTCTTAGGCTGGACAATAGGAGAAGAAGAAGGTCTCTTCTCTCTATAAAACGACGGAGGAGGAACTGCTCCATATAAAGGAGGAATTTTTGGTTTAGGAAGGAGACCAAGTCCATCATGACGAGGAGGGATAGGTCTACTTTTAGGAGGTTTATTAGGCATAGACATAGTTACATCCATAGGGATGGGTTGGGAATCTTCTTGAGGAAAGACATTAGTTTTATCTTTCAAAGGAAGAACTTCCTTCTCAAGAATGATAGGAATATCAAGTTTAGGTGTTCTAGGCTCACTTAGAGATAGGATCATATCTGTTTTCCACTTTTGATAAGATTTGAAAAGATGATCACTTCGCGGAGGAAGAGATTGGAATTGTTTAGGCCAAAAGTAATCAATAGGAACGCTAGAAGTTCTTTTAGCTGGTTTAAAGAGACTATGATTGACAGTAACAACTTCACCATTATGGGGAAATTTCAAACACTTGTGAATAGGAGAAGCAATAGGTTTCATGGAAGATAGCCAAGGATAGCCAAGCTTCACACGAAATTGTTCGGACGATGGAATAATAGCAAAGTTCACATCAAGAGATTTGTTATGGACCTCAATAGGCAATGTAATAGAACCAATTGCGGGAGAAGAAAATACATCAAATAGTTTCACAATCACATCTGTTTTGTCATATATCACTTGATTCAATTGCAAAGTAAAAAGAAACTCTTCAGTAATAACATTAACCATGCACGAAGGATCAATAAGCACTCCACGGCAAGGTATATTCTTGACTTTTGCAACTATGTATAAAGGACCATTAGGTGCCCTAATGATTTCACTAGAATCAAATGTGATGGAAGGTTCTTTAGGGTTTTCTTGCTGCTCTACAAAGTTAATCACATTCGGAGCCATAGACACAAGACCATCAGATGAAAAAGAGGAATCATTAGTCTCAATCGCATTAGAGGTATGAGAAGGTAATGGATCAGTGAAAATCTGAAGATTTTGATTAGGAGGAGCTACAGATGTATTGCCTTTATCATTCACTCCAGAAACAGAAATAGTATTATTATCAATCAAATCTTGAATTTTACCCTTTAAAGAAAAACATTTTTCAGTATCATGCCCAGGCTGACGATGAAATTGACAAAAGGCTTTGTTATCAAAATAAGGTGAAGTAATCTTTGCAGGATCAATTTGCCTTATAGGAGGAAGAGTAAGCACATTTTGTTCCAATAATTTATTCATAATACTATGCAATGATTCATTCAAAGGAGTATACTTTCTTTCTTTCTTGAAAAATTTAGAAATAGGAGGCACACCTGATGCTGCATTCACATTGTTGTTGATGATGTTTTCATTGAATTTGATGGAATCTCTGTTCGGTTTAAACTTCCCAAATGGTTGTTGACTGCTATCACCCTTATCACTCGGAGCCATAGGATGTGATTGTTCCATTTGACTCACAGTCAGTTGATAATTGTGAAGAGTGGCACACAACTGTTGGAAAGAAGTAAACTCAGAAAACAGAAGTTTGTCTCGAATATCTTTTTGTAAATTAGAAATGAAGATTCTTTGAATATCATTGTCAGGCACTGGAAAAGAAATTTGAGCATACAAATGCTTATATCTACCAATGAAATCAGTCACTTTTTCTTTAACACCTTGTTTACAATGCATTAAATCAATCAAAGTAACTTTAGGACTTATATTGTTTTGAAATTGTTGAATGAAAGCATTTGCAAGTTGTTCGAAAGAAGTAATAGAATAGGAAGGCAACGAGCAATACCATTGTAGGGCTTTGTCTCTTAATGTTCTAGTGAACAGTTTTGCAAGCAACCTTTGGTCATAAGCAAAATCAGTACATATTGTTTGAAAAGTCTTAACATGTGTTAGAGGATCACCTTTACCATTATAAAGCTCCAAATGCGGGATTTCAACATGTTTAGGAGGGATAGATCGAACAATGTCAAGAGAAAGTGGGCTCGCAACATCAAATGTGGGCACACTAAACTTAGATTGGTTCATAGAGGCAATTTGTTGCTGTAAAGAAGAGACAGTTTGTGCAAGATTGTTAATGGTCGCTTCAGTCGAAGAGTTCATATTAGATGTGTTAGATTGAGATGGAGGTGTTATGTTATTGAAAGAAGGTAGAGAGTAAGGTGGTGGGACTCTATGATAATTAGTCATAGGAGATGATTGGACAGGAGGAACACTACAAGGAGGAATAGAATGGTTAAATGAATTGCCCCCTTGCGTCATGTTCATTTGTGAAGATGTAATAGGAACACTCATTGAAGGAATGTATGAAGAAGTCGGATTAAATGAAGGAAGAGGGTTAATTGAAGAAGAAGGGTTGGCCCCATGACTAGTGATCATAGGAGGAATGTATTGTGTAGAAGTAGCCATTATGTTTGATGTAAAGGTAGGTATGCTAGCAATAGAAGTCATCAAAGGAATAGAATGATTGACTTGTGTAGGAGGTTGTGTATAACCTAAATTTTCATCACAACTCTTCATAGGCATCACATTCGAATCCACGATGTGTGCAATACCACGCAAAATATCAATTCCATTCTTATCACTTTGAAGCATACGTTTTAGACCCTCAATTAAAGGAAGAGCTTGACTATCAGGGTATTCTTGAGACATCCATTGTCGAAAATCGTCAAATTGGTTATCCAATTTCGAAAGTTGTTCTACAGAAACCTCATGGAGAGCTTCTTCATCATTAGGAGGATTAGAGGAATTACCCATGTCCTCGTTAAAAAGGCTATTCAAATTAGGTTCCATCTCCTCAGTAGTTAAACCTTGGAAAGACTTAATTCTACGGCTTCGTCTAACGGGAATAGTGTAGGTAGGGCTTATTGTTGTAAAACTCATGCACTAGAGAGAGAGAGAAAGTTTTGAATTTAGAGGTAGCAATTTTCAGTAAAATCAGCCAATCTTCTGGATTTAAGCTGTTAAATGCAATCACGACAGTCTCCCGAAATTTCAAAAAAAATGTCCGGGACCGTGGCGCTCGGAGTGCAACACGGTCCTTGCAACTTTTTTCGAAATTTGCAGGGATGAAAGGTATGATGATTTTAAAGCTAATCTGAAAAAATTGAGTGATTTTACGATCTGTAGGTAGGCCAAATTAAAGTTGCAATCTCAAAATTGAACCCTACCAAGATTGTTGAAAAATGCAAAATTTGAATTTTGAAAAAAAAGAGGGAAACTGAAATTTTGAATGTTATGATTTTAGAGGGAATGCCAAGAGCAATGCAAATTTTGAAATTCAAAAGTTGACTCAATTTCACGCAAAATTCAATTTTGAAAGCGGAAATTAAAGTTGTTGTAATTAAGCACTTAAATTCAAAAGTCACAAAATGCAAGAATTTGAATAAAGCACTGAAATTTTTAATAAATGTTAACACACTTTTCAGATTTAGGACAGTAAGAACACAATTTTGACACAAAATTTCAATTTCAATGATTTTTGAATGTTTAAAAGCCTTAATCCAAGCAATCACAAGACCAACTTTGACTGTAATTTTGAAGGTGTTAAAATTGATAAAATCAGCCAAAATTCTGGATTTTAGCAGGAAAATACAGTAAGATCTTGCTCTCGAAATTTCGGAAAAAATGTCGGGGACGATGGCGCTCGGCGCCACAGTCCTCGCAACTTTTTTCCAAATTTTCAGGGATGAAAGATATTGTGATTTTATTGCGGAATCCAAAGTTACAGCTGATTTGGAGATGTTTTGATCAGTGAAATTGTCGGACAAAGGTTGAATCAAGAGGGTTTCAAAAATTAGGGTTTTGACACTTAACCACTTAATTTTCAAAATTAAAGCATAGATATGAATTGATAATTTGTAATAGAAGGACAGATCTGAAACAAGCATTAACAATTAAATATTTCACAAGTTTAATTACTAAAAAGAAATTTTAGGGTTTTAATGCAATCACCTCTAAAATTTTGCAAAAGATCAAACATGGAAATGTATTCAATTTTTTCAGATCTAAGCATGAAAAATCAGAAAGGATGTTCACGTTGGGTTCACCAAAATGTAAAGCGGAAAATTGCGATCGAACCCCAGTTGCTCTCCCCTCTTCCAACTCCAAGGAGAGAGAAGGGAGATTCACTAGGGTTGATGGTTTTCACTTAGGGGAGAGACTTTACATTCAAAAGAGGGGTTGAAACCCACAAGATCCAATCCCACACAATGCAAGATTGGATGCTAAATGAATTTCAAGGGTTATGACAGCAAGGCTACCCTCTTTTGTAAAGAATGTTGATAGAAGAATTAAGCTAAGCATGCATAGAAAGTGACAAAGATTCGCTTATAAACTGAGATAGGGATATAGGATGAAGCTGCGGACCTGGAATTAGCAGTATAATGTCGATACGGTGCTGTCCTGCAATTTTGAGCAAAAGTTGTCGGGACGATGGCGCCCGGCGCCACGGTCCTCCGAAAAATCCGTGAAACAAAGGGGGATCTGTTCGTCTCTGCACAAGGATTCCAGATCTTCAATTTCAGCCGCGTACCTGCAACCTACAAACAGAAAAGCGAAGACGATTGGGGGGTTAGGGATTAGGGGTTTGCCTTTAGGTCAAACCCCGGTTTTGGAATTAACCAAGAAATGAGCAAGTGTTGTAAATGTAAATGACTGTAAAACAAGTACTAATACCTTGTTCTAAGGATGTTTGTATCCTTATGTGTGAAGGTTTAGATGTTGTATGTTGTATGTTGTAGTAGTATGTTGTATGTGATCTCCTCTTCAATGGTTGAATCCTTTTCTTGAATGCAACACTTAGCCTTGAATGGAAACTTGAAATGATCAATTGCTTGAAGGAATGCTTGAATGCTTGAATGCTTGAGTATAATTTCCACGCCTTTTCCATCATATCGAATGAAAGAGGAAAATGTCATTTATATACTTGTCAATTAGGGTTGATAGACTGATTTTCCCGACCTTAGGCCGACCAGGAAAGATAATTTTCCAATTTGCAAACATAAAGACCTGAAGTCCAAAAGAGACCGGGCCCAAAATAGGACCCAGGGACCAGGGCGCTGGGCCCCCTGGTCCTTCAGGGCGCTCTGGTCCCACCTCCCGGGACAACAGGGTGCAAGGAGGTTCAGGCCAGGGTGCTTGAAAAATGCAGTTTTCAGTGTCGTGAGCAAGTTTCGGGGTCTCCATTCAGGTTGCGTGTTGCGTCGCCATCGTGAAGACCGAAATGCAGTCGAAATTGCAAGTGTCGCAATTTTAGGACGCTACAAATGCCAAAGGGGGAGATTGTTGGCAAATGCACACTCCAATGAGACATAGTAGGTGATTGAAGGTTTTGTCATTGATGGCAACCTTACAATCCTATGACACCGGCAAGGCAATTTACCGGCACATAGATCACCGGCACCGGTAGTGAAAGGAAACATATCGACACGAATTTTGTTTGTAATATATTTTGTTAATTATTGTAAAATCATTGTAAGTCGACTTAGAAAGTTGTAAAATGACTCATATATATAAGAGATCATTGTAGAACATTTTGTAAAAAAAAAAGAGAATAAAAGGAAATATATAGGCGAATAAGGCAGACCTATTATGCAAATTATAAGTTAAGGGTTTATGTATGAAGCAGAGCTAAAACCTAGTACTGGATCTAGCATAGTAGATGCTATTTTGAAGCAGTACAAAACACTGGATTTATATAATCCATTTTGTAAGTCAGTGAGACTTCCCATTTTGTAATTGAGCAGTGAGCTCTAGGCACTTGGCCTTCCTGCATGTGCAGGCCCCTCTTGTAGCAGTAATATTCTCTTATTAGCCAGTAAGTGAATATTGTGGGTCACAAATCCCACCGAGGTTTTTCCCACACCAGGTTTCCTCGTTAAACTACTGTGTTATGGTGTGTTTTTCATGTGGTTGTTGTTGTCTCTGTTTATTGCATTATTTCTTGTTTACTGGTATACAGTATTGATATGCTTTACATGTTTTAAGTTAAGAAAATCTTATAACCGGTTAGATACTGATTCAACCCCCCTCTCAGTATCTGTGGGAATCCTAACATTTTCTTTTTGTTTTCTCTTCTTTTCCTTTTTTGTGTGTTTTTTTTTCGCGTGTCTCTTGTGCCCTAGTTCTGGGTGGTTTGCTCTTACCTACCACGGAACCCCGAAGTTCCAGGTGGTTTTCTCTTACCTACCCTGGAACCCCGAAGTTCCGAAATTTTGTTGAAACTTGCTTATCACTGACCTTGGAACCCCGAAATCCCAGAGTTCTGGATTATTTCTTTACAAGGGAGTCCTAAATACCTACCCTGGAGCCCCGAAGTTCCGAGGTCTATCTTTTTAAATCCTTTTGCTGAAATCCTATTGGCTATTTGGCTCAGGACCATGGGATCCTGAGATGAGCTTAAATACCTACCCCGAAACCTCGGAGTTCTGGAATCAAGTGTTATCTACCTACCCCGGAATCCTGAAGTTCTAGAATCAAGTGTTATCTACCTGCCCCGAAACCCCGAAACCCTGGAGTTTCGGACCCTATTTTAAAAAGAAAAACTCCCTACTCCGGAAACCCGAAGTCCCCAAGTGAATGGACTTTTTATGTTTTTTATAAAGAATTAATCCTCGTTTTCTTCTTACAGGTTCAGGTAGTTAGATGGACTCATCTTCTAGCAAGAGAGGCAAAGATATTGACAAAATTCTAGCTGCCATGAAATACCACTATCAAGGTCAAGTCTACTCCTCAAAGTTGGATGATCAAGTCAAATGGGTCACTGACACGAAAATTGGCCATATTGAAATTGAAGATATCAAAACCCAGCTAAATAAGACCAGACTGGAGGCCCTACACAGGAGAATCAAAAGATCAGGGTTAGTGGAGACAACTATTTTTCCATAATCAATGCAAGCACCAGAATTTATAATGACAATTGCTCAGTTCTACAACCCGGATACTAGAAAGTGCACTGATGCACAGGGGAGGACAGTTATGGACTTGTCTCTTGACCTGCTGGGATTCGTGTTTGGTATCCCAACCAGAGAAGAGATATTCCTCTCAACTGAAGAGGAGGCCTTAAAGGTATGGAATGACAAAGTTGCAGCAAATAAAAGACACATGAATGAAAATTGGTTGGAAGAAGAGAGAAAAACAGGTCTCAAGGCAACAGAGATCTTGAGGGCAGACTTCAAGGAGCCCTAAAGAGACTTGATTATTGTGCTGAGCAGGGCCTTTGGCAAGCCTGATTGTAAGCATTTCCATCCATGGATGTTCCAATTTATAACCACTATCCTAATTGGAAAACAATATTTTGATTGGTTGTAGATCCTCTCTGAAAACATTTGCAAACAAATGAAGGAAGTCCACCAAACCCAAAAATTCTTTTTCACATCTTATGTCATCTGGGTGGCTGCCAGAGCTGGACATTTTTTAGAACTACAAGTAGAGGGTCAGTTAGGGGATGAGGAAGGACAAAAGAAGGTATGGGAATATTATTCCCAACTCCCCATAGCCAATGCAAAGGCTCATTTCAAAATAATTAATGACACCTTCATTTTTTCGATAATAATTAAATTAACAGGAGACACAAGATACCGGATTAGCTTGGAGACCATGGCTATTATCCAAGAGTGGGCATGTTGGTTTATCCAAAACCCATGCTCTACTTATATTAGGGTTAGCAGATTCACAGGGAACCCAATGTTGCTTCCCAGATACTGCAATGATAGAGTAATTTTGTTGGAATATGTAAGGCAACTATTGGGCCTCCAATCTCTCTTATTTTCAAAACGTAAAACAAGCATTGATTTTTCAGTATCTATTGGATACTTCTCATGCTCAAAGATACAAGTTGCAAAGCTAGCAGAGCCAGAGCTTCAAGGTTTGAACTTGAAAGAGTATGATTATGCTAGGGAATTTTATGATCCCTATGGGAAGCTCAAACAAGCTATGCCCATGGCATATGAGGGAAACAGGCTGAGACTAGAGGATTTTTGGGCCAACCTCCAGGACAATTTTGTGGTCAGAGAGAAGAACTATAATAGGTTATCTGTGCCACAGATAAGAGATTTAGAAATTAAGACCAATCTCCCTAAAAACCTCAGGGATGATGGAGACCTGCTCGATGCGGCTTATAAAGGATTAAAAATTGATAAGAAGCCCCTCTCCCCAATAAGGTTGTTTGCAAATGAGGATGTGAATATTGAAAAGGTTTCTCAAGTGGTCATCAATAGGACCAAGCAAAGGTTAAGCTAGAGGGTAAGGCCGAGTGTCTCAAAGGAGAAATAGAAGGAGTCCATTTCAGGGGTACCCCAATCAAGGGGTTATAAGGCGTACACTTGGAAGACGAGATTAAGCTCAAGACAGAATACATCCACCAATCCTGATGAGGGGGAGAAACCTCAAGAAAGCACTGAGGAATTGTTGAAGAAACTCCAAGAGAAGATGGAGTCTTAGTTGTTAAAGAAGGCAACGGACCTTGGAGCGACCGATGGATTAGGAGTAGTACCACTAGCTAAAGTCCTCCTACCAAGGACGGCTATAGGGAAGACTGTAGGAGAGGGTACCCAAGAACAAGAGGAAGAAATAGAAATTACTGAAGATATACCTACTCAACCACCTTCAACAACTACCACACAGGATCCAGGTACCGATGCCTCTGCACCACCACCAATTAATATACCCGCAGGGCAGCTTGGAGTGCAAGGCTTTAGGTCTAGCACCGAAGGAATAAGAGTTAGGAACATTGAATCTGATTCAAATTGGGAAGAAGAGGATCTTGAGAAACATTGGCCGCTAGGAGGTCAGAAAGAAGGCGATGAGGCGGAGGACCTATTGAATGAAAGATTAGTTCTAACCCCTCAAGATCAAGAGGACCTCCTTAAGGACATAGCAGTCGAGCAAGGTGAAACAAAGGCAGGTTAGGAAGAGATGACATTCAATGAAGATTTCAGTGGAAAATTGGGAGAATTACATAAGCAACAGGCTCTCCAAACCAATCTAGCCTGCCAAGTTACCTCACCTCAAGATCCCGGGCGAACAGAGGCAGAGGAAAGAGATGAAGCAGGGGAGCAGGCGGAGGTCCATGTTATAACTGTAGATATAGTGTCACATCAAGGTGACAAGGATGAAGATATACCACAATGGCTTGAGTTCACTTGTGAGAATAAAAAGAGAAAATAAGAGCTTCCTAAGGTCACTTTGCAACAAGTAATCACTGAGGAGCCACCAAAGGCTAAGAAGCTAAAAACCATACATCATTTATAAAAAATGGGCTTTGGTGAAGTGATTGCAGTTTTCGCAGTTCCACTCCAAGCTGAGGGACAAGCTTCTCCCAAGTATCAAATATCCCAGGTAAATTTGCGTAAACAAACCAAGTGGGGAGAGCTAGATACTTTGGAGCTAGCCACAAGTGTTGTCAAGGGGCGTGTAGAAAAAGAGCATACTTCAAACATGGAGCTCAAAGCGTAACTAGGGCAATACAAGTAGCTCCTGATTGAAATGAGAAAACCTCTAGACTCTTGTAGGGTTGATGACCTACCTTCGACCTCATCATTGCCAGAGGGGGAAGTGAAGGCACCAGTGGAGGTGAGACGGGTGGCCCTTGCAGCCAAATCATGGACCCAAGTAAATGCAGCTAAGATTAGATTATTTCTACAGGATACTATTAGGATATACCGTAGGGCAGTACATGGACGTGGAGCTTTAGCTTCTTGTTCCATGCAATGGGAATGGAAGCTAAGCATTTTTAATAAGTAGTTCCGAATTTTGAATAATGTATTGCGGTTAGGGGCGGAGACAATAATGGAGGAGGACCTCTTAGGAGGGGACAATTATGAAAACTTGCAGTCCTATGTGTACATTTTGGAGCTGAAGATTGAGATGTTTCAGCAGTATATGAAGGATACGACAGAGATTCAGGTTCCTCTCCTCAGAGAAATTTTGAAATATGAGAATTTTGTAAAACATATGCTTGGAGCCTTTGGTTTAGGATTAACTAGTACTAGAGTAATGGAGCAACAACAAGTTTTGAATCAGTGGGATACATACGAGGCTCAACATTTAGGACCTTTGGCCCAGTTTGATGTCGCCTTCATGGACAGGTATACCTACTTGATCACTCAGTGTCAAGAGGTGGCAAAGACAATAAGGGAGTTAGAGAAAGGAAAGAAACATGCAGATGGAGTTTTGAAGATGTATAAATTTAGAATTAAACACGTAGCTGACCCTCCTGTCCAAGAAGTCACATGCATAATGGATAATTATAGAGCTTTTATTAAAAAGTGAAGGATTTAACATACAGTTACTAAAGATAGCATGGTTTTTGCATGACCCCCAATTTTGTATTTCCAACTGCAGCTCCAACTTAGGTTCCAATTTTGAGCAAAATTCTGCATGACTACGAAAACGTGGCTCATCCAGCATGGTCTTCGTAGTGCTCATGCAACCCCCATTTCATAGTAGTTAATTGGAGTATCAAGGCAAAAACTTGCAAGTTAACTATGACTCCTAGTTTCAGTTCTTAATTTAGGTTAGATTTATTTCCTAGATAATAGGGCAGAAAACTTCTATAAATTGAGAATTTGGATTCATTTGTAGGGGTCCCCAAACTGGTGATTTGAGGCCCACTTAGAGACTTTAGAGTATTTTGCAGATTGTTAAGAAGTGGAGTTATTTTTGAGATTAATATAAGAAGCAGCTTGTAGATTGCCTGATCTATGTCTATATTCTACTAAACTGTTCTGTGTAATCTGGTAATGTCTATTATTTGGAGTTAGCAATGTGGTTTGATCTTTTTTTGTTTATCACTTTATGAATCATATTGCGCACGTCAGTGGTGTATGAGAATTATTGTGATAGGCCATATTGTTGATGAATTTATTTCCATAGGTCTGTGAAATTGATGATTTTGCAGGGTTTCTGGAGGTCCGTTGTTGAATGCTAACTTGGATAATATTTGATAATTTCTTGGATTGTAGGGAACTAATTGAGTAGTTCATTAAGTTGTTATTGTATTGGTTTTATTGTTATTTTCTTATTCCCTTTTACTCTTCGCAGTTTACTTTCCAGAGAATCTTAAATCATAAAATACAAAAAAAAAAAGGAAGTTCAACCATTAACGACCAGCAAGATTTGGTTTCAACCAGCATGCCCCTTAACAGGTACAACCACATCAACCATTGGGCTTCCCATCATTGTCGTGACCCGACTATAGAGACCTTGGGGTAGTGAGTTTTTCCAAATTCATTGCTTTTCAGGAGAGGTGGTGAGTGTTCACATTGGCTACCTGACTGTTGGCGGGTGTGTCAAAAATATTTGTCAACAGGAAGATCGAAAGATAAGAGAAAATTTCAGATTATAATGCATGGAAGATAGTGGAATAAAAAATGAAGGAACGTATTTATTTTGAGTTTTGAAGGAGAAAACAGGAGAAACACCAAAAGGTAGGTGGGAAAGAAGTTAAAGAGAAAAGAATGCTACAACCAAGTCAACGAAAGAGATAGAGAATACAATAATGTGCAAATTAGATAGGGAAAAAGAAACTCATTGTAGGTTTTGGAAGAAGTGAAGGGAAGCATTGACAACCGGGTTAAAGCAAGCAAAAATAGGTAAGTTGTTGCACAAGGGAGATAAAGAAGAAAAATGTGTTAGGAAGAGTGAGGTTAGACAAACGAAACATCCTTCAAAGTGGGTGCATAAAGTAGAGATAGTGAATTATAGGAATAAAAGAAGAGGGGTTGGACTAGATGATAATAGGGAATGCAGTTTCTAGTTGGGTATTGATGTTCAATTTAAGGAATATTGAAAAGAGGGTACATGAAAAAATGGAGGTTTACAAATCAACTACAAACACGATTAGAATTTAGTTTTAATTTGAGATTCATTTCATTGTGTGTGTGTTTAGTTATGAGTTTGTTGTAGAGATAGAGAAATGAGATGGGAAGAGTGTTTTGATTTGAATTACAAATAGAGCATTGTAGACACTTAAATTAATTATTTTTATTTATTTATTTAAATTCATCACATAATTAATTTATTAATTGTGCCAATTCCTATTCCTTCTCAATATTAATAAAATATAATTTAATGTTGTCACTATAGTTTATTGGTTGATTTATTTAATAAATCAATCTACCTTTATTCTTCTAAAATCCCTAAAATTAATTCTCTCCAAATTCCTCCTCTTAATTAATTAATTAATCTAGGTGATTCTTACAAATCACCTTTTTCTTAATCCATCATTAACCTAATGAATTCTTCTAGAAGCCCCCTAATCTCACTTATCATTATTCTTTTAATTTTTAATTCCCTCCACTCATTCTCTCTCCTAGTCAAATCCTCCTACAAATCCAATTTGCCCTAATCCCACCTAATCATTCTTCTAATCCCTCTCCTAATGAGTTTCTAGTGGCTAATCCTCATGATTAGCCACAAACTCAACTCCTTGTCTCTTCCATCCAACCATCTTCCTTAAATGCCCTTTTCCTAGGTGAATGTGAGATTTATCTCACATTCCTCTAGACATCTCCTGCTCCAAGGAATTTTTAATTCCTCCTTATTCCTCAAATCCCTATGACTATCCTTTTTGAGGAATTTTTAATTTCTCATCCCCATCTCTCAAAAAATATTTGATTCCTTTCTCTTCCCTAGGAACATTGGGAAGTCTTCCCAATGAGCCTTGAGGAGTGTGAAGACAAGACATTCCTTTAAGGCTCTTGGTCTCCACACTTGTCTTTTCACCTCCTCTTGGGCCATGTGTGGGCTCACATGGAATCCTGACCCTTCATCTTGGATCAATCCTATCCCTCCATTTCTTTTCCTCTTCTCCTATAAATTGAGGACTCCATCCCCTTATTTCACATCTCCAAATTAGCCAAGTTTATGTTCAATTGAGTCTAAAAAACCTTTCATATCATCCAAACTCTACTCAATTTTCCACTTATCAATCACTTAGTCAAAATCACTCATCCATTCCATCTAATCATCTTGTGCACAATCTTGGAGAGCCATCCACATTCAACAAGGGAGCCAATCTAATCAAGTCAAGGAGGGGTGCATCTTTGGCTTCATCAAAGGCTCAATCCAAAGGAGAAGGTATAAATTTGCAAGGTATAAATAGTTGTTTTGTGTTTTAAATGGTTTGTTTGATGTTTTTATGTTTTATGTGTTTGAATTCTCTATTGGCATACTAACCATCTAATCTCACCTTGCTAGTTTGTTGCCTCTTCAAGCATGTGTGGAGAGCATTATTAATTGTTAATTAAAATTTTGGTTGTCATAGTTCTTATCTAGGATTTTGTGTGTTTGACTGGAAACTAAGAATTTAATATATTCCTCTTAGTTTGATCTTCGTCAAGTAATTACAAAAACCATAGTGAATAGGGCAATTACAGCTCGTGGAAGTGCAATTTTACTTGTCATTATGCAAAAAATAGAGATAGTCTTAGTGAAATGGGGGTTTAGAGCACATATGGTTTAATTTATTATTTTGGGTTATCCATTTGCAATGCTTTATTGGCATTATTATATTTTTATATGGCAAAGAGTTGTGGGTGAAGTGAAGAGAAAAAAATGAGCAAAGAAAGAAGTGGAAATGATTGCTCATGGGTGCGTAGTATTTCTTGAAAATGGAAATAGTTTTTTAATATAGTATTTGTCTGCTTATCATATTATCACCAACTTTTATAGTTGCAATCAAAACAAAATTGTTAACTCGATAAAAATTATATATTTGTTATTGCTCTATTTATCTGTGGTCATATAGATGGGTTTGTGATTACCATTGTTTGTTTCATCATTATTATTACGGTATAAAAGAATGTGTTTGTGACCATTTAAAATGATCATATATTAAAATCATAGTTGATAATGATTTTTTAAATTGTTTAAAGGTCAAATTATGATCTGCCTTAGCTTGGTTTACTATATTGATAAAACTCTTTGCATTTAAATTGATTAAGTATATTAGTTGTAACTATAAATGATTTTTTAAATAGTTTAATTGATTGAGTATATCAGTTGGCGCTCATTTCTTCGATTAGGGGATTGGTGTCTCTATAGGTCGGTGTCTATAAATATAATTGCGGATTGATGTCTATGGTAGTTTTGTGCCTACTTTGAATGGTAAGTTCTTTGTTATATTTTGTGAGGATGGATTTGGATAGTACATCCAAGAAACTATTCTCACTATGGTTTTTTCCCTTTTGGGTTTCCAAGTCTTTAACAATATCATGCATTTGGTCAAAGTCCTTTTGTATTTTTTCATAGTCGTAGATTTTATTACTTTCCACAAGTGAAATATGATTTGGATTAAGGCAAAAACATTTTTTGAAGGGGCTCTGAAACCCTTTACATAGAATATTCTAAAAGGATTAGAATCAACACAACAAAACATAATTCAAAACAAAACAGGCTGCAGAGGATAGAGCAATACATTTAGTAGCCAAAGATCCAGCAAAAAACCAGCAGAGACCCATAGACAAGTAACCACATAAAAACAGAACCAGAAAACAAAGAACAAAAATTACATGAGGATCTTAAGGGTCTCAACAACTACAGCCTCCAGAAGACTCATTTTGTCAGCAACATAATTTGAGTAGCAACTTTCTTCTTCAGGTTCCCCCTAGTCCGCTTACAAGGGCCAAAATCCACCTGAGTATTATCTTTGTCCTCATCCACACTGACAAGAATCTTGTCCTGACCATCAAGATTATTCACCATAATGTTCATAGCATTAGCAGCCTGCTTGACAATTTTGTGACTATTGGACATAATGGTCATGAGAGTAGCCTAGATTTTCTTGTGATTCTCCTCAACAATGAAGAATCAATCTTCAAACCCTTTCTTCATATGATCAATGCCAATGAAAATTTTGTTAATACAATCCACAACAAAAATTTTCTATTCCTCAATCCACTGACCATCACCATTCTATTTCTGTTGGCAGGTAAGAGTGGGCAAAGCTTCCAGCTTACTCCCCAAAGCTCTTTGGTTAAGTTGGACCTCTTTGAGATCATGCAAGAGCCACTTAAAAAGGTTGTAAGTATCAATAGCATGGTCTCTAGCCATACCTATGATGTCCACATAGTCCTCCCTTTTGTCACTAAGCTCAACACTCTTAGAATGAAGGTCCTTCTGAGCAGCAGCCCTAGTAGTAAAATTAGTTTTCTCATTATAAGATGGAGGGGGGATTTCAAAATTCTTATTACCAGGCTCCAGGCTGACTCTCTGATTGGCAATATTATCTTCAAAATTCCCTTTATGACCATCAGAAGTAGAGGCATCATTACCAATAGAGGTAGACGAGGAGGAAATAATAACCTGCTTCATACCCTTCTTGCCCTTACCCTTAAGAGGTTTAGTTTTAGGAGAATTCTCGGTTTTAACTATTTTAGGAGGAGAGAAAGTCTCATCCTTTGACTCTGAAGAGGAATCCTCCTCAAACTCCCCAACACTAGTATTATCGTAAGAAGAAGTGGGGATATAAGAAGAAGGGGCAGGAAGGGCCCAAACATGCTTATCAATTAACACCAACAACCCTTCATGAAGGATAGGGTATTTGACAAGATTCTTCCTATGACCTCTGAGGCTAGCCCAAAGGGAAGACATCAAGAAAAAAAGAAATGAAACCCTAACATTATGGAGGAAATAATTTAACCAAACAATATGATGGCCATAAACACTGGTGAAACGCCCATCAAGAGTAAAATAATCCATAAGTATCTTAAGGAGTTGAGCCCGAATGTCCTTGAGAACACTGATATCATAAAAATTGGACGTCTTCTTCACCAACTTCCCCTTTTCCTTCTTTGATTTCAAGAAATTTTGCAGTGCAATATCAGTTAAAGTCCCATCTCTGTAATATTTCATGCCATCAGAGGATAGGCCAGTAACATCAGCTATCAAGTTCTTATCTACAGTAATTTTATGCCCATGCAAGACAATGGTTCCTTCCTTCCAGTGCTTATCAAAATAAGCGATGACATCCTTATTAACCCTCTGCAACTTCTCAATGTAGGAAGTGATACCCCCTTTGACCAGCAACTTCCAGATTTTGTGGTTCTTCTTCAACTGCTCACAGTTTGGAGGCTCAACCTGCTTCCTAGCTCCCCCCATGATGTTCAGAAAAATTGCATAAGACACAACGATCACCCTCAAACAAGAATAGAAAGCCAAAGGGAAAACAACCCATAAAACATGCAAAATTATAGCAGCATAATTACATCGTCTGCTACCAAAAAATACCAAAATGATAAAAAAGGCGATCTTTCTAGAATCACTTCAAGTAATTAAAGTAGTATTACTAATTGTCCTCGCTTCCTCGAATTCTGTCATGAAGGATGAGCATGTAGATTTCAGTATCCACTCTGTCCTCATTGGTCCATGTGACATGGCTATCACTACTAACCCGTTTGTTAGCGAGGTAGTCAGCAACATCATTAGACTCCCTATAAATATGGGATAAAATGCAATTATCAATAGAGAATGATATCCCTCGCTTTATTAATCCATAACTCCACATTCCAAGAAGGCTTGGATATACCTTTGAGGTATTGCATAATATTTTTAGAATCACCCTCAATCCAAACATGTTTGAAGTTATGTCGCTTAGCAAGATTAAGACCTTGGAAGGCCCCAATGGCTTCAACTAAGTGGTTAGACTGAGTTCCCAAGGGGAGTGCCACCACTAAAATAAGCATACCATTATGATCTCTCAACACTCCCCCATAACCAACTGGCTCAAGGTTACCTTTGGCCGCCCCATCGAAGTTAATTTTGACCCATCCTTGCGGGGGCCTTCTCCAAGCTTGAATGACCCTTATCTTAGGTTTAGCCTTAAGAATCAGAGAGATATCATTATGCCCCTCCCAAGCCTTAGCAACCGTGAGATCATAGTCATTGCAGACCAGTCCATTATGAGGACTAGGCTTTAGGTTTAAAAAAGAGAGGTTATCATTACTGGCCCAATTCATTTTCCTAAAGATAGTATCTGGCTGAAGGTAGGCCTCCCTGAAAATGCGGTTGTTACGCTCCTTCCAAATTCCCCAACCAACATGAGGAAGACCAAAGAGACTATAAGAAGTGGTTCTTAGTCGGCACCTTACATTGAAAACTAAAATCCTTGACCGATAATTGAAATATGTTACCTTCTATACTCTTTATATTTTTATTTCCTAGGATTATTTTAATTCCCAAGTAAATTGTGTTTGGTAATTATTTTAAATTTGAGTATTTAGAAATATTTAATTTATGTGTTGAAACTTATTTTACTTTGACATACATCCACATAATAGTTTGCATGCAAATCAAAGTGGAGACAAAATATAATGGTTAAAATTGTATTTTCGTGCCCTTTTCTCTTATGTCTTAGGCTCAATTTCATTACAACATTACAAATGCAATGATGAGTGCACAAGTGACATATTCTCAATTGAAACAAACTCATATAATTCACATATCACAATACAACTATCAGTCATCTCCAAATATTTTGGTCTTGATTATTGATCCCACATTTATCAGCTTGGGTTAGATTTGTGGGTGTGGACTTGACCAAGGTCTCTGTTGCAGTTGTGGATTTGAACTATTAATTTTTTCCTCTCCTGTCAATTGTTGTAAATTGACCTAGTACATTTTTGTGTTGATTTGTGTGCTTGGTAATTGTATTTAAGGATATTCAATCACTCATTCGACAACAATCTAGGAGTTGGCATTGAGTATTTATGGGAACACAATAGTAGCTTATTAGAGCGCTGCATCAACACAAACAATCCTAGGTCCATTTGATTCTTGTCTATTTCATTTGAACTTTTTGCTCAAAGCTAAAATGCTAGTACTATTAGGGATTAAATTGACGTTAAGTATACCTTGTAGTTTAATAGATTTTAAAGGTGTTGCCAAACATCAATTTTTCTTACAATAATTTACATATAAATATCAATGCAATCAAATAGTAGTTTACATCTTGCTAGTTTAGATATGTGATTTATTCATAAGTACAATGTTATACTAAGAGGAGGGGTGAATTAGTATAAATTTTTTTACCGGATTTAAACTTTTTCAATCACAATAGCATCATTAACTTAATTTTAACAATCATGCACATGAGAAGAGCATAATATTTACATGGAAACCCTTATGGGAGAAAAACGCAACAAATTACTTGCTTTATACAATGATCTGACAGATCTTGCAGATTTAATCTACTAGAGGCACCAACCCCTCATTCAATTTATGAGAAATTTCCCACTAGAGACACCAACCCCTCATTCAATTCATGAGGAAATGCCCACTAGAGGCACATGTTTGCTTCACTAATAGGAACAATAACTATAGCTAAAGTCTCAACCTCAAGTTTGGACATTCACTCTATGAAGTTATTATCTCCATAACTCAAAGTTTGTTTGTTTATCAACCCAGGGACGTATTACATGAAATGGTTTTGCATTATATATGCACTAATTTCTTGCAATAGCTATTTTGCATTACAGCAGCAACTAAACCTATTTCAAATAAGTAAGCAAGAATTGTACCAACTGAATGGATAAAGGAAAACTTTGCATTAACATAAAACTCAATTAAAGAACTTGTTAACTAAGTCCAAAGCTGACAAACAAGAATGATAGTTCTGATACTTAATGTTAAGTACAGATGCCAAACTAAAAAGATGATTGGGGGGGTGAATCATACAAACTTAATCTTCCATAAAAACATCAGATTCAACCTCGGTAAAATATACTTCAGTAATATAACCAAAACTGCTAAACATGCAAACTCAAAAGCATATAAACATCATAATATTCATAACACCAGATTTAACGTGGAAACCCAAATAGGGAAAAACCACTGTGGGATTTCGGACCCACTAAGAAATATACTCTTCTAGAGTATGCTCAGTTAAAAGCAAATCCTGTTAAAGATTACAAACACATTGCTAGATGTGACCCGATTAAGGGATTTCCTCAGATCTGTTAGGATCTTCACCTTGTTAGAAGTGACCTTGTTAAAGGATTTCAAACACTCAATCAGAATGTCACCTTGCTAGAGGGTTTTACAAATAAGACTGTTAAGTCCACTGGATTAAGAGATTTTCTGTCACTTTACAAAATAACAGTAATAAAAATCTATCTGCAACTTCACATCTAAAAATGTTAAAGCAAATTCTTATTTGCTCAATACAATATAGATATAGAACTAATCTTGTCCTTCTCCTAGGCTCTATAATCTGTTATTCAAACAGGTCTTCAAGCTTCTGTGCTCGGTAATCACTATGTAGCATCCCTGTGCATACACTTGCCCGCATACATTGTTTATCAATCAGTTCCTTATTTATAAACAATTCACCAACGGCTTAATATCCTTGATCATATTTCCCATGATCAATCATAGCCATCAGATCTTCAAACTTTGACCAGGTTCAATGTATCCTTCGATCTGAAAATGTTTTACCCCGCCTAGGAAATTGCATACACTTCTTGGAACTTGTGCTAGGGTATTGCGGTTCAATCTGAGTTGTAGATCTTTCTGTCAATTTTCCTTTGCCATAGATTCTTTAACAAACTTCATTCACAGCATACCAATCATTTAATCATAGCCAGCTCATCAGCTTCCTTCATTAAATAATGCTTTTATTCAATCAATGCATTCTGTTATTACTCGGTTGCAACTCGGTAAATACTAAACTTCACTCGGTAGACATATCACCTTCATTAACCGATAGCGATAACCTTAGGGTTTACCGACTAGGTTCCTTAGGGTTTACCGACTAGGTTCTTTGCTCGGTAACATAGTATAGTATTAACCTTACAATCAATAACATATGTATGATATCAAAACAATCTAAACATCATGATCTTATCATTGTCTAACTCGGTAATAGTTGCCCATTGAATAACTTATTTCTCCCCTTTTTCATCATATTCTTTCTGTGTCTTTTACCGCCATCTTTATACTCATCAAATCATACTTCTCAAGATATGGCAACATCATACTGAATTAGAAAATCAATTTCTTGACATCAATGACAAAATAATAATATTAAGACAGTAAAACATCCTTAATCAGTTATATCCATAATCATCAACAACCTTCTCAATATCCTTATTGAAATGCCAACAATCTCTCTTTGTCTATTATAATGCCAAATGCCAACAAAGAATTACTTTGTTTGCTTTGGTTGCAGGAACAATCACAGGATCTGTTTATAGTGGCTGCGGGAACAGTCAATTGCCATAACGACTACTGCAACAGAAAGGGAAACTAAGTTAACAAATGCATAGGAATACTCACCAAGTGGGCCCCCTTGGATGAGTGTATCCAGCCTTCCAAAGATAACTCTAAATACTTAGAATAGCATCACTTTATTCATTGTCTTTCAAAGGTCGATACAACATATTTCTAAATCTCATGTATCTCTTCCCCTTCTCTTTCTCTAACCTCATAAAAGAGGCTCAAACTCTTTTTTCAAAGAAAACTACAACAACTCCCTACAATCTAGGTCACGCCGATGAAACAAGGCAGAGAATATTTATGACAGAGAACAAACGAAGTTAAGCCACTGAAAATGTGGATCACTACTAAACCGCAACCAAGAATATAACATGACAATATTACAAGATTTAATGTTTACTGAAGACAGACATAAATGAGTCTTGCACGTCCTACTATTCCTTTTCCACTCCTTGCACCCATTATTCTCTTTGTTGTTTTGAACTTTTAACCGCACCTTGAATATCTCTAACTGCCTTCATGTCGTGACACAAAAACCGCCACAACAACATCTTATTTATTCCTGCAATTAAAAAGATAGAACACACAAGCATACACATATATTTATTTTAATTAATCAAAACACATACATTTCACACATGATATCACCTATGATAATCTGCATGGCAACAGGAATAATTGGCATGGCAACAGGAATAATTGGTCAAGACAAAATAGGATTTAATGAGTTCAGTTAACATATCTAATGCATATAGTCAAACTGTAATACATCATTACTATCCCATTATACAAATTAAAACATGATAAAATCTTATGAGTTTTAAGAATAAAAAGAGTTAATATCTCATCTCATCATGCCCTCCAACTTAGTGTCTTGTTGATCCTCCAACAAGAGGAATTTTTTTTTATTCGAGCACTTACTCGCAAGTCACCAATAATTCCCTGTCTTGTCCCTCCTGTAGCCAAATTCGTATAAAATCCCTTCATTTTTTCCAGTATGGTCCATCTGGCTTCTTTGGTGGCCTCCTCATATGGCTTATCTGCAACCCTACATCCCATTAATGGCCACATAAGGATAGGTGGCTAAAATATCAAGGGTAGCCAATTATTGCTCTTCACCCTACCAAAATGGATGTATTTAGGGGCTCTTTGTATAGCTGCATGAAAATTAGGCAGTGAATGAGGTTCACCCTATTTTAAGTCTTTTGGAACATTATCCCAACACTGAACCAGATAGTCCATTGCAACTGCATTTTCATTTTTAATCAAATGTTCATATTCCTGGTATGTTTCCTCTCTTATTGGTAACATCGGGCTCCTTACATCAGATCTTGCTAACAATTTGCCAATCATAATAAAGAAGTTGTGGATTCTTGGCTTCAGCTCTGAGAGGTAATGGACAGTCAAATTCCAAATTTCTATATGTTTTGGCCCGAGTCCCCGTGCTAATTTCATTTTGTACCGATGACATTAATGCTTTTATGTAAATGTCACCAATGTATAACAAAGGATTCCACTCACTGTCAGATGTTACAACATAGTTATGCAAATATAATTCACATAACAAATACTTAACAGCTATTGGAGAGGTTTTATAAACACTATAAAATTCTTTTGGGGTATCTAAAGAAGGACTAAGGTCTCTAACAATGCGGTTTAGCTTATAACTTAAATATTGCTCTTTTAGATGCAAAGCATAAACCCATGGAGGAGCCCTACATTGTATCAACTCAGGAACCATAATGGCAATTGTGTCAACTTTAGCTTTCAATTCCTCAATCTGATTATCCCTCTTTTCAATTTCTTTCTATTGTTTATCAATAATCTCATGTAACCTATCCCTTTCTATCTCCCACTACCTATAAAATGTAAGTGCAATAGACAAACTAGTGAGAGATGAAGGAGGTCTATTAGTTGTTACCTGAGGGCGTGAGATTTCTTCAACAGATTCTCTAAATTGTTTTGCTACTTGTGCCAGATTTGAAAGTCTATCGGCACCATGTTCTTCCTATGATTTAATCTCTGTTTGATTCTCATGCCTTTCCTCTGATGTTTCTACTGAAATGATTTCCACTCCTTCCCCTTCTACTCGAACTTTCTGCTTACTCCAACGAGTCCTTCTTGCATACATTTTCGGAGTAGCTGCAGGAACAGTTTTTATAAGAGGTGTTGATGTAGGAGAACTTTCTTTTAGCTTGTGCTTTTTGGTGGCAGGAGAAACTTGCACTGTGGTTTCTCTCTCTGCGTCAATTGTCTCTACTTATTTCCCTTTTCCTTTAGAAGATGCTGCTCTAGTTTGATGAGTGGAGAGCTGCTCAATATTTGTTTCCATCACTATTTCTTCTGCAACAGTCAAAGCTTCATTAGCAATAGGAAGTTCATCCTCTGCAAAAACCCTAGGGGGATGAGGGCTCTCCGATATCCTCCTCTTGGACTGCTAATTCTTCTGCAACAAGAGCATTTTCCTCCCTAAATTGAAGTATATCTTCAAATACCCCCCATGCCATTTGAGAAACATCCCTAAGAGAATGTTCTACTAACATTTTAATCAGGCCATGATGACTGACATAACGATTTCCTCCCTTTCGTGTTTCTTTTGCACTTATGGAAATAAGGTGATATAGAAAATTGGGAACATTTACCCTTCGGCCATGTCATAAATGACTAAGCAGTTTAAAATGGACTGAATGCAAATTTGAGTACCTTCCATCGCAAGTAATGTATTTCATCACATACAATGCCACCTAGGGCCATTCCACTGTAAGAGATATCCGTCGAGTTCCCTGTTTGTCCACCCTTAGGGGTCCATCTGCTGGGTGTGTAAATTTTGCCCTAGCGCTTCTTGCATCCTTAGATTCAGGAAACAACTCCCCTTCCTGCAGCAACCCAGTAACTTTAGTTATTCACTGCTCTATGGCAATAACTCTCAATCCCTTAACAGAGGCCTCTCCTTCATTGAATTCATGCATGAATTCAGAAGCAATTTCTTCATTGTAGTCTGTTATTTTTAGAAAATAATCAATCCACCCATGCATATGAAAATAATGCTCACACAGAACATCCTGCAGCAACATGTCATGAATTATAGGTTTGTGGCAGATAGGATCTCCACCCATGTCTATTTCGTCTTTCAAAATAATTTCCATAGCAAAGAATGAGGGACTGAGATAATCAGCAGAACTGAAAATATTTTGCTCGAAAATACCTTACTTCCAGTTTCTTTCAATGATTTCAGTGGTAGGATGAACTGATCACTCATGGCAAAGAATGTCTTGTTCAAAAATGATGTTAGGAAAATCAAAGCATATTACTGACAAGGATGGATAATTACTCGACTTGGAAAATCAGACCATAAAACACCCCCCCCCCCCCAACTTATGATGGCATGTGTCCACACATGCAGAAAGGACAGAGGGAAGGGTATGTAGATTTAAAATACACAATAATCATAGAAAAATAATAAATGCATAATTAATTAAAAAAAATAAACAATGTACATACCTGGATTCGTACCAATAAATACTGCATGAAACGATTAGCTAACAAAAAGGGTGAAATGAGATGATGTGACATGAATGAAGTGATAGACAGAGAGATGGAATAATGTGGTAAATTATTTGTAGGTTATTTTGTCCTATTTCAGCACTTTATAGTCCTTTATACCTTGTTTGTAAAATACTTTATAATCCTCATACCTAGACTCATATTGTGTTGAGAAAAATGTTGTCATTAATGTCAAGGCATCTAAAAGACTGCCTTTATTGTCATATCATATCAGAGCATTTGTGTTCTAAAAACAAAGTTAAATATGTTTAATATCTCTCTTATTGTTATCAATATGCTATAATTTTAGTAGTTCCTAACTGTCTATTACATGTGATGTTGTCAAGAAGTATCTACAGTATTTTTTTAAGGTTTGTTTCTTAGAAATAGTATGTGTACTCAGATGTGTTATCCTGGTGTTTAGCTCTGCATTCTATTGTAATTGAGAATTATGATGTATGGTTTGGAAGTAAAGAAAAACTACATATTAAGTATCGTATTCCAAAGTTTATAAAGTTGAGCTTCAATATACATAAAGTTAGAAGTGACAAAGTGTTCAATGTGTTAGCTGGCTGACTGTGCTGGTGTTCCAGATTGATGCACCAGAGGATTGTAATGTGTACCTGTTGGTGTAAATAATTATTCATCATGGATATTATTACACTTACTTAAGTTTACTTAGGATAATGCATTTCATAGTAGTTTGGATATGAGACACTTGGGTGTTTGTGCCACATTGGGATAGTGTGTGTAGGAGAAATTCCACCTTTTATGGTGTTGATCTTGTTATTACACTATCATATCCACTTATAGTGGAGTGATAATTCCACCTTCGGTGGGTGATCCACCTCATGTGGAATATTATATTATTTCTCCTACCTACCCACACCTATTTCTTACCTACCCTTGTTTCTTATTGAGCCACATGTCATGTTTGTGTGCTCATACATATCCATAGCCTTGCCTATATAAGCAGGCTCATCTACATTGTATGTAACAATTTTTGATCATCTTCTATTGATGAGAATACAGTTTATTCTTGTCCTATATTGTGTCTCTATTTTGTACATTTCATTGACCCCTTGATCTTGGCAAAATCCAACATGGTATCAGAGCCATTGGGGCTTCATTGATTCGTCTTGAAGAGGCATTATTGCGACGTCAAGAGGCAGATCTGAGGAGCAGCATCTTTTGGAGGCGTCCTAGACCAGATCCGACCCCGCCATTGCGTCCAGAAGGCCGTTTCCATAAATTTTGGTTATAAATTCGGCCTATTTTGGTGAGAAAATTTTTTTCTCCAATTTTGCTTATAATCGTACGGATTTTCGAAAATTTGTATTATTTTTCAAAAAAAAAAAATTCTTTTCTGAAATATTTTTTCGAAAAATTGTAAAGTCAAAAAAAAAGAAATCAAAAATTCCGAAAAGCAAATCAAAAAAAGAAAAAAAAAAAATTGGTTTTTGGGGGGTCCGCAGACCCCCCCGTACCTCCTACCTGTGTGTCGCAGGTTTTGCAGGCGTACCGTACTTTGTCGCTCTGAGTTCTCCGTGCCTGCCGCACCCGTACCCTGGCCGTCGCCACGTACCATCCTCGCCGCCCGCGCCTGCAGCCGCGACAGTCTCTGTCCGGACTCCGTCCACTCTCCGGCTCCCGGCAGACTCCCTCGCCACCACTGTGCACGCCGTCGGTCCCCGCTACAGGTCCCCACCGGCAACAGACCGCCGCCACCAGCGGTGCCCACCAACGCCGCCTCTCCACGCCGCGCCCATCCACCCGGCTCCACCAGTTCCTCCGCCACGCGGACTCAGCAGGATGACCAGTCAAAGACCGGAGGACCGCGCCCGCCACGTGGCAGGCGCCCACTGGCCCGCGGTACAAACCGTACACACAGTCAGCTGATCGTACGATGAGTCGTCCGCCATGTCATTTGTGCCCAGTCAGCAAATCCATACAGTACGGATTACACAGTCATCCTGCACAGTCATCCCGTCCGTACTTGTATATTTGCTTGAATCTCAGTTAGATTCATTGCACTATTGATTGAAGTCTCTTGTATCTCATTTGAGAAGTTGTAAAATTTGCATCATAAGTCCACTTTGCCTTGTTTTGCAAGTGGCTCATTATAATCACAC
Organism: Cryptomeria japonica; assembly: GCF_030272615.1. NCBI lineage: Eukaryota > Viridiplantae > Streptophyta > Pinopsida > Cupressales > Cupressaceae > Cryptomeria > Cryptomeria japonica. Next base: position 43,166,154 of record NC_081405.1, on the reverse strand, counting down.
TAAGTATAAAGTGCCAAAATCATCACTTTAGGGGGGGTACATTGATTGAGTGAATTTGGGGGGGTGTCTCTTGTGCTTTTGTGCTCTTGTGTTCCTTCCTTTTTGCTGCTATGGGTTCTTCTAAGTTTCCTCTCTAGTCCATTTTTGGCTCTCTTGGTACTTGTATATTTGCTTGAATCTCAGTTAGATTCATTGCACTATTGATTGAAGTCTCTTGTATCTCATTTGAGAAGTTGTAAAATTTGCATCATAAGTCCACTTTGCCTTGTTTTGCAAGTGGCTCATTATAATCACACTAAGTATAAAGTGCCAAAATCATCACTTTAGGGGGGGTACATTGATTGAGTGAATTTGGGGGGGTGTCTCTTGTGCTTTTGTGCTCTTGTGTTCCTTCCTTTTTGCTGCTATGGGTTCTTCTAAGTTTCCTCTCTTAACTCCACATAACTATGCTACTTGGAAAACTGATGCATGGAGTAAACTTATGGAAAAAGGACTCACTCATTACATTGATGGAACTATTGTTGCTCCAGCTGATCCTAAGGCTGATCCAGTTGGTCACTTAGATTGGCTCACTAAAAATATCATGGCAATTGGTACCTTAAGAAAGTATGTATCAAAGGATCTCATTTTTCATATTGAGAAATGTACTCTAATCAAGGATGCTTGGCAAAAGTTTCAAGACTTGTATGGTCAAGTTGATGAGATTAGGGGATATCAAATTGATAGTGATCTCACCATGTTAGATCCCAAGAACTTTGATACTATACAAGATTATGTCACTAAGGCAAATGAGTTGAGGGCACAACTCAAAGATTGTGGCATTGATAAAAAGGATACTCAATTGGTATTCAACTTGATAGGCAAGCTTCCACAAGAATATGCAGCATTTGATTCTAGTTTCCAAACCCATAGGATGACAATGGGTTCAAGCTACACAATGCCTACATTTGATGCTTTCAATGAAATGTTGATGATGGAACAAACTAAGTTGATAAGCATGGGCATTCTTAAGGCTTCTAAATCTCAAGCATTAGTGGCAAATCAAGGGAACAAAGGAAATCAAGGAAAGGACAACTCAAACAAGAAGAAATGGCAATCAAAGCCTAAGAAAAAAACACCATCTTCTCCACAACAAGGAGATTCATCCTCTTCCAAGAGAGATAATTCACCAAAGAGAGAGAGAACTACTTGTGTTTATTGTAAAAAGCTTGGTCATGATGAGCATCGTTGCTATTCTAAGAAGATTGATGAGCTTACACATATCATCAAAAAGCATAACATTGATTTGCCTAAAGTCTACAAGAAGGATGATTCATCAACTTCCACTTCCTCACATTCAAAAGGAAAAGGGCAAGCATTCATGGCTTCTACAAGTGGAAAGACTCACTCTTTTGGAACAAGAAAAGGAAAAGCTCTATGTGCTACTATCAGTCATGATTCAGAGAGATGGCTTCTAGATTCAGGGGCTTCTCATCATATGGCATCTTCGCAGTCTATGTTCTCTACATTTGAGCCTTGCACCATGCCACAGATTTTGATGGGCAATCATACATACAAGGATGTGATTGGGAAAGGATCTATTGACATTGGGGATAACTCCTTCAATGATGTGTTGTGTGTACCCCACTTGACAAACAATCTCCTTTCTATCTATCAAATCACACATGGCGCAACTAAGAAAGTTGTGGAGTTCACACCTAACTCAGTTTTCATTAGAGACATGGAGACTAGAGCTATCATTGCAACTGGGGTGGTTGATCATGCATCTCGGTTATACTCCTTTTCAGATTTTGTTGATGATGATGATTTCACATTTGATGATTCTACACATGATGATCACACTTATTGTGATGGTTCAGATTTTGAGGAGAACTTTGGACACTTGAACATGGGGATTCTCACATGTGACCCCATTCTTGAGTCTTGTATTTTATCTCCTCATATTGATATCACATCACCTATTGCACCTGATAATGCGGATAGTGCGACAGTTTTGCCTTCATGTGATTCAGTGCAGCAGGATATTCATTGTCTTCCAGCTTCAGATTCATGGGATGATTACTTGACAGACATTGCAGGTTTATTTATGGAATCCTACATTGCAGATTTGGGAGACATCATTGATGACATTCATCTTCTCTTTGATGAAGGTGATCCTTCTTCGATTGTTGCGAGGGCACACTCTGACCCTCTTGTTCATTCTCTACATGATCATTCTTTCGAGGTTGACATGATTGTGGATACTTATGTACAGCAGTTGGAGGAGGTCTCTTTGTGTTTTGAGGAGACATGTGAGTCTTTGGGACATGTTCTACATCCATCTCCACTAGATCTTGGAGTGCCTTTTTCAGCAGTGTGGCACAGTTTACCACCTTTGGAGGGGGTATCTTTCAGCATCGACATGGGGACACTTGAGCAGTTTTCAGAGATTCCTTTCATCATGAGATTTCTTCATACATCTTCCCTTCATGATTGGGGAGACTTCATGGATACACCTTTGGTTTTGTTTCTTCCTAAGGGGAGGAATGTTGTTCGACGTTCATGGAGCAGTTTCTTCATACATCGAGCTTCTATCATTGGTGCAGCTTCTTCATTGAGGGAGGCTCACAGTTTGACTTCTCTTCTTCTCTCATATGGGGGGGACTTGTTCCTCACATGGGGTTTTGTTCCTCACATACTTCTTTGAGAGTTTTTCTATGCTTTCATCTCTCTTTTGGGGGAGGGTTTTTTCCCATTGGGTTTTTCTCTCTTTCCCCACTTTGTGAGATTTCATTGCATTGGTTTGCATGCATTTGCATTTGTACATGGGTACCTAACATGGCCTCGTAGCCGGGACCCATCTTGCATTGCTTAGTTGCATTGTAGACTTAAGTGCATTCCCCTAAGTTGCACTTAAGAGGGGGTGTTGGTGTAAATAATTATTCATCATGGATATTATTACACTTACTTAAGTTTACTTAGGATAATGCATTTCATAGTAGTTTGGATATGAGACACTTGGGTGTTTGTGCCACATTGGGATAGTGTGTGTAGGAGAAATTCCACCTTTTATGGTGTTAATCTTGTTATTACACTATCATATCCACTTATAGTGGAGTGATAATTCCACCTTCGGTGGGTGATCCACCTCATGTGGAATATTATATTATTTCTCCTACCTACCCACACCTATTTCTTACCTACCCTTGTTTCTTATTGAGCCACATGTCATGTTTGTGTGCTCATACATATCCCTAGCCTTGCCTATATAAGCAGGCTCATCTACATTGTATGTAACAATTTTTGATCATCTTCTATTGATGAGAATACAGTTTATTCTTGTCCTATATTGTGTCTCTATTTTGTACATTTCATTGACCCCTTGATCTTGGCAAAATCCAACAGTACCAACCAGAGATAATGTGTGGATGTTCATTGGGGGAAATAAAGTGTATGTTGGGTAATGCATAGCAACCTACTATTGGAGTAACACTTGAGCTTTTGGACTAAGCCTATTACACACTTGGTTTAATGTTTATTCTTGTGGCTGACTTGCAGATATTGTACATATGTTTTAGGTTATCTTGTGAATGTATATATATATATATATATATTACTAATCTAGATTCATTCATAGTGCTTGTGTGTTGAGAATGTGTGACAGAAGAGTTGGGTAAGTTGCTTATTCAAATAGCAGAGTTGAATTGTGGTGTGCAAATAAAGTTACAAATACCATACACACTAAGAGAGTATTTTCTAGCATATCAAATATGGTTGATAGTGTAGTTATAGTTTGGAAAGGTCCACATGATTCATATATTGTTTTCTTTGAGGTTATAGTGCCTCATAATATCAGTTGGCGCTCATTTCTTCGATTACGGGATTGGTGTCACTATAGGTTGGTGTCTATAAATATAATTGGGGATTGATGTCTATGGTAGTTTTGTGCCTACTTTGCATGGTAAGTTCTTTGTTATATTTTGTGAGGATGGATTTGGATAGTACATCAGAGAAACTATTCTCACTATGTTTTTTTCCCTTTTAGGTTTCCAAGTCTTTAACAATATCATGCATTTGGTCAAAGTCCTTTTGTATTTTTTCATAGTCATAGCTTTTATTACTTTCCACAAGTGAAATATGATTTGGATTAAGGCAAAAACATTTTTTGAAGGGGCTCTGAAACCCTTTACATAGAATATTCTACAAGGATTAGAATCAACACAACAAAACATAATTCAAAACAAAACAGGCTGTAGAGGATAGAGCAATACATTTAGTGGCCAAAGATCCAGCAAAAAACCAACAGAGACCCATAGACAAGCAACCACACAAAAACAGAACCAGAAAATAGAGAGCAAAAATTACATGAGGCTCTTAAGGGTCTCAACAACCTCAGCCTCCAGAAGACTCATTTTGTCAGCAACAGAATTTGAGTAGCAGCATTCTTCTTCAGGTTCCCCCTAGTCCGCTTACAAGGGCCAAAATCCACCAAAGTATTATCTTTGTCCTCATCCACACTGACAAGAATCTTGTCATGACCGTCAAGATTATTCACCATAATGTTCATAGCATTAGCAGTCTGTTTGACAATTTTGTGATTATTGGACATAATGGTCATGAGAGTAGTCTAGATTTTCTTGTGATTCTCCTCAACAATGGAGAATAAATCTTCAAACCCTTTCTTCATATGATCAATGCCAATGACAACTTTGTTAATACAATCCACAACAAAAAATTTCTATTCCTCAATCCACTGACTATCACCATTCTATTTATGTTGGCAGGTAAGAGTGGGCAAAGCTTCCAACTTACTCCCCAAAGCTCTTTGGTTAAGTTTGACCTCTTTGAGATCATGAAAGAGCCACTTAAAAAGGTTGTAAGTATCAATAGCATGGTCTTTAAACATACGTATGATGTCCACATAGTCCTCCCTTTTGTCACTAAGCTCAACACTCTTAGAATGAAGGTCCTTCTGAGCAGTAGTCCCAGTAGTAAAATTAGTCTTCTCATTATAAGATGGAGGGGGGATTTCAAAATTCTTATTACCAGGCTCTGGGATGACTCTCCGATTGGCCATATTATCTTCAAAATTCCCTTTATGACCATCAGAAGCAGAGGCATCATTACCAACAGAGGTAGAAGAATAGGAAATAACAACCTGCTTCATACCCTTCTTGCCCTTACCCTTAAGAGGTTTAGTTTTAGGAGAATTCTCAGTTTTAACTATTTTAGGAGGAGAGAAAGTCTCATCCTCTGACTCCGAAGAGGAATCCTCCTCAAACTCCCCAACACTGGTATTATCGTAAGAAGAAGTGGGGATATAAGAAGAAGGGGCAGGAAGGGCCCAAACATGCTTATCAATTAACAACAACAACACTTCATGAAGGATAGGGTATTTGGCAAGATTCTTCCTATGACCTCTGAGGCTAGCCCGAAGGGAAGACATCAAGAAAAAAGGAAAAGAAACCCTAACATTATGGAGGAAATAATTTAACCAAATAATATGATGGCCATAAACACTGGTGAAACGCCCATCAAGAGTAAAATAATCCATAATTATCTTAAGGAGTTGAGCCCAGATGTCCTTGAGAACACTGATATCATAAAAACTGGACGTCTTCTTCACCAACTTCCCCTTTTCCTTCTTTGATTTCAAGAAATTTTGCACTGCAATATCAGTATAAGTCCTATCTCTATAATATTTCATGCCATTAGAGGATAAGCCAGTAACATCAGCTATCAAGTTCTTATCTACAGTAATTTTATGCCCATGCAAGACAATGGTTCCTTCCTTCCAATGCTTATCAAAATAAGCGGTGACATCCTTATTAACCCTCTGCAACTTCTCAATGTAGGGAGTGACACCCCCTTTGACCAGCAACTTCCAAAATTTGTGGTTCTTCTTCAACTGCTCACAGTTTGGAGGCTCAACCTACTTCCTAGCTCCCCCCATGATGTTCAGAAAAATTGCATAAGACACAAAGATCACCCTGAAACAAGAATAGCAAGCCAAAGGGAAAACAACCCACAAAGCATGCAAAATTATAGCAGCATAATTACATCGTCTGCTACCAAAAAATACCAAAATGATAAAAAAGATCTTTCTAGAATCACTTCAAGTAATTAAAGTAGTATTATTAATTGTCCTCACTTCCTCGAATTCTGTCATGAAGGATGAGCATGTAGAGTTCAGTATCCACTCTGTCCTCATTGGTCCACGTGACTTGGCTATCGCTACTAACCTGTTTGTTAGCGAGGTAGTCAACAACATCATTAGACTCCCTATAAATATGGGATAAAATGCAATTATCAAAAGAGAATGATATCCCTCACTTTATTAATCCATAACTCTACATTCCAAGAAGGCTTGGATATACTTTTGAGGTATTGTATAATATTTTTAGAATCACCCTCAATCCAAACATGTTTGGAGTTATGTCGCTTAGCAAGATTAAGACCTTGGAAGGCCCCAATGGCTTTAGCTAGGTGCTTAGACTGAGTTCCCAAGGGGAGTGCCACCACTAAAATAAGTCTGCCATTATGATCTCTCAACACTCCCCCATAACCAACTGGCTCAAGGTTACCTTTGGCCGCCCCATCGAAGTTAATTTTGACCCATCCTTGCGGGGGCCTTCTCCAAGCTTGAATGACCCTTATCTTAGGTTTAGCCTTAAGAGTCAGAGAGATATCATTCTACCCCTCCCAAGCCTTAGCAACCGTGAGATCATAGTCATTACAGACCAGTCCATTATGACGACTAGGCTTTAGGTTTAAAAAAGAGAGGTTATAATTACTGGCCCAATTCATTTTCCTAAAGATAGTATCTGGCTGAAGGTAGGCCTCCCTGAAAATGCGGTTATTACGCTCCTTCCAAATTCCCCAAGCAACATGAGGAAGACCAAAGAGACTGTAAGAAGTGGTTCTTAGTCGGCACCTTACATTGAAAACTAAAATCCTTGACCGACAATTGAAATATGTTACCTTCTATACTCTTTATATTTTTATTTCCTAGGATTATTTTAATTCCCAAGTAAATTGTGTTTGATAATTATTTTAAATTTGAGTATTTAGAAATATTTAATTTATGTGTTGAAACTTATTTTACTTTGACATACATCCACATAGTAGTTTGCATGCAAATCAAAGTGGAGACAAAATATAATGGTTAAAATTGTATTTTCATGCTTTTTTCTCTTATGTCTTGGGCTCAATTTCATTACAACATTACAAATGCAATGATGAGTGCACAAGTGACATATTCTCAATTGAAACAAACTCATATAATTCACATATCACAATACAACTATCAGTCATCTCCAAAGATTTTGGTCTTGATTATTGATCCCACATTTATCAGCTTGGGTTAGATTTGTGGGTGTGGACTTGACCAAGGTCTCTGTTGCAGTTGTGGATTTGATCTCTTAATTTTTTCCTCTCCTGTTAATTGTTGTAAATTGACCTAGTACATTTTTGTGTTGATTTGTGTGCTTGGTTATTGTATTTAAGGATATTCAATCACTCATTCGAAAACAATCTAGGAGTTGGCATTGAGTATTTATGGGAACACAATAGTAGCTAATTAGAGCACTGCATCAACACAAATAATCCTAGGTCCATTTGATTCTTGTCTATTTCATTTGAATTTTTCGCTCAAAGCTAAAATGCTATTACTATTAGGGATTAAATTGACGTTAAGTATACCTTGTAGTTTAATAGATTTTAAAGGTGTTGCCAAACATCAATTTTTCTTACAATAATTTAGATATAAATATCAATGCAATCAAATAGTAGTTTACATCTTGCTAGTTTAGATATGTGATTTATTCATAAGCACAATGTTATACTAAGAGGAGGGGTGAATTAGTATAATTTTTTTTACCGGATTTAAACTTTTTCAATCACAATAGCATCATTAACTTAATTTTAACAATCATGCACATGAGAAGAGCACAATATTTAAATGGAAACCCTTATGGGAGAAAAACGCAACAAATTACTTTCTTTATACAATGATCTGACAGATCTTGTAGATTTAATCTACTAGAGGCACCAACCCCTCATTCAATTTATGAGAAATTTCCCACTAGAGACACCAACCCCTCATTCAATTCATGAGGAATTGCCCACTAGAGGCACATGTTTGCTTCACTAATAGGAACAATAACTATAGCTAAAGTCTCAACCCGAAGTTTGGACATTCACTCTATGAAGTTATTCTCTCCATAACTGAAGTTCGTTTGTTTATCAACCCAGGGACGTATTACATGAAATGGTTTTGCATTATATATGCACTAATTTCTTGCAATAGCTATTTTGCATTACAGCAGCAACTAAACCTATTTCAAATAAGTAAGCAAGAATTGTACCAACTGAATGGATAAAGGAAAACTTTGCATTAACATAAAACTCAATTAAAGAACTTGTTAACTAAGTCCAAAGCTGACAAACAAGAATGATAGTTCTGATACTTAATGTTAAGTACAGATGCGAAACTAATAAGATGAGAGGGGGGGTGAATCATACAAACTTAATCTTCCATAAAAACATCAGATTCAACCTCGGTAAAATATACTTCAGTAATATAACCAAAACTGCTAAACATGCAAACTCAAAAGCATATAAACATCATAATACTCATAACACCAGATTTAACGTGGAAACCCAAATAGGGAAAAACCACTGTGGGATTTCGGACCCACTAAGAAATATACTCTTCTAGAGTATGCTCAGTTAAAAGCAAATCCTGTTAAAGATTACAAACACATTGCTAGATGTGACCCGGTTAAGGGATTTCCCTCAAATCTGTTAGGATCTTCACCTTGTTAGAAGTGACCTTGTTAAAGGATTTCAAACACTCAATCAGAATGTCACCTTGCTAGAGGGTTTTACAAATAAGACTGTTAAGTCCACTGGATTAAGAGATTTTCTGTCACTTTACAAAATAACAGTAATAAAAATCTATCTGCAACTTCACATCTAAAAATGTTAAAGCAAATTCTTATTTGCTCAATACAATATAGACATAGAACTAAGCTTGTCCTTCTGCTAGGCTCTATACGATGTTATTTAAGCAGGTCTTCAAGCTTTTGTGCTCGGTAATCACTATGTAGCATCCCTGTGCATACACTTGCCCGCATACATTGTTTATCAATCAGTTCCTTATTTATAAACAATTCGCCAACGGCTTAATATCCTTGATCATATTTCCCATGATCAATCATAGCCATCAGATCTTCAAACTTTGACCAGGTTCAATGTATCCTTCGATCTAAAAATGTTTTACCCCGCCTAGGAACTTGCATACACTTCTTGGAACTTGTGCTAGGGTATTGCAGTTCAATCTGAGCTGTAGATCTTTCTGCCGATTTTCCTTTGCCATAGATTCTTTAACAAACTTCAGTCACGGCATACCAATCATTTAATCATAGCCAGCTCATCAGCTTCCTTCATTAAATAATGCTTTTATTCATTCAATGCATTCTGTTATTACTCGGTTGCAACTCGGTAAATACTAAACTTCACTTGGTAGACATACCGCCTTCATTAACCGATAGCGATAACCTTAGGGTTTACCGACTAGGTTCCTTAGGGTTTACCGACTAGGTTCTTTGCTCGGTAACATAGTATAGTATTAACCTTACAATCAATAACATATGTATGATATCAAAACAATCTAAACATCATGATCTTATCATTGTCTAACTTGGTAATAGTTGCCCATTGAATAACTTATTTCTCCCCTTTTTCATCATATTCTTTATGTGTCTTTTACGAAACATCTTTATACTCATCAAATCATACTTCTCAAGATATGGCAACATCATACTGAATTAGAAAATCAATTTCTTGACATCAATGACAAAATAATAATATTAAGACAGTAAAACGTCCTTAATCAGTTATATCCATAATCATCAACAACCTTCTCAATATCCTTATTGAAATGTCAACAATCTCTCTTTGTCTGTTATAATGCCAAATGCCAACAAAGAATTACTTTGTTTGCTTTGGTTGCAGGAACAATCACAGGATCTGTTTACAGTGGCTGCGAGAACAGTCAATTGCCAGAACGACTACTGCAACAGAAAGGGAAACTAAGTTAACAAATGCATAGGAATACTCACCAAGTGGGCCCCCTTGGATGAGTGTATCCAGCCTTCCAAAGATAACTCTAAATACTTAGAATAGCATCACTTTATTCATTGTCTTTCAAAGGTCGATACATCATATTTCTAAATCTTATGTGTCTCTTCCCCTTCTCTTTTTCTAACCTCATAGAAGAGGCTCAAACTCTTTTTTAAAAGAAAACTACATCAACTCCCTACAATCTAGGTCACACCGATGAAACAAGGCAGAGAATATTTATGACAGAGAATAAACGAAGTTAAGCCACTGAAAATGTGGATCACTACTAAACCGCAGCCAAGAATATAACATGGCAGTATTACAAGATTTAATGTTTACAGAAGACAGACATAAATGAGTCTTGCATGTCCTGCTATTCCTTTTCCACTCCTTGCGCCCATTATTCTCTTTGTTGTTTTGAACTTTTAACCGCCCCTTGATTATCTCTAACTGCCTTCATGTCGTGACACAAAAACTGCCACAACAACATCTTATTTATTCCTGCAATTAAAAAGATAGAACACACAAGCATACACATATATCTATTTTAATTATTCAAAACACATACATTTCACAGATGATATCACCTATGAGAATCCGCATGGCAACAAGAATAATTGGCATGGCAATAGGAATAATTGGTAGACAAAACAAGTTTTAATGAGTTCAGTTAACATATGTAATGCATATAGTCAAACTCTAATACATCATTACTATCCCATTATACAAATTAAAACATGATAAAATCTTATGAGTTTTAAGAATAAAAAGAGCTAATATCTCGGCTCATCATGCCCTCCAACTTAGTGTCTTGTTGATCCTCCAGCAAGAGGAATTTTTTTTGATTCGGGCACTTACTCACAAGTCACCAATAGTTCCCTATCTTGTCCCTCCATTAGCCAAATTCTAATAAAATCCCTTCATTTTTTCCAGTCTAGCCCATCTAGCTTCTTCGGTGGCCTCCTCATATGGCTTATCTACAACCCTGCATCCCATTAATGGCCACATATGGATAGGTGGCTAAAATATCAAGGGTAGCCAGTTATTGCTCTTTGCCCTACAAAAATCTATGTATTTAGGGGCTCTTTGTATAGCTGCATGAAAATTAGGCAGTGAATGAGGTTCACCCTATTTTAAGTCTTATGGAACATTATTCCAACGCTAAACCAGATAGTCCATTGCAACTGCATTTTCATTTTTAATCAAATGTTCATATTCCTCGTATGTTTCCTCTCTTATTGGTAACATCGGGCTCCTTACATCAAATCTTGCTAACAATTTGCCAATCATAATAAAGAAGCTGTGGATTCTTGGCTTGAGCTCTGAGTGGTAATGGACAGTCAAATTCCAAATTTCTATATGTTTTGGCCTGATTCCCCGTGCTAATTTCATTTTGCACCCATGACATTAATGCTTTTATGTGAATGCCACCAATGTATAACAAGGGATTCCACTCACTGTCAGAAGTTACAACATAGTTATGCAAATATAATTCACATAACAAATTCTTAACAACTGTTGGAGAGGTTTTATAAACACTATAAAATTCTTTTGGGGTATCTAAAGAAGGACTAAGGTCTCTAGCAATGCGGTTTAGCTTAAAACTTAAATATTGCTCTTTTAGATGCAAAGCATAAACCCATGGAGGAGCCCTACATTGTATCAACTCAGGAACTATACTGGCAATTGTGTCAACTTTAGCTTTCAATTCCTCAATCTGATTATCCCTCTTTTCAATTTCTTTCTGTTGTTTATCAATAATCCCATGTAACCTGTCCCTTTTTATCTCCCACTGCCTATAAAATGTAAGTGCAATAGACAAACTAGTGAGAGATGAAGGAGGTCTATTAGCTGTTACTTGAGGGCGTGAGATTTCTTCAACAGGTTCTCTAAATTGTTTTGCTACTTGTGCCAGATTTGAAAGTCTATCGGCACCATGTTCTTTATGTGATTTAATCTCTGTTTGATTCTCATGCCCTTCCTCTGATGTTTCTACTGAAATGATTTCCACTCCTTCCCCTTCTGCTCGATCCTTCCCCTTCTGCTCGAACTTTCTACTTACTCCACCGAGTCTTTCTTGCATACATTTTCAGAGTAGCTGCAGGAACAGTTTTTATAAGAGGCATTGCTGCAAGAGAACTTTCTTTTAGCCTGTGCTTTTTGGCTGCAGGAGAAACTTGCGTTGCTTGAGGCTGCACTATGGTTTCTCTCTGCATCAATTGTCTCTACTTATTTCCCTTTTCCTTTAGAAGATGTCTCTCCACTTTGATGAGTGGAGGGTTGCTCAATATTTATTTTCATCACTATTTCTTCTGCAACAGTCAAAGCTTCATTAGCAATAGGAGGTTCATCCTCTGCAAAAACCCTAGGGGGATGAGGGCTCTCTGATATCCTCCTCTTGGGTTGCTAATTCTTCTGCAATAGGAGCATTTTCCTCCCTAAATTGAAGTATATCTTCGAATACCCCACATGCCATTTGAGAAACATCCCTAAGAGAATGTTTTACTAACAATTTTATCAGGCCATGATGACTGACATAACGATTTCCTCCCTTTCATGTTTCTTTTGCACTTATGGAAATAAGGTGATATAGAAAATTGGGAACATTTACCCTTCGGCCATGTCCTAAATGACTAAGCAGTTTAAAATGGACTGAATGCAAATTTGAGTACCTTCCATCGCAAGTAATGTATTTCATCACATACAATGCCACCTGGGGCCATTCTACTGTAAGAGATATCCGTCGAGTTCCCTGTTTGTCCACCCTTAGGGGTCCATCTGCTGGGTGTGTAAATTTTGCCCTAGTGCTTCTTGCATCCTTAGATTCAGGAAACAACTCCCCTTCCTGCAGCAACCCAGTAACTTTAGCTATTGACTGCTCTGTGGCAATAACTCTCAATCCCTTAACAGAGGCCTCTCCTTCATTGAATGCATGTATGAATTAAGAAGCAATTTCTTCATTGTAATCTGTTATTTTTAGAAAATAATCAATCCACCCATGCATACGAAAATAATGCTCACACAGAACATCCTGCAGTAACATGTCATGAATTATAGGTTCGTGGCAGATAGGATCTCCACCCATGTCTATTTCGGCTTTTGAAAATAATTTCCATAGCAGAGAATGAGGGACTGAGATAACCTCCAGAAATAAAAATATTTTGCTCGAAAATACCTTACTTACTTCCAATTTCTTTCAATGATTTCGGCGGTAGGATGAACTGATCACTCATGGCAAAGAATGTCTTATTCAAAAATGATGTTAGGAAAATCAAAGCATATTACTGACAAGGATGGATAATTATTCGACTTTGAAAATCGGACCATAGAACACCCCCCCAACTTATGATAGCATGTGTCCACACATGCAAAAAGGACAGAGGGAAGGGTATGCGGATTTAGAATATGCAATAATCATAACAAAATAATAAATACATGATTAATAAAAATAAATAAACAATGTACATACCTGGAGTCGTACCAATAAATACTGCATGAAACGATTAGCTAACAAAAAGGGTGGAATGAGATGATGTGACATGAATGAATTGATAGACAAAGAGATGGAATAAGATGACGTGTACAGAAAAAAATTATTATCGAAGAATAAAATTTCCATAACACATGGAAATATTTTTATGAAAGCATGCTTGACGAATTTATTGAATGCTAAGAACGTTCCCTGCAGAAGCTGCAGGAACTACGCCCTTAATGTCTTCTCCAGTTGTTGCAGGAACTTCTTCAGGTGCTAAAGGAACTTCTTCAGTCACTGCAGGAACTGATGTTTTTTCTTGGCTGGCGAATTGCTGTAGGCACTGTTCTTTGGTTGCAGGCTTATAATACAGGCATAGTCAATGACCATTGACTAGAAGCTTGAATTTGACTGGATCTATAGTGGTCAAGTGGATTGCTCCATTTGTAAAAATTTCATCTATTTCATATGGGCTTGGCCATCTTGTCTGCAGCTTCCCCATAGTATCTTTATATCTTGAATCATACAACAGTACCCAATCACCTGTTTTCAATTTTCTCTCCTTTATATACTTATCATGCCCCTTAGCTCTTTGATTTTGAATAAGTTTTGTATGTTGGACAACTATCTTCCTCAGCTCATCCAAAGCATTTAACTGCAGAATATGGTTTGTTTGTGCTTCAAAAAGAGTCATATTCAATTATAGAGTTGTTCTAAGAGTTTTGTGTTCAAACGCAATGGGCATCATTGTTGTTTTTCCATACACCATTTCAAAAGGTGTAAAACCAACTGGTGTCTTCCATGTTGTTTTGTATGCCCAAATGGCTTCAGGAAGTCTATGTGACCAATATTTCTTATGAAGAGCCACTATCTTAGTAAGAATGGCCTCTAAATCCCTGTTGGTGACTTCTACTTGACCATTTGCTTGTGGGTGATATGAGGTAGACTTCTTGTGCTTGATATTGTATTCATTAACCAACGCTGCAATCAATGTGGAAGTAAATTGTGGTCCTTGGTCTGAAACAATCTCTCTTGGAACTCTATACCTGGTAAATATTTCTTCATAGAGAAATTCAGCCACTTTATTATCTCTTGCATGTGTCATAGCTCGTTCTTCCACCCATTTGGTGACATAATCAGTGCATACTGGAATATAAGATTTCCCATTTGAAGGAGGATCAATTGGCCCAACAAAATCTAATCCCCATTTATCAAATGGTGCAACTAATATCTGGGGATATAATGGCATTTCATCAGATCTAGTAGGTCTACCCATGCGCTAGCATCTATCACATTTTCTAATATATTACGCTACATCCTTATATAATATTGGCCAATAATATCTTGTGCTAAGTATTTTAAGTGTTGTTCTTTTAGCAGCAAAATGTTCTCCACATGGTTCATCATGACATGCATGAAGGATATCATATGTTTCATCCTCTCTTACACATCTTCTTATGACTTGGTCAGGTCCAGTATAAAATAAGCAATCAACAATCCATGAGAAATTAAAGCTTTTCTCAACTAACAGTCTTCTTTCTTTAGGAGAAAAATGAATTGACATCTTATTAGCAGCTAAATAATTTGCAATATCAACATACCAGGGTGTGTGTGCTTTTATAAGGAACAAATGTTGATCTGGAAAAGCATCATCTATGGCTACAGGATCATCCTACAATTGAAGCCTAGAAAGATAATCTGCAACTACATTTGATTTACCTGGTTTATCAACAACTGTAATGTCAAATTCATGCATCAATAGTAACCAACGAGTCAATCTTCCTGTAATTGAAGGTTTGTTCATGAGATATTTGATTGTTGTGTGATCAGTGTGCACAAATATCAGATATCCTGTTATATAATGCCTAAATTTGTTGAGTGCATATATAACTACTAACATCTCCTTTTCAGTGACAATGTAATTCAGCTCAGGCTCCTGCATGTTCTTGTTGATAAAATAAATTGCATTCTCCAAATTGTCAATCTTCTATCCCAAAACTTTTCCTATGGCATAATCTGATGCATCTGTATGAATATGAAAAGGTAAGGACCAGTTCGGACCCTTGAGCACTGGTGCTTGAGTCAATGCATATTTGAGCTTCAAGAAAGCTTCATTGCGTGATGAAGTCCAATTAAATTCCATATCCTTGGTCAAAAGAGAATATAAAGGGCCTGCAATTTTGCTGAAATCTTTGATAAACCTCCTATAATATCCAGCATAACCAAGGAAACTTCTGACATCCTTTTGCTTTATAGGTGTAGGGAGGTTTTGAATGACTTCTATTTTTGTTGGGTCAACTTGTATTCCTTTGATAGAGATATGATGACCAATAGCTATACCTTCTTGCGTCATCATGAAGCACTTTTCATTGTTTAATGATAAATTGTAGTCTTCACACTGCTGCAAAATTTTCTTCAGATTCTTCAATGCCTCTTCAAATTCTGAACCATAGGTGGTAAAATCATCCATGTAGATCTCCATGTTGTTCTGAGAGATATCTGAAAAATATGCTTATCACTGCTCTTTGAAAAGTAGCTGGAGCATTACATAATCCAAAAGGAAGAACAAAATATGCATATGTTCCCCAAGGACAAGTAAATATATTCTTTTCCTGATCTTTGGGAGCAATTTGAATCTGGTTATAGCCACTGAATCCATCTAGGAATGAGAAGTACCACTTCCCTGCCAAGGAGTCTAATACCTGATCCACAAATGATAATGGAAAATGATCCTTCCTCGTTGCTAAATTCAAAGCTTTGTAACCCACACATACCCGCCATTTAACTCCTTTCTTTGGAACTATCACTAGAGGTGACACCCATTGACTATCCGAGATAGGATAAATAAATCCAACATTTAATAATTTATGCAATTCTTCTTTAACTATTTCTCTTAATGCAGGATTAATTCTTCTTTGTGGTTGTCTAAGTGGTTTACAATCCTCTTTTATGTAGGTACGATGGGTACAAACTGTAGGATCAATATCATGCATGTCTTTGTAATCCCATGCAAAAGCGTGTTGATGACATTTAAGCAAGTCAACTAGTGTTATTCTTTGAACCCTATGAGTTGATTATTGATATTCAAATATTTGTTTAGATCAACTTCCACTTTGACAGTAAGATCAACCTGAGATGCCTCAGAAAGATGAGAAGTGCAAACTTCCTACGGCAACAGGGTATGCAGAATATTAGTGGTTGCGGGAAAATATAATGATGGAATATTTGATACTAACTCCTGCGACTATTGCCCTTGTCTTAATTAATTTGTCAGAATTTTATAGAGAATTGAATCATCATCATGAAGTTGTATGAATGGTTCTCTATTAATCATCATAAGATGATTGACAGAGTCAATTCCTTCCTCAAATTCTTCTCCCGTGTTAGGTCAAACAGCTTGCTATTGATCAAGTTGGGGCTGAGCAAGAGAATACAAAGCCAAATTTTTGGTTGTATTTCCATCTGAAATAGTCATATCTCCTTACTAGCATCCAATATATACATCGATTGTAGCAAGCCAAGGTCTTCCCAAGATAACTGGATATCCTTCCAATGTAGCTTTAGGAGACAAGATCATAAAATCTATTGGATATTCCCAAGAATACAAAGTAACAACCACATCTTCAATCATACCATCAGGCCAAACTGTGGAACTGTCAGCAAGTTGTAGGACTATAGGTGTAGGACTAAGACTGGTTATGTCAAGTTTCTGCATAACATCTCTTGTCATTACATTGATGGTTGCTCCCAAATATATTAAAGCATTCTTTATCTGAGTGCCATTGATGACTATTTTCACAACAGGGCTACCAGGATCAGTATATTTAGGAATTGAAACCATTCCTAACATGATATCAGCCAATTGACCCATTACATGCATTGTTTGTGGATCCTTTTTCTTTCTACTAGGCTTCTTCAAACATGCCTCTTTAAGTGCCTTACCATAAAAAGAGACATCCTTAATAGCTTGTAACAATGGAATTTTAACACATACATGTTTCAGCTGATCTATAATATCAAAACTTATTTCCTCTTCCTGTAGAATCTCTTTAGCTTGCAACCTTTGAGGAAATGGGGGTATTTGCTGATTTTGAGGTATTTGGGATGTTGGACTAGAGATTTCTTGTTCATTTTGTATCTTATTTATTGATGGTATGATGAAAGAACAAGGATCCGGTCAACTACTGAGAGGGGGGGGTGAATCAGTAGATATAAAAACTAATAAAACTTCACCAATCTCAAAATCAAACTCTCAAAGTAAACTTAGAACTATCAATGCAATATCAGTCAAGATAAAAATTGTCAAGCTAAACCGGTTGACTGTTACAACAGATAACAGTAATCAACTTGTAACTTACAAACATCCAAATACTTTTACTGATATAAGTAAAACTTCATTTTATATTGTTGTCGGTTATCATGACTTATCAAAGTGGATTAAGTAGTTAAGCAAATCAAACATAATAAAACATAACCACAAAAACATTCACCACTTGACACAATATTTTTGATGTGGAAACCCAAATGGGAAAAACCACGGTGAGATGAGACTCACAAGATAACTATCTGAACTCTTATGAAGTTCACCCTATTAGGAGCCAAGCTTGTTAAAGCTTTATAAAAAGTCTTGTTAAGAACTGATCCTGTTAAGGACCACCCGGTTAAGGGATTGACTATAATACCTTGTTAGAGGCAATACCCTATGAGGAGTAACCTTGGTAAAGGATTTAGAATCTAAGCTAATGGATCACCTTTTTAGAGGATTTGAATAAAACCAAGCTTGTTAGAGCTTACCTAGTTAGGGGATTTCAATCTGTTGTAATTGTTAGAAAACAACAGGAGTTTGTTGATCTATTTGAATAGCACTTCACTTGCTTGTTTAGATCCTTTCCATGCTCCTATTTGCCTTTTACTCAAACTGCAGATACATCATCTGGTTCGGCAGCCACACACTCAATTCAACTTTGCCAACACTCCAACTAAACAACTCATCGACCTTATAAACAAATCAACTAGGTCGGTAACACAACAAAAAGCTAATTCTCATAGAGATTACAAACAAGTCTGTTCAAGTATGACCATTGGATTACATAACAATCTCTACACATCATTCAAGAAAGCCTCAACCACTCCTTGATCACCACTTCATCGAACTTAGTAACTCATCACGCGGTTTCCATTACATGCAATATACTTGCTCATTCCCAAGACAAAAAAATGTTACCTCAACGCGCCAAAATCACTTTGAAACTCTCTTCATACAATATGCATATGTGTCATAATCATTGCCGCTCATCATCAGATCATAGACCAATATAACCAATTCACCAAACTTAATTGGTTAGGGTTTATCAAAACAACAAGTAGGGTTTACCAGTTCAACTCTCCAATACTTAGCAATATCGGTTCACTCCACAAACTTACCTACCATTTACAGTTTCCTTTCACTATCTCTTTCTACCTGTTATAAAACAATATTACAATAACATCATTACCGGTTAATTAACATCAATGACAACATAACAAATCATTAATGCAATCTTTATGCAAATGCCAACAGTTATAGTTGGTGGAGATGGGTTGGGTAAAGTTGTCCTAGACCTGAGGTGAATATCACTTATAGAAAGAGAATAAGTCGGGTATTGATTAGGACCAGCTGAATAAACTTATTGTTGTTGTTGAGGCGTGTTACTAGGATTTGGCATTGGTTGAGAAGGCAACTATGTAGGTTTATGTGGAACCAAATTGGCTACAGGAGGAGGCATTATTGTAGGTGGTTGTGGTTGCGGCACAGGTTGTTGATAACCAGATGACTGATTTGCCCATGGCCGACCTCCTCTCCATTGAGGAGTAGGTTGCCAATTCCCTTGGAATTGTTGCCATGGTCCTTGAGGTTGGGACCAATTTACTTGTGAGTGCTACCACTGTGGAATTTGATTGGCAAAATGTTGCCCTTGGCCTTGAGTATTATACCAATTTTGATGATTTCCAAAATTTTGAGCATATGGAGATTGCCATTGATTATTTTGTACATAGGAATTTCCGCTATAACCAAAAAATGAAAGTGGATCGGGAGGCATACCTTGTCTTGGAAAATTTGGCCTTCTCTGAGAAACATAGAAAAAAATTTCATCATCACCTTGTATTGTCTTAAAATCAGGTACTTCAAGATTTGCAACCATTTTACATCTACAGTCACTTTTCCTCTATTTACAATGTGGGCAGAATTATGCAAGAACTGCATTAGCTTCCTCATGTTTCTTCTTAGTTGAAAGTGTGTCCAATTGAGTAGCCATATTGTTTATGATATCCTCCTTAAAATAATTCAGCAGATGGCTAAGCTCCATTCAAGAAACTCCATTACTGGATGTTGATGAAGAAACCCCCGTCTTGAAATGCCTACTCTTCTTAGAAGAAGATTTGGAATACTTTTGACAAATTTGTCCAATGTCATTCCATGTTGATTGTGTTATGTCACCTCCTCCCATAAGATCCAAGGCATTTGTGCATTCATCACTGATTCCTCTTAAAAATATTAACTTAAGAGATTCTTCATTTAGAGTACTATGCTTGGACTTTTTGACACTGAATAGAAATCTCTCCAGGTAATCCTCTAGACTCTCATCTTCTTTCTGTGTCATTCTAAAAATATCACCCCCATGGCGGTCAGTCCCTCTACAATAATCCTTGTATTTCACAAGAAACAATCGTTTCATCTCATCCCATGTAGTGACTATGCTACTCCCTAGACTCATAAACCATCTCAAAGTCGACTCTTTCAAAGTGGCAGGGAATATTTTGAGTCTATGGGCATTTGTAGTATAATCAAAACTCCTACAGAGGACATCAAACTTAAAAAAGAAAGTGTCGGGGTCTTCTGTCACTAATCCATAGAATTTAGGAAGGGAAGAAGCTGGAATTAAGATTAGCATTATCATGCTGATCAGAAATTAAAAAAAACTCGAACGTTGGAGTCACAAGTGGAGGTGGGTTATTCCCACCAAGGGGTGGATTTCCTTGCATTGGGCTTTGAGGGGGAGTTACTAAATTAAGTTGCTCTTCAGGAGGTCCAAAGAGGAAATGGAGGTTGTTCTTTGGAAGTTGAAATTCAAGAGGGTTCAAATTATCCAGAGTTTGGTATAGTGCAGCAAAAGGATTTACATCTGGGGGGTCATATGGATTGAGTCTTGTATGGTTAGGAGGGTTGGGAAGGAATCTACCTTGAGCATCTCTTCTTCGTCTATGCATGTAGATTCATGAGAATTACTTTAAACAAACCAAGTTATCAAAAATAACTATATTGAAAGCTAAAAATTATTTACCATAACAGGTTCTTAGCTTGACATCATCCCTGACAACGATGCTAAAAATGTTTGCTTTGCTAATAGGAACAATAACTGTAGCTAAAGTCTCAACCCGAAGTTTGGACATTCACTTTGTGAAG
Organism: Cryptomeria japonica; assembly: GCF_030272615.1. Classification (NCBI taxonomy): domain Eukaryota; kingdom Viridiplantae; phylum Streptophyta; class Pinopsida; order Cupressales; family Cupressaceae; genus Cryptomeria; species Cryptomeria japonica. The sequence continues at coordinate 43,145,134 of NC_081405.1, read as the reverse complement.
TTATTATCTCCATAACTGAAGTTCATTTGTTTATCAACCCAAGGACGTATTACTTGTAATGGGTCTGCACTATATATGCATTAAGTTCTTGCAATAGCTATTATGCATTATTGCAGCAACTAAACCTATTTGAAATAAGTAAGTAAGAATTGTAACAACTGAATGGCTATAGGAAAACTTTGCATTAACATAAAACTCAATTAAATAACTTGTTAAATAAGTCCAAAGTTGACAAACAAGAATTACTCTATTTGCTTTGGCTGCAGGAACAGTCACAGGATTTGTTTCCAGTGGCTGTAAGAATAGTCACTAGCTAGAACGACTGTTGCAGCAAAAAGAGAAACTAAGTTAACAAATGCATAGGAATACTCACCAAGTGGGCCCCCTTGGATGAGTGTATCCAAGCTTCCAATGATAACTCTAAATACTTAGAATAACATCACATTATTCATTGTCTTTCAAAGGTCGATACAACATATAGAATGAAAGAAAGCTAAAAATACTCTACAAATTTATTTCTGAATCTTATGTATCTCTTCCCCTTCTCTTTCTCTAACCTCAGAGAAGAGGCACAGACTCTTATTTAAAATAAAACTACAACAACTCCCTACAATATAGGTCACATCGATGAAACAAAACAGAGAATATTTATGATAGAGAACAAATGGAGTTAAGCCATTGAAAACGTGGATCACTACTAAACCACAGCCAAGAATATACCATGGTGGTATTACAAGATTTAATGTTTACTGAAGACATACATAAATGAGTCTTGTGTGTCCTCCTATTCCTTTTCCGCTCCTTACGCCCATTATTCTCTTTGTTGTTTTGAACTTTTAACCGCCTCTTGAATATCTCTAACTGCCTTCATGTCATGACACAAAAACCGCCACATCGCATCTTATTTATTCCTGCAATTAAAAAGATAGAACATACAAGCATACACATATATATATTTTAATTAATCAAAACACTTATACATTTCACACATGATATCACCTATGATAATCCGCATGGCAACAAGAATAATTGGCATGGCAACATGAATAATTGGTCAAGACAAAACAAGATTTAATGAGTTCAGTTAACATATGTAATTTATATAGTCAAACTCTAATACATCATTACTATCCCATTATACAAATTAAAACATGGTAAAAACTTACGAGTTTTAAGAATAAAAAAAGCTAATATCTCAGGTCATCAGCACCAACCCTTCATTCACTTAGAGGCACCAACCCCTCATTCAAATTTTCATCTTACCTGATGCTCTGCAAAAAGGATTAGAAAATCTGTTTGATGGCAACACACACAACAGCACAAGAAACAAACGTTATTGTTAGCAATAAAAGATTATCCTAAACAGGCACATCAAGAGAGATATTAAGCATAAAATAGAAAGCATACAAACATAGAATAGATAAACTATACTCCTCCAAATGCTAATCAAGATGCTCATAGTTGCTCCTCCCTTGTTCCTCTCCTCTCCAAGTTCCACATGAGTGTAGCTCTCAGCTTTTAGCACTAGCCATGGATGTCATATGGAGATTCAAGATGGTTGAATATGATAAGCAAATGCTATGCAAGTGTAGATAGTGATGCTATGAAAAAGCTCTATGCTAATACCAGTATAACAACAATACTTTAATGCTTTCTTCTTTGCTTGACGAGAAGGGCTCTATTTATAGAAGAAATGGGGAAATGAAGGGTTAAGATTGAGCAATCTTAACAAGGGTTAGGATTGAAAGATATTCATTCCATGTGAGACTTTCAACCCAATCCCATGTTGACAAGTGTCACCATGAGGAGGCTTGAGAGGAGAGATAAGGAGCATTGAATGCTTGAGGGGACATGATGGTTACCCTAGGGGGTTGGGTTAGGGTTAGGTTAATGGATATTCTTTTTATCCAGGGCATAAATGAATGTGCAAGGGTTAAATGGTTACCTTAGTCAAAGAAATAAATGCTTTGAAGAGACCCATGAATCAAAAGGATGGTTAAGTTAGAGGAAAGTCTCTGACCAAAGGTAAAAGGTGAGTTATTTATAAATGGTTATGGAAGAGCCTTTAATGGTTTGGAAGACTTTAGAGGCTAACCATTTGAAGACATAAAGCCTTTAATGGTTATTGAAGACTTTGGAGGTTTTTGAGAAGTGGCTTCCTTTTATTTAGGAATGTGACAATGATTATGATAGGATTAGGCTAATTAGAAGGAGGTAGAAGAATCTAGAAGGGATTTAGGCATGCAAGTGGATTTTGTAGGAGAATACAAGTGGGAGGAATTTTGGGATTTTCAATTAAAATTAATCATTTATTTCAATTAAATGGTGTAATTTGCATTTGGATAGATATTTAAATAAATATTAATTTATTTAAATGTGAATGTGAATTTTAGATTAAATAAATCTTAATTTATTTACATGAGAAAAAGGAAGATAAAGCATTAAATGCTTGAAGACTTTGAAGGAATCCATCAAAGGTTTAAGAAGACTCTAGAAGGAAGCCATTAAGTTTGAATACTTTAAGGGAAACCATTAAAGGCTTAAGAAGATTCTAGAAGGAAGTCATTAAATTTGAAGACTTTAAGGGAAACCATTAAAGGCTTGAGAAGACTCTAGAAGGAAGCCATTAAGTTTGAAGACTTTAAGGGAAACCATTAAAGGTTTCAAGTGGGTGAGGATAAATAGGATTTTAAATAAATAATTTATTTATTTAAAATAGTTGTGCAACTTGCATTTGTAGGAAAATGCAAGTGGGTGGAGGATAAAGGTGATTTAAATAAATGTAAATGTTAATTTATTTAAATGTGAGAGATATGATTTTGGAGGATTTAAATAAATTTATTTAAATGTGAGAGAAGATTTAATTAAACAAATATGATTTATTTATTTAATTAATGGCCTGAATTTAGTTAAGTGAATTAAATCAAATAAATTGAATAATTTATTTAATTAATAGGAGAAGAGGGTTAAGATGAATTAATTAAATATTAATTTAATTAATTATTGATTGATGGTCAAATAATCAAATAAATACTAAATATTCATTTAATTAAGTGGACAGATTTATGTGACTACATTACCAATGTTGCTTCTACAATTAATGATGGATAACCATTTTCTCTACAACTTTTTCTATAAATCTCTTCTTCAAACTACTATAATTCCTTCCACAAATTTGTTATAATCTCTTCCAAAAATATGCTATAAATCTACTATAATCTCTTCAACAAATCTGCTATAATCTCTTCTTCAAAATTTTCTATGAACTCGTATACCTCTTATCAAATTTGAAATAATATTCTCATATATTTCTCTCTTTAGAGTTGATGTATATACTTGATTTATTTGCTTCGTGCACTCACTACACATATCCTTCTCCATTTCCAATCTCTATGTATGTCTTTATTTCTAAGGGTCATTACCCTTTTAATAGATACTTCATAGAAGAGACATACATTTTTTTTTATCAGTAATGTTTGATTTTATTAACATTTATGAAAATAAAGGATTACATAAAACTCCAAAAAAGTATATATGTCCAGAGACCACCATGATTGAAAAATAGACACCTTAACACCTCCACCAACCTCCCAACCCCTTATACCTACTGGCATGATGATGATTTTTGTATTGGATGAGTTTATGTATTGTCATTGATGCCACACACATATGTTTTGATTGTCTTATTTAAGTTAAACCGATACTACTATTAAGTCTTTGTATTGTAAACCGATATCATGTGTATAGTGTAAGTCTAATCGGTATGAAGGTGTCTAAACTGGTATATGCACTCAACCGGTATATGCAATCAGTTTTGGTCAATTCCATTGTAACCAGTTTTGAGATGCAGTGAAGAGAGACAAGGAGGCTAATGTGGACAATCGGTATGTGAGTTGGAAGCGGTCAACACTCAACGAGTATCAATGTTCCAACAAAGTTTCACTGATTGTGTGATGAGTTATGACCGGTCGTGATGTGTTACCACCAATTGACATATTTTACGGTGATTTGTGATGTGTTATGGAAGATTGTCTAGATAGACTGAACCTAGGAAATTGTGTTGAGGTTCAGGAGAGGACATGAAATCTAATGTTTATAAAAATACATTGTGATGAGTTATTTTTATATATGTAAGATACGAGTTATGTTATGAGTTAGAGTTGATGCGATTTATTGAAGGAGTTGTAGAGTATGTTGGTGATGCAGTAATGACTGAGAAAAAAAGGATCTAAACAAGCAGAATGTGTTATTCCTAGATCATACCATCTGTTGTTTTCTAATCACTACAACAGTTAAATCCCCTAATCGGGTAAGCTCTAACAAGCTTCATTGTAGAAATCCTCTAACCAGGTGATTCATTAACTTGGATCTAAACCTTCCACTGAGGTTACCTTTAACTAGATATAGCTCCTAACAGGGTTTTGGGATCTTTAATAGGATTCACTCCTAACAAAGCACTTTGTAGACCTTTTGCAGATAGTTAACTTGTGAGTTCCATCTCACCATGGTTTTTCCCAATTGGGTTTTCCACATATAAATACTTGTGTTATGGTGAATGTTTTACTTGTTCTGAATGCTTTTATAACACTTTGGATTGCATCCAAAGTCATAAGTAAACTAGTTAAATGTTTTGTGAGATTTTGCCAAGATCAAGGGCACAATGAAAAGTATTAAAATAGAGACAAAAGAATGACAAGAACAAACTGTATTCTCATCAATATGAAAATGATCAACTGGATTCACCAATACAATGAATATAGGCCTGCTTATATAGGCAAGGCCATATGGATGTATGAGCACACAATCATGACATGTGGCTCAATGAGAAACAAGGGTAGGTAAGAAATACTAGGGGTAGGTAGGAGAAATAATATAATATTCCACAAGAGGTGGATGACCCACCGAATGTGGAGTGTAACAACAAAACAAGACCACAAAAGGTGGAATTTCTCCTACAAGCTCTATCCCTATGTGCACACTTCCCTAAGTGTCTCAAATCCAAACTAAGAAGAAATGCATTATCCTAAGTTAACTTAAGTAAAGTGTAATAATATCCATAATGAATATTTATTTACACCAACACCCCCCCTTAAGTGCAACTTAGGGGAATGAAGACTTCAATCAACAATGCAAGATGGGTCCCGACTACTAGGCCATGATAGGTACCCATGTACAATATGCAAATGCAAGCAAAACTATGCAATGCAATCTCTCACAAACGGAGAAAGGGAGAAAACCCAGTGGGAAAAAACACCCCCCCCAAACAGAGATGAATGTACCAAAGACTCTCAAAGAAGATGGACAAAACCTCAAAGAGGAAAAAGTCCCCCCCATAAGAGAGGAAGGAGAAGTCAGCTGACCCCCCCTAATGACACTTTCTGCACCCCCAAGAGAGCTCGCAACTGCTGGAACTTACTCTTAGTGAAAGGTTTGGTGAATATGTCAGCAACCTGCTCCGCTATAGGACAATACTGCAAATCAATGACCTGCTCCTGAATGAGCTCTCGGATATAGTGCATATGAATCTCGATGTGTTTGGTCCGCTGGTACTGGATCGGGTTCTTCAAGATTGCAATAGCACTCTGATTGTCGCAATGTAGAACTGTTGGTCATGGAGTGGTGAACCCAAACTCTGTGAGAATCTGCTGGAGCCAAATGGTCTCAATCGCTGCATTAATAGCGCCTCGATACTCAGCCTTAGTCGAAGAAAGAGCAATAGCATGTTGCTTCTTGCTCTGCCAACAAATGGGGTCTGAACCAAGGTGAAATCTATAACTGGAAGTAGCTTTACGATCATCAAGATCGCCAGCCCAATCAAAGTCTGTGTAACCAACCAAGCAAAGTCCTGTGCTTGCTGCATAGTGAATCCCATAGTGATGTGTACCCTGGATGTAATGAAGGATGCGTTTGGCGACTTTCCAATGAAGCTCATGTGGTTCCTGCATGAAGCGGGAAACCATGCCAACTGCAAATGAAATATCAGGGCGTGTATGGGTCAAGTAGATGAGAATACCCACAAGCTGACGATACAAAGTGGCATCAGCCGATGGAGAAGAACACTGGGCCTCAAGCTTGACTCCTAAAATAAAGGGAATCGGTGCAGGCTTACAATTAGCCATATGAAAACGTGCAAGTAGATGAAGAGCATACTTGGGCTGCAATAGTGTAATCCCAGAAGGTGACTGTGAAATCTCTATCCCGAGAAAGTAGTGCAAAAGACCCAAGTTAGTCATAGCAAATATGTCATGCAAAGAAGATTCAACCCTACTAATGATGGATGTGGTACTCCCTGTAATGATCAAATCATCAACATAGAGTACAAGTATCAAGTGAGAGTCATCTTGTCGCAAAATGTAGATATTCGGATCGGAATGACACCTAGTGAACCCTGTAGAGAGAAGAAAGGAATCCATCTTAGCATACCAAGCCCTGGGGGCCTGCTTAAGGCCATAGAGAGATTTCCTTAGTCTGCAAACCAAGGAAGTATCCTGGATGAAACCCTGTGGCTGCTCCATATAAATCTCCTCATCAAGATCACCATGAAGAAAAGCACTCTTCACATCCATCTGATGTACAGCCCAACCATGAGCTGCAGAAATAGCAAGTGTCAAGCAAATGGAGTTCATCTTGGCTACGGGCGCAAAGGTCTCAGTATAGTCAACACCTACTACCTAGGAGAAACCTTTCACAACAAGTCGAGCCTTGTACTTATCCACACTACCATCCACTGCAAACTTGGTCCGATAGATCCACTTACATCGAACCATCTTTCTCCCCCTAGGGAGATGGACTAAATCCCATGTGTTGTTCCTCATTAAGGAACTATACTCTTCCTCCATGGCTTGGTCCCACTCAGGAACCCCTGATGCTTCCTGAAATGTCTGTGGATCAGAAGCGGTAGCAATGAATGCATGTGGAAGATGCTATGATCGAGTTCTCCGTGTATCTGAAGGATCCCAACAAGAGAACTCGCTCAAGTGTCTATCGAGCCCAACGAGGTCTAGGTGGAGGTGGAGAACAAGGCTCCTCAACTGCAAGTGGACCCTGCGGAGGTGTAACCCTACGAGTCAGAGTTGAAGGAGTCTCATCATCTGAATCACTAGCATCACTATCCACAATGGAGTAAGGTGGAGGAGGTAGAGAGGCTAAGCTAGGAGAGCTTTCCTCAAAGTGAACACTCCTCTCAATGAACACCTCATGTGTCTTAGGATCCATAAATCTATATGCCCTAACACCCTCAAGATATCCAACAAATATGCAAGGTCGACTCTATGGTTCCAATGCCTTGCATTTCTGCGAAGGTATGCGAGGCCATGCTAGACACCCAAAGACTCTGAAATGTCTCACAATTGGTTTCCTACCAGCCCAAGCTTCAAAAGGAGTAATACCTTCCAAAGCTTTGTGAGGAACCCGATTCTGGATGTGTGTGGCACAACTGATAGCCTCTTCCCAAAAAGCGGGATCAAGAGAACATGCATGAATCATATAGCTAGCCATTTCTTTGAGAGTTCTATTCTTGCGTTCTTCAACTCCATTCTGCTATGGAGTGTATGCAACAGAATGCTGAAGATTAGTTCCCTCAAGTGTACAAAAATCCTCAAGCCTATTGTTCACATATTCCCTTCCATTATCTGTACGAAGAATCTTGACCACTTTCCCGAATTGCTTCTCCACACGAGTCTTGAAGTCCTAAAATCTGTCAAATACTTCACTCTTATGAATAAGAAAGTAGACCCAAGTTAAGCGGGAGTAGTCATCAATGAAGATGAGGACATAGCAGGCCTTACTAAATGAAGGTGCTAGAAATGGACCTGCTACATCGCTGTGAACAAGTTGAAGAACTTCCAAAGCTCTCCAAGCTTTCCCTTTATCAAACTTTTCCTCGGGATGCTTGCCCATGGAACAACCTGAACATACACCCTCTGAAAAACTGATTCAAGGTAGACCTGTGACCATGTCTTTAGTGCTGAGCTACTAAAGATAGCGGTAGTTCAGGTGACCAAACCGCTCATGCCATAGCTTACTTTCTGAATTTGAATGAGTAAGCAAGGCCCTAGAAGGTGAACTTGCAACAAAGTGGGAGAATGAATAAATCCTTGAGTTGTCATTGACTTGTCCCACGGCTACCAAGGCATCATCATCAAGTTCCTTTACCACAACTGAATCTGGTGTAAACTCAACCCTTTTAACATTCCCATAGTGAGTGATTTGGTAGATAGAGAGAAGGTTGGTAGACAAGTTAGGAACATAGAGAACATTCTCAAATGTTCCATCATCCATGTCAACTGAACCTTTCCCTTCAACCTCTACTTGTGTATCATCACCTATGTAAATGTGAGGTACCTTAGATGACTCCAATGAAGAAAAATGTTCCTTTGTAGAACCCATGTGATATGAGGCACTTGAGTCAGGTATCCACTGCTGTGAAGAACTTGTTGTAGCCACAAATGCTTGCCCTTTTCCCTTCGAATGTGAAGAAGAGGAAGGAGATGAATCCTTCTTTGTGTGGGCAGATGGCAAGTTGATGTTGTTTTTCTTAAGAAGATTAGTTAACTCATCAACTTCCTTTGTGTGGCATCAATGCTCATCGTGACCATACTTCTTGCAATATGCACAAGTTGGCTTATCCTTCTTAGGTGGTGTCCCCTTCTTGGAAGAGGATGAAAAATTGCCTTGTGATGGAGAGGATGATTGTCCTTTTTCTTGTTGTGGTTGTGACTTAGATTGCTTCTTCTTCTTGTTGGAATCTTTGCCTTGAATTCCTTGATTCCCTTGATTAGCCACCAAAGCCTTGGACTTTGAAGACTTGAGAAACCCCATGTTCAACAACTTAGATTGTTCCAATATCAACATTTCTGTGAAAGCATCAAATGAAGGCATAACATAGGAACTCCCCACTATCAAACGATGAGTTTGGAAGCTAGACACAAATGTTGCATATTCTGGTGCAAGCTTGTCCAACAAGTTGAATATCAACTGAGCATCCTTTTTGTCAATTCCACAATCCTTAAGCTTTGCTCTTAGCTCATTTGCTTTGGTGACATAATCTTGGATTGTATCAAAACTCTTGGGATCCAAGTTGGTGAGCTCATTGTCAATCTTATAACCTCTGATTTCATCAACTTGACCATACAATTTCTGAAACATATCTCAAGCATCTTTGATTGTAGTACACTTTTGAATATGAAAGATGAGGTCATCTGATACATACTTGCGCAAAGTTCCAAGAGCCATGCAATTCTTAGTGAGCCATTCTAATTGAGCATTAGGATCAGCCTTAGGATCAGGTGGTGTTGCTATTGTTCCATCTATGTAATGCGTGAGACCTTTTTCCATTAATTTGCTCCATACTTTAATTTTCCATGATGCATAATTATGTGGAGTTAAAGGTGGAAATTTATGAGGACTCATTGCAACAAAAATGAAAGAGCACAAGGAAAGAGAGGCATAATCACACAAGACACCCCCCCAAATTCACTTAATCAAAGAACCCCCCCAAAAGTGATGATTTGGTACTTTATACTTAGTGCATGTACAATGGGCCACTTGCAAAAAATGGTAAAGTGGAATCCTGATTTCAATTTTACAACTGCCTCAATAAGGCCAAAAGAGACTCAAACTAATAATGCAAAAGATCTAAACTAAGATCCAAGCAATTTACAAGTACCAAATAGGCCAAATAAGACCAATATCTGAAAGTACAATTTCTACTTAAAATCTCTAAAATCTGATCATAGATTATGAAAGTAGATGAAAAAATATGCACTTTCAAAAAAAAGCACCTGAAAAGGAGGTCGTATGAGCTCAAACAAGGCCTTTGAAGTTTCAGAATTAAGGATTGGACAGGTACAGCTGAGAGAATTTGAAAATTCTGAAAAAACTGTGCACTAAAACCAGAAAATAACCACACCACTGCGAACAACATGAAACATTAGCCCAAATCAAAAAAAATTGCACCAAAAAAGGAGCAAAATTGAGCATGTTATGGGCCTCCAAAGTTGACCCAAAAATCCAAACTCCTCAATGGAGAGGGGTCTAAAAATTTCCAAAGAAAATGCTGACTAGGCGCTGATTGGGTTCTGACTGGGTGCTGCTGACTGGGCGCTGACTGTGTGCTGCTGACTGGGCATAAGCTGACTGAGCAGAAGGTACGGATCCCAAAAATAATTTTCAAATTTTTTTTTTTTTTTTCAAAAAGAAATTTCAAACTGGAAAATAATTTTCAATTTTTTTGAAAAAATTATGTACCGTACCGCCCGAATTGGGCAGAAAACTTCCTCCACACCCAAAAATCGATTTTCGCCAAAATAGGTCGAATTTATACTCGATTTTTATGGAAACGGCCTCTCGGACGCAATGGTGAGGTCAAAAACACTCTAAGATGCCTCCAAAAAATGTAGTCCCTCAGATCCAAAAATAGAAGCCTTCCATGATGTCTCCAAAAACCAATCAATGAAGCCCCAATGGCTCTGATACCATGTGAGATTTTGCCAAGATCAAGGGCACAATGAAAAGTATTAAAATAGAGACAAAAGAATGACAAGAACAAATTGTATTCTCATCAATATGAAAATGATCAACTGGATTCACCAATACAATGAATATAGGCCTGCTTATATAGGCAAGGCCATATGGATGTACGAGCACACAATCATGACATGTGGCTCAATTAGAAACAAGGGTAGGTAAGAAATACTAGGGGTAGGTACGAGAAATAATATAATATTCCACAAGAGGTGGATGACCCACCGAATGTGGAGTGTAACAACAAAACAAGACCACAAAAGGTGGAATTCTCCTACAAGCTCTATCCCTATGTGCACTCTTCCCTAAGTGTCTCAAATCCAAACTACGAAGAAATGCATTATCCTAAGTTAACTTAAGTAAAGTGTAATAATATCAATAATGAATATTTATTTACACCAACATGTTTGTACCAGTCTGAGATTAAAGTGTTATTATTTTTGCTATCACTGATTCACCCCCCCTCTTAGTGCTTTATAAGTCTATCAATTGGTATCAGAGCCTAACTTCCTTAAGGCTTAATCATTTGGAAGGAAATGCTAAAGCCATTATGGGGGATATGAGTTACAGAGAGATGGCTAGAGTACTTGATGAAACTAGGGATGAGCTTGAAACCTTGAGAGGTAGATTCAAAGCTTCACAACCAAAGAGGAGAGAACTGACTAAGCAATTATTGGAGATCTCTGACAAAGCAATTATTGGAGATCTCTGACAATAGCTCTTCAAATGAGGCCAACATTGATGCACTAGCTGAAGAAGTGGAGAAACTGAATGGTGAAAAACTCAACCTAAGGAGCGAACTTGAAGCTCTTACAATCCGTACGAGTCAAAAACTCTAAGCTAGGAGGGTAGTTGAAGACTTGATCAAAGAGAAAGATCATGAGATATCTAAGATCAAGCAGGAGAATGTAGCTTTGCATGAACATTGGCATGAGGAGAAGGAAGAAAAAGAAGCATTACAATTAGATCTTGAGATGGCAATGTCTCTTAAAGAGACTCTTACGAAGCATAATGAAGATCTTACCAAAGAGCTTACTGAGGCTAATGGGAAGCTTGACAAATTCAACAAAAGCTCCTCTATGCTGGATGAACAGATCCAATCTCAAAAGATGAAAGATGAAAGGTGAAACATCTGGGCTAGGATATAATACATCTGAAAAAGGAGAATCTTCCGGTATTAAGAGAAGCATGCATGAAGGTAAAACTGCTCCTAAGACTAAGAAGCCTACCAGTAAGAAAGCTTACAAACCGTTTGCTTTAACTCTCACAAACTTGGACATACTACTAATGTTTGTAGAAGCAAATCTAATGAGAACATGGGCTATAATCCTAATACTAGATATGTGTCTAGAAGATTTGAAGGTCATTGTTACACATGCAATATGTATGGACATAGATCAATTGAATGCATATATGGAGCAAATAACCCAGCACATCACATAAATTCAAGACTTGTCGGTGACTGGAGGACTTATGACAACTGGAGAAACATGAACTGGTAAAAACCCTATGTCAATCGGTTCAGTCCCTATGAGATGGAGAAGGTAACAAATGTGATTTACACAATTTGCATTAACTATGGACATGTGGCTATGAAATGTAGAAGAAGGACTAGAAGAGGTAATGCGGGACCTTGGATAGCATCTGGGATGGCTTGCTATCATTGTCACAAACCGGGACACATTGCTAAGTTTTACAGAACAAAGAAGAACCAACGGGTACATCACTCTGAATATCGGAAAGGAAAGTAGAAGGTTGATGTTGAAGAAGCCAGAGCGGAGATGAATAGGATTTGGAAGAAGAAAAGTGAGGACAAGCCATCAGAAGAATCAAATCCTTCACCTAGTGTGGAGAATGCTACACCGGTAAACTAAGATTTTCAACAAGCCTAAGGGAAGCATATCGGTAAATCTATTTCCGGACCCCTTAAAGAGTGTTTAGTAAGTAATTTCTGCATTTTGAATTGGGATATGAGAATTTTTTATATTGTTATCTATTGGTTTTCTAAAGGATCACCAACCGGTTTGTATACCTACCGGTATAGGCGAGTTTGTTAAGTGGTAATTAGGGTTTGTTACCCTGTCGGTAGTGTAATTAATGCAGTCGGTAAAATGAATAAAAGGAAGTTTCACTAAGTCATTTTTACCCTACTTGCATTCAAAGAAGAATTTGTGAGCACTTGCAGAGCAATATAGAGCATAGTTAGCAGATTGAGAACAAATTTGTGCTACGGATTAAAAAGTTGAATCAGATTTGAAGCTAAGGAAAGGCGAATCAGGTGTGCAAGTGAGAGAGCAACCAGAAACCTACCAGTACGAAGGGAACAAGGTATTTTTGTTAATCTCTCTCTCATATCAAGATTATTTAAAATGACATCATCGTCTACACCAGCAGAGAGTCTCTTTATCACTGCTGAAGCTATGGAGTCAATGGGAACGGATAAGATTGAGTCTTATAATGCTTTATATCAAGTACCACAAGGTGTTTTGATCAAAGGTGATTTGACAAGTTATAGAGATTGTAAAAGTGAGGATCTAGGGTCTTTGGCAATCTATTCTCAGCTTAAATATCTGTGCGACAAGAGCGGGAAGATCAAACCCGAATATATTAGGGTTTATGAAAAAGGTTTTCATAATGCAGTCTATTTTCTTGAATATTTTGAGGAAGAACATGTCAGGATTACTTAGTCGTGTACATGGAGGGAACATGTATCATGATCAATCTCACACTATCACAAAGGACGCTATTCATGCAGTAATAGGTTTCTACCAAATTGGTGTAGTATCTAAGTTAAGGAAAATCTCAAAGAAGATAGTTATTGAGTTGACAAAGACCACTATTGATGGTCATGCTATATTGGTCAATAACATTGCAGATGAAGGAGTCAAGTTTACAACAATGGTTATTGGCTACCAAATATTTCATTCCAGCCGGATGAACAATGTACCATCTGCTAGTGTGCATGCCGCCTACAGGATGATGAAAAAAGATGCAGATTATGATTTGTGTGAGGCGATGAGAAGTCAATTGATGTTGAATCTAGAATCAATAAAGAAGGACAACAATCAGAAGTTTGAATATGGACAACTTTTGATCGGTCTGTTTTTCTACTTTCAAATTTTTATTCCAGGAATTGGTGATACAATGGTCTAAGGATACATCGGTTACAACCCAAATTAAGAATAGCATAAACACTATGAAGAACACATTTCCAATTGCAATGAACAGGTATTTCAATTAATTCTAGAAGAAGATGAGCATGAGACTAAGGTTATCAGATGAAGTGGTGAAACACTTTGAAAAAGACATTTGTTTCACTATGACCACTAACTTTTGCCTTATGGAGGCTGTTGAACCAAGAGAAGAAGAAATGGAGGAAATGAGCTATGAAGTCAGTTATGACTTACTGATCGGTTATGCCAACAACCTTTTGGCATGTCCTAAGGACACTAAGAAGAAAAGACTGGGAACTTACCAAGAAAGGATTGCACCAGTACAACCCAATAGTGTGAAGGAGAAAAAGAAGAAAGAAGATCAAGGAGCTTATGTGTCTACAGTTACAAGAATAATAAGGAGTATTCAAATCAAGAAGGAACCAATACCTAAGGTATATGCAAAGAAGCAAACTATCACAAAGAAAAGAGGCATACATCTCATCCTTCAAGAGGAATTTGAGGAAACTAAAAATGAAGAAGAATCAAAGAAGATGAAGGTAACTGGTAAGAAGTCTAAACCAGTAGGAGAAATTTCCAAACAAAGTACTCCTATTGATGTTGCATCTTTCAAACTAATGAGTTATTTTGAAAGGACTCTGGAAACATTAGGGAGAAAGTAGTTTGATAATGTAAAAGAACATTTTGATTCCTTTGATGAAGGTCAAAAACAGGAAGTGGTAAAAGAGGTAATCAATTACCTGTGTCAAAATAACCGGATACCACAAGATATTCAAAAGAGCATTTTTTATTCTTTATATTTAATTCTTGAAAATAAATGGAAGTTGATTATTTATCAGGAACAAGAGATGATTGATAGAATTTTTATTCAATATTTTTCTAAATTGTATCGAGAAGAGTTATTAGCAATGCTTGATAAATATAAAGAATAATTTAATACAAGATCAAGGAGAATGAAGCTTTTGGCAAGAAAAATTTAGGAAGTTGAAGATGATACTCTTTGGGGAGCTAAAGCTATTCAGGGAATGAATGATCAGTTAAAGGGATATCATAATAAACTTGATCAGACTAAGACTGGAGCTCCACCAGAGCTAGATAATGAAGAAATAATTACACTAGATATAGTCTACCCTATCAAGAATAAGGATGACACAAGTTCTCCACCAGTCATATTCGTTGTGGATGAAACTGAAGAAATTCAGGATACTATTGATACAACAGTTAACGACATTGAACTAGTTAAGGAAATAAATCAACAACCGGATATTGTTGGTGAACAAGTAGCAGAGGAAGCACTGGTTATTGAACCAAGTGTGGACATTCAACCACCACCAAGAACACAATATTGAAAGACAACTGCCACCGGTCACTACAACCACACATGAGGAACAAACAAAGAAAGAGAAAACAAAGAAGAAGGTAGAAGAGAAAAAGGATGAAGGAGAGAAAGCAAAGGAGAAGAAGAAAAATGATGATGATGAATCAATCAGCATTAAAGGTCCTATAGATGTGGATAATTTGAGTGTATCTGAATTGATGAAGATTGCTACTGTTATGCAATCCCGAGCTCAAAAGAAGAGGTTAAAAGAGCAAAGAAAAGAAGCAAAGAATATACAGACTGTTGTTGACATCTTGCCAAGTCTCCTACCTGAGACTGATACTGGTAATTTATCTAGACTTGAAGAGGCAACTCATGCCTTAACAACCAAATATTACAGGAAGAGGGGAGAGCAATTAATTTCAAAAATTGATAAAGGCAAGATTGCTTTATCAGTGAATAAAGATCTTTTAAGAATAGATATAGAAACTGGAGGTAAAATTTTGGCTACTATATCTAAAGTTTCATTTTTCTATTCTCATTTGAACAAAAAGTGAGAAGATACAGAAAAGGAACTGGAGAGGATAAGTGATGTGTATATTCTAGTACAGGATTTCGCTTTAAATTTTGTCAAATCGGTTGATGCTTTATAGCACCTGTTAGATGTTTATGATTTTGAACAGGTGAAGCGAATCAGATCCTTGAAAGAGCTGAAGAATCGGTTAATTCCAAAGTTGAAATCCTACAGAGGGCTTACAAGGATTCTGAAGCGGTTTTGGCAACCCCTAAGATGTGCACTGTTGATGCAATGGAAGAATTTGTTGCACAAATTTTGAAAAATGTTGAGATCACTGAGACACTATTAGAAACATGGGATAATGATCTTTCATAGTTGAAGATTCATTTCAGTGACATTTTCTCAAGAATTGCATTGTAAAGACTTTAAAACTCTTACATTTATCTATATATGCAGATTTTGATGATAAACTTTGATGTAATATATATGTATTTTACTTTTCAATTTGGCATTGTTGTCAAAGGGGGAGTAGAAATACGTATGTGATGTAAAACTTTGAATGTACTATTAAGGGGGAATCTGTACATTTTTGTAAGCACACTTAGTTGACACAATTTTTCTAAGTGTTTGCATCAATGCCAAAGGGGGAGATTGTTGGCATGATGATGATTTTTGTATTGGATGACTTTATGTGTTGTCATTGATGGCACACACATGTGTTTTGATTGTCTTAGTTAAGTTAAACCGGTACTACTATTAAGTCTTTGTATTGTAAACCAGTATCATATGTATAGTGTAACTCCAATCGGTATGAAGGTTTCTAAACCAATATATGTACTCAACCAGTATATGCAATCAGTTTTGGTCAATTCCACTATCACCAGTTTCGAGATGCAGTGAAGAGAGACAAGGAGGCGAATGGAGACAATCGGTATGTGAGTTGGAAGCGATCAACACTCAACCGGTATCGGTGTTCCAACCGGTTTCACTGATTGTGTGATGAGTTATCACCGTTCATGATGTGTTACCACCAGTCGACATTTTTTACGGTGATTTGTGATGTGTTATGGAAGATTGTCTAGATACATTGAACCTAAGAAATTGTGTTGAGGTTTAGGAGCCGACATGAAATCTAATGTCTATAAAAAGACATTGTGATGAGTTATTTTTATATATGTAAGATACGAGTTGTGTTATGAGTTAGAGTTGATGTGATTTATTGAATGAGTTGCAGAGTATATTGGTGATACAGTAATGAGTGAGTAGAAAAGGATCTAAACAAGAGGAATGTGATATTCCTAGATCATACCACATGTTGTTTTCTAATCACTACAACAGTTAAATACCCTAACCGGGTAAGCTCCAACAAGCTTCATTGTAGAAATCCTCTAACCAGGTGATTCATTAACTTGGATCTAAATCCTCCACTAAGGTTACCTTTAACGAGGTATAGCTCCTAACAAGGCTTTGGGATCTTTAACATGATTCACTCCTAACAAATCACTTTGTAGACCTTAACCGGTCAGTTACCTATTTTTGTAGATAGTTAACTTGTGAGTTCCATCTCACCGTGGTTTTTCCTAGTTGGGTTTTCCACGTACAAATACTTGTGTTATGGTGAATGTTTTACTTCTTGTGAATGTTTTTATAACACTTTGGATTGCATGCAAAGTCATAAGTAAACTAGTTAAATGTTTTTACCTGTCTGGGATTAAAGTGTTATTGCTTTTGCTATCACTGATTCACCCCCCTCTCAGTGCTTTATAATTCTATCAATACCATATGCATTTATTGGAACAAAGCCAAATTTATACACTACTACCATTTGTGGTCGATCCATGAACCAAAATGACCGCTAAATATTAAGCCTTTTACAAAATATTACTAAAAACATCTGCCTAGACATAAAATTTACCAAAAAATTACAACCATAACAAAATTTGGGCAAAGGACACACAAAAATTCAGCTTCATCCCCTCACTAAAATTGTTCACCTAGACCCTTGTAGTCTCAGTTTCCGTGGGACATTGTCTCAATAGTATTCTATATTGAAGCTTGGACCTTGGCCACCTTGTTTCTTTTTCCCCTCGTGTAACCTTTGTCTCTCAATCTCCTTCTCCCACACAAATTCTTTCAGCACTTCCCACCCAATTAATGCCTCCTCTCATAATTCTTCTCTATCTATTCCATCCTTCCACAAAATGAAGGGCCTAAAATATTCACTCTCTTCTCTAGTGCAATGCCTTCGCGTAGACTCCTTCACTAGCCCTCCCTAGGGGCTTCCTGTTATGTCCTGCATACCTAATCCCCATTAGTTTCCTTGTGTTGAAAATATGGCTTCCTCTTTTGTTGTCTGTAGCTTTGTCTTTGTAGTTTTCCCTGGCAACCTCAGAACCTCGGAGTTTCGAGGTCTCCTTTGTTTGTTTTTGCTTTTTCCTACCCCAGAACCCTGGAGTCCCAAGGTAGGTGTTTGTTTGTTTGTGCACAACCTCGGAACCTCGGAGTCTTGAAGTCGTGCCTTGTCCTTTTTTCGTTGAAGCCTTGGAACTTCAGAGTCCCGAAGTCCAGAGTTCTTTAAGTTTTGTCATCAACCTCGGAACCCTTGAATCCCGAAGTTGTTTTGTCTTTCAACCTTGGAACCCCAGAGTTCCGAGGTCATTTTGTTCCTTTTTGCCTCGGAACCCCGGAGTCCCGAGGTCTTTTGTGTCTTTTTTTACCTTAGAACCCTAGAGTCCTAAGGTCTTTTGCTTGTTTTGCCTGTGTTTTTGTAATTCACCCTGGAATCCCGGAGTCCCGATGTGAATTTTGTTGTCTTTTTTTTGCCACCTCGGAAGTCCGAAACCCCGGAGTTCCGAGGTCTTGTTTAAGGCGATTGTACGGATGAAGTCTAGGGGGTATAAATAAGAGGAATGAACTTTTCTAAGTTTATTTGTGCACTCAAGTTTCTCAGAGCTCCTAGTTGCGACCTCCCGACTTTGCGCCCCCGTGTTGCTAAGTGTCTTGCATTTTTTTCTCACCGGGTTGGTGAATTTTTCTCCCTCCTTGTGATTCTTTGTTTAGGTCTTGTTGTTTCTTCTTTTTTTTTTTTTTTTTTAATTTTATATTTTCTTTTAAGTTTTTTCCCATTTTTTGTGTTTTTCGCGTGCCCTAGTTTACCCAACCCCGGAGTTCTAGATCAGCTCATAATTTTCGGAGTGAAATAGCCCAGACCTTGGAAACTCGAAACTTCAAAGTCTTGAGGTCCTTTCTTATTGGGTCACTGTGTTTAACCCCGGATCCCCGGAGTTTCAAAATATCTTCTTGATGCCCTGTTGATTGACCCCGGAACCCCAAGGTCCCAAAGTTAACTTTTTCTATCTGTCCTAGAACCCCAGAGTTCCAGAATCCATTTGTCTCATCCATCCTAGAACCCCAAAGTTCCAGACTCTATTCAGTTTATCCACCCCGGAACCCCAGAGTTTCAAAGTTTGTTTTTCAAGCCCATCCACCCCGAAACCGCGGAGTTCTGAGGTCACTTGTCTTATAAGGGAGTTATCCATCTCGAACCCCGGAGTCCTGAGGTGGATGATGTTATTAATATTTTTATCTATGCAGTGGATTAATTCTTGATTATTTCTTGCAGATTAGAGCATTTAGATGGACCCAACTTCCAACAAGAGAGGCAAGGAGATAGACAAACTTCCTGTGACAATGAAATATCAATATCAAGGACAAGTGTATGTTTCAAAGTTGGATGATCAGATTAAATGGGTTACAGACATAGAGGTGGGGCACATCGAGATAGAGGATATTAAGACACAATTGGACTGACCAAGCTAGAGGCCCCGCTGAGAAGGATTAAGAGATTAGGCCTGGTGGAGGCAACCATCTTCCCACAGTCAGTCCAACCTCTTGAGTTTATCATGATTGTTGCACAGTTCTATGATGCAGATACAAGAAAGTGCATGAATTCTCATGGTAGGATGATAATTGACTTGTCTGCAAATATGTTAGGATTTGTGTTTGGCATCCCTGCAAGAGATGATGTACTCCTAACCACTGAAGAAGAAGCCCTCGTAGTATGGCATAGTAATATTGCTCCAAATAAGAGACACATGAATGAGAACTGGTTAAGGGAGGAGAGAAAGATAAAGCTAAAAGCCACATATGTGTTGAGGGTGGACTTTAAGGATCCATAGAGAGATTTGATCATCATGTTGAGCAAGGCCTTCAACAAGCTAGATTGCAGGCATTTCCATCCCTGGATGTTCCAATTCATGACCACCATCCTTATAGGGAAACAATACTTCGATTGGGCTCAAATCCTTTTCGACAACATCCATAAACAGATGATGGAAGTACATCAAACGAAGAAGTTCTTTTTCACTTCCTATGTTATTTTGGTGGTTGTCCGAGCAAGTAAATTCTTAGGACTACAGGTACAGGGACAACTGGGAGATGAGGAAGGGCAGAAGAAAGTTTGGGAGCATTACTCACAACTTCCTCGAGATAATGCAAAGGCTCACTTTAGGAGAATCAATGATGCCTTCCTCTTCCCTATTATCATCAAGCTCATCGGTGATACAAGATACAGGATAAACCCTGAAGCAATGGTGATCATCCAAGAATAGGAATGTTGATTCATCCAAAACCAGCGTTCTACATATATCAGGGTCAATGGGTTCACAGGGAACTCAAATCTGTTACCGCAATATTGCAATGACTGCATTATTTTGTTAGAGTATGTCAGGCAAATGCTCGACCTCCAATCCCTGTTGTCCTCAAAACACAAGGCAGGGATAGACATCTCAGTTTCCATAGGCTATTTTTCTTGTTCAAAAATTCAGGTAGCGAAGACGACAAAGCAGGAGCTACAGGATTTAAATTTTAAATAAATTAATTATGCAAGGGAATATTATGATCCATATGGCAAGCTCAAATAGACCATGCCCAAAGAATATGAGGGGCACAAGCCTAGAATGGAGGACTTTTGGGCAAACCTCCAAGACAGTTTTGAGGTAAGAGAAAATAATTTTTATAGACTATCAGTACCTCAGATTAGGGATTTTGAAATAGAAACCAATCTCCCTAAAGAGCTGAGGGATGATGGAGAACTATTTGACTCCATATATAAAGAACAAGAAATTGACAAGAAGCCTCTCTCTCCTATTAGGTGGTCAGTGCATGAAGATACATATATAGATCGAATAACTCAAACAATTATCAATAGGACTAGACAGTGGCTCGGTTTGAGGGTTAGGCGAAGCACTTCAAAAGGGAAGCAAAAGGAATCTACCTTAGGTGTGCCCCAATGAAGGGGTTATAAGGAGTATGCTCACAAAACAAGGTCTAGTTCTCAGAAGAATACCTCAACTGACCCCGATGAAGTGGTTGAGCCTGAAGAAATTACCGATGAATTGATGAAGAAGCTTCATGAGCAAATGAGAAAATTTGAACTATTGAAAAAGGTTGCAGATTTTGGAGTGACATAAGGGATGGGTGTTGTGCCATTAGAAAAGGTTCTTCCTGCGAGAACAAAAATTGGACAAACTCCAGGAGAAGGCGCTCAAGAGAAAGAAGAATAAGGAAAAACAGATGAAGGTGCACCCACTTAGCCTCCATCAACAACTGCATGTTAGGCCCAATATGGAAAGCTAATGTACTGAGATGGGAGGGGTGAATCAGTACTTCAAAACCCTTTATCAACAATGTCTTCACTGTTATGCATAAACCACAAAATGCTATAACATAACATAAAGCTAAAACAAATAAATAACAATCATACATGATTCACTCCATAACACATATATTTTGGTTACGCAAAAACTCTTGGTTAGAGAGAAAAACTGCTGTGGGGATGGCACCCACAACTTCACTATTGCAATAATAAAGGTTGCTTGGTTAGAGCTACATGTTCAGCTATTTCTGATAGCTTACCCTGTCAGGAGTATCAAGATCTTTAGATCTACCTTGCTAAAGGATTTTACAACACTTATTCTAAATGTTGCACCTGGTTAAAGGCTTTACAATTTATAAACTTTGTTAGAGTTTTTTACCCTGTTAAGGTTTCTCTTACAACTTCAAAATATTACAATAAAATCTTTACAAATATCTGCAACTTTACATCTGGAATGTTATAGAAGATTCTATGTGCTCAAAATGAGATTACCTTGCTTATAGCATACCTCGATAACCCATAAAGTAACTCGGTAAACCCTTATATTTACTCTGTTCTTTGACTGTTCTCTGAAATCCTTCTCGGTGACCTCCGTGTCTCTGTAACAGTCATAACACTCATTGCTTTCTTATGTATCACACATGTCTTGCTTCATACACCTCTCTATATCTCTATCTGATCTCAATCCATGCTGTATAAATAGATCTCTTATGTTGGTGATCAGGTTCATTGCTTCAATCTTACAAACATGATTTATCGAATGAATAACTATATAAAATATTTCATTGGTTAGATGACCTTAAAATCATACACAATCTTTAAGTGCAATTTCCAATGTGATAACGGTTCTATGTTCCTTGATCTTGTAACACGTTTTCCCATGTGTGTCTAGATTCAATGAATCTGGTAACATGTTTCACTCGGTGTATCATTGTTTCTGATCGGTAGACATGGAATGTTACTCGGTAGACAGCTCGGTGAATACTGGGCTCTATGACTACTTTTTTCTATAACCGACTGCTCTATGCATACCGACTAAATGTTTCAGTAGTGGTAACCGACTAGAGTATATAGAATGACTTTGGATATAAAACGAATGGCAACTATAATAAGTAGTAACAATCTCCCCTTTTGACATTAGTTGAGATGTTTGACAAAACTACTTTCAAAGTCATAACTCAAAAATCTATATACTTACAAAATTTTGACAAAACTGACAGCATATACTTTTGTCAATGAAATAGTATATTCAGATATACTCCCCTTATCAATATACTGTACAAAACTCTAAGTTTGCATGCTCAGTGATCAATATACTGTACTGGTCGGTTCACTGCTCTTCTTGTCAAAATTAACTGTGCATATGAATACTTTGTTCTGCATGGTATACTCCCCTTGTATACTACATTCCCCTGTATACTTTGATACGATACTCACTCCCCCTTTTTGACAAACATCAAAACTTAGTTACCATTCGGTGGTGGCAACTGGTCAAAAATGGATTTGCACTTCATTCTGGCATCGGTGAGAGCGGCAGAGAGGGCATCCTTAACACTGTCCATGAGTGAATTCTGAGCTGTAATGTCAGCTAATAGTAAAATTAGTCCATCTAAGGTGCTTCCCTCTTTTTGAGTGGATAGGGAGGTAGCTTTGTTGATCTATTCTTGGATGGAGGAAAGATGAGGAATGAATAATGTTTGAAGTGTCATTATGTCCATCCGTATCTTGTGTTCTTCATTCCTGAGTTCCAATTGTTGAGCCATGAGCTTTTGTAACTTTGTATAAAAATTCTGAATGGAATTTGGCTCAGTGGTCAACTTATTTGAGACATCAGTGATCTCTTTCTCAATCACTTCAATTTTATTTTTGATATCTTTAATGAATAAAGAAAATGTACAAAGTTTCTGAAATAAATAAAGAATGTGCTTGAGTTGAGGGGTCAACTTAGCAATAAATTTGACAAGTTTAACTTTGCCAATAGCAGTAGCTTTCTGTACTTCTTCAATCATTTTAGCAGTGAGCTCCTTGTCCTTTAACTTGCTCAAATATTCAGATGCATCTACTCCAGATGTCTCTATCTTGGTTAGGAGTTCATCCAGTTGAATGTGGACGGCGGCATCTTTTGTCATTGTTGCTTCAGGTAGCATATCGGTTAAGAGTGCTTTCACCTTCTAAAGTACTTTATTTTTCTTTTGAATAGCCATTTGCTTCTCCTGTTCAGCTTTGGCTTTGCATAGTTCATCGAATTCAATGAGTGCTTGCCCTTTTAATTTGGATATATCAACATTGGGCAACACTTTTGGTTTTGACAAATCTAATTTGAAACTATGCTTTTTCATTTTCTTTTCTTTACCTTTCATCGGTTGAACTAAAACAATGGCTTGTGAGGCTTGGTGACCCTTGGTAGGTTGCTCGGTAGAGGGAACACTTTGGTCAGTTTCTTTAGCCTCTGTAGCATCCTTTGGTGTCTCTAAGCTTGGTGTCTCGGTTGTAACATTTTTAGTGCTAGAGGGAGCTTGAGAGGTCTGTTCTTGAGAAGTACCTTCTCCTGCTATTGACTTGTGACCTTCTATGCCTTGCTCTGTATCCTAAGGGGCTTCGGTTGAAATAGGCTGATTGACCGGAGGATAGGGCTGAACTTGTTCCAAAACTGATTCACTAGATACAAGTCGGGCATAAGCATTCCCTTCTATCATTTCCTATTCAGGTGCCTCGGTATCCATGATATCTTCATCAACTTTTATAGTGTCAGCGGGGTCTTGCTCGGTGATATCAGGATCTTGCTCGATGACATCAACTATTTCAACTTCAGCTTGCTCACCAGCATTCTTGATTCAAAATATTTCCTGCCATTTTTCTTTGGTCTCATTCTCTACATCCAAGTAAAGGCCATTCATCAATTTCAAGGCTCTTTGCTTGACTAGGAATTTTGTGTGGCAGTTTTTCAGATGTTCGGTGATCTCATCTACCGACATGTCTAGGAAAAGATGTACCAGACTTCTTTCTCTCATTTGTTTCTCTAAGTCCATGGCATAATGATGCAGAGGGTTAGGGGTTTTAGGTGATTTCAAGAAAATATGCTTTTAAATGCTTCACACTCCTTGCAGTTACCTAGTGTTTCCAAGGCACCTTAATGGTTTTAAAAGGGCAAATCTCAATCCACTCTCCACAATGACTCCTAAGGTTGTTAAACACCTATTCCAACCCAATCCAACAAGATTCAACTAGTTTCAAAGGTTCAATTCTTCACCATGCTCTTAAACCCCACTATGTCTGCTACTAGCCCTAGAGCCTTAATTAGGCCACCTGAGGCTGAAATAAATTGTTTTCTCCAATTTTTCCCAAATAACTCCAAAAAAAAAAAAAAATTTCAGACACCCTTTTCGGCTTACTACAACATATCAAAGATTGAGGGTAGGTTGTTTTGGACCGTGCCTTTGCTGTCCTAAGATTGGGACAAATTTGCTTGCCAAAAACCCAAGTTTTACAAAGCAAGTGTAAGAAATAATTCTTCCCCAATATTGAAACTCTCAAAAGTGTTTATTTATGCCTCAAAACTAAGTAATATCCAATAAAATTGGTTCTATGTGCTCTTTTAATGTGCAAACCCCAAAACCCTCACCATTAGGCTCCAAAACCAATGATTTTCTAATTAAGACCTTTCCAATCACTTCCAGGGCTCATTCAAAGTCCCTTCACCATCTCCTTGGTCATATTAACCAACTTAAATCATCAAACTACCCTCTCCAAGAGGTAGATCTTCTGCTGCTATAAGTTTGCTATGCTTCCTACTCACTTCTCCCTCATCAACTCATGGTGTACACCTGTTAAAACACACTTCCTGCAAATTTTTTGGTTAGGATCATAATGTACATGTTAGACAGAGCCTCCTCTATGAGAAACAGGACCTTACATCCATAGAAGGGCTCCAAATTGCATTTTGGGCCTTCAATGCCAATGACACAACTCAGAAAATTTTAGGACAGTCAGCACAAATGACAAAATCTGAGCAAAACCTGCTACAAAATCATTCCAAATCAATTATTACAATTTTTAATGAATGCCCAAGACTTATACCATGAAAGATCAATCACTTTCAAGCAACAAAACACAAGAAATTGCAAGAAAATGAAGGTTTTATTCACTTTTTCTGTTAAATCCGTACAACATCCGTACTGTAGCATCCAACCAAACCAAAATGGAATTATAAGGTTTTATAATACCTTCCCCTAACTTCCCAAACCGAAATCCATCAGTTATTCATGATTAAAATGCTTAACAAACAAGTTTTTTAGCTTTTCCCCCCAAAATGACACTAGCCACTATTTTCAAATTTTTGAATTTAAAACTCTTATGAAATGGACTTCTACCCCAACCTAATGACTTATAAAGGATCAAAATGATTTATCAAATAGTTCTAAACACCTTTGAGACCCTTACCAATTCTATACCCATGAAATCCTATATTTGGTCCTATGGCCTTATTAGGTCCATTAGGACAATTAATCATTACGTTAGGATCATTACAATAAAATGCCATAATTGGCTTCAAGACATCATAATTGAGTCTATTAGACCCATACACCTCCTTGTCATGCTTCCATGGTGTCCTCCAAGTTGTCTTCATGCCTAGTGCCCCTGCACCACATTCTTCCACCTATTATCAATATGCAAATATAATTCATTTGGAAGAGATTTACATACTTCCAATGGGACCAATTAGAAATTCAGTAGTGTGCAGATGACAACTTCTTCTATTTGTCTCTTTTCATCATCAGATCTGGATTCATATTTTACATATCTGAATGATCCAAATCCACCATATTGCTTCAGATTAGCACAAAAATTTTCAACACTATGTACATTTACCTTTGTACTCTTGACAATCTGAAATTTGTTTTTGTCTTCAGATTCACTATCACTAGACTCTTTAGTCAAAATGAGTCTCTGAGTAGATTTCTTGTAAGTTTTTGTACCTTGGGTGTGGCAACATTCTTTGGTTTCTTACTTGGTGATGCTGCAGATACTCTTGTGTTAGGTCGCTTTGCTAGAGGAGTCGGTGATACTTTTGATGTATCATGTTTCTTTCTTTTCAAAACTTTCCCTTTAGGCAATTTGGTGCTCAGTGTTATAGCTGCCTCTTGGGCTTCAGATTCCTCTTCGGTGATGGCTATAGTACCCTTGACAGGTGTGGAGGAAGAACCTTCTCCAAATTTCTCTGTTAATGCCTTGATCGTTTTTGTTGCATTTCTTGTAGCTTTGGGCACTACAATGCTCATTTTTACTTTTTCCTTTACTTCTTCATATGTTCCATACCTCAGCTTGGTAGCATGCCTTGGTAATGTAAGAAAAGCATCTATCTACTATTGTGTGATATCAAAATCAATCTCATAACCCATAGGTGGCAAAGATTGAGTTCTCGGTTCCACAGCATTAACATAGCAGTAATCAGTGTCCACTTTAAAACATATGTCATCCTTGTATTTCTCCACTAACTTGGGTGGAATTCTATATCTGTTATGCATCTTCTCCTGAAACTTGCTGAAATAATCATCCATAACATCATTAAAATTATCACCTAGCTTCTTGATGAAGTCATTGATTTGATGGGTGATTGGTCGGTGTAGCTCCCAAACAACTTTATCGACTGATGGAAAGAATTTCTCAAAATAGAAAAACATGCATACCAGAAGTGATCCAAATTTTAGTTTATTGGCCGAATTGTTCTTCTTTAGCTTCCTTGTGGTATTGAGATTCTCAAACAGGTTTTTCAACAATACCTCGCATAAATCAATTTTCATGCCTTTCTTCACAATTTTATATGCTAAGTTGACTGTTGCACAGGGTACACTGTTTTCCCTTGCTGATTGGAAGAAACAATAACCTATTACTCTAATGGCAAACTTTAGCTCTGCATCAGTGACATTGTTCAATTTCAGTCCCCTGCAATTAGATTCTACTCTGGTTAAACTGATCAATTCCTTCTGTGATATCATTTTCTAAGCTCGGGCATGATCATAAATAGGGTAGTCGGTGATCAAATGAATGATTTCCTTGGTGATCTTAAAAGGTTGCTCTTCTAGCCACATGAAGTCATCATGAACTCTGCTCAGAACAAACTTGACCCATTGGGGTTTGAAGACACGAGGATAGGTTAGGGCTTCGGTCAATCCCTTGATTTTGATGTGTTCATATTTGCTATCCATTTTACCATCGGTACACAATTCATCATATGTGTCTTTGATCTCAACATGACCTAGTTCCTCAACTTGACATTTAGTGAAGAATCTCACATCCTCGACTAATAAAACTCTATCCGAAATGAGTGAAAATGCAATTTTGTCATCCGGTTCAAATGCAATTTTGGGAGTCAAAGAGTATTTCAGTGAGGGCTTTTCAATGTTCTCAACAACAATGGGCATCTGGATCTTAGGTGCCATTACAGATTTCAGATAAATACTAACAAAAGATCCTTAGGGTTTGAAGACTTTCAAACGACAAACGCTTTCTACTTAACAAATAATAACAACTTGATATGATCAGTAAACTATCTTGATAATGCATTGTGAGTGATGTACGTACCTTTGAATTTGCTTCGGAGGAGGTTTGATCGCCTTTGATTCGCTTTGCTCTGCTTTCTTGAAAACTTGGTGAGTGAAAAATGATCACGCAATAGCTTTAAGTATTCATTATATCTCATCGGGATTCGTGCAGTTAGGTCAGAAAATATTAAATGCACTTGGTACCACTACTTCTTTTTATGCTTTTACCGAGTAGACAGACTTCCTGCATTTACCGACTTGACAGGCTTCCAAAATAGTTTGATGAAATTTCAAATTTTCTAATGCATCTTTAATTATGCAGATTTTGAATTAAGTACAAGATAAAATAGGAACTGTTAAGATTTGACCTTTGAGAGAATGCAGTCCCTTCATACCTTTCCAATTAATTTGGAATAGGTGCACCTAGCTCGGTAGATAAGGTGCTTTCTTCATTTGACACAATTTCCTTCTTTTTCCAAATCATCTGTAATTTGCCTTTTATTTCCTCAGTGTCTCCTCTAGGTTGATCTCTGCAATCTTTAGCCAAGTGTCCAACTTTGTGACAATGAAAACATGCCATACCAGGATTTCTCCATGATCTTCGGTTGTTCATTCTAAACCTTATAAAGCAGTTGGCACTTATATGTCCATATCTTCCACAACATTCACACCATATCCTTGTATTGTAATCCCATGGTACTGTAGAATACTGTCGGTAAGGATCTGTGTGAGTTTGGTAGCCTCTAGTATTTGCTCGGTGTGTAGACCACATATAGTTTTTCTGCTTAAACCAACACTCCTCAGTACTATGTCCATGTCTATTGCAGTTTTTACAAAACCCTTTGAATTTTGCCTTCTTATAATTGCTAGTAGACTTTATCCTACATTGGTTAGATGTGTGACCCTATTTGTTGCAATTGTGACAATAACCATTAGACCTAGTGACATTCGGTTGCTTACCTTTTCTGATTTGGCACATGTTAGCAGTGTGACCTTGTTTTCCACGGTAGTTGCAAACAGGCTTCTTTCCTTTGATATTCTTCTTATTTCCAACTTGCTTTGATGATTCTCCTTTCTCGGTCGTATAAATTCCCTTCTCAATAGAGTCTTTTCCTTTGTAACCGAGTCCTGCTTCTTTGTTGGGTCTTCTTGTATTCAGTTGCTCATCCAACATCTTTGATGCTTCATAACTCTTTTTTAGTGTTTCCTTGGATTTCTTTTTTGTTTCAAGTTCATTGGTCAACCTTGATACTTCAAGTTTCAATGCTTGATTCTCATCATCTTTCAGATTTGCTTCATGATGTGCATAGCCCAATTGATCTGACAGATTTTGTTGAATCCCAGTCAACCTTGTGATTTCATCATTGTTTTCAGATACTAATGCTTCAAGCTGTTGTTTTTCTCTTTCTAGATCTCTTACTTTATCTTCAGTTGTCCTTAATGCATCAAGATTCTCAGTCATCTTTGTGCTGAAATGTTCATGTCCTCTTTTCATTGCTTTTAGCTGATCAGTCAGTGCTTTGTTCTTCTCCTTCAGTTCTTCAATCATCTCTTCAGTCTCTTCAGATATACTGTTCTCAGATGATGTTTCAATTTGTTCCACTAACTCTTGAGAGTCCTGCAAATCATCAAATAATCTCCTTCTAACTTTCAATGATTTTTGCATTTGTCTTTGCATGTCTGCAATCACTTGATTAGCATGATCCAACTCTTCTTGCAGATACACAATTTTTTGAGATTGTTTATAGCCTTCCATTGATAAGATCTTTCTCTTTAGCCTGTTAAACCCTTTTCCAAGATTCAAGCTCTGATACCAATTGTTAGGCCCAATATGGAAAGCTAATGTACTGAGAGGGGAGGGGTGAATCAGTACTTCAAATCCTTTTATCAACAATGTCTTCACTCTTATGCATAAACCACAAACTGTTGTAACATAACATAAAGCTAAAACAAATAAATAACAATCATACATGATTCACTCCATAACACATATATTTTGGTTACGCAGAAACTCTTGGTTAGAGAGAAAAATTGCGGTGGGGATGGCACCCACAACTTCACTATTACAATAGTAAAGGTTGCTCGGTTAGAGCTACATGTTCAACTATTTCTGATAGCTTACCCTGTTAGGAGTATCAAGATCTTTAGATCTACTTTGCTAAAGGATTTTACAACACTTATTCTAAATGTTGCACCTGTTTAAAGGCTTTACAATTTATAGACTTTGTTAGAGTCTTTTACACTGTTAAAGGTTTCTCTTACAACTTCAAAATATTACAA
The DNA here is from genome assembly GCF_030272615.1 of Cryptomeria japonica. NCBI lineage: Eukaryota > Viridiplantae > Streptophyta > Pinopsida > Cupressales > Cupressaceae > Cryptomeria > Cryptomeria japonica. The sequence continues at coordinate 43,115,124 of NC_081405.1, read as the reverse complement.
TAAAATCTTTACAAATATCTGCAACTTTACATCTGGAATGTTATAGCAGATTCTATGTGCTCAAAATGAGATTACCTTGCTTATAGCATACCTCGGTAACCCATAAAGTAACTCGGTAAACCCTTCTGTTTACTCTGTTCTTTGACTATTCTCTGAAATCCTTCTCGGTGACCTCTGTGTCTTTGTAATAGTCATAACACTCAGTGCTTTCTTATGTATCACACATGTCTTGCTTCATACACCTCTCTATATCTCTATCTGATCTCAATCCATGTTGTATAAATAGATCTCTTATGTCGGTGATCAGGTTCATTGCTTCGATCTTACAAACATGATTTATCGAATGAATAACTATACAAAATATTTCATTGGTTAGATGACCTCAAAATCATACAAATATTTAAGTGCAATTTCCAATGTGATAACGGTTCTATGTTCCTCGATCTTGTAACACGTTTTCCCATGTGTCTAGATTCAATGAATCTGGTAACACGTTTCACTCAGTGTATATCGACTCGGTGTATCATTGTTTCTGCTCGGTAGACATGGAATGTTACTCGGTAGACAACTCGGTGAATATTGGGCTCTGTGACTACTTTCTTCTATAATCGACTGCTCTGTGCATACCAACTGAATGTTTCGGTAGTAGTAACCAACTAGAGTATATAGAATGACTTTGGATATAAAACTAATGAAAACTATAATAAGTAGTAACACTGCAGCACAATACCCAGTTACTAATGCCCCTATACCACCACCAGTTTATACACCCATAGTGCCTCCCAGGACACAGGCATTTAGGCCTACCCCAGAAACTGTAATTGTTCGTAATGTTGAAACAAATTTTGATCAGCAGGAGGAACATCCTAAGGGGCAACAACCACTTGGAGGGGAGAAAAAACAAAATGAGGCTGAAGATTTGTTGAATGAAAGATTAATCTTAACCCCTCAGGGCCAAAAAGACCTCCTAAAAGAGATAGTTATTGAGAAAGGTATGGGAGAAATGGATAATGATGGCAGGACATTTGGGGAAGAGGTCAGTGATAGGTTGGGAGAGTTGGACAAGCAACAACAATTGAACATTGATATAGCTCTCCACTCTGGTCTAGCTTGCCAAATTGCTTCATCTCAAGGTCCTAAGCACACAGAGGCAGAAGAGAAAGATGAAGAAGAGGAACAGTCAGATGTGCACATCGTGACCGCTGACATAGTTCCTCATGAAGGTGATAAAGACAAGGATGTGCCACAATGGTTGGAATTCACCTTTGAGAGAAAGAAGAGGAAAGTAGTGTTACCATAGGCTACACTACAACAGGCAATCACAGAGGAACCAAGGAAAGTTAAGAAAGCCAAGACTGTGCATCATCTATCAAGAACAGGTTTCGGTGAGGTGGTTGCGGATGTAGCAATTCCTCTGCAGGCATATGGTCAAATCTCCCCAAAGTACCAGGTGTCTCAGGTAAAACTGGGTAAGTAGAGGAAGTGGGGGAGTTAGATACTTTGGAACTGGCTACCAGTGTCGTCAGGGGGCGAATGGAGAAGGAATACACCTCCCATGCATAGATCAAAGTACAGTTGGAGCAGTACAAGTAGTTGTTGGTAGAAATGGGTAAGCCTTTAGATACTTATAAAAATTTTAATTTATCTTCAACCTCATCACTCCCAGAGGGAGAGGTGAAAGCATTGCTTGAGGTAAGATAGTTGGCTGCCACAACAAAATCTTGGGCACAGATAAATGCCTCCAAAATTAGAATATTTTTGCATAATACCATGAAGGAATACAAGGAGGCAGTGCAGGTAGGAGGAGCATTAGCTTCTTTCTCTCAGTAATGGGAGCGGAAGCTCAACATGTTCAACAAACAGTTCCGGGTATTGAGTAAGGTTTTGCGCCTAGGTGAGGAAGTAATCATAGAGGAGGACCTCTTGGGTGGAGACAGTTGTAAGAATTTACAGTCATACACATACATTTTGGAGCTGAAGATGGAAATGCTTTTGCAGTATGTGAAGGATGTAGTAGACATTCGAGTTCCCCTCCTCAAGATGGTACAAAAGTATGAAGATTTTGTAAGACAGTTACTTGGAGTTTTGGGGTTGGGGATAACTAGTGTGGGAGTTATGGAAGAAGAGTAGGTACTCATCCAGTGGGATGCATATGAGGCCCAACATTTGGGACCTTTGGCTTAGTTCACTATCACATTTATGGATAGATTTATATATATTTAGTTACATAATGTCAAGAGGCGACAAAAACAGTAGGGGAGTTAGAGAAGAAAAGAAAGAACGCAGAGGAAGTTTTGAAAAAGTATAAATTCAGAATCAAGCATGTTGTTGATCCTCCTATCGAGGTAGTTGCATGTATCATTAATAATTATAAGTCCTATAAAAAAAGTAGAAGATAAACATATAGTTGCTAAAGATAGCAGGACTTTTGAGAGGATTTTTTGCATGACTTCCCCACTGGTACTCCAACTACGTCTCCAACTCATGTTCCAGTTTTGAGCTAAATTTTGCATGACTACAAAAGCCTAGTTCATACAACATGGTCTTCGTAGTGCTCACCTAACCTCCATTTTGTAGTAGTTAACTAGAGTATAGAGGCAGAAACTTGCAAGTTAACTGTGACTCCTAGCTTTTGAGTTCTTAATTTAGATTAGGTTTATTTCCTAGAAAGTAGGGCAGAAAAATCTATAAATTGAGGAGTTTGATTCATTTGTAAGGGTCCACAAACTGATGATTTGAGGCCCTGGTACAGATGCACCAAGGCAAATAAATTCAAATTTGAAGACCTTTGAGACCAAGGAGGAGGTTCCAACATCAAACAAATTCAATAAAATCAATTATGAGATCCTAAAGCCAATAATGGCTTTTGAAACTAAAAAAATGCAAAAGTTGTCAAATTGTCCTGAAAGTTGTAAAATGTTGTCAAATGTTGGATATTGGGTCAAAACACCCAAAAATGGATTTAGGAGGGTTTAGTTTCATTTGAAATGTAATAAAGAATGAAAATCCTTTTGTTTTTTATGTTTTTGTCAAAGTTGTAATGCATTTTCCAAAGTGCAAATTCAAAATTTCAAAAAGGCAACGGTTAGGAAGAATTTGGTGGGAAACTAGTTTTAAGTGTTTTTGTGTTAAATAAACAATGTAACCAACCATAAGTTGGTTGAACAGTCATAGAGGAAGGTTTATAAATTCATTTTAATGCATTGTACGAAATGGTGAAGGCCTGGTGTACGGACAACATCTAGAAGAGTAATAAAACTCAGATTTTGAATCCATTTCCTGATTTTTTATGAACTTGTGAGGGTTTTATTTGGTATAATTCATATGATATATTTTTAGTGCATTTATTTCAACATTGAATATCTCTGTGAATGATTTGAAGTCACTACTAGATTATAAAATTGGTTTATTGCTGACTGTCCCAAAATTTTGTCACTTTTTCCTTAACAGTTTTGACAAATTTTAATATTATGGACATTCCATGAATGATGTGACTCTGATTCTCATGGAGTGGCTATAAAATGACATGTACAATATTTCCTAACAACTAAATGTGCAGATAATAGGGTTTAAGAGAGGTGATCACCATTGTTTGCTTGGAAAGCCTAGTGAAGAGGCTAGGTAGAGTGAGGGTTGGAGAGATCTACCCATTGGAGGGGTATATTTTATGATTTGTATAGTTTTATGTTGGATATATAAAGGTGAAACAATATCCAATCGATTCTAGAAGTGTATGGAAGTGTGAGATTGGAGAAACCCTTGATTTTAGGGCTTTTTGATGAAAATTTGGGGCTTTTGGGGTTAGAGGCCTCACAAACTGAAATTAATTGTGGATTCCTTCATTATTTATCATTTACTAAGATTTTTTTGAGGTTAGAAGTACCCATCAGTAATATTTCTTGTAGTTGCATTGTTAATCCACCATTTTAGTTGCTTGAAAATGAAGGACAATCTAAAAAAAGCAGATACGTTCCAAAACAACTTGCTAAAGGCTTTGAGTATGTTATAGAAAAGACAAAAAGGTATCCAAGTATCCATTTTATTTGTCTGGTCTTTTGGAATTTTTTGGAGTTATCATCAAATTTCTCTCGTTGTTGCACTAGTTGGGATTCTAGGCCTAGAAGGAGCCAATTTGGAGTTTGAGCATTTAGGTATCAAATAGAAGACTAAAACCAGTTGAATCCTTTTACATTAGACCTAAGAACATATTCTAAGTCATCATTTTCTTTAGGTGAAGTCTTGATCCATATTTGGTACATTTGAGACATTTAGGGTGTTTGTAGGCTGAAGGAAATTTGCCATTTCTTACCTTGATATCATACAAAGTATTCATTACCTATTTGGGAATTGTTTCATACCACCATACCTCTGCCGAGTCTGCATCAGGCCCACTTAGAAATTTCTAGATTATTTTTCAGATTGTTATGAACTTGAGTTATTTTTGTTACCCATTCTTTGAAATTAATACAAGAAGCAACTTATAGATTGCCTGATTTATGCATATGTTCTATGAGTTTGTTCTTTGTGATCCGGTAATGTCTATTATTTAAAATTAGCAATGTGTTCTGGTCTTTCGTTTATTGTTTTATGACTCATGCTACACACGTAAGTGGTGTATGAGAATTACTGGGATAGACAATATTGTGGTGATATTCTTTCCATGAGTCTGTAAGGTTGCTGACTTTGCAGGTTTATTGGAGGTCCGTTATTGAATGCTGATTTGGATAATATTTGATGATTTTTGGATTGCAGGGTACTAATTAAGCAGTTCGTTAAGTTGTCATTGAATTGGTTTCACTGTTATTTTCTTGTTTCCCTATCTCTTGCAATTTATTTCTGGAAGAATTTTTTTTTTTTTTTAAAGGAATTTAAGTGATTAACTATTATTGGGATCTAGTTTTAACCAGTATGCCCCTTAATAGGTACAACCACAGCAACCATTGGGCTGCCCATCACCGTCGAGACCCGACTATAGAGACCTTGGAGTGATTAGTTCCCCAGAACTTATTGCTTTTCAGGAGAGGTGGTGAGTGTTCACATTGTCTACTTGACTATTGGCGAGTGTGTCAAAACAATTGTCAACACTTCCCTTGCTAAAAGAGACTTTAACACAAAGAGATAACCCTTTGGAAGACATGCTCATAGCACCCATTCTATCTCCTCCTTGGTACCCAATTCCAAACCCCATGCAACTACCATAGACACCACATCACCATTGGTATAGAATCTAAATTTTGATTTCATGTGGTCTTCTCCAAGTAGTAAATCCAAAATTTGGATGAAAATGGGCTCCTCATGCTTAAAAATGTTGCCCAAGCGTTTCTCATAAATCTTGTCCAAGAAGGCCAACTATTATTTTATTGACAATAGAGTCAAATTTGCTTCCATGATCACCTCCTTACACTAGCTAGACATATATTTTGTTAATTGTAACTTTTATTCACAATAATAATTGTATCCTTCAAATATTAACACATTACCTTATTTACAAAAAGTATATCTCTTCAGTACTAAATCACACATTTCTTAAAAACTTTTTTTCTTTTTAACAAATCGCATTCCTTTGGGTTGCACCTTTTGAAGGAACTAACTCATAATAAATCCATACCTTCTAATCTTTGTTTTATTCATTTTTGTCTTTTTTCTATTTTTTGTCTTATATTATTCTTTCTTAGGAATCACAACATCTAATATCTTCCTCATTTGCACTTTCATTATATTTGCCTTAGGAATCTCTTTTCATTTATATATCCTCACAACTATAGAATCACTACCCTTGTAGTTGTAATTTATCCTTATTTTCTTCATCTATTGTACTTAATTATCTTGGTCAGTTATATTAATATGAATTGCTTGTATTTCATAATGAGTTGGTCAACAATTTAATATTCATTATGAATCAACCAACATATTTTTTAAGGAATCACACTTAGTAGCAATCATGTTCTTTCTAATTGTTGTATTGCATGTTTAGTTTATTGCCTCTATTCAAATGTTGATTGTTGCCTTGTAATGATATAATATAAATCACTACAATTATAATCACTAAGTTTGTTTTCTTTAATAAAATTGCTACTTTTGCTGACTTTGGATCTTTTAGGTAAATTGCTATCTATACTTAGATTATTGCTCATTGTCTTCTTTGTTGGAAGCTCCTCATGTCCTGTGAACCATCACACACATTTTATAAATGTTTGAACCTATTCAACATGCATTTATTTTGCTATTGCAAACCACAGTGCCCTCGAAGATCATGTCATATGGAGTTCCATATCATGGAAGTTTTTTCCATCATAAACTTTACCATTCTATAGATTGTTTCTTATAGTCAATTCATCTTCTTAACATTCATGAAAACTTTGTCTTCTTAAACTTTGACATAAATTATAATAGTTTATTTCATTCATAAAGATAATGAATATCTTATTGACATCAATGAAAAACTTCCCAACAATATTCCCCTTTGTCATTGATGGAAACGTAATATTCTTTCCTTTCTCTAGCTCTCCCCCATTCTATATCTCACCCCTTACGACATCAATGGCAAAGGGATGTTCATGAAAATATTTAACCACAAATGAAATCACTTAATAACATATTTTTATCAAATGTAATAAGCATATACTTCTCCCCTTATAGGAGATTCTCTAATGCTTGTCCTTGCTTTAATACTCCTCTTTCTCTATTTATTGATCCTTTGTATTCTAATTTCCTTGGGTGACATGCTCCTTCTATACAAGAATTTGAATTTTACAAGTTAGGAACTTGTTTAGTTATCCCATTACTTTCTTATGCACTTAAAAATATTCCTTCTTTATCCATGGTTGTGTGATAAACCCGGATTTATCACTTGATGTAAATTTGCTAAATAATGTTAATATACTAAAGTAGAAATAAATCACTAAATACCATTAATTTATATTAAATCATTTATTTATGTTAAATCATTTATTTATGTTAAATCATTTATTTATTAAAGTTCAATATAAATAAATGATTAAAAGTATTATTAATTTAAAGTGATTGATTAACTTATATGTTAATAATTAATATGTAAAATAATATAGAAAAGTATTATTAATTTAAAGTGATTGATCAAAATAAACTATTGAAGTAAATGGTGACATAGTATAGGGAAGGACACCACGGTGCCCCCCCCCACCCGTGGGAAGTGGTGGGACAGGGGTTGCAGGCTGGGCTGCGACCACCATCACGCCCCTTCCTGCGGAAGGGACCCCATGGTGGGTTGCGACCCTCCCCCTCCATGGGGTATAAAGAAAGGCCTCCATGAAGCGCAAAGGAGGTAGCAAGTATGAAGGAGAGGACTTCAGGTGGAACTACAGACTCCCATATGCAGATGACCACTATAGTTTGTGAAAGGTATATATGTGTGTGGACGTGTGTGCCACACACACACATATATATATTAAGGCATATATATATATATATATATATATATATTACTAATGTTTACTTATATGTATGTGGCAATAAATATAGGTACCCATGCCAAATATTTATGTATATCTAGGATCAATAAAAAGGATAAAAGAATATGTAAATGTAGACATAAATTATGGAATGGAAAATGATAATGAATTGTAAAATGTAATATAAAAATGTGATTATATGATGGAGGCTATAGGGAGGAAATTCCCTTAGCCTAATGGAGGGATTATGATAATCCCTGGTAGGCAGTATATACTGAATATCTATATGCATATATGTATGGCTTTGTTGACAAGTTCATCCAAGAAGAGACGGATCTGGTCAGTCCTCTCTGGTAGACTTAGATGATAAGATGCATCATCCAAGGCAAGGAATTGATCATGTGTGATGGTATTCCTTGGTATGGCTTGGGTGTAAGAAAATACATCCAAGACATGAATCTAATTAACCTTCGATTTCCTGGTATGGCTTGGAACCAAGATGGGTTCCAAGAAGGCGAGCTTCACAGCCGCCTAAGGACATGTCCCATCTCTGCACTCGTATCCTTTTGTATTAAATAAGAATTGAGATAGTGTTAATTAAGTAATTGAATTTTAATTGCAAATTAGATTATATATATTTGTTGTATTCTAACAATCTGTTTTGCAGGGCAGTGATCTCTAACAAGTAGGGACATTACAGTGGTATCAGAGCATAATCCTGCCAACCTATGGGAAGGATTCTTAGTTTATGATCACATATCGGAGAAAGAAAGGCACGAAAGCAATGGCCGATCAATTAGACAAACAACTTCAGACTTTCATGGAGCAAACCAATGAGAAATTTGAAAGAATGAGCCAATTAATCTTCCACAGTACAAACAACAACAATAGAGATATTCCAAACCCTAGAAGAGAGACACACTCTAATCACGTCGATAACGAACGATCTCCTCAAAGTTCTAGACAAATAATTCCCAAATTTCTTCCTAGAGAGGAACATGTGGGGGATGAAGAGGAACCAGCCACACTTGGGGTGGAAGGAATTGCCCAAATTTATGCTAGATTAGAGCCATAAGTTCAGAGGGCGGTTTCCTTCAGGGACTTCTGTGAGTCCAAGACTAATGAAGGTAGAAGGATAAAACCTATGGGTAAAGACCTGAAAGCTAAAGTCAACAAAATGTCCCTATCATGCTTTAATGGGTCAGGGAAGGATATCTCCCAAGATTGGGTTCAAAAACTAGATACATACCTTTCATACAACCCCATAACCGAAGGAGATGCTATAAAATTTGCCATACTCCATTTAACCGGAGCAACCCATAATTGGTGGCATAATGGTCTCATTACCCTAGGACAAAAAATATCTCCACCTACAATGAGTTTACTCAAAAGCTCATCAGCTAGTTTGACCATAAAGACTCCGAATGGTACTTCCAAGAGTTAACACACCTTAATCAATCAGGAACAATTGAAGACTATATAGACCAATTTCAAAACCTATCAGTAATGGTCCTCGACCTATCCCAGAGAATGATTACTTACATGTTTTTAGAAGGCTTGAAAGACTCTATTAATTTTTTTGTAAAACCCTTGGAACCACAGAATTTAGTAGAGGCCATTAAGAAAACTAGGATGGTCGGATTTAGTGCTCCCAAGAACACCTCAACCAAAACATCACATAGGAATGAGGGACCGTCGGGAGAGGCCCTGCTGCTTTTGCAAGAAACCTTGGAGTTTGAATCACCAATGTAAGGAGAGAGAAGAACTCATGGAGAAAGGGTTATGTTTCAAATGCAAGGCCCCATGGGGGAAAGGCCATGAATATAAAAGAGGGCAGTTAAATAACACAGAAGAAATACGGAATGAGGAAAGACCCTATAAAAGGGCCAGGTTTGAAAACAACGAACCAAGTACCTTGGTAGTCATCACTCAAGGAAGTGAGAATAAATGCTTCAAACTCAAAGGGACTATCAAAGGACATAAAGTAATCACATTGGTAGACATAGGAGCCTCACATGACTTCATTAGCAAACACTTAGCAATAAAGAGAAGGTTAAAAACTCAAGAGTTTGGAGGGTTTGAAGTAATCACAGGCAACAGAGTCATAGACAGGTGCACTAAAATTATAGCTCAATTGGAAGTCACCCTGGGGGGCATACAATTAAGAGGAACTTCTTTGTGGTGAACCTAGAGAATGACATCATTTTGGGGATGCCATGGATAAACTCATTGGGATGGTTCACCATGGATAGTCCAAATCAAGAGATATGCTTCCAACATGAAGGGGAATAGATAACATTAAAAGGAATTCCCGATGGCTCTCCAAAGATAGTATCATGTAATAAAATGGAGAAAATCCTTAGGCATGATCAAGGAGAGTGGGTCGCCCAATGTATGGTATTGGATAAATCTCTGACCGAAGGTCAAATCATTCATAGTGATATACAACCCATCCTTAGGAGACACAAAAAAGTCTTCAAAGACATTCCCCCGGGATTACCCCCAAAAAGGGGATTTGAACACTCCATTGAATTAGAAGAAGGAGCAAAACCTATCATTATCACTCCTTACTGCCACCCCCACAAATTCAAAGAGGAGATTGAAAAAACCATAAAAGAATTATTAGAAATGGGACACATCCAACAAAGTAGCAGCCCCTTTGCTTCATCAGTAGTATTGGTCAAGAAGAAAGACGGGACGATGAGAATGTGCATAGATTATCGGGCCCTGAATAAAAAGACTATAAAAAATAGATACCCTATTCCGAGAAATGACGAACTAATGGATGAACTACATGGAGTAAGATATTTCTCTAAAATTGATCTAAGGTCAGGATACCATCAGATTAGAATGAGGGAAGAAGATGTTCCCAAAACAACATTCAGATGTCACTATGGACATTTTGAGTTTTGGGTTCTACCATTTGGTCTCACTAACGCCCCAGCCACCTTTCAGTCATGCATGAATTATACATTCAAGCAATAGTCGAGGGAATTTCTCCTAATATTCTTTGATGATATACTCATTTACAGCAAGACATGGGAAGAACATCTCCGACACATTAAGGAGGTATTAAATATTCTTGAGTCTGAATCCTTATATGCTAAAGTCTCCAAGTGCAAATTTGGGATGAAAGAAATCATCTACCTAGGACACAAAACTAGTGAGGCTGGAGTAAGTGTGGATGAGGAAAAAATCAGGGCCATCAAGAAATGGCCACCCCTAGAACCTTAACACAACTAAGGGGGTTTGTGGGACTATGCAGCTACTATAGACGTTTTGTAAAAGGGTTTTCCAGGATATCAGCACCCCTCACCAACCCAACTAAGAAAGGAGCCTTCACATGGAATGACCAAGCCCAACGGGCTTTTGAACAACTTAAAATAACCATGAGCTCATGTCCAGTATTAGCCATTCCCGCTTTCTCTATACCTTTTGAACTACAATGTGATGCATCCAGGGAGGGAATTGGGGCAATCCTCATACAAAAGAAACACCCCTAGCTTTTGAGAGTTGTAAACTTACCGAAGCGAAAAGACACTACTCTATCTATGACAAAGAAATGTTAGCCATAATGCATGCCTTGGCCAAATTTTGCCAATACCTCGTATGTGGGAAGTTTGGTGTGAAAACCGATCATAACAGTCTACGCTTCTTCTTGAGCCAAAAGGACCTTAATGATAGGCAACAAAAATGGGTGAGAAAAATACAAGCCTATGACTTTGATATAGAATATGTAAAAGGGGTGAATAATAGGGCAACAAATGCATTATACTGAAGAGCCCACCTCAATGCCCTTACTAGTATCTCAAGGGACTGGAAGGAAGAAATCCTTAATGAATATGACCAAGATCCATAGGCAAAGGAAATCTTAGAGGGAAACCTTCCCAATCAAAGATTCTAAAGTTAGGGGAGACCTCATCTTGTACAAGGGAAGGGTATATTTGACCCCTCAGACCAAATTCAAAAACAAAATCCTAAAGGAATTCCATGATAACCCCCTGGCAGGAACATCAAGGATACTATAAAACTTATAAACACATAAGGGAAAAGTATGCAAGGAAATACCAACAGAGAGATGTCCAAAAATATGTACAAGAGTTCCTAACTTGTCAATGCAATAAAACCGAACTCACCCACCCAGCTGGATTGCTTCAACCATTACCTATTCCCAAAGAGAAGTGGGAGAGCATTTCTATGGACTTCATAACAGGGTTGCCAAGGACACAAGGAAAGGATAGCATTTTGTGGTGGTAGACAGACCCACGAAGTATGCCCATTTCCTTGCAGCCTCCACTGAATACAAAGCCTACCAAATAGCCAATCTATTCTTCAGGGAAATTTTCAGACTCCACAGACTCCGTCTGAATATTGTCAGTGACAGAGATAGCAAGTTTATTAGCCAATTTTGGTAGGAACTCTTCAGAATGGCAGGAACAATCTTGACCCCTAGTATCGGTTACCATCCTCAACTGATGAGCAAACATAAATAGTGAACAAATGGATAGAGGGTTATCTAAGGAATTATGTTACAGGGCAACCGACCGCTTAGGTCAAGTGGTTACACCTAGGAGAACATTGTTACAAAATGACACATCACATGTCAATAGGGATGAGTCCTTTCCAAGCTTTGTATGGTTATAAGGCCACAAACTTTAGAGAGTTAATAACCCAAGAAAGCAAGGTACCAAAAGCACAGGATTTTGTTCAACAGAGTAGGGATATCATGAAGACCTGGAAAGAAAATTTACAACAAGCCCAAAATCAACAAAAGATCTATGTAGACAAGAAACGTACAGAAATGACTTTTGAGGCTGAAGATCTGGTGTTTTTAAGGCTACAACCTTATAAACAATCTTCCCTCAAGAAGAATGGGGCTGAAAAATTGAAACCCCGGTTCTATGGACCCTACAAGGTAATTCGAAGGATTGGGGAAGTAGCTTATGAAATAGAACTCCCCAAAGAGAGTAAAATACATAATGTGTTCCATGTCTCTCGACTCAAAAAGGTTCTCGGGCAACACTTGTCTCCATGCAGTGAACTACCTCCCCTAGATGATGAAGGGAAAGTCACTTTGTACGTTGAGATCATCCTGGACACACGGAAAAAAGAGCTTAGGAACCGAACAATTACCGAATACCTGATTAAATGGAGGAATCTCCCAAATGAGGATGCTACTTGGGAAAAAGAGGAGGATCTAAATATGCTTGAGGACAAGCAAAATTCAGACGGAGGGACTGTGATAAACCCAGATTTATCGCTTGATGTAAATTTGCTAAATAATGTTAATATACTAAAGTAGAAATAAATCACTAAATATCATTTATTTATGTTAAATCATTCATTTATAAAAGTTAAATATAAATAAATGATTATAAGTATTATTAATTTAAAGTGATTGATTAATTTAAATGTTAATATTTAATATGTAAAATAATATAGAAAAGTATTATTAATTTAAAGTGATTGATGAAAATAAACTATTGAAGTAAACGGTGACATAGTATAGGGAAGGACACCACGGTGCCCCCCCCGTGGGAAGTGGTGGGACGGGGGTTGCAGCTTGGGCTGCGACCACAATCTCGCTCGTTCCTGCGGAAGGGACCCCGTGGTGGGTTGCGACCCTCCCCCTCCACGGGGTATAAAGAAAGGCCTCCGTGGAGCACAAAGGAGGTAGCAAGTACGAAGGAGAGGACTTCAGGTGGAACTACAGAATCCCATCTGCAGACGACCACTACAGTTTGCAAACTTCAACCGCAGGTTGTGATCTGCATACAGGTAAGAGGTGTTAAGGGTCTTAAGGTATATGTGTGTGCCACACACACACACACACACACACACACACACACACACACACACACATATATATATTACTAATGTTTACTTATATGTATGTGGCAATAAATATAGGTACCCATGCCAAATATTTATGTATATCTAGGATCAATAAAAAGGATAAAAGAATATGTAAATGTAGACATAAATTATGGAATGGAAAATGATAATGAATTGTAAAATGTAATATAAAAATGTGATTATACGATGGAGGCTATAGGGAGGAAATTCCCTTAGCCTAATGGAGGGATTATGATAATCCCTGGTAGGCAGTATATACTGAATATCTATATGCATATATGTATGGCTTGGTTGACAAGTTCATCCAAGAAGAGACGGATCTAGCTGGTCCTCTCTAGTAGACTTGGATGATAAGATACATCATCCAAGGTAAGGAATTGATCATGTCTGATGGTCTTCCTTGGTGTGGCTTGGGTGTAAGAAATTACATCCAAGACAAGAATCGAATTAACCTTTGATTTCCTAGTATGGTTTGGGTGTAAGAAATTACATCCAAGACAGGGATCGAATTAACCTTCGATTTCCTAGTATGGCTTGGGTGTACGAAATTACATCCAAGACAGGAATCGAATTAACCTTCGATTTCCTGGCATGACTTGGAACCAAGATGGGTTCCAAGAAGGCAAGCTTCACAACCGCCTAAGGACGTGTCCCAACACTGCACTCGTATCCTTTTGTATTAAATAAACATTGAGATAATGTTAATTAAGTAATTGAAGTTTAATTGCAAATTAGATTTTATATATATATATATTTGTTGTATTCTAACAATCTGTTTTGTAGGGCAGTGATCTCTAACAAGTAGGGACATTACAGGTTGTTAGATGAAGATCATCCTTTTGATATCTTTGACATTATCTTTATTAATATAGAATATCTCTAGCTACTTAGATGGTAACTCTTCTTTTCACAATCTTCGAGACCTTCTATAGACTATGAAGATATATCTATTTCCTAGTGTTTCTCTCATTGAAAATTTCCTCCCTTTTTTATTACCTTCAAGGAAATATACCCCTTTCTATTGCTAATAGATTTGGATTGCTCATATGAAAACTCTCTTGATCCTTTGTGGAATTCATTTCTTTTCATACTTATGTTTATTTTCAAGTTTCCTTTTGTAATTCTTTTCTTGACATCAATATCTTCATTCTCTCTTTATTGTAACTCTCTTTGACATTAATGGTGAAGAGATACTCATAATACTTTCATCCATGTCTTCTATGACATAATTACATCAAAAGGGACTCCTTTAATGTGAAATTGAACATAAGCATCCAACTTTTCTTTATCAAATTTCTTATTCTTTTGGCAACATATGCTTGACAAAAGCAAATATATAAGCACACTTCTTTGAATTGTTTCCATCTACTCATTAAGTTAGCCTTACAAATATCTTTATTTCTTTCATTTCTCTCCTTAGGGATGAAAAATAATGTCATCCTTAGCTCCCCCTGAATTCATGCTTCTCCTCAAATTTATGCATGAGGTGCATAATTCTCTTGTTTCCTTCTTCATACCTTAGTAGGCTTCCTTTTTGTTTGTTCATGGTATCCTTCATTTTGTACTCTCGAGGAGGTTTTAAAAAACCACTTCTACAATGTTGTGCTATATATGTCCTTAGTTACTACATTTTTAGCATATAACAATGCAATTCACTTGAGGATGATATGAATTATAAGTTCTTTTGTGTTCTACGTTCTCTTGTCTTGTGACAAAAATTATTTCGTGTGAAACAATAGCCAATGAAAGGGTGATAGATTTGCCTTTGTGTATTTTTTTATGGAAGTGTTCTTCTTATCCTTTTGATGTGTACTTTCGTTCACTTTTCTACATTCTCCTTTGTTAGCATAACTCCTTGGCTTTTCTTCATTAGTTTTTCTTGATGAACCCTTGGATTCTTCTTCTCTTGACTTCTATTTTTCTTCATAACCAAGTCCTGTTTCGTTTGATGGTGTTCTTTGGGTATTGGTGATATCACCTAGAATTTTAGAGCTCTTATCAAATTGAGGCTAGTGCTGATCATGGTGGTTATCTTGTTTAATTCCTTCCTTAGAGAAACAATCTTAGATTCTAGTTGTTCACATGTTTCTTCCCTCATCTTTAATTGAGATCTAATTGCTTCCTCAATTTTCTTTGCTCCCTCAATTTGAAATTTCAAATTTATGACTACATTTTCTAATTCTTCAAGTGATTTGGTCTTTTTCCATTCTTCTTGAAATAGGTGGTTGTACTTTAAATTCTTCTTCCAAAGTCTCTGAATTTCGTCTATGGCTCGATAGAGTTCTTCTTCAAAACTATCTTGATCATCATCTTCATGATTAGATTTGATCTTCTCATCTTCACGTGAGTGCTTGTTTTCTTTATCATTGCCTTTTCTTTCAAATTTCATAAAAAATATTTCTTCTTTATAGTTGACTCAATCACTTTTATTGGATGAACTATCATCTCTATAAGCATAGAGACTCTTCTTGTAGTCATAGGAATTCTTCTTTTTATTGTATTTATCATACTTGTGATCATATATGTTTTAATTCCTTGGGTAAGACTTTTCTTCATTCTCACTGTCACTTTCTCTTAAATGTCAATAATCTTTAATAAAGTGTCCAACTTTTCCCCAATTAAAGCATTTAAATATTTTTTTTCCTTCTTTCTTCTTAACTTTTGAACAAAAATAGCTTCCTCCATCTCGGTTTCTTCTTCAAAACTCCCACTTGGCATAGCTTCTTTATTCTTTAATTTCTTTGTGGCTTTGAATGTTGTTTCACCTTTTGATGCACCCCCTTTTCCTATCCTCATTTTGTATGTTGTAAGGATTCCACGTAATCTATCCATGGTTATTTTATCCAAGTCCTTCATTTATTCTATAGTGGAGACTTTGGCATCAAATCTTTCAGGGAGAGACCTCAATGTCTTTTGAACTATTATTGATTCTTCTATTCACCAAGGCCCCATATGGTATTAACTATCTCATCAACTATAAGTAGATAGCCACAATGTTTTCTTCATGCAACATTTTGAGGCTTTTAAATTCCCTTTTATAGATTTGAAGTTTTGATTTCTTCACTTTGGTGTCCCCTTCATAGATTTTTCTCAATTTGTCCCATTTATTCTTGGTAGATTTGTTAATCCACATAAAATTACATTAAAACCTAAAATTGCATTTTTTGTCCTTGCATCACTTTCATATGTCTTCTTTCTTGCTTCATCTATTTGAGGAGTTGATGGAGCTCTATATCCATTTATCATTAATTTTCAAATTTTAAAACCTAGGGCACTTATATAAGTTCCCATTCTTAGGCTCCAAAAAGAATACTTTATTCTACTGATCAATAGAGCTTTGTTTGAGTAAAATCCATCTCATCCACCTATGCGTACTCCTCTTTTAGATCTTCCTTCTAGTAGGTTAGACTAATTTGAAGGAGTTGACTCTAATACCAATTAAAGAGCACACAATTATATTGAGGGTTGGGGGGTGGTGGGTGGTGAATTAGTATAATAACAACTACCAAATTTAAACGTTATCGATCATAATAGCATCATTTACCTAATTTTAATAATCGTGCATGTGAGAAGAACATAATAACACAATATTTATGCGAAAACCCTTATTGAGAAAACAACAAATTACTTGCTTCATACAACGATCTTATAAATTTTGTTGACTAAATTTACTAGAGGAACCAAGCCCTCATTCAAATTTCCACCTTATCAATGTTGTTTCTTCAAGGAATGATGGATAACCTTTTTCTCCATAACTTTTGCTATAAATCTCTTCATCAAATTGCTATAATTTCTTCCACAAATATGCTATAATCTCATTCTCAAATATGCAATGCCCTCTTTTTCAAACTGCTATAATCTCTTCCATGAATCTACTATAATCTCTTCAACAAATTTGCTATAATCTCTTCTTCAAAATCTGCAATGATCTCATCATATTCTTCTCATCAACTATGAAGTAATCTTCTCATAGATTGCTCTCTCTAGATCTAATGTATATACTTGATTGATCTGCACTGTACACTCACTACATATATCCCTCTCCTCTTTTTCCAATCTCTATATACGTCTTTATTTACAATGGTCATTACCCTTTGAATACGTACTTCATAGAAGAGACATTTCTTTTGTTAATTGTAGCTTTTATTCTCACTTATAATTGTATCCTTCAAATATTAATGTATTCCTTTTGTAGAAACCTAAAATTATCCTTTAATTAAACAAATATTTATTATTTATTTAATTATTTTTCTTAATGTCTTCTATTAATTAAATAAACATTTTTATTTATTTAATGAATTTGTTAAGCTTCTTATTTATAAATTAAATATATTCCTTATTTAATGGTCCCACTTCTCTCTTGGATTAAATAAGTATTTTATTTATTTAATTTATATAGCCCTTCCTCTATTAGTTAAATAAATACTTTTATTTATTTAATTAATGCACTTAGCATTTTCCTCTTTTATGTTGGAATCCAATAACACTGAGAGGGGGGGGGGGTGTGAATCAGTGTTCTGCCGATAATGTTAGTTTTCAATGTATTGCTTATTAACCGGTTAACAATAAATAAAATTAAAGTGCATACACCATATAACACATAAAGAGACAACAACATAACACTAATATTTATATGTGGAAAACCCTGCAAAGATAAAAACCATTGTGGGGCTAGTACCCACAATATCTATATACTTGATCAAGGTATACAAATATTACATAAAGGGGATTGCACATGCAATCATGCCAACTGCCTAGAGCTCACTGCTCAACACAAAATGAGAAGTCTCACTGACTTACATAGTACTACAAGATGATTGTAAACAAAAATAAACTCATAATATGCATCTAACCATGTTGGATAAGTTTCGGTTCATGCTCTGATAACCTTCACTGTGTACCAGTTTGTTGATGCTCTGTTATGTCCTGTTTTGCTACCGGTTAGGCTGTGCACATGAAACTGCACACAAAATCTTTCATTCGCTGACCAAAATGCATACCAATAACCTTTGAATAATTCACAACCAAAATCGCATTCACGCAAACTTATTAATCCATTGCTGAAAGGATCTCCTTAAATATCCTTCTATCTTCCAACATGTCAGCTTCAATGAAAAGTATAATCCTGTCGGCTATCGGATCATAATGAATTTCAAACATAATCCCAATGATCATATTGGCCTTCACACATTACCATAAATTCCATGAAAGAAATAATCGAGGCCATAAGATCTCCTAGTCGGGTCCTATCCATTACTGGGTTCCAAATACACATTACTGGGATCAAAACTTAGCCGGTTGTGAAGCAAAGTGATTACCGGTTAATTGTAATGAATGTTGGTTAACCCAAATAAAGCAAAGTGATAAAACAATGAATCCAAATGGAATATATTTACACCTGAAAATGAGTTCCCATGAGTTGCCATCAATGACAACCCAAAATGCCATTAACTCTTACCAGATGAGTGTCAATTGCCAACAATCTCCCCCTTTGGCATTGATGGCAACACTCATGTGAAAAATGGTGTTGTCACTAAATATGTGCATTCTCCTGACCTCTACATGAATCTGCTATATACATTTGATGCTCTCCCTAAGTATTATATACATTTTTCACTTTATTTATCCCCCTTTGACATCAATGACAAAGTGGAGTGCCCACAAATAATTATGTATAGTTATAAACATAAGCCAATTCTATACAAGTTTCAAAATGTCTGCATACATATACTTCAAAAATGAAAAGTAGGTATCCCAACCTTACTTAAGGGAGTCAAGAATGGGGATGAATCCATTCAAGAAACTGGCATAATATTCAATTTCTTCTAATGTAGTGGGATCCTCCTTCTGCATGTTAGAAATACATTCAGTCTTATGAAACAATAAATTATCCAACTGGGGACCAATGAGATTGCAGAGCTCATTTTCTCTCTTTCTTATAATGTCCCTTTCCTTCTCTAATTTCAAAATTTGATCCATAATTGCCAAAATTGGACCATCCAAATAACTTGTTAGGTTAACTACTGGGTTGTAAGAGCTGGAAATCCGAGTCAAATTATTCCTACAATCTGACAGTTGCTTGTCTATAGGGGTTGTGATATTATCAAAATCTAGACAAGTCTTATATACTCTACCTCCCTCCGCCAATGTCGCATCAATGAATTGCAAATAAGTTTGGAGTTTCCCCTTGTCAAACTTAATCATTTGGAAAAATGTCTGCTTCCGAGCCTCAACAAATTTATCTTTAGCCTTTGTTAATGAAATTTTCAGTAAAGAATTATAATGCTTGAGAATTAAATAATGATCTCCTCCAATTTACTGGATGAGTTGGTTTTATTTATTAGATCTTTCATCTTTGGAGGGGTTATTGTTGGACAAAGATTAACCAATTTTGTCTCTCTTATTCGCCAGTCCAGAGTCCGAGCATGTAACTTTCTATCCTCTAACTTATCATACAACTCCTTAGGCAAAATTTTCTCAAGTTCAATCAATTCCCTACTAAAAGAATCAAAATATAAAAGAATTGCTTCCTCAATTTGTCTTTATCTTTTTCATCAAATCCATCAAAGAATGAAGAAATGTTATCTAAGTTACCATCATTAATAAATTGATCAATTAGATCCCGAGTGTCTAATTTCTTCTTACTAGTTCTTCTCTTGGTTTCCAGTTTGGGCTGCTCATCAGATTTAGGTTTACGCTTGTGTACAATTGTGATTTTAGGTTTCCGGGGAGTCTCCTTGACAGGTTCTTTCTTTTGCTCCTCCTTCTTCTCCCTCACTACTCTAGAAAAACCTCCTTTCTTATTTGGAACTTCCTTTATATCCTCATTGGATTATGTTTCCTCAGAAGAAATAGTCATATATTGTCGGGTAGCCTTTTGCTTTCTCTTTGCTGACTCAGCCAGTTTAGGATTGGCAAGCTCAGTGGATGATGCTTTTGTTTGCTTGGAAGTCTTTGTCTGTATCGTGACCACATTGGGAGTGGCCTAAGCTGCCTTCTGGGCTTCCCTTTCCTCTTTTCTCTTCTGCTTCACCTCTTCTTTCCTCCGGGCTTCAAGGATTTTGACTTTTTGTTTAACATCTGCCCTATCATGCCCTTCACTTATAAGTGTTTTAGCTGCAACCTTAGTCATCTTCTTCCTAATAGCAGGTGCAACCTGTTCCTAGTGAACCTTTAGCCCCTTTTCTTGGGTTGTGCCAAATTTCTCTTCCTTTTCATCTACTGGTGCTTGCAGTAAGTGTTGTGCATAGGCATCCAGTGTGGCCTCGTCCACCTCATAACCCATAGGCATTAGCCATATGGTTATGGGTTGAACAACTTTCATTATGCATTCATCTTTATTAACCATAAAACATATTGTATCCTTGTACTTTTTTATTATAGACTTTAGAATTCTAGATTTGTTTTTCATTTCTTCTTGGAAAGTCTTGAAAAATGCCCATAAATTAGTCTTACTTAACTTATCTCCTTGCCTATCCAAAATATGAGCCATCTGAGTTGCTACCGGACTGTCAAAAGCCCATTGAATCTTCCCATAACCGAGAACAATGCCCAAAAAGTAAAATGCTAGACAAATAACAAAAGAGCCATACCGGACAGTATTTTTCTTATCTTGCTAGATTTTTTTGGAGGTTTGTCATAAGCTCTTTCAGCATCACACTGTAGAGATCATAGTGTGCATCCTCCTTTACCATTTGATGAGCAATCAAAATATTATTGCCGAAGACAGAGTTTAGCTGGTTAGACTAATAGACCTTGTAACCAATTATCATCGCGACAAACTTGACATCAATTTATCTTACATTATCAAACCTCATTGAGCGTCCATCAAAGGTAGTGCTGGTAAGTTTGTTGAGTTCAGTGTTAGAGAGCTTGCACCTAAGACCAGGTGCACCTCCAATCTTGTGTAGACAAGTGATGTTCTAGATCACTTCCTCTATGAGTTTGTACGACCGGTCCAACCAGATAAATTCTCCATGAATATGGCTTAGAATGTGTCAGACCCATTCTGCCTCATCGAAAGTGGGAAAATCCATGAATTGTGTAAAACCCTTCCTTTGCAAGTGGGCAAATTTTGGTTTCAGTTGGTTGTCGGTGATCAGGTTTTCTGTGAAAACACAAGATAACTCATATCTTTTGAGCTCCTTGATGTTGCAATGAATGTATGCCCTAATATCTTTGGTGTGAAGAATACCATGGCAAATGTTCGAGAATGCTCTCAAAGGTTCATCCAGAAGGGATTTGAAAATATGCTTCTTGAAAACAGGACGGGGGCGGTTCTTGATTTCCACCATCAAATGAGTAGCAATGTTGGATGATGAAGCCATGATAACCGGATACTGAAACTAGGGTTTCTACAAACGAAAAATATATTAAGATACTACCAAGAGATGAGATCTCTTTTGAAAGAAAGTGCTTGCACAAATCGCCTTGGACTCTGAATCGATCTGGAAATCGCTCATCTGAATGCTCGATCGCTGTGTGAAGAAAATAACTTTACTTTTCCCTTTTTATCGTCGTTAACCCTAATTTTTCACTGTCATAAATGCTGCTAGGAGGGCTGACCAGTTCACATAGTCTGCGAGTAGGTTCCAATAAACATCTGAAATTTCCTAAGTACCCATCCATAATTAGAATTCTTTAATTATAGATCTAATTCGGGGTATTTGCATGATCTTCAATGATTTATCTACCCCTAAGGAAGAGTGCCTTAGTTATCGGTTGTGTCTACTACCGATGTAGGACCTGATGACTCTACCGGGTGTTCTTCTTGTGGTGTATCTGATCTTCTTACTCATATTTTCTCATGATATTTTTTGATGTCTTCCACTTTTGCCTTTCCCTTCTCATCTGTATTTCCATTAGTTGTCAGTGGGTTCTTACTTCTGTAAAATTTATCAATATGTCCAATTTTGTTGCATGCATAACAGACAATATTGTTCTTCTAAATTGCTTTGTTAAACCCTTGATTTCTTTGATTTCCTTGATTTCCTTTTGATCTGCATTGATTAGCCATGTGTCCAAATCTACTACATGCATGACATCTTACATTTCCAAGACCGGTGAATGATGCATTGTTATGATTATTCCTATTTCTGCACTGACTAGCCATATGACCACATTTATTGCAAACAAAGCATGTACCATTGAATTTGTGAGCATTAGGCTATCTTACTGGTGATTTCTGGTTTTGGTTGTTGTCATGATTCTACTTCTGTCCAAATGATTGATCTTGTAGTGCAGTACCAAAGATTTCTCCTTTTTCATAACCAAGATCTCTCTTGTCATTAGCATCTCTCTGACTCTTCAGTAGTTCATCAAGTTTAGCAGAGCTGGCTTGAAATTTGTCCTTGTACTCATTTGCAATGACCAAGTCATCTCTCATAATTATAATATGTCTCTCAAGTTCCCGTTCATTGTTCTGGGACTGGACTAATTAAAGTTTCAACAAATCATTCTCATGTGTTAGTCTATTGCATTCATCAGATCTATCCTTCAACACTTGAGCTAGGTTTTCTTCATTTTTCTTTCTATCTTGAATCTCTTTGCACATTATCATGGTTAAGGCTTGCATCTCATTCTTCAAGATAGTATTCTCCGAAGTGAGTTTGTGACATCGATCCTTCATAGCATCTTCCTCATCACTGCTCTGATTTTTCAATTGATCGTAGAGTTCCTTCCTCTTAGCTTGAATAACTGAAAGCTTTCCTTGCAATGAAATGATGTGTTATTTGGCTTGCTTCACTTTATTTTTCAATTTTTTGTTCTCCATCTGCTCATTATCAAGATCCTCAAGAGCAAGTTGAAGTTGTCGCTGCAGACCGGTTTTCATTGATTCCAAATTTCAGATCTTCCTCGAGTGGTTAAACTTTTTTCTGAGGAACCAAGATTTGATACCAATTGTTGGAATCCAAGAACACTCAGAGGGGGGGGGGGGGGGGGGTGAATCAGTGTTCTGCTGGTAATGCTACTTTTCAACTTATTACTTATTAACCGGTCAACAATAAATAAAATTAAAGTGCATACACCAAATAACACATAAAGAGACAATACCATAACACCAATATTTATACGTGGAAGATCCCGGAAAGGGAAAAACCACGGTGGGGCTGATACCCATAATATCTATATACTTGATCAAGGTATACAAATATTACATAAAGGGGATTGCACATGCAATTAGGCCAACCGCCTAGAGCTCACTGCTAAACACAAAATGAGAAGTCTCACTGACTTACATAGTACTACAAGATGATTACAAACAAAAATGAACTCATAATATGTATCTAACCATGTTGGATAAGTTCCGGTTCATGCTCTGATAACCTTCACTATGTATCGGTTTGCTGATGCTCTATTTTGTCCTGTTCTGCTACCGATTAGGCTATGCATGTGAAAATGCACACAAAAGATTTCATTCGCTGACCAAAATGCATATTGATAACCTCTAAATAATTCACAACCAAAATCACATTACACAAACTTATTAATCCATTGTTGAAAGGATCTCCTTAAATATCCTTCTATCTTCCACCATGTCGGCTTCAATGAAAAATATAATCTTGTCGGCTGCCAGATCATAATGAATTCAAACATAATCCCAATGATCATGTCAGCCTTCACATGTTACCATAAATTCCATGAAAGAAATAATCGGGGCCATAAGATCTCCTAGCCGGGTCCTATCCCATACCGGGGTTCCAAATACACGTTATCGGGATCAAGACTTAGCTGGTTGTGAAGGAAAGTGAATATCGGTTAAGTGT
The DNA here is from genome assembly GCF_030272615.1 of Cryptomeria japonica. Taxonomy (NCBI): domain Eukaryota; kingdom Viridiplantae; phylum Streptophyta; class Pinopsida; order Cupressales; family Cupressaceae; genus Cryptomeria; species Cryptomeria japonica. The sequence goes on along the minus strand of NC_081405.1, from coordinate 43,091,072 downwards.
AATGAATGTTGGTTAACCCAAACAAAGCAAAGTGATAAAACAATGAATCCAAATAGAATATATTTACACCTGAAGATAAGTTCGCATGAGTTGCCATCAATGACAACCCAAAATGCCATTAACTCTTACCGGATGAGTGCCAATTGCCAAAATTTAATCCTAGCCCTCCAACTTGTTCACACAGATCATAATCTAAATTTGTAAGCATGTGACAAGTGTCAATGACTCAATTGTCTCTTCATTCACTTTGTGTTTTCTCCAAAGTCAGCCCACATCTTAATCTCCTCCCTTTATCTCTGCCTAACCTCAAATCCTATCGAGTCTGTCTCTTCTATGTGATCTTGGCTATTCATAATCCCACCTCTTAATCCAAACCATCCATTTTTAGGATGATCTCTATAAAAGAGGCTTTCTCCTCTCATTTTCTATAATAACATGTCTTGAGCATACTGGCATTTTGCCAACATCACTAGAGCAATACATCATCACACTTTTAGCCATACATAATCATAACCTCATCCATTCTTTCTTGAGCTCTTGTGCAAGTACATACAAATATGAGAGCACCCATCATCAAATACAAGATCATGGAGGATAGGAGAATAATGGAGCCAAGCCTCTTATGCATGTGAAGGTATGTTTTTCTTATTTCATTGTCATTTGTATGCATTTGTGGATCTCTATTAAGTTTTTTTGAATGCATTTGTAGATCTAGGGTTGGTGGTTGGCTTTTATTAGAGTTTACAAATATGATTCAAATTTAGCATAAACACCTTTATTTACAAAAATCTTATCTCTTAATTACTAAAACACACCTTTTTTAAAAGCCTTATTCTTTTAAACAAATTGCATTCCTTTGAATCACACCTTTTGAAGGAATTATCTCATAATCAAATCGTACTTTTTAATCTCCATCTTATTTAATTTTGGTTTTATCATTTTTTCTTTTTCTATTTTTGTTTCTTATATTATTCTTTCTTAGGAATCAATGCATCTAATATCTCCTTCACCGCCCTACACTTTCACTATCTTTGCCTTAGGAATCTCTTTTCATTTATATGTCCTCACAACTATAGAATCGTTGCCCTTGTAGCTATAATTTTTCCTTCTTTGCTTAATCACATTGTACTTAATTATCTTGGCCAGTTATATTAATATGAATTGCTTGTATTTCTTAAATAATTGACTAGGAATTTAATATGAATTCTGAATTGGCTAGTAATTTAATATAAATTCTAAATCAACAACATATTTTTTAAGGAATGACACTTAGTAGCAATCACATTGCTTATCACAATTAGTTGTTCTTTATGATCGTTGCATTGTATGTTTAGTTTGTTGCTTCTATTCAAAAGTTGATCACGGTCTTACAATGATATTTTATAAATCACTGAAATTACACTCACTATCTTTATTTTCTTTAATAACATTGCTACTTTTGCTGACTTTGGATCTTATAGGTAAAATGTTATCCATACTTAGATTGCTGCTCATTGTCTTCCTAGTTGAAAGATCCTTGTGTCCCATGAACCATTTCACACATTTTATAAATGGTTGAACTTACTTAACGTGCTCTTTTGTACTATTGCAAACCATAGTACCCTCGAAGATCATGTCACATGGATTTCCATATCATGGAACTTTTTTTTCATCATAAACTTTACCATTCTATAGACTATTTCTTATAGTCACTTCATGCCACCTTTTTGACATCAATGACAACTTTGTCTTCTCAAACTTTGAAGTCAGTTTAATAGTTTCTTTCATTTATAACTTTTAGATAACGAATATGTCTTGACATGAATGCCAAACTCCAACATAATTTAGGTCTACACATAAGTTCAAATCTACATACATAATGATTAGGATGATACTCACATAAATAAACCTAAGTGAAGAAATGTTAATTAAACAATATTATATCTTTATTTAAATAAAGATCTAAAATTCTATTATAGCTTTACCAGTAATTTTCTAACATAATCTCTTTCAATTTTTATTTTTTTTTGATATTTTAAATCCAAATAGTCTGGTTAATAGGAATTGTAGGGTTAAGTCCTTAAAGATCAGAAAGCAGATCAAGTGGGCTCCTCCTCCGCCAAGATGATTTAGGTTAAATATTGATAATGCCTCAAAGGTAATTTTGAAGAATCCCATGCCAGATGCATTATCAAATATGGTATGGTTAATTATGTATGGTTTTCTCTAAAAAACTCATCTAAGGCACAAATAATGAAGCAAATAAATACACTTATTGTAGATCTTCAAATTTGTATAGCCAACAATCGCAAAAAAGTGGAGATAGAAGGTGATTCTCTCATCATTCTGAAGGCAATTCAAAATAAGAACTATCCAAATTAGAGAATTAATAGTAAATTCTACAACACATATGACCCCTTTTAGATTCCATAAAAAGTTCTCTACACAATAGATCTATAAGGAAATTTACAACGAAGCAAATGCCTTAGCAAAATTTTCTATGTTGATGAATGAAGAGTTCATGTAAGTAAATATTTTTATTTGTGGACCTTTGTAAATAAAGTTTGAGCATCATATTAAGCTAGCAACAAATCTCGTAGATATTTTTAATATTTACACTTGTTGTTTGCATTTGTAAGCAAACCATATGAAATCATCAATATATCTTATGTGAAGGCTACGACTTATGGCATTTACAATAATGATTACTATCCACTTTGATAATATTGTTCATCTATATTTTCCTTCTATTCCAACATTTTTCATTTCTTAATAGATTCTTTAGTTTATTTTCGTTGTAGCAATATGTAAATGATTTTTTTTTTTTTTGATAGGTAATTGGCCGAAGCCTGATTAGCTTTTGACTAGAGCTATGAACCAATGGGGACATAGTAGGGGGCCCCCATCCCCATTACATATCTTTGAATTATTATTATTATTATTATTATTATGTTTGATTAGATTGACCCCAAGACCTTCCCCATCCTATGGAAGGCCAAGAGTCACAACTTAGAATTCCACTTTAGATGTCCCTATTGGGAATTGAACTTGGGTCTCCACAATGAGAACCCACTGTTTTAACCAAGCTCAACCCCTTGCACAATATGTAAATGATTTTTATTTGGACCATCTCAAAAATTAAATTAAAAATTATTTTGAAGACTTTTTAGTGCTATTGCAATCTAGTGGGTTTCGAGAGACAAATTTCAATTGACAATGCATCATCATAGAGTAAATTTGAATACATCCTCGATATTTGTAGCCACCCTTTTGGATTTGGAGGAAAACAAAGATGGAATCAAAATAAAGATGGAGAGGTTAACAAAGGAGCCAAACATTGAAGGCTACAATGGGCTCATAGTTTCTCAAAAAGGCACTTGATTTGGTTCCCTTTGAGGAAAATATATGACTACATTTCTTATCATTTGATGAAGTCGCATACAATGTATAGTTTCTCAACTCTATTTATGACTACTGTTCAAGTTGATACACTTTTACCATATGATATCTAAAAGTCTTTTTAAAAAACCATATTAGGACTATTGTAATTTGTCCCTATTAGTCTTAAGTATTATGGGTTTTTCTCCATAACTCATGAACACAAATGCAATATTTTTATTTAACATATATAAAGGGAGTAGTCCCCCAGACCATAGTTTACTAACAACAAAAATATCAAATACAAATCAAATTTGTTTATCATTATAATTTAATTAAATATTGTAAATTTCTTATTAATTTATTTCATTTTCTAAATTCTATTCTAATAATTTCAATTGAAATTAAATTTATTGATCATTATAATTTAACTAATTATATGAAATTTTAAATAATTTATTTTTTATGACAACAATATTATTTAATAAAACTTATGTGTGTATACATACATACACCATTATATATATATATATATATATATATATATATATATGAATCTCTTTTATGTTTTAACCATGTCCCATATCCTTTTGCATCACCTTTGAGATTCTTCTAGGTGAAATCATTATAGTTCTTGTTAAAGCTATTGTTATGGTGCATCTTTTAAGATATCTAAAAAGAGGAGTAGAAGGAGGCAAATTGTTGGCTTAATTGTAATTGGATGAACAAATGACACATTGACTTGAATGCTTTTCCGAATAATGATAAAGAAATCAAGGTATTTAATTCCACTTTAGACCATCAATAATTGAAGGTCAATATCCCTTAGAAAGTAACGATTCTCATTGTCTATTTGAAAACTAACATGCATAATCTTCAATGTGAAATAAACAAATGACAAATGACAAATGACAAATGACAAATGACAAAATAAATATAAGAAAAAATAGTTTAATATATCTTTTAAATGTAAAATTTATAGAACATTTGAATAAAATATATAAATAATTTAACAACAAATTCATTACAAAATCTATTAAAAAAAAATGATTGAGAGAACAACACAATTCAAATCGGATTAGATTGCAGAAAATTAACACCTCAAAAAAACAAGTACAAAAATCTACCATACCATGACCGTTTATAATGACCGTTTATAATAAAGAAAAAACACCGCTTTTTTCGTTCAGTTACTGACCACTAACTTGATTGAGGGATAGGCAACGTGGCTGTTTTCCCTCCTACTTTGGACATGAGGCTCTACTTTCCCTCACCGTCAGCTGTCGACGCAAGCAGACAACGATTTTGGCTACACAAATAAAATTAAGCGGGTCACATAAATTATGCGCTCGGACATCACCGAGACAGAGGATCGAACCAGAGCCCTCAAACTATTGAAATGGACACAATAAAATCTCCGTTTCACAGGCTCGATAGCCGCAGACCCTTATTTTTCGCTAAAATTGGGAACTCGCCGAGTTTCCGCGGGCCGTTAGAAGGTTTTCGCAGTTTATCGTCTGCCACATTGAAGCCACGGCGGCGTTCTCGTAGGAATTATGTCCACGCCATTGCAACAGAGCCTCGACGCCCCGAGGTCGAATCCTCCTCCGGCATTGCAAAGTCACGGACCCCCGGGATAAGTCCATCCATGGTGATACAAAATTTTGAAGCGTGAATTAAGATATTTTCTTCTTTTTGGCTTCTTCCTCTTAATTGTGAAACGCCTGCAATTCTGTTCCATTCTAAATTATAACATGCTTTCCAACTGCATAATTTTGTTTTTGCCTTCATAATTTGTGGATTTTCCTTGCTCACATTGTGCAGAGGGTGGGGGACATGTCGGATGAGTTCAAGAAACTCAGAGCACAAATGGAAGAAGATGAGCAGCTGGCGTCGCTGATGAGAGGCTTACGTGGACAGAACCTCTCTGATTCGCTGTTTGCTGCAGATGATGTCCAGCTCCGTCTCGTAGAGGTAGGCTTGCTATATTTCATTATTATTTGTATGTACTTTTGACTTGGAGTAATAGGAGGAGATGCCTTTTCGATCAACAAACTGATTATACTTCACATTATCCAGTGTCATGCTATGCGCCGGCAAATTTAAAACATCATCTTCAGTGAGGTTATAATAATTTTTTTTTCGTCTAAGTGGCTGACGGCATAGCTGGGATTTTTGTCTTTATTATCGATTTAATTTAAAAAAATCAGTTAACTATTGCAATTCTTTCAATTAATTTCAGAGGTTCTGATACAATTAATTTCGATAACAGTTGAAGGTTTAAATGGATTTTCCCCTCATCTGCAGATTGATTACGTTTAGATTTGAAATGGCTTTGCATCAAGTTTCTCTCTAGCATAGGTTATCACAACGTTGATTAAATTACAGTGTTAGGTTCCTGTTAAGCCCAAGTTATCATTACTTTTGATTCAATTGAAGAGTGTTAGGTTTCTGTAAGCAATAAGCATACATCATGAACAATTTTTCTAAGATTGTGATCACGAACAATTTTTCTAAGATTGTGTATTGTGATTAAATTGTATTGTACAAATTAAATTGTACAATACTTTTGTGAGGTTTAATCAGCATAAATCATCAATATTTTTGATTAAATTGTATTGTGAGGTATAATCAGCAACAAGTTTGCCTAAATCGCATCACCAAGATTTCGTTAAGCATAAATTATCAACATTAAATAGCATGGTCGGGTCTCTTCCAAGCATAAATTGTCATCACTTTCGATTACATTGCATTTTAGTTTTTTCTCATGCACAAATCATCACAGTTATATTAAAATACATTGTTAGGTTTTGGTCAAGCATAAATTAATATTTGTTTTGATAAATTTGCATGGTTCACATGATATGTTACGCTAAACTTAGGGGTGCGTTTAAGTTCTGTTGTATCAGACAGATTAAACTAAAGCAATTTTTGCAAAATGATGTGATGTCCCCTTTTGCAAATGCCCTAAAATCACAATTATATTTTTTCAATAAGTAAATAAAATCACAATTATATTTTTTCAATAAGTAAATAAAATCACAATTATATTATCAAACTGCTGTATGCCTTAATCTGACTATTTTATATCAAGTCTGTTCTTCTTCCTAAGATCTGCTTATACAGTTTCTTAAAGTCTGCTCATATAATCTGATTTCAATAATTTCAGATTTGCTTATAAGTCTGCTGATAAATCTGCAATAATTTGCCTTAAAATCTGATCATAAATCTACCTCAGCCTGCCCTAAAGTATGCTCTAGATCTGCTCTAAATCCCCTGTAATATTTTTTAATTTCCCCCATACAACTTGTATATATAGCTTTCAAATCATCCCTTCGTCCAAGGGAAAAGGTAGGCCATGTTTAATTTAATTCTATTTTATTTATCCTTTTCAAAGGTGGCTCTCCACATAAGCAGGTCGGCCATCATCAGTTTGTTGTTATCATTCAACTTTACTATCAGTCGGTCTTGCCAGAAATCGTAATAACACTACCTTGTCAGTCAGCCCTCTTAGGAAGAAATATTTTCTTGGGCATGGCTAATAATACCTTTCTTTAGGTCGGCCCTTAATAAATTGTTTCTCCTATAACTCGGGTTGGCCCCCTATTTATTCCTATTGTCCAGGTTTAGTATTAAAAAAGGCTGTGAATTTAGATGCTGCGATAGAAGCTGTGATCATGTATTTATTTTACAGGGGCATGACAAATGAACTTCTAGAAATTAGGAACTATGTGGTGAACTTATGTGATTTTTTGTACAAATTTGGTTGATTTTTGGCTTCATGAATTTCTAACTAGATCCCAAGCAAAATAAGAGTAAAACTTGTGCATATCAAATGAATTTTAGTCAATGGGGTTGTGGCCCACAAGTGAAGTTGACTATCTTGTGCCTTTCTGTACGGTAAACCAGGGTTTCATACTACTGGAATATTGGTCTCAAGTTCTGAATACTTGTAAAAAGAATTAGGCTGGGTACAAGTCCTGAGAGGATTTTTTGGGTGGAGCATTTAGCCCTTCAAACTTTACATCTATCAAGAAAAAAAGATGAATTCATGCAGATTTTGAGAAGCTTGTTTCCCCAAAGCTTGTGCCAATTTAAAGGGCTTGTTTTCCTGAAAGCTTCCTAAAAAGATTAAGGCTATGCTAAATGGCCCTTTGAGCCACATGAGATAAAGTGTTTTTAACTTAATTCAATTAGGTATTATTTTGTGAAAAAAGAAGAAGATATTCTAATAATTTTATTTTTATATCATGAATATACACGGTCTATACTGAATTATATAAAAATAAAACACACTAGTTTACATAAAAGACAGCTGGAATTGGATGCCCCTAAAATTTGATCCAAAAGTCCATAGATAATAGAAAAGTAGTCGATTCGCTATGCAGCTAAAGCAATCTCAGTGGGAGGAGGGTCACTATTAGGAGGGTTTCCCTTTCCACCTAGGAGATAGTGGCCATTGGGAATAGGCTCCCAACTTGGAATGGTATTGTCATTGTCTTTTTCTTTTTGATCGATCAAAGCCATGCAAACAAGAGAAATAGTAAGGTCCAGTTGGGGGAATTCATTGTAATGCCAAGTGGCAATGCCATGATTACGTTGAGAAGCAGAAGAATGGCAATGTGGTGGGGAATACCAGCCAGAATGTCTATGCTGAGGAGACTTTGTGGGAGCCACATCGAGAATGAACACTATGGCCATGATGACACCTACGTAAAGGGCAGGCATTTGTGCTGGTAGAATGTGACACACAAGTAAAAATACAAGGGGCATTGGCCTAATGCTCAATAAAAGTCTACAAATGGGAAACTTCTAGAGCAACTTTATTGGCTTTGATTTGAATTTTTAGCATAACACTAGAGCATACAATGGTTTTAGTGTACATGGAAAAATGAACATCCATAGTAGCACCCAAAAATAAAGCAACATTCCTATCTTTCCATATGGCGAATAAAGTTTTCACTTCGAAAGTATGCAAAATTTGGGTAAATTTCAAAGGTATTGAAAAATAATGTATCTAGATCCATGCAGTTTGAGCATATGGGCAAAACTAGAACAAATGCTTGAGAGTTTCCAAATTTCCACAAAAAGGATAGAGGTTGGAAACCCAAAGGATAAGTTGAGATCCAATGGGAAGACCCCAGTAGAGGAAACATTAATCAAAGTGAGCTAGGTTGGAAGCCCAAAGGATAAGTTGAGATCCAATGGGAAGACCCCAGTAGAGGAAACATTAATCAAAGTGAGCTAGGTTGGAAACCCAAAGGAAAAGTTGAGATCCAATGGGAAGACCCCAGTAGAGGAAACATTAATCAAAGTGAGCTATGTTGGGCTCTAGAATGATAGACCAAACTATTTGAAACTTGCGTGCCATTGAGTGGTAGTGGACTGAAGACTCCAATTGGCATCGAGTTCTGAAACCATGGGCAAGTGACAAGAGAGCCAAGAATAGCCTTTAAAAGGCTCGTAATATCAGATAGGACTGTTGGAGAACACTTCCAATCTTTCCACTAGGCTCTATTACACCAAATTCCAACCTTATGGATCATCTTTGGATGAACAAAATGCACAATGGTTTGGAATAATTCATCATCTTGATTCCAAAGGTATATTTAGCTTCCGTCTAGTGGCTTGAAAAAGAAGTCTGAAATATAGCAAATCCCTCTTTTAAAAAACTTTAAAGGACAAACCTCGGGAACTTTGGCAAGATATCTATCTAGGCAAGTGATCAGATTGCTGGTTGATGGAAATCTCATCCCTGAAATCATTCCCATTCCATATAAGCTAAGGCTTGATGGCTACCCTTGAATTTGCACAAGCCCCTTCATAGTGAGAATGGAATGAAAGCCTAAATGTTTTTAGGCTTATCTGCCATGTGGAGTTCTAGAAGCAATGCAACATCAAAGAAGCATTTTCTAGGTCCCATTGCCCTCAAGGACCCTAATAATCCATTTGGTATTCTAGGTCATATTGCCTCCAAGGACCCTAATAATCAATTTGGTACACAAGACCATACCCTGTTTATGAGTGTTGATAAGGTCAAGACCACTAGAGTTGCATGGGAGACAACATAATTCTTATGCAACATTGTGGAATCTTTTTCCCTAGTTGAATCAATATAATACAATCTTTACTTTTTCAACTTATCACAATAACAGCAATTGCACATTATCAATAACAAGAAGACACACGACTTACGTGCAAACCCTTATGGGAGAAAACCACAACAAAATATTGCTTCTATAAATTCTTCATACAAACTTTGTAGACACCAACCCACAGGAGACACCAATCCCCTCAATTTGTAGGCACCAATCTATTAGAGGCACTAACCCCCACTGCTAAGACCAACTTAGTGAGAGATACCAATCTCTACTTTAGGAAGCACCAACTTCCAAAAGAAAGTTCTACCTTGAATGTTGCTTCTTCAATGAATGATGGACAATGTAAGAGGCCACCACAATTGGCTACTAATTTTTTGCACCCCTTTTTTCTATTCAATTTTCAAAAGTTTACAGTTGGCTAACAGACTGATTCATTCACCTTAGTTCTACATTTTTGTCCACAAGGCATTTTGCCAACACTTGTATTCATGTGAGGGTAATATGTAAACTGTTTATTGATATTTCAGATCATTGTTTAAGTATTTGAATCCATACTTCAATTAGATGATGCTCAGATATTTAACATCTGTATTGACAATACTTTCCCATACATGAAAAATAACAAACCGATATATTGCTTTTCTGATAATGAAATCACACCAGCAGTTCTGAATAACAGAAGTTCATATACATAGTATGAGATCTCACCAAAACTTCACTAACCTGCTGTAGATTATAACAGAGTACAGCAATGAACCAATGCAACCTTTTGACCTTATTTGCAGATGATGATTTTATTTGCTGTTAAAATCAGTCTCCCAACTATCCCAATGTCGGATAGCATTCAGCAATATTAATGCGTATAACTCTATTCCCTTCCAAACCATAACCAGCATCCCTCCAATATATAGCTTCTATGAAATCTATAGGAAACCAGTGTCAATCAATACCTATGGAAGCAGTGAAAACACAACAGCAACTTTTTTCAAGGAATTAATGATCAGGTCTGAATTGGAAACTCCCACATTAGTTAGGACTCAGATTATCATAGCAATAATACTTTGGCATCAAATTAAATAACAAAGCAAAACCAGGTTTGAGAAGATTAATTCCTTCAATGTCAATCCAATCAGCACCTAAAATTCCTGTAGCTGTGACACTGTTCACGACCACTGTAGCTGTCAACAAAAATTAATAAAACCTCTCAGCAAGCTCTGAATGGCAAGAACTGGTCACGACTTCTCCTTTATAGTATCTGGTTCATGAACAATGCATAAAATAATCCCACTTCACAAGAGTTACTCCCACGATTCTTAAATATTCAAAATCTGATGTAGAAGCTTCAGCAGCTAGAAATTTCTTCCACAGCTTTTTTTTTGTGTCTTATGTGGCACTAAAAAACAAACTGTTTTGTTTTATTCAGCTGCTCAATAAGACTGATGTAGCATTGGAAGCCACTTTGTCATTCTCTAACCATGTCTCCTTGTAATTTATCTTTTCTGCTAAAGGTATTCAACGCACAGATGGAGACTTACAAATATCGAATCATTCAATCAATTTTAAAATAAGTTTCAAGTACTCCATGAATATTCAGACCATGCAACCCTCAACAAACTTCAATACGAAACCTTCAATATTCTGATACTTGCCTGTAATTTCTTCAAGAAAAGCTCACAAATTTGAAAATCTCAATTCAATTCAATCAAACCTGCAATCCATTATGTTCAGGTTGCAACTCTGAAATGAGCTATACTGCAATTGACCAGGGAGGATCCTCTTCAGAAGGGTTTCCAGAGAAAATATCATAATCTTCAACATATCAAAGAGTTTCTTAAATTCCCTTTTATACTTCTTCTAGTCAACTTCCGGAAAGGTCCATTTTAAAAACACTTTATTAATTTAAACTCCCTTTTAACTCCGTAAATGACCTTTTCATTAAAATAATGAAAAATTGACTCTTAAGGTCCCTGTGATATGCACCTAAGATTTAAAACTTTTCACCCTGGTTCCGGCAAGCTAGAACACTAAGGTGCATTATAAATATTTTTAATTATTTTTTAGCAGCCTTAGTAAAATTAATTAAAATAAGCCATTCATGCACCAAATTAGTGAAATGGTTGGAACACATTGGAATCAAAATCAGATCGCATTGGAGTGATCCTGATGAAGAATAATGACAAACGAAGCCAATCAGGCAACTTACTAAAAATAGACAGCCTCTCCAAGAATCTTGGAGACCAACTCAGAAGCTGGAAATAACATCTGAAAAATGCATATGAATCCTCCAGATCACCTGAGCTCAATAGAATCATCAAATAACTCATCTAACCAAACAAACACCCACCGAGAAAGTCAAAGTCAATTGCAGTGCAAGAGAACCCTAAAATTGGGACATTGTAGACAGTTACAATCCCCTTCACTTATTCACTCCATGATTTTCCTCTTCTCATTTACCAAAATATACATTTATGCTTGCATGTTCTCTTCTTATATTCTCCTTTTCTTTTCACATTCACATCCTTCATAAATCTCTCATATTCACTCATATATGCTTCACAATGATATCATTTATCTATATTACCAAATCGGCTTTTTATTCTTTTTTTTTTCAAATTGTCATATATTCTCATACATCAATGATCAATCCGCTCTCAGATGATTTACTATCTGTGCTTTCTTTCACAATTTGTTTTATAGCATTTTCATTAATGTCTTCCTTCAACATAATTCTGCTCTAAGTCTCAAGCTTTCTTTCTTTCAAGTCTTCTCAAAAACTCTTTTATACATCTCAATTACTCTTCATATATTTGCTCAAATATCTCTTTTGGATCTGCATATACCTCTGCTGGTGTATTGATTTACTCTTCATCATTCCACACATGTTGATCTCCAAAAATCTCACTCACATCTTATATCTTTATGTCTTCATGAAATAATGCATCCATTTGAAAGGACATAACCTTAGTGTTGATGATGTGTTTTTTATGACACCTTACAACACAGAATAAAATACTAAGTAGTCTATGCTCTCTTAAACAAAGACCTCTTGGATGCTAAACCGTGTGATCAAACGTGACAACTCCAAGGTTCCGGTAGTCAAGTCTTGACTTTATACGTGGATAGACTCAGTGTGTTGATGTGATTTTGCTGGAATCACAATGTAATGTCCTCACTTTGAAATATAATTTAATAATAATAAAATTAAAATACAATAGAATAAAAAATAAAAAATAAATTAAATATAATTAAAATACACTTATTAAGTACTGATTAATCATCCATTTATTTCTGTCAGCAATATAATATGAATCGAATCAGTTAAGCAATATAATATTAACTGAATTAATTAAACAATATAATATTTATTGATTAGTTAACTGTTGAACAATACAATATTAATGTATTTATCTTCCATAACATTAATTGATTAAGTAATATATTTATCTAATGTTAATTGATTGATCATTAATACTATTTTATAAGGCAAGGTATTAATTAATAAGGCTATCGGTATTACTTAAGAAATACGATAGAAAATTAGACAAAGACACCGTTTGAAATAGAAGGAGTCACGTCCTTCCCATTGCAGCCCCTCACCAGCAACGCACAAATTTAAGGCTCAGCAAATCATTATAAGATGGCATGGGGGGAATAGAAGGAGAGACCACGTAAAAAAAGGGAGACACATACAAGAAGATCGCTGGCCCTAGGGAAGACATTCAAATGGTCACTGGAGGTAACTCTCTACCCATAAGGGGGGCAGCAGGTATGAACTATTATCGCCGTGTATTTATAGTAAATCATTATCACTGTAAATTCACAGCATTTTAATAATAATTTAATTATATTCATAGTATCACTGCAAATTAATATAGGTACAACATTATTATGTATGAATTTGAGAATATAATATTGTTAATATAATTATAGTATGATGCTGTTAATAGAAAGTAATACTAATAGGATATGGCACAATTCAATACTATTAATATGACAAGGCAGTTAAAATAATATAATACTGTAATATAATATATCATAATGATGTCAATATAACATAATGCTTGTAATGCCTGTTCATGGGCTTTGTAGGGTGAATCTGAGTGATGGTGAAAGATGTTCAGTAAAGTGGGAAGCACCTTTGCAAGGACGGTACAAAGCAAATTTTGATGGCGCATCTAGGGGTAATCTAGGATTATTAGGTGCTGGCTTTGTGATTAGAGATTGGATGGGGAACATTTTGGTGATGGGAGCACAAAAACTTTTGGAAGGTACGAATAATGAAGCAGAGGCTAAAGTGGCATTATTGGTTGTTCATTGGGGGATAAAATTGGGCATACAAAACCTACATCTAGAAGGTGATTCAGAAATAATTACAAATGCAATCATCAAAGGTATTTTAAAATAATTTATTTGTAAAATTAAAGTGACTTAAATTTATTCAGAAACTACACCATATCACATGTGCAATGGGGAGGCAATGAAGTTGTTGACGTATTGTCCAAGTGGGCAATATCATTTGAGGAAGTGGGTGAAGCACATGTGGAAAATTACAGAGATTTGGAGGACGGTGACGTGAGGGGTTGCGTACAGTAGGGCATTAAAATGCATTTATTATTTAGCAAGGCCGAGAATTTGGTGATGCGATCGGGCATTATTTATAGATACCCGGGCCCATTTTTTGGATGCATCCGGTGGCAGTGGTTGTTGAGTTGTTGAAAGGGATGGAGGCTACATTTACATTGTATACCTCCAAGCAACAATTGGCGTTTGTTGGTGACGTCTCTGCAAAGAGAATTAAGTTTGTCTTCAAGTTCGGCGATGATGCCTTTGTGCAAATCATGGAGACTTTGTTGGGGGAGTGTTTTTTAAAGACAATGCATAAATATAGAGTGAATGTGGATGTGGTGTCCATGGTGTTGGCCTGGGGGTTGGAGCTAGGAGAACAGAAGGAGGTTTTGGTTCAGGTGTTGCGAAAATGTGTGGAGGACTACTGGCTCTGTGGTTTGATGGATTTGTTGAACATGGCCATGCTTGGGGCAAGGTTCAATGCGGGAGAAGGGCTTGACATTGATGGAATTCATGAATTGAGGGAATTGGTTCCCTTCATTTGTTGGCCCTTTGGGTTGGATAGGGATGAACACAGAGTGAAAGTGGCCATTGGTTAGGGCTTTCTCAAGCTTCCTTGAGAGAGAAAGAGATAGAGTTGTGTGGCAACGAATTTGTTGTACCTGTAATGAAGGAGGCCAAGGGCAAGGGTAAGAGGAAGAAGGTTGGAGTGCAGAGTTTGAAGCAGAAAAGAAGGGCGGTGGTGTGTACGGGTGATGTTGTGGGTGCTTGAAGGTGGAACATTGCTGGCGAAGGCTCGAGTGGACAAGCCCACAACGTGCCCTAGTTTCTGGAGGGGAAGGGGTTTCGGGCGCTTTGTGTTTGTAATAACCCACCATACTTAACTCAACAAAATTTGACCATTCTTTTTTTTGTTTAATTTAATCATTTGTGTTTGATTCAATCGCATACTCTGGGCATCCATCCATTAGGATTAGGCATTCATCCATCCGGGATGAGCATCTAACCATACGGGTTAGGCATCTGTCCATCTGGGGCAGGAGGTTTCATCTATCCAATACGGGATAGGCGTCTACCCATATGGGGTAGGCATCCATCCAATTAGGATAGGGGGTGCTCTGGCCAGAGACTTAGACTCATCGGGACCATTAGGGTCCTGAGCCACTCACTAAGTACTACACTCTTCTAACAGGAGTGCACCGAGGTCGCCGTCCTTAGGAGTAATTAAATAACATAATACAAGCTTGAATTCCGCCTCGGAATTTGGCTTAAAGCCTCGAGAAGTCAAGCGAATCCATACGGGATTCCTTCCGAGTATGCATTGAATTACTTTTTCCTTTTTATTACACTTATCTTCCAAATTAGGATTCTACTCAATCCTTCTTCTTACCAAACCTAGACCCCACCCACGAACGCCTGAGTACTAGGGACAACTCCGTCCCAAGAGTGCCTACATACCCGTTTCGGCACGGGATCAAGGCGTAAAGTATGTAGTTCTATTTTCTACTCTATGGTTTGATGTAAACTGATTTGTGGGTATGCAACCCTTTCTAGGGTCAATGTCCCAGACAGTTTCTCTGCGGTTGCTACCCACGGTGGTAGCACTTAAACAAAGGCTCAAGATGGCCTATTGTTTGTGGCCTAAAACAACTACATCCTGATACCTATCATAAGCGTCACCCTTGACCCAATTGTCAATCGCCAATATCTCTTCAAGATTAAATCAATTTCATAAAAGCATTTCATTCAATCAACCCTATCAGGGGTTTACTATGGTTTAACTCAGCGAATGTAAAATCATTTAAGGATTATCTTATTAGATTATCGATCCAAGGGGGATTACCCACCCCTTGGATTTTAACTTCCAAGTGTCCCTTATTACTCCCCGACGATTTATAGGGGCGATGCCACAGATGTCGTTGATGCAGCTTTATTAGGCGTTAAGTGCAGTATTCAACACGACGACATTACCCGTAAGCGTGACCCAGAGGTACTGTATATACCGAACGCTGCTAGGTTTTGGTTTTCCAACTTCCTTTATTTAGTTTTCTTAACTAAGAAACTTATAAAAACATCATGCTTGAAAACAACTACTTGATGAACTACGTGGAATAAAACCATAACTAATTATGGTTATGACTTGAACATGCATAATTAGACATTGCAAAGCTCAATTAATTGAAACAACTACTTGATGAACTACGTGGAATAAAACCATAACTAAATTATTTAATATTCAAAACTTGAGATATAACTTACATAATAATGATAATTATGAAACTCGCATATTAATAATTAAACGCGTAACTTACATGGAGATGATGAAGACGTCAATAAATGCAATTAATGTATAAGTACTTTGCATGATGCAAAAATAGTGTAACTTACATGCAAGATTAAGCAATTATTTATTCCTACCACGGGAATAATTAATTATAGTCTCACCGGTTCCAAAATAGCAATTAGTTTAGACATAGACAAATTTTGGATCAAATCATAATAATATGACTTAATTGTTTTAAAAGAACCTAAAATTACCGACCAAGTAACCCAATAAATCTCAAATGGATTGAGAGATTCCAGTTCTATACCTTAATTTAAAATTACAAATTTATTACACAATAATCCTAATTATTTATAAATTTTTCCTAAGTTTAATTTACTTAAAATTTAAGCTAAGGCAATTATTAACAATTATAAATTTTTCCTAAGTTTAATTTACTAACTTAAAATTTAACTAAAGCAACTATTAACAATTCTTTTTATTTGAAATTTGATATATTAAAAAAACTAAGTAAATAATAAAAAAAGAAATCGATTTTTTTTTAAAAGGTTAATGGGGAATTTAATAAGGGGGGTGGGGGCCACGGGTCCCATCATGTGCAGGCCCGCAGGGATGAGGGGACACCGCGGGCCTCTCCACTCCCCCTGCGGCCACTGCCATGACAGTGACCACAGGGGAAGTGGAGGGTACCACTTCCCTAGTGGTTACAATAACCGCCTCCCCCTGCACGCCGCTCGATACTCTTTCGAAATAAATTTCGAAGACCATGTTTTTGTTATATTATAATCACTTTGCAATATTTAATATATTCATTATTGTTTGAAATAAATTTTATATATATATATATATATATATATATATGGTTTACATTCCCAGATTATTTAATGGTATAAAAAAAAGAGTATTTATGAAAATAAGAACAAGAATTTATTTACAGGAATGAAATGAAATAGAGAGATTTGCTTCAGAAATAAAATAGATAATCAAGTTATCATAGAGGTAGGTAATATTTTTAAATTGATTTCACAGTAATCAGGAAATTAATATTCACAGAGAGAGGGTTTATTTCTACATTCACAGAGAGGGATTTATTTAAAGAATGAGATTTACTTTCAGATTTCCATTCAAAGAGCCAGAGAAATGAATTCGAGAGAAGAATAATAAAGATTAAGATTCATATCATTTAATCACGCAAAGAAGAGTTTTAATCTCAGAAAAAGAAATTCAAAATAAGGGAAAATATGATTTTTGCACATATCAAAAAAAACTTTTGGGAAAAGCAAAAGCAAGATCATATATATATTTTTCTAAAGAAATTTAAATAATAATAAAGCTATCTTTTACATGCACTATATGAAAGTATTTTCATCATTATTTATCCCTAAATAAGAAGAAAAGATTTACAATCTAATAATTTTTTTTTTATATAAAGGAAGATCTAGAAACTATATTTTTTTGATAATACAAATTTTTCATATGACAAAAGAAGAGAACCTGGTTTATCGAAGCTCGAAGTTGAATCCTCTAGCTATCCTTTTTAGATCCTTCCTTGCAACTTGAGAGAAATCTTCAAGAACAACTTAACAATCCTGCAACGAAAATGAGACTACCAAAGAAGATCCTACGACTAAAAACTTGGGAAATTTTTCTTCAAAACAAAATCAACTCCCTTTTTTGAGAACTTGCATACAATATGTAGAAAAAATCCCTTAATTCCACTATCTAGAGAAATTAATTAAGAATGGGATTCTTTTCCAATATTGGACTCATGCAAATTGATTAAAATCCTAGTGGGGGAGTTACATGCAAGGTGTTGAAGATTCCTCTAGAAGCTTCTAATTCCTCCTACAACATGTGCCATATTTGGGAGTGGGAAAATAAATAAAATAAAAATAATGCCTTTTGAATTATATTCTCCAAGTGTGTGTGTGTCCATTTTTATTCTTTTATAACATTTATTCAATCATTTTTAATAGCTTAACCAAAAAAATACAATAGAATTGCATCAAACCAAAAAGTGATAAAGGAGGGTTGTGACAGTGTTCTTTGTTTTGTTTCTGTCATTATATATATATGTGTGTGTGTGTAATGTGGTTTCTGCGGTTTGGGCTTTGGGCAGGATTTAGTTGTGTAGTTTGGTGGTCAATTGGGGCTTATTTTTGGTATTCTATTGTTTGTAACCCTTGATAGGTATAATGTCAACATTTTTGATGAAAGCCAACTGGTTGATGGATGTAATGGTGGGTTGGTGGGGCTGTAGTTGATAGATGTTTTGGGGAGTGGTCACTTGTATACTTCAGGCTTTTTGAATTTTTTTGTAAAACTCCTATCTATTCCTTGAATATCAATAAAAATCTACATGTTATTGATAAAAAACAAACAAACATAATGCTGGTAATTTAATAGAATATAATAATGTTATTACATAATTATGTAATGTAATATAATGATGTTATTACATAATATAGATAACATAATACAACGTTACTAATGGGATATAGTATAATAATGTCATAACGATAGTTTAATAAATGCCTTTCTATAACTAATTGTTCATATGACAATTAAGTAAATTATACAATGGAGTCTGTAATATCTTTTAATCTCACCATCCAATTATGGAGGGAGAATACAAGGAAGCAAGAGCACTAGGCTCCAGCAGGTACGCCAACCCCAAGTGTGGGCCAAGAGGCCAAGTTGATTAGGTCCTTGGTGCTCTTGGGCTTGTTGGAGAGGGATATACTCGAGGCACCTTGTGTGATTCTCTTAGAGCTCCATATGAGGATAGGTGTAGGGAAAGAAAGGTTGTTGAATCCTTCATATACACTTTGCAATAAATTAAGAATGAATAATATATGTTCATGACATGATGGAAATGTTGTCTAATTTGTTGTGCAGGTTGACATTAGTGTCCTATTGTTCTCTCTATGTACTAAAATTGTGATTCTAGGACAGAAGATAAGAGGGTTGCTTTAGGGGACATTACACACAAGGGGACTTATGTTTAAACTTGCACTCTGCTGGAACTTGAGATCTGATTGACTTGAAAAAAAGGCAAAAGGATAAAGGGTTGAGAAAGACTACGCAACTCCTAAGATCAATGATGACGATGAATCTTACTTACTTAGACAAACTCCCTCATATGATCAAAACCCTTGAATGTCTTGAAAATGTAGACTTCGCCTTGAGTGTGTTGGAACCTTCATCTTCATGTCTTAAATGTGAAACTTGAACTCTTCTACATGATTGATTCCTCGGGTTCCTTTGTATGTTCATCCTTTTTGCATCAAACCTGGAAAATAAACATATTTTGAATCAAAACGCCATAGAATGAATGAAAGTTACATTAGCAATTCACAAATCATGCCTCTCACTACTCCTCTCAAATCTGGAAATAATCACTTTAGGTCTGAGAATGTTAGCACAGGTCTGGAAATGCAAGACAACTGGTCTGATTTGTTACTTCCAAATCTGTTTTTCTGCACTCCTGCTGGAATTTACTTAACTCTGATTTGAATCTGCCTTGCCAAGTGTCTTGTCTGATTTTGTAATGTTTCAAGGTCTGAGGCCTGATTTGAATTTCTGATTCATATCTTATTTGTCCTGAATTCATTCTAAGTCACTCATGACAATCCTGCTCCTAAATCTGATCTGCATGTATGTCCAATTGTGTAAATGATCTGCTTCAAGGTTTGATGGAATTTGCTCTTGATCAAATCTGACTTAGGGTTCTGCTCCTTAAATTCGCAGGCCTGCTCGTCTGCCACAATTTGCCTAATGCCTGTGTCATCCTCCCCATTCATAGGATTGTCATGAGTGATTTAGAATGAATTTGTTCTCTCCTTTATATACCTCTTTACTCCTGACTTTACCTCACCCATATTAGCCAATTTGCACTTTGATTTGAATTGTTTATAGGTACATTCAGGTCCGTCCTCTAAGCAACATACGCAAGAATTTTAATTTTTTGAATTTATCCCTTGAATAAAGGCCGACCTAGGGTTTGTTCTTCATGAGCGGATTTAAGGCTTTATTTACAAAAAGGACGTAGGATAATTTGCTAAATTTCCCTTGAATACATATTAGATAAGGTGAATTAATCCCATTCAACATAACCCGCCTCCCAAAGTGTATATTCTGCTCTGCCTTGCGAGTTTAGGTCTGCATTTAGGTGCAAATTAGGTCTGATTTAATTTAGTTCTGACCCTAGTTTTCTACACACGTTTTGCCTTATTCCTCTCTAGCGCATACATCAAATACCTTATGAGGGTTGTGGATTCCTTGAAGGCAGGGATAAAATTTGACATCTCACAACAAAGTTGTGGATTCCTTGAAGGCAGGAATAAAAATTGATCTTCCAGCCTTAGGGTTGTGGATTCCTTGAGGTCAAGGAATTTTGAGTATAACACTTAACTTCCTCCCTCAACTTTGTTGATCATTCCAGCTTTCTCTTATTTCCATCAAAGATATTTTGTTTGCAATTTTTGAAAATCCTTAAGGATGAATTTGGATAATACAACTTTCGCTTGACCTCACCTTCAAGCCTCAAGTTGCAAATTCCTTGAGGTCAAGGAATTTTGAGTATAACACTTAACTTCCTCCCTCAACTTCGTTGATCATTCCAACTTTCTCTTATTTCCATCAAAGATATTTTGTTTGCAATTTTTGAACTTCAAAAATGCAAGGATAAATTGAGTTGGCAATTTTCATCTTTTATCTCTTTCAAGACTCTCAAATTGTGGATTCCTTGTGGTCAAGGAATTTGAGCACTCACCCTCTTTTCAAGTCGTGGATTCCTTGGGGTCAAGGAATATGAGCACTCACTGATTTTGTTGATCGCTTCAACTCTTTTGCCTTCCTCATTAAAACACTTTGTTTGCAAATCATGAAATCCTTAAGTATGATTTTGATGGTGCATCCTTTGCTCATAGTAACCTTCAAGTCTTGTGCGTGGATTCCTTGAGGTCAAGGTATTTGAGCACTCATTGCTTACTTCCCTCAAGGTCACTTCTTGTCTAGTTCATCGATTTTGCCAAGTAAAGGAAGCTGTTGCAAGATTGATTGGAGGTAATCTCTCCTTGTTGAAATCATTTTAAGCATCATCACACTTATGCATTTCGCCTAACCCTTGGAAGATTGATCATCACACCACTTCACTAAAGTCGTGGATTCCTCTAGGTCAAGGAATTTGAGCACTCAAGGCAAATTGCTCTCTCAAGTCTTGGATCCTCACATTTGATCATGAAGTCCTAGAAAAACTTGCTCATTTCAACTTTCACTTATCTTGATGGACAAAATTGATAGTGCAACCCATGGATAAAACTAGCCCTCAAGACCCTAGGTCATGGAATTTGAGCACTTCTCTCCTCAAGTTGTGGATTCCTTGGAGTCAAGGAATTTGAGCACTGACTTCGAAGTCGTGGATTCCTTGGAGTATTTTTTTCAACTTTTATTTTCCTTGAAGTATTTTTCAACTCCAAAAATACTCCAAGGAAATTATCACTACTTGAAAAAAGTTGGTTAGTTTGTGTGTTGGATGTAGTCCATGGTTTGCAAAAGATGATAGTTGCAGCACAGGTATCTGACTTTGTAGAATGCAAAATTACGAATGGTGCTTCTCAAAGTACTAAGAGAAAAATATTCAATTTGGAGTGTATAAATACTTGTCAAGTCAAATCAACTTCACATAAAACTTACAAAAAAAAGAAAAAGAAAATACTATTCAACAATTGAAGGAGAAAACAATAAAAGGCCCTATTACATAAAAAGATTAATTACACAACCGAACTATATTAAATGGTTAGATTATATTTGTACAACCAAGCTACATAGCACGACAAGTTCCAAAATACCTTTACATAGTTTGATGACGACATAAAGTAAAGTTACACTTGGTGAAGGAAACAAATCATAGCAAGCACCCAACAAAGTCAGTCATTTATTATATCGTATGATGGCCAAACCATTCCTTCACTTAGTACATCATATGATAGCCCTATGGGGTGAAAATTGTGTTGTTTTAATTTTTGAATTTTCAAAAAATTGACAACCCCTACAAATTTTTGTTTTAAATTCGTAGTTTTCGTCTCTAAGATGCATTTTATGAGGTTTAAAACTCGTATTTGTTTGTGTCTAATTGCTAGTGTGTGTTTTTGCCATCCTTGTCCAATTTTCGGTCAATTGTGGATGCCTTTTTCCCTCCTTTTTGTGCAATTTCGGGTTTTAAGTATATGATTTCAAGTAAACAGAACTTTTTAATTTTATTGCAAGTAAATACACATTACTTGCAATCGGGTCTTTAAGACCCGATTACAAGTAAGTTTATCTTTACTTGTAATCGGGCCTTAAGGACCCCAATTGCAAGTTAGTTTCATTTCTTTTCCCAAGTTTGTAAAGTGATTATTTTTACTTGTAATCAGGTGTTTGGACCCCGATTACAAGTCAAGTGTGTCTTACGGAGTCCAACGTAAGTCGTTTTGTGTGCTTGCGTCGAGTTTTCTAAGACTATTCATTTTTTTTTCCACGCCTTCATTATCCTGCGTTTTGGGTGAGTTGCATTAATGTTTCGGTGATTGCATCATGGAAGGAGTGTCCTCCTTTTAAATCATCTGTATGAGACTTCAGGTGATTTGTTATTGCTTCATTTTGCTCATAGAGGTCGTGTCTTGAAGTTGGGTGATTTCCTTCTTTCCAGGTATGATCCTCATGTTGCTTTCTTTCTTTGATCTTTCTTGCCTGTATGATTGAGCCTTGTCGCATTTTGTTGCCTTTGCGTGTTTCTTAGCGTTTTGTGTGGTAGGGGTTTTCACAGTCCAACTACACGTTCACCCTTTTTTCTCTTCAAGTTTCTTTTGCTTTTCAATCTATGCCGTTCCATCGCCAAGTGTGAATGAGAGGTCGTTTTTCTTGCAAGATTAATTATTTGCAATCGGGTCTCTAGAACGTGATTGCAAGTCCCATTGCACTATTTTTACAATCGGGTTTTAGAGGTTCGATTGCATGTCATTTTCCTCTCATTTGTTTGCAAGCCGTCATCTTTGCCGCCATCTATATGTGTTTGCCTGTAATCGGGGGTTTTAGACCTGATTGCAAGTTCATTTTATCATATGATTGTATTTCCCCTTGCTTACTTGCAATCAGCTCTCAAACCCCCGATTACAAGTTTATGCATTTCTCACTCTTTTTCACTTGCAATCTGATGTATATATTCCTGTTTGTTTGAGGTGTATGAAGGCACGATTATTAGCAAGTATTGGCCCCCTTTACATTTCAAGTTTAACCTTTTTACACTTGCAATCAGGTCTCTAAGACCTGATTGAAACCTGATTGCAACCTGATTGCAAGCTTACACCTTTTGTGCAAGACTTGTTCACTTGCAATTGAGTCCCCAAGACCTGATTTCAAGTGCAAAGTATGAAGATTTTCCCTATCTCACATTCATCATTTCCACTTTTCCAAACTCACTGCTATCGATCCGAAATTCTGCCCCTTGAGATCCAAAATTCTGCCCTTGACACCATCAATGTCTTATCCATAATGCATCCTTTTAAGCTTGTCCATTCTTTTTCACCTTCTCCATGATAAATATCATGATAGGTCTAAGGTTGGGCATTGTCTTCCAAGCTCTTTTGTTTAAAGAAAGTGTTATGGCTTCTCTAATAAATTGTGATGATGTTTTGACTCTTTGGAGTTTTCATCATAGCGTTACAAATTCTTGCTCGATGACAGAGGAACCAGCTTCTCCTTCCAACAAGAAGATGAAATATAAATATGACAAGTACCAGAATGAAATTTCTCTTTCTCAAGTGAGCTCTCCTGTTGATGAAATTAAAGACACGGAGATCGGGCAAGATGATATGTCTGAATTCCTTGAAAGAGCAGAAGGATCGCCAAGCCATAGCATGCAGTTGCTCTTGAATAGTCATATTCACTTGGTTTCCACTTTCCCAGTGGCTG
This sequence comes from Cryptomeria japonica, assembly GCF_030272615.1. Taxonomy (NCBI): domain Eukaryota; kingdom Viridiplantae; phylum Streptophyta; class Pinopsida; order Cupressales; family Cupressaceae; genus Cryptomeria; species Cryptomeria japonica. The sequence goes on along the minus strand of NC_081405.1, from coordinate 43,066,808 downwards.
CCTTAGAACTAGAATTTGTTCTTTCTTGTGCTGCTCATTTTGACATAGGATCTAGGACGATCACAGATGATGATGGCAATACTATTATTAGATTGGATGTAGAAACCATTGATAAAATTTTCAGGGTTCCTGCTGCTCTAGTATATGCAGATATCTCCATGAAGAATGCCCCCTCAATCACTACAACCAGAAAATATCAGATTGGATAAGGCATATTAATTCAAATTGGCTTAAGATTCCTAGAACCTGTTTCTCTTGATGGCCTAGGTTGTATCGATCCGATTTCACTGAAGAAATCAGTGATATGATCACACCACTGAAGAAATCAGTGATATGATCACACTTCTGAGCAGGATAACGGGGCTAAAATAGTCTAATGTATTTGAAATTTGGATGTACAAATACATTGTGGTCATAAGAAAAGCTCAGTCTCATATCTTTTGGGGTGAAGTGATCAGTGATAACCTATGTGAGCAGTTCTTACAAGTTTCAACCACTCTCACTTTCTACATGAATTCCTACCTAGTGTACATAGTAGCCTCACTTAGACAATTTCTTGGTTTTTCTACCAAAGGTGATAGGTTGCTGGTACTAGTATGGAATATTATGATCAACTCACTTTGAGACCTAGTAGGATTCACTACAGAAGCGTGTAGGATGCCTTCTTTGGTCACTTCATGTGTTTGTTTGACAAAACACTTAAGGACAAGAGTGTCTGAGGCAGCCTGGAAAAAAGTGAATGAGTATGGATGCTTGTTCCTTCAGTTCCCAACTTTCACTTACACTAGAGTTGAATGTTTTGAAGGTTAGCCATATATATATGCTTCCGAGATATCCTACTGACAAGATCATCATGATGGAGTTGGCTAGATAGCTGATGACAGTTCATGGAGTCCAGTTAGCTTAGCATAAGTTAGGCATCAACATATCCTTGGCTGATATTCTTTGACAACCTTAGCAAGAGCCAAAGCCATGGAGACTAAACTTCAAGAAATTAAGTTGAAGAAGTTCAAGGCGAGAAAGGATTTTGATTATCGAGGAATGAAGGATAAAATCAAGAGAGCCTTTACTCATGTTCATCGCCTTGAGGATATTTGGGTTGATCTTCATACAAAAGAAGACATTAGGAAGATGGGACTACAGTAGGCTTAGCTTGGATCAAATTGTAGATCTGGATCTGACCAAGATTCCAGAAGGCATGGTAGATGACGGGAAAACCCTTGATCCAAAATATAAAGAACAAAGGGTTGGTGGAGCTTCTCTTCCATCTGTCCAATGGTCGCAGAAGGAGTGTACTTCAATCTTTGATAGATTTCAGCCCATCCTTGCCAAGACCAATACTTGGCTGAAAAGCAATAATGTCAAAACTATAAAGATCAAGGTTGGGGCATAAGATGATCAGCAAGGCCAGTTGGGCATAAGTTTGAGGTGAGGGTCAAATCCAAGGAGGGCGCTTCTTCTTCCGGAACTAGAATCAAGCTAAGAGTTAGTAGGGCTTTGGCTATTCCTCCACAAGAGGTGTCAATGAAAGGAAAAGAAAAGCCTCAAGTGCAAATTCACGCCATTGACCCTGAGGATGAATTAGAACAGTTTTTAGTGGCTTCGATCAATAGGTTCGTGAATTGCCAAGTTTTCTTTGATAAGATGCAAATTGTTCTTGAAGAGCATAGAGGAGCGATAGTGAGATATTTCGATGTCATCATTACAAGGAATACAATAGGTCTAGGTCCTGATGAATTGTAGGAATCAATCAACAAGATTCAAGCTTTCATGGCCAGAAATGGAGAAGCACAAGAAGTGTCTCCTAACATTTAAATCATGTTTTTGTTTCATGTATTTTCCTTTTGACAAATTACATGTATTATCAAAACTTGTAATTACAGGTAGTCGCATTACTTGTAATCTTGTAACTTGTAACATGTAAACAAATTACAAGTTGAAACACAATAGGACTGTAATTTGGAATAAGTCATAGTTAGTTATGGAATAAGTCTTAATTAGTTGGACTTCTCCCACTTTTTGCTCTCACAAACAAGTGATATACTTGTTTGCATGTATTTGAGATTCTAGTGAAGTTGTTGAAGAGAACTTTAATCTGATTTCTTGTAGACTTTGTGCTGCAAATATTGAGGATTAAATTGTTGTAGCTAAGTATTCATAATTGAGAGAGATTATAAGACTTTGTTGTTTACCCTCTTGGGTGAATAACTTAAAGCACACAGATAAAACACGTAATGCAGAATAATAATGCCATAGATATCAGATGCAATATAAGAGATGCTATTCCATTCCTAGTCGTTGTTGTCCACAAGTTACATTCAGAAGTATATAAAGATGCCGAGGGGGTGCGAGCGCCAACCGTCGCACCGCAACTGCCACCCCTCGGTTGCCAACTAACCAACACAATTACAACTTAATTAACTAGTTTTATTTCCGTGTACAATATTGCCGCCAACATCATCCCCCCCAAAAGAAAAGAAGTCGTCTCCGGACGACTTAATACAAAATAGAGATGACATTAAACAGAACTGCTGACGCTAGGTGAGCCCAGAACTTATACACTTGTTGCGTCCTCGCCTGAAAACCCTTTTCTGCTACCATCCGATGCTCAAGTGCGGATTTCACCATTATTGCTTCTTTTGACATCAAAGTCCTCCTGTGCCTAAACCAAACTTGTCTGCAAAACACGCTTTTCAGTCTCAACCTCCACCAACTGCTACTCAAATGACATTGTCTCCCTAGCCAATTTGTCCTCGATAGCCACCGACGTTGCCCTCTCGGCATCCAACTCCTGGGTACGCTGGGCTATGTCTCACGCTAGTACTGCCTCCAACTTGGTGGTCAGCTCCTCCTGAGCCCTCTTTGCATCCACCAAGGCAACCTCACGTCCAGTCGTGACATACTCCAAGTTCCTCAAAGCGTACCATTCTTGCCTGGAGGTGGCCACAACCTGCTGGCACAAAGGCTAGGAGACACCTCAAATCCTCCATCACACTCCCCAAAGGCTAATAACTGAACTGAATAACTCCCTGGTGTCATACGACTGCGCGGATCTACAATGCCTTCCCGCAACTTTGTTTGTTCGCACCCTCCAAATCCGTCTCCCTCTACGGCTTGTGGCTTCCCGCCAATGCTTAGCGTCAGGCTTCTTTCTCACAGTACGGACAACCACAACACTTCTCGTGGTATTCTGTAGCTCAAAAATAAACTGGGGGTCTGGGGGCAACGCCCCCAGTGGGGTCGAGGGGCAGCGCCCCTGCGGGGTCCTGGGGCAGCGCCGCAGGTGCGCTTCCAGTGTCCTGGCTTCAAACTCCAGCGAATCATTTTAAATCTGGTCGTCGTCGTTTTTTTTTTAAATTTTAAACCTCCCTGTATGGTCAACAACAGCACTGACACCTCCAATCGTGCGGCCACCTTCCCGTGTCGTCAACACCCCTCCACCGTATGGCGGACCACTGACGACGGAGCGACTGTGTGTGTTTGTGCGGCTGTGCGTCTTAGTCTTTGCGTGTGTTTTTGTGTTTTGGCCTTTCCGCACGACGATGGTTACCACTGCCAGTGGTGTCCACTGTACGGTGGTCCCACCGTCGGTGTCACCACCGTTGGTGGCCCACCGCACGGTGATCACTGTCGGTGGTCCACCGTATGGTGGTCACCGTCAATGTGGCCACCGCCGGTGGTCCCACCGTACGATGTTTCCACCGTGGCGCTTTTGTTTTCTTGTCTTTTTCTTTTTTTTTTCTTTTTTTTTTAATTTTATATAACTTTTTTTTTTAGTCGTACGGTCAACTGCTGTACTGATCTGTACGGCCATACTCTCTCTCTCTTTTATTTTTATTTTATTTATTTATTTTATTTATTTTCTTATTTTCGATTTCCTAATTTAGTTGTCTAGAGAGTCTTCGGCTCGGGTCCCCTGTCTCTAGGATCGCCCTTCATCCTTCTCGGTTTGCCTCGCCCGAGAGTCTCCCGTTTTGGTCCTGTGCCTGGCGAGTCGCCTGCCCGACCTCTCGGGTCCCCCTCCGGACTCCCGGGTGTCCTTCTGGCCTCTCGGGTCCACCTCCAGACTCCCGGGTGTCCTTCCGGCCTCTCGGGTCCCCTGCGTGCTTCTCGTGGTAGGGTTTCAATTTGAACCTATTGGTGGCAAGTTTATTTTCCATGGCCATCCGAAGACCTGGAACCACAAATTCTACAGGGACCACGGTCTCCTTCTCGTACATAAGAAGAAGAAGAATAATAAAGATTTTGAAAGCTGCGGCCTTCCACACAGGGTTCCAATCGTTGCCGACACTCTTCGGATTATCTACGTCGCCAGGGTTTGGGGCGTCTCCCTTCCAATATTCTCTGAATTCCGGCAGGTACACCTTTGTTGGTTGCTCTGGTTACTCTACTTCGAGCCTGTAGCTTTGGAACATTTCGTAATCCTCCATCTGCCAGTGGAAGAGCCCGTTCAATGACCCTGTCTCATCCTCAGAGCATTCTCCTAGTTTGAGAATCCCTTCGTCGTTGGGCTCCCTGTAGCCCCGTCCTTCGTCCCTCGGGTAGCCTTTTCCTTCACCCTCCGATTCCGAAGATGATGCCAGTTCCTCGTCAACAACTTGGGTCCTCAGATCAATGGTGTACTTCCGCCCCCCTTTCTCCATAGAAAGGGTGTTCTTTGTCCAGTCGTGGTTCACCTTTGCTGTAACCAGCCACCCTCTGCCTAAGATGGCATCGTACCCCTTCTTGAGTGGGATTACCACAAAATCTAGTATGAAAGGTTGCATGCCGATGGTGACCGACTGGGCCATTAGGGTGCCGAGTGGCTTGATGCCGTGCTGGTCTGCACCTACCAAGTTGAACGTGGGTGGCCATAGTTTTGGCTTCCCCAGCTTCTTCCACGTATCCTCTGGCAGTACGTTCACCCCCGAACCTTCGTCCACGATAGTGTCTTTGAGGATAGCCCCGAGAATTCCCATCTCTACTACAACAGGATGCTGCAAATATTGAGGATTAAATTGTTGTAGCTAAGTATTCATAATTGAGAGAGATTATAAGACTTTGTGCTTGTAGTTGCTCCTAGTTATAGTAATCTAGAGGTGCACAATACCAACAGACTTTGAGCTGTTGTAAGTTGTACATTGTTATCATATTAATCATTCTGAAAGGTAGATAGGACAATAGATAGGTGAAGTCTTTGAGCTTTGCTTCTATATTCCCGTCCTGGGGAAGTGACAAAAGACTTTGCGCTTTTATAGAAACTTTGCTTCCTTTCATATAAATCATCTTTATTGTTCTTGAAATTTCTAAATTTCTGTGTTTGTTATTTTAGTTGCAGTTTCTTTTTTGAAAAGGGAAAATAATATCATCTTTTTTGAAAAAAGAGAAAAGGATGTTGTCTCACCCAAGTCAGATTAGTGTTTAGTTTGTAATAGTAGAAAAGGGGGAGCCTTCCCTTAAAATTAGGAGAGTTTTTAACTCATGTTGTGGCTGAAACCACACTTTTGCATGCCTCCCCAGGTGTACAAAATTTTCAACCAACAAATTCCTCCCTAGGTGTACAAAATTTTCAACCAACAAAATCCTCCCTAGGTGTACAAAATTTTCAACCAACAAATTGATATTATATGGTGGTCCCAAGGAGTAAAGATTGACATCATATTGTTGCTCCAGGGAGTGATAATTGATATCGTACGATTATCCCAAGGAGTGAAGATTGACATCGTACAACAATCTCAAGGAGTGAATTTTGACATACGGTGGCTCCAGGCTAAGTCACCAGGTTCGGCCGAATTTCATCCTTGAAGTTCGAAATTCACCGAACTTCAAATTTTTTTTTTTAATTTTTTAATTTTTAATTTTATTTCTTTCTTTATAAATTTTTGGCTTTCTTCTTTTGTTAATATTTTTTAAACACATATTTAGTCTGTCGTGAGTCGTGACCTGCAGGAGAAGTAGTCGCGGACTCGTGATAGTCGCAGCTTGCAAGAGAAGTTCGCCTGCAATTTTTGCCTGTCGTTCGTGCCCTAGCATATGTTTCCTATGGTTTATATTTTATAAATATGTCATCTTTTTGTAACGATTTCAAATCTATTTATCAATGTTAAACTATTTAGGCAATTTTATAGATATATTACATATATTTATTAAAACAATTTAAAAATTACATATGGCGAATTTAATTTGAATTTTATACATTTCGAATTTTTCCCTCATTGAACTTCATTCGAATTTCAAAGTTGTCGAACTTTGAATTCGAATTTGAACTTGGTGACTTAGGCTCAAGGAGTGATAATTGATATTGTACGGTTATCCCAAGCAGTGAAGATTGACATCATACAACAATCTCAAGGAGTGAATATTGACATTGTATGACATGTTTTTTCTAGAATATGTCAGTGCCAACTTCACATCGAACGACATCTTGTTCAGGTTGTGCACCTTACACATTATCCCACTTAGCATAGTGTAGGGTGACATTTGTTCACATCGTACAATACATAAAGAAGACTCACACCATACAACTTGGGCATTAGTTCCTTCATCGCATATGGCATCTTAGACAAGTCTTCCTGCAACGACATCGTGTCATTGTATGACATGGTTATTGTGTAAGGTTTTTGGTATCTTTTCATAGTGCACAATGAACACTCCTTACCGTACACATTTTCAACTAAATATAATTCCCCATCGCATGGCAATCAACCTTCGTACGACAATTTTTCTTCCTTGGTTGACATCATGCATTGGTTAAACACTCCGACATCTCTATTTTTTGGCTTTGTCACTATTGTTTTTTGGTTCTTAAAAATTGTGAAAATGATGTGCGCTGTGAAGTTTTGTGTGGTTTTGAAGGTCCCCTTGACCTGGCCGGGGGTGTTACCACCAAATCCCTACAAGGGGTTCTGCCCCTTGACCCCATTGAGAGCATTGCCTCTAGACCCCCACTACACTCATTTGATTTGCTAAGTACACTACAAATCTGAATATAATATTCAGTAATATGATTCTGTAGGAATCAAAGAATCATGATTGCTTCAACCTTAACAATATATGGTACTTGTTGATGTGTTTTTTACACACATGCGAACACAGAATAAAATACCTAAAGGTACCTTATCCTCTCTTGAGTAAAGTTTCCGAATGCTGAAGATATCGCGAAAAGGATCAATCAGAGAAACTTCAAGGTTCTTGTATCTAGGGTCTCTACGCGTGGATAAGCTCTCTGTGGTATGATGTGATTTGCTGGAATCACAAGGGGACTTACACTCAATGACCTGAACGTCTGATTTGCTAGAATCACAAGTCCTACTAACTAACTGGAAGACAAATAAATGGCAAAAGAAACAAGGTTCAGGAAGTCTACTCTACTACCTAGAATGCGAGAAGATGGATGAATGACTAGGTGGATTCCTACTGGGCTGGGTCTCACCATCAGGCTGAACAATTCAACACCAACTCAGTGCGAGGTACACCATCATCCTGCACATCAAAGACAAAAGAAGTTAGAGCAAGGGTTCGTTGAAGAAGCAGATAGTCTCAGAAGAGTTAATTAAAGGCTAGCTTCTCAGCAACATCAAATTGGCATCAACTAGGTGTCAGACGAGGTGGCATCCTAGTCATCACTCCTCCAGTCGGATAGGTCCACCTCAGCGTGTCCAGATTCAATGTACCTAACTCGTGGGAGGTGGCACAAACTTCGATGTACCTACCCCAACTATCCATTGGTCGATTTTTCCAGAGAAGACATGTGTCCTAAAGATGTAATTTTATCATTGGTCAAGCATTAAATGTTATGTAATTGTTGTAACAAACCCTAATTAGGGTTTTCATTATAGAATCTTGGCCATTGATCTCAGATTGATCTTAGCCATTGAATTGTATTAAGGGCACTATATAAGCCCCGACTCTTCATTTGTGAAAGGTGAATAATAGAAAGGAGTGAGTAGATAGAGAGTAGTTAGAAGGTGAATAGTCAGTTGATAGAGTAGCAATTAGAGTAGAATAGGAGGACAAGGCAAGAAATTGTTGCCATTGATTGTAAACAAACTCCATTTTCATTGAAGTAATGGTGAAGTGTGTCGTTTCTTGCAATATACATGGTTTCTTGTTGAATCTTCAATTCTAGATGGTAGATGATTAGATCAAATGAAGGAAATTGTTGAATACACCTGTGTGGAATCCGTTTAATCCATACCACTAGCCTCTTACTGATTGTAAGGACGCCTTGTGTGGTCAACTGGAATGAAATGAGCTTAATCATAAGTTGCTACACGTCTATTGTTTCATGCATTTTCTTGAATGGTGATCATTGTCAGATGGTGTACGATTTAAACATATTGGAAGCATCCCTTAGAAGATCGCATTGAGTTGGTGTCGAATTGATCAAGCTTGATGGTGAGACCCAGCCCAGTAGGAATCCACCTAGTCATTCATCCATCTTCTCGCATTCTAGGTAGTAGAGTAGACTTCCTGAACCTTGTTTCTTTTGCCATTTATTTGTCTTCCAGTTAGTTAGTAGGACTTGTGATTCTAGCAAATCAGACGTTCAGGTCATTGAGTGTAAGTCCCCTTGTGATTCCAGCAAATCACATCATACCACAGAGAGCTTATCCACACGTAGAGACCCTACATACAAGAACCTTGAAGTTTCTCCGATTGATCCTTTTCGTGATATCTTCAGCATTCGGAAACTTTACTCAAGAGAGGATAAGGTACCTTTAGGTATTTTATTCTGTGTTCGCATGTGCGTAAAAAACACATCAACAGTACTATAATTTTGTCAAAAATGATAAAATATTATGAGGATCTTATCTTTTTGTAGGTATTTTTGCAAAGTAATCCTTGGAAAAAGTAATTTTGAATTAAAATTTAAAAAATTGCCTTTGCAGATTTGAGTTTGAAAATTGAAAATCCCGGTTAGTGAATTTAGATTTTGAGTGTAAATTAGTCCATAACTTATTATTCTGCTTTACTTTTGTATTATAATTATACCTGCAGTAACAGGCAGTGTGAAATTCCACTTATAGCAAATATTCCCCTCATGGATGACAATGATAAAATGAATCTTTCAAGAATGTCTACATATCTGGTTAGGTTTAAATTCTGCTGTAGGGAAACTGACTTCTTGATTTGTACACTTGAAATATCAGGAACAATGCATTTAACTTTATCTATAAGGGAAAATGTTATTTTCTTAGTTCTGCACCAAAGTTTAATTGGGTAACATGGTCTGTTGTGTTTAGGCAGTTATGGGTATTGTGTAAGCTTTGTTGTATACCTGGATAATGCCGTGTCCGATCTGCCCAGATTGTTGCCTTGGAAAATGTGGTTGCAGCATCTGTTGGAGATGAATTGGTGATCTTGGAGATGACAGTGAACCTCAGGAGAGTGTTTCAAAGTACCATAGACAATGGAACATGAGTTGGCAGTACCTCAAGCCATGAGAATGGGTTTGATGATAGCATGGGAGTTGTACTGGGAGAAGCTACCTAGATCATTTAACTATTAAAAGAAATAGTACTAGAATGTTGTGACAATCAGATGAAATCTCAATATTTAGTAAGCTATAATTTTTTAGGAACCAGAGAATTGCAGATGACTACTTCAACCTTAGCAAATTAACAAGACACATTACAATCTTGTGAGAAATGGATAAAAATCCAACTAAATTCTTATCTTAGTATTAGCATTTTTGCAGAGGACTTGGAAAAAGATATTTTGAATTAAACTTTAAACTTTGAAGATTTGCCTTTGTGGATTGGAGTTGAAAAATTGATAATCCCAGTAATTGAATTTTGCTTAAGTAATCCTTAAATGTAAATCTGTCTGTAATTTATTCTGCCAAACTTTTGTATTATAATCGTATCTGCATTAACAGGCAGTGTGAAATTCACTCATGGATAGTGAGGATAAAGCAAGATTTTGAAGAGTATTTAGTATTTACACATCTGTTCAAGTTTAAATTTTGCTATAGGAATGGGGAAATGTTCTTTCATTAGTTCTGCACCATAATTTATTTGGATAATACTCCTGGTTTTGGTCAATCAGTTTAATATCTCATGACAAGTTAGAATCAACTCTTTGATTCTAGGCAGGACACAGCTTTGTTTACCTTTTTGAACCATTCTGACCAAGAAAATAACAGTACTGTTTTTTCAGAATTCCATTTGATAATTTTTTTGCTTATATAGTGATAACTTTGAGGATTTTCGTAGTAAATTGAGTTTGGACTCACAGGTTTCAGTCCCTGGAGATGAGGAAACATTGCCTTTGGTTTATAGTCCTGATACTATATCTTCTTATTGGGGGAAGCGGCCTCGGGCAGTATTCACACGCATGGCACAGCTACTATCAGTTGCTGGTGGATTTCTTTCTCATTTGGCAGGGGATATAATGACCAATAAACTCAAAGAGGTACCTAACTGTAAATGATTTCTTGACTTGCTTTTTACTTTTGAACTTTCTCTCACCACAAAATATTTCCCTAGCATTTTATTTATACATGCTAGAAGTGGAAGTACTAGAGGATGGCTACTTTAAAGATAAATTTAGTCTTACATTCTTAGCTGTTTGTCATCCAAAGTTCTCTATCTATCATTGCAAATATTTCTTTTCTGCTGCAATTATTTTCACTATTAAGATCATTTGCAAAATAAGTATATATACAAAAAATATCACCATCAATCATGAACACAGACAAAGATAGTTAAAAGGTGTTATAATTGTACGCTTCAATTTTTTTATAAGAGAAGCCAAAACTTGAAATGTGAGATTTTGGATATCCAAGGGTTTTAGGTTACAAGATGATCAATAAAGCTTTTGCACTAATGAACTAGAGTAGCTACCATGTTAACAAATTTTAAATTATCCTTATTATTGGCAGACATATGATCATCTATTTCCAATGAAGAATTGGTCATACTTACAATCATGTAGCAGCCTTACACTACTATTGTACTAGCAAAAATACAGAAAACAAGGAAAACAAGGAAAAAACATTACATTTTTTCTGTACAAATACTTAACGATCAACATGTTGGTAACAGTCATTTACTTCTTAGCAGATTACCCTTACTTTTCTCAGCAGTTATTGCCACAGTCAGAACAGTGTCCCTTTTTTAATTATAGATATTTGGGGATATCTGCAGATGGGGCCCCATCATAGAATATATATCAGATGATTCAGCTGATAATAGGGTCAAGACTGTAGGAGAACTCTTAGGTGTGATTATGGAAGACCAAGAAATGAATCAAATGTTGATTAGGAAATAGGGAAACAACCTAAAATTTGCATACAAAAGACATAGGCATTGTAATATGCAGCACTGTTTGTCCTTTGATTTTTTTTTTGGCAATGTTTTCACATAACAAATATAGTGTAAATAAACTGGAAATGTTACAACAACTTTTCAATTCAGAAAATTGACAATACACAGAAATTACATAGCTGAAAATTCCAGATTTAATTTCTGATCTGGAAATACGTTTTTCTTCGAAAATAATAGCAACCCAGATCATAAATTTGCATTACATATCTAATTCCAATATACCCAGAAAATGCAACAATGAAGAAGTTAGATCTACTATACAAAATCAACAACAGGCACTTGCAAAATGAGATGCTGCACTCAAGAAACCCTCCCAGCTGCAATAAAGTCAATATCTTCAAGGCTCCTTTCCCTCCTCAAAACTCTTCAAATGTCATTCACCAAATATAACATGTAATGACCTTCTGAATTTCGTTGTTACAAACTCTCCAGTCAGCCCAATCTGTTCTCTCTGAATGAAAACACCAAGATATTCTCCAGATTATGTCCTTCAATAAAATTCTCCAGTCAGCCCAGTTTGTGCTCTCTGAATGAAAACACCAAGATATTCTCTAGATTATGTCTTTCAATAACGTGGAGAATGTTGCCTGTAAGGGTTTTTGTCCTGTTGACGTGTATTTTGTACACTATCAAACACAAAATAAAATACCTAAAGGTACCTTATCCTCTCTTGAGTAAAGCCTCCGAATGCTGAAGATGTCGCGAAAAGGATCAATCGGGATGACTTCAAGGTTCTTGTATGTAGGGTCTCTACGTGTGGATAAGCTCTCTGTGGTATGATGTGATTTGCTGGAATCACAAGGGGACTTACATTTGATGATTGAACGTCTGATCTGCTTTGAATATTGCTGGAACAAAGGATTTCACTAGCTTTGATTTGAAAAAAGGAAAAAAGATGAGGGCGAGGAAAGGATCTAATTCTAATACTAAGAATGTAGGAGCAATGAATGATCTTTGATGAAATTCGAACTAAGTCTTGTTTTGACATCACAGGAACATCTCCACAAGGTTAGTGCGATCTTCGAAGGAAAGCTTTATGATGTTCAAATCATCACTGCAGGCATAGACACCATCAGGTTGATGCATATCAATGAAGAAGCGACAATTGAAGTTAAGCTTAAGCTGAATGATTTCAGTTGACTACACAAGGCAAGTCTGCAATCAACAAACTGCTAGTAGTACGGATATACGAATTCCACCATCAATCAAGCACATTTCTTCCACTCATCTAATAACATGAAATCAAATATGAGAAGTATAAAGACCACGCAAATTGTCGAATCGACCCATAAATTTCACCATTTCTTCAATGAAGTTACAAGTCTCTTACAACAACATTTTGGCAACAATCTTTGCCTTCTTTCTCTACTCTACTTTAATTGCTATTCTAATCACCTTCTAACTACTCTCTATCTGTCTTCTAATTGCTTCCAACTATATTCTAACTCTAACTATCACCTTTACAAAATGAAATGCCAGGGCTTATATAGTGCCCTCAATACAATTCGATGGCTTAGATCAATTCGAGATCAACGGCCAAGATTCAACAATGAAAACCCTAATTAGGGTTTGTTACAACCATTACATAACATTTAATGCTTGACCAATGATAAAATTGTATTGCTTGGACACATGTCCTCTCTAGAAAATTCCACCAATGGATAGCTGGGGTAGGTACATCGGAGTTTGTGCCACCTTCTATGAGTTAGGTACATTGAATCTGGACATTGTTGAGGTGGACCAATCCAACTGGATGAGCGATGACTAGGATGCCACCTCGTCTGACACTTGTAACTTGGTAGATATTCAACTTGATGTTGTTGAGAAGCTATCTTTAATTAACTCTTCTGAAATTATCTGCTTCTTCAACGAACCCTTTGCTCTGACTTCTTGTGTCCTTGATTTGCAGGATGATGATGTACCTTGCCTTGGAATGCTGGATTGGAAGAGGTCGCCCTTATCCTGATAATGCTGGATCGAAGAAGGTCGTCCTTGTCGATGTTAGGCTGGAGGAGGTCACCCTTCTCCTTGCTTGATCGTCTTGGAGGAGACTGTCCTTGATCTGGCTTGATTTTCCAACTCCGGGATCTCCATTTGATGCCTACACAACATTTCAAAATTAGTAATATATCTTGAAATCTAAAAATTAAACTTTAAAAGGAAGATTCAAGATTTTAATTAGGAAATTTAATGATAAATCTTGAGTTATCATTTCCTAATTAACCATGTAATACTTAGATTTTTCCAAAAAATGTCTAAAAAAATCAAACCTTGAATAAGGGTATCAAGATGATTTTGCCATACCTCCTCTTGAGAATTAATTCTAGAAAAAGATGCAAAAATAAGGTGAATTCGTTAGGTAAAATGTAGATCAAGACTCCCTTTAGCAAAATGCGCCTCCTTAAGCTTGGAAAAGAACTCCATCTTCTTCTTCAAAAATCTGGAAATTCGCCTTCAAATGTCTTCAAAAATCTGGAAATTATCCTCCAAACTAGCAAGAAATACGCCTCTTCAATAGCCTTCAAGATGAATTTCGCCCTCCACTAGCTTCTCCACACTTAGTAGAAATTCGCTCCACTCCTCTGGATTTCGCACTTCCTTCCTTGCTTCTCCAAATCGCACTTGAAACAATGAGTGAATGATTTGAATAATGAAAAAACACCTCCAATATATAGAGCGCTCACCTTCCACTTACCCATGAGGCCGACCTTGCAAATAAAGGCAAAAAAATAAATAAAATTAAAAAAAAGAAGAGGCCGACTTGATAAAATGAGTAAAAATAATACCTCAAGCGCTTCATCTTTTAATTTAATAATAATTATAATTAACTTCGAAATGCCTCAATTAATAATTAAAAAAAACGATTTTCCAAGGCTCAAAATTAATTATTAAATGCTATGCGCCTTTATTAAATGTCAATTTGATTTTTAAAATATTTTGGAGTTTTAGCGAAATTGGCATTTAATGTGTTTTGAAGGACATTAGCGTTTAGGCATAGTAAAAATATCAATTTGTTAATAACCTCGCTCTGGTCCTTGTGAGAGGGACAGGAGCGCTTTTTCATTTTGGCCTTGTATTCCTTGCTTTCGCGTTCAAAATCTCTTCCTGGACGTCCAAAATGGGATTCTTGTTTGGAACTTTGAGTTTAATCTATTCGATCTTTGGAAGGAGTGTTCCTTAGGACATTTTCGCCCTGGTCCCTTGGTGAGGGACAGGAGCGACTTTTGGTTTATTGCACAAACTCTTGATCATATCAACCTCGAATTACTTCCTAGACGTAGAACATCACTCCCCACTTCATCTCGAGTCCTGGCAACAAGAAATAGCATTTCAAAATGTTAGGCACTTAGGCGTTTTGAAGATTTCGCTCTGGTCCCTTGGAGAGGGACAGGAGCGCCCTAGCCCATTTTCTTTGAATTTTGCGGTCCTTGCAACTTCATTCCATCTTGAAGCACTTTAAATATCATTCCAAACTTGTGCCTTGGCCTGGACTCGTCCCAATTTGGAGAGGAAGGCTTGTTAATGTGTTTTTCGCCCTGGTCCCTTGGAGAGGGACAGGAGCGATTTTGCAATTATAAGCTCACTTGTGTTTTGCTAGCCTCCCAAATTATATTCAATGGATAAATCACGCCCCTTTTCATTCATTTCAAACATAAAACTTGCTTTTCTTTTGCCAAAAGTTTGTCTTGTGAGAAAATCGCTCTGGTCCCTTGGAGAGGGATAGGAGCGCCTAGTGCAACTTGGGTTGATTCTCTCCTTTGTGGCCTATTCAAGTTATATTCAATGGGCAAAACATACTTCTTTTGACCTCTTCAAATCGCGAAATCACTTAAATCTTGCAAGGATAATGCAAATTTGGAATTCAAGCTCCGGTCCTTCAGTGAGGGACGGGAGCACTTTTTCATTTTTAAGCCAATTCGTCCTTTGCTAGTCTTCCAAATTATCTTCAATGGATGAATCTTGCCCTCTTTCATTCATTTCAATCATGCAACTTGCCTTGCCTTTGCAAGAAATTTGTATTTTTAGATAAGAGGGACGGTCCTTCAGTGAGGGACGGGAGCACTTTTTGTTAGGGTTTCAAGCAGATCCGAAGCAAATATGAACTAACAATTATATGCAGATTTAAATACTAAAGATAAAGAAATAAAACAGGACACAGATAACACAGAGATTTAACGTGGTTCACCCAGAATGGGTTACGTCCACCATACACAGCCGTCCAATCTTTCTTATTATCCAGCAAAAACAGTACATCAACCTTACAATGCCTTAAGCATCCCAGCCGCTTATAACATGCGTTTTTAGGGCAACAAACAAAGTCGGCCTTTTTTAGGGTTTTATTACAATGTCGGTTTTCATCAACAAAAAACGGCAAAATTTTTTTTTCTCGGGGGCTGCCGCCCCCAAACCCCTGCCCGGGGCCCGGTGAGGATACATGCTGAGTGTACAGTACTTTGTTGATCAGTCACCACATTTCAACACTTTTTGTCATTTGGGTTGATTTACTCCTTTGTAGACTTTGCTTAAATTATATTCAATGGACAAAACATGCCCTCCTTGATCTCTTCCAATCATAAAATTGTCCTGATCCTGCAAGAACAGTGCAAATTTGAAATTCAAGCTCCGGTCCTTCAGTGAGGGACAGGAGCGATTTTTGTCCTCAAGGCCAAATCACTACAATTTTCATCTCAAATTTCCTTTGCTAGGGAAGATTTCACCTTACTTCATGCTATGAATAAAAGTTAATGTCCGAGAAAGGTCTAAAAATTGTGCATATAAAGAAAAGCGCTCTGGTCCTTCAGTGAGGGACAGGAGTGAATTTGACCTTCTAGGCAAAAACTTCATCATTTCATTGTCTTGTCTCGATGCTCTATCATGCTCATTTCGTCCTTCACCATGCCTTTGATGTTCCAATTTGACCAAACAAGGTCAGGAATGACTCGAATAAGCCTTTTCGCCCTGGACCCTTGGTGAGGGACAGGAGCGCTTCGCCTTGGTCCCTTGGAGAGGGACAGGAGCGAAATTCGCTCTGGATCCTCAGTGAAGGACAGGAGCGAAAATTGACTTTTCGAACTCTCTATCAGGATAATTTTTGGTCCGTTGGAGAGGGACAGGAGCGAAATTCGCTCTGGATCCTCAGTGAAGGACAGGAGCGAAAATTGACTTTTCGAACTCTCTATCAGGATAATTTTCATGGAATATAACATTTAAGTATAAGTGACTTATACTTTAAGTTATATTCCATATATACTTTCAGGATGTTTGAGAGTGGTTTCAGACCTCCAAGAGTTATATTGCAAAATCTAGTTTTTTTGAGGTTTTTCAGTTTCCAGACTTAGTCAAATTTTCAGGATCAGGACTTCTAGACTTAGCCAAATTTCAGGATCAGGACTTTTAGACTTAGCCAAATTTTCAGGATCAGGACTTCACTCCAGCAGGACCTGCTATCCTATTGATCTCCCCGACAGCACTCAAAAATGCAAAAGCTAACTAACAAAACCCTAAAAGACCAAAAAACAAACCCTAAAAAGCAAAAAAAAGCAAGGGTCCCCGTTTGCAATGGAGCGATGTGTGAAAACGTCACAACATGTCCTCACAAACCAAGGAGAAGCAATCTCCTTCAGAAGAAATAGCAATATCAAAAATCAAACTCAACATTGCAAATGAGCTTCACAGAACTCCCTTTATAGCTCTTCCAGGCAATTCGGCTTTTTTCACTTTTGCCTTATATTTAATAAAAAATCGTTTTCTTTTTAATCTCCCAAGGTAGCATTAAATGATAAAGGTCCACCCATTTAAAATAAATTACCGTTTACTTTATAACCAGCCTCTATGGTCCCTTCATTAAAATAAAAAAAACGATAAGGTTAAATCTTTAATTTAACTTTATCAGTTAAAACTACTTGTTATTTTTTTAAAAACCACTGGAATATATAAAATGCTGGGTAATTATCAAAATCGAGTCCATTGACAATACTAAAAATAGTAACCCTACCAACTGGCTTGGTTGGTGCACATAAATGGTTTACTAAATATAGTAAGTGTTGGAAGACTAACTCAAATTCACTCCAGAAAGGGCATTGTGCTCATAATAAGGGTGGAAGCTCAATTAAACATCAAATACTGCCAAACTACTAGACAAACTGCCTGTATAGGTTCCCTAGCCCCAACACATTAGCCTACAGGAACCCAACTGGATAGGCTAACAATCCACCAACTCAACTTGTTAGGAAGGGGACATTATAGGTATGAATTGACCTTTGCTACATCCGAAAAATCCAAGGGGAAATCCACATAGCAATTCTCCTACCTCTTCTTGAGAAGCTAAGCAAGAAAGAGAAACTTTGTTCCATGATGCTGATCTAGCTACCCAGTCAGAAAATGAGTGTAGGGAAAGGGAATTAAACTAGCATATAGGAGTACTTGATCAACTAAAAAAAAGGCAGTGTGAGATGGGACACATTGCATTACAACAAGCTCAACTCACTCAATGGACCCAACAAATGAACCAAATTTAGATGCTGCTCAGCAGCATAATTTAAATCATACAAAATGTCCAAATTGGCAGGTACATAATGTGCATCAAAATTAGTAGAATCCCCAGTAGAAAAATATAGGACACAATGTCAGCGTTAACCACAGTAGTCATCCAATGAGACAGCCATTAAGATTAGAAAGATATAGGCAATTGCAAATCTATGGCATTTTGAGTTATCCAAATCTTTTATTCCAAACAATATTAGGGGAAAAGTGCCTAAATGTTAAGGTGATGATGCTATCAGTGGTGAAGAACATTTAAGGCATTTCATTGATATCTCTGATGAATATGGAAATTGGTTTGCCCCAGTGAGACAGCCATCAAGATTAGAAAGATATAGACAATTGGAATTCTATGGCATTTTGAGTTATCCAAATCTTATTTGAAACAAGATTAGGGGAAACGTGCCTAAATGTCAAGGTGATGATGCTATCAGCGGTGAAGAACATTTAAGGCATTTCATTGATATCTCTGATGAATATGAAATTGAAGTTGAGGATGTCATGAAGCTCTTTGTGCAATCACTAGAAGAGAGTGCTAAAGAATGATACAAAAGACTTCTAGATAGCTGCATAGACATGGTACGAGTTCATGAGAGTTTTTAGACTACAGTATGGAGAAAGAGTAGATCCAAAGTTTGCAATCCATGAACTTACTACTACAAGGAAAGGGATAATTGAGATGGTTGTTGATTGTAATAACAGGTTCATCATGACAATGAGGAAAGTGCCCCCTCAATTGAGGCCAAATTAACCAATGTGCCCTGTTTTGTACTGCGGGCATTTCATTCAAAATTGGGCTACTATTTGTGGGATAAGAATCCTCAAACATTGACAGAGGCTTATGCCATGGCTATTAACATAGAAAACAACTTGAGGGCTTTTGTTAAAGATGGCAAGAGGGCTGATGTGAAACTCCAAAAACCAAGTGTAGCAACTTATACTAAGCCCCTCATTGCCGAGGACAAATTGGATAAGTTGATGGGAGCCATGAAGGATCTCTCATAATGTAATGTTTCTGTTTTCGGAAGTGCAATTGTTGCTGTCATTTTGGGTTTGTGTCAGCATGATCCAAGGGGTGTTTTGGTATTTCCAATGAACTCGGATGGTTTAGAGGAGTTAAATGACACTTTTAGATGTTATTTTTGGCTTCCGGTTTGGGCTCCAAGATTCTTGGAGAGAGTGTATATTTTTAGTAAGTCACCCAGTCAGGCTTGTTTATCATCTTTCATCATCGGGATCACTCCTATGCTGTCAGATTTCGGTTCCGATGGTTTTCAGCCATTTTCACAAGTCGGTTGTACTATTGGCTATAATTTAATTAAATTTACTAAGGTTGCTATCTTAATTAAAATTGTTTAATGAGCACCTTAGTGTTATAGCTCGTTGGAACCGGGATGATAAGTTTTAAATCTTGGGCGCATAAAATAGGTACCTTTGTGTGTGAAATTATCATTATATTAATGAAAAGGTCATTTTTGGAGCAACAAGGGAGTTTAAATTAATAAAGTGACTTTATTATAATGTCAACTTTAAATTATAACATAAAGTTGCTTTTGAAGGGAAAATGAAATGAAAGAAATAAAATGAAGTATTTCTCTCTAAAAGGGAAAAGGCTGTTATAAAATGAGGAAAATGGGAATTGGAATTCATTCAAAAGTTTATTTGTTTTCACTTGTTTTGGAGAGCTACCTCTTGGATCATCTTCTAGGATGAAAACCCTTGGAGATGTGGCGTGACTTGGATGGAAACCCGAGATCACTTAGGGAGGGATTCATCACGGAATTCCATTGGAGCTACATTGCATTTTCAGATCAGATTTGGATCTACATTGGACTGCAGTTTTTCAGGTCAGTTTGGAGGCATTCATTGGTGGCATTGTGACTTGAAGACTTAGGGTTTCAAACCCTAACCTTGACGCCATTCATTAAGGAAGGTAGCGACTTGATCAAAGGAGGGTTTTTATGCGTATGTTAGCTGCTAGGGTTTGGTTGGGACAGCCCTGTACATCTCGCTTCAACAAATCCAGTGTTGCCACAAGGAGGTATTTTTGGAGCTGATTTGTATGTCAGTTGATTGTAATACATCTTTCATGAGACTTGAAGGTCTGAAATATATAACAGCATTATTTTGAGTTTGATTCAGCAAATAATGTCTTCATTTTACATTTACCTGCATGGTTATAAGTCTGATCTCTAGCAGCAACCTGTACATTTCCAGGATTCAAATTTTAATCATGATATAAGTGACTGAGATGTTTATGCATGGTATTTCTGAGAATTCTGAGCATTATAAGTACGATATAATTACACAGGTCTGCAAGTAAAGTCAGATATTCACATTATTGGTTTGTAGTCTGCATATATTTTATTTCTGCAGTCACTGTTATTTCATTATATTTATGTTCTCTCTTAAAATAATGTGAGGGCAACAATGTTTCCATGAAATATGAAAGGTTGTTGATTGTGGACAGCATAATTATTCATTTTCTATGCATTTCTATCTAAATTAGCAATAGTTATAAACCCCAAACATAAACTATAATCATAAATCAGATAGCAGTGGGTTGTGTGCCAAGTGTTCGACGAATTGTCAAACATCTAAAAATAGGAGAACTTAGTCCAAATCTAGCAGGGGTTCTTACATATAAAGTTGCAAAAAATAAAAAATGTATGTTTTCTAATACTGCTGACACACATCTCAATGAGGGTCAAAGATTGCTTAGCAGACCTTACGAGTATGACTGGTCTATAAAAGTAATATCAAATGACAAACAAATGGTCCCAAGGAATATAAACTAAGGATACCAAGAAAGACATACCCTTGATCTCATGCACCTTAGAAGTAATAGACTGAGCAAACTTCAAGAAGGAATCCTGTGGGTGACTTGTAAAAGGGATACCACAAACATATATTACCTTCCTTGGCGATGGACTAGCTGGATTAACACAAATAACTGGTCTCTTAGGCCTTTGAGGGTCAGTGGAGACAACAATTACATTAATAGATTCATTAAAACTTGTAGAAGAATTTGTTGAAGGAACATGCTCAACAGTGACTTTTGAAGGATTCGATGTGAGAGAAGATTCACCATTCATTAATGCATCATTTCTAGAAGAGAGTTGTAGTCAGAAATTTGTGTTTGACGAATTGTCAAACATCTAAAAATAGGAGAACTTAGTCCAAATTTAGCAGGGTTTCTTACATATAAAGTTGCAAAAAATAAAAAAATGTATGTATTCTAATACTGCTGACACACATTTCAATGAGGGTCAAAGATTGCTTAGCAGACCTTACGAGTATGACTGGTCTATAAAAGTAATATCAAATGACAAACAAATGGTCCCAAGGAATATAAACTAAGGATACCAAGAAAGACACACCCTTGATCTCACGCACCTTAGAAGTAATAGACTGAGCAAACTTCAAGAAGGAATCCTGTGGGTGGCTTGTAAAAGGGATACCACAAACATATATTACCTTCCTTGGCGATGGACTAGCTGGATTAACACCAATAACTGGTCTCTTAGGCCTTTGAGGGGCAGTGGAGACAACAATTACATTATTAGATTCATTAAAACTTGTAGAAGAATTTGTTGAAGGAACATGCTCAACAGTGACTTTTGAAGGATTTGATGTGAGAGAAGATTCACCATTCATTAATGCATCATTTCTAGAAGAGTGTCATAACCCCTCTTTGGACATGGGATTAAATAAAGACGATAATTAAAACATTT
Organism: Cryptomeria japonica; assembly: GCF_030272615.1. NCBI lineage: Eukaryota > Viridiplantae > Streptophyta > Pinopsida > Cupressales > Cupressaceae > Cryptomeria > Cryptomeria japonica. The sequence goes on along the minus strand of NC_081405.1, from coordinate 43,045,225 downwards.
ATTAATTAACATTTAATAATATTGGAAAATCGTCTCATTTATGAGACTTCATGATTTTCCTTTAATATATGATTATTAATATTTATTATTTGTTATGATTATTATTTATTATTATTGTTTTATTTTAATGTAACGTTCATATTTCAATTATTAATATTATATTAACTATTAAAGAAGTTTTACCATTAAAACATAAAATAGATATATTGAATATATTACACTGACCGAGTCAACTTAGTTCACTAATTAATATACATTGTATTATGTATATGAATCAACTATTATATGATTCGATTCTATGAGGTAATTAATATGAATCGATTTATGTAATGCTTAATATATATGACTTGGTTAATATATAAATCAGTTCTATGTTATGATTAGTAAGTCAACAATGGTTACCATAACTATTAATTTAATAAGGAAATACATAATTGTTACCATTACAAGTCTTAACGATGTCCCAAGGGATGCGACTAATAGTTGTATAAAGAAAAGTATTAACGGACATGGGACATGTCTCTTACCAACGGGTTCATCATTCCAAACACATTATATAAGAAGGGGACCCCTTCACTCATTCAGAAGGGGAGGAAAAAAAAAAAAATATTACCTCTTGTCTTCCCATCCTTTGGATACGCTCTGTTTTGAGTCAATAGCCTATCGGCTTTATTGGTGGAAGTAGTATAGAGACGGCATCTAAGGAATCATACACTCTAGATTGTGCATCAGATAGAGCATCCATTGAAGTGCAAGTATTTACTGACAACCAGACACTGTGCCAATCGCTTCAAGCAAGGACGTTCCATTGCTTAATTTCATTGATATACTAGATGCCGTAGCATTGCTATAAGCAAAGGACATAACAGGAACACACGGTTAACTAACAAAGAAGACGATCAGAAAATGACAGACATCTTTCATGTGTGTTTATTCACACAATCGCAGAGATTACATTTTGAAAACAGCGGCTGTGTATATATAACCCAGTCACTCCTTCATAAACAAATTATATTTCTGGTCTACTCCATTATAGTTGTACTAAAAGAGGATAGGTTCGCAGCAACACCTGGTAGATTTATATCATACCATTAGTATTTATATCAGACTTCTTAATTGCCGAGTTCCTAACAATCTTATAAGGTTTAGAGGTAGTACTATAAGCTTCTTTACTAAAACTTTCTAATTGACAATCAGAGAAAGAACATAATATATATTTCATATATCAATACGTTTCAGATCAGATCAGAACCATTATTATTAAGTTACAGGCAGTAACATCCTTGTCCTTAGAGATAAGCATAGGGACGTGCTTAGATGGTATGCATGGAGAGGTCTTTAATAAGAATGCTTACTATATTAAGCTTGATAATGTTTATGCAGAATTTAATATTACTGTAGACTGCAATATGTATGACAGTCATTCCTAATATCATATGTAGTGGCAGACCAGATTCTGACGCATGTCAGATCTGTTTGCCCTTACAACTTTTAAAAATAATTAATACCTTTAGGCAATAAGGTTTTAATAATTTATATAATAGAACTGAATATGATATAAGAAAGAGAATTATATGAAGACAGTGGAAGTAATCAGATTATATATATATATACACCAAACTGAAAACTAATCTATAAGAAGATCATATGTAGCAACAATTTATTAAATCGAGGCATATATTTTAAGTATACAAATCAGAGGAACCTATTGAGGGTTAAATAAAGGAAATTCCTAGATAGGCAAATTACATAATATTAGCATAAGAGTGAAATATATGTAAAGCCAATATATAAGAACATAAGAATGGCAGACCAGATCTGACCCAGATCTGTTATGTGTCAGATCTGTCTGCCACATTACTATATTTACTTATTTATGTATCTATATGATTAGAATGATCAATGGGGATAACATAAAGTTGGATAATAATAAATATTAAAATAATAGTTATAGTTAATATTAATATAATAAAAAGTAATTATTAATGAGTAAATTAATAAATATTTATTAAATCACCAAAACAAAGTATTTATTAATTGATTGATAATAATAAGTATTAATTAATTAAAAATTAATAAATGTGTAAATGATTTATAAATCAAAAATAGGATTAATTATTTAGTATGGTGAGATAGCTAGTACTTGATGGACTTAAGGAAAGGTAGAACATCCTAGGTTGGATTCATGTTAAGATAGTTTTGTCTCTTAATCGATTTAGTTAAGTTATAAATATATTGGAAATCAATTAATTACAGTTAAAACTGTCTTGAATCAAGTAGGGGACATTACAAAGAGAGTTGTAGTCAGAAATTTATGCCAAGTGTTCATAGATAAATAATTTGTCAGACGAAGTGTTCATTGTGTAAGCATTAGTTGGCTATGTTATTTAATGTTGTCATTTGGTCCCGACAGGTAGTTGGGTTTGGTAGTTCCTGGTGGCTGGTAATCTTAACCAACCGTTGGATAGTATTTATTGTACTCATTGTTGTGTCAAGAACTAGTTGATCACTGTACACATTGCATATGGTAATGAATGATACAACTTTCAAAAACTCTATTGTCTTGGCATTGTTATACTCTTGTTGACGTGTATTTTGTACACAATCAAACACAGAATAAAATACCCAAGGGTACCTTATCCTCTCTTGAATAAAGCCTCTGATTGCTGAAGATATCGCGAAAAAGGATCAATCAGGATGACTCCAAGGTTCTTTGATGTAGGATCTCTACGTGTGGATAAGCTCTCTGTGGTATGATGTGATTTGCTGGAATCACAAGGGGACTTACACTTGATGATTGAACGTCTGATCTGCTTTGAATATTGCTGGAACACAGGCTCTTACTAGCTTTGACTTGAAAAAAGGAAAAAGATGAGGGCGAGGAAAGGATCTAATCCTAACACTAAGAATGTAAGAACAATGAATGATCTTTGATGAAATTCTAACTAAGTCTTGTTTTGACATCACAGGAACATCTCCACAAGGTTAGTGCGATCTTCGAAGGAAAGCCTTATGATGTTCAAATCATCACTGCAGGCATAGACACCATCAGGTTGATGCATATCCATGAAGAAGCGACAATTGAAGTTAAGCTTAAGCTGAATGATTCCAGTTGACTACACAAGGCAAGTCTGCAATCAACAAACTGCTAGTAGTATGGATATACGAATTCCACCATCAATCAAGCACATTTCTTCCACTCATCTAATAACATGAAATCAAACATGAGAAGTATAAAGACCATGCAAATTGTCGAATCGACCCATAAATTTCACCATTTCTTCAATGAAGTTACAAGTCTTTTACAACAACATCTTGGCAACAATCTTTGCCTTCTCTCTCTACTCTACTCTAATTGCTATTCTATCAACTAGCTAATCACCTTCTAACTACTCTCTATCTGTCTTCTAACTGCTTCCAACTATCTTCTAACTATATTTTACAAAATGAAATGCAAGGGCTTATATAGTGCCCTCAATACAATTCGATGGCTTAGATCAATTCGAGATCAATGGCCAAGATTCAACAATGAAAACCCTAATTAGGGTTTGTTACAACCATTACATAACATTTAATGCTTGACCAATGATAAAATTGTATTGCTTGGACACATGTCCTCTCTAGAAAATTCCACCAATGGATAGCTGGGGTAGGTACATCGGAGTTTGTGCCACCTTCCATGAGTTAGGTACATTGAATCTGGAAATGCTGAGGTGGACCACACTGACTGGAGAAGTGATGACTAGGATGCCACCTCGTCTGACACTTGTAACTTGGTAAATTTTCAACTTGATGTTGTTGAGAAGCTAGCTTTAATTAATTCATCTGGAACTATCTGCTTCTTCAACGAACCCTTGTTCTAACTTCTTGTGTCCTTGATGTGCAGGATGATGATGTACCTCGCCTTGGAATGCTGGATTGGAGAAGTCGCCCTTGATGACGTTAGTCCAAAAGGCCGTCCTTGTCGATGCTAGGCTGGAGGAGGTCGCCCTTGTCCTTGCTTGATCGTCCTTGAGGAGAGTCTTCCGACTTGTAGATCTTTCGAGCTTGGGAGTCGCCATCTTGATACCTACACAACATTTCACAATTAATAATATATCTTGAAGTGTAGAAAGGAAGATTCAAGACTCTAATTTAGGAAACTTCATGATAAATCTTGAGTTATCATTTCCTAATTTAGGATTTTCAAAGCAAAATTTAAATCTTCAAAAATGGTGCCAAGGTGATTACGCCATACCTTCACTTGGGAATTAATTCTAAAAAATGATGCAAAAATAGGAGAATTCGCTAGGCAAAATGTAGATCAAGACTCCCTTTAGCAAAATGCGCCCCCTTTAGTCTTCACAAGCATCAACTCCACCACCTTTAGTCTTCAACACTTGAGGAAAATTCGCTCCAAATAGGCCAGCTTTCGCACTTCTTCTTTGCCCTCCAAATCGCACTTTGAAATAATGAGTGAATGATTTGGATAATGAAAAAAAAACAAAAAAACACCCCAAATATATAGAGCGCTCACCATTTCATTTCCCATAGGCCGACTTGACAAAATAAGCCAAAAAATAAAATATAAAAAACACTAAGAAGAAGGCCGACTTGATAAATAAAGACAAAATAATGCCTTGTGCGCTCAACTTTTAATTTTTTATTTCACAAAAATTAATTTTAAATGCCTTTATAATAGAAATTTGATTTTTTGAGGCCCAAAATTAATTTATTAAATGCCAATTTAATTAATTTTTTCAAATATTTCGAAGTTGATGATTTTGGCATTTCATGCGATTTGGAGGATATTAACGCCCAAGTAGAAAATAGTGAATGCCAATAACTTCGCTCTGGTCCCTTGGAGAGGGACAGGAGCGCCTTTTCACTTTTGTCCTTAATCCTTCATTTTTAATTGCCAATTCACGTTGTGGGGCTAGCAATGATCCTTTTCGTCCCTTCAGTGCATGTTCAACTTGTTTTTTGCAAGGCAAAATTGATGTTCTAGAGATTTTCGCCCTGGTCCTTCAGTGAGGGACAGGAGCGCCTTCTGCATTTGGCCTAGGATCATCAAGTTTCTGGAGTCAAACCTTTGTTCATCATGATTTAGAAGACCTTTCCAATCTTGCTCACCTTGTCTTGGCGTGGTTTTGGAGGGAAATTATTGGTTTTATAAAAATCGCCCTGGTCCTCCAGTGAAGGACAGGAGCGCCTTAGCCAATTGTCGTCGAAGTTTGTGGTCCTTGCAACTCCATTTCACCCCGAAGCACTTCAAGTATCATTCCAAACTTGTGCCTTGGCCTAGGTTCGTCCCAATTTGGAGAGAAGAGATAGTCTTTTAGGTTTTTTGCCCTGGTCCCCTGGAGAGGGACAGGAGCGATTTTGCAAATCCAAGCTTATCCGTCCTTTGTTAGCCTTCCAAATTATATTCAATGGATAAATCATGTTTTCCTTGGTCTCTTCAAATCATAAAATTGTCTTGATCCTGCAAGAACAGTGCAAATTTGAAATTCAAGCTCCGGTCCTTCAGTGAGGGACAGGAGCGAATTTTGTCTTCTAGGCCAGAATGCTTCACTTTTCACCATGAAATGTCTTGGCTAAGGAAGATATCATCTTGTTACACGCCATGAATAAGAGTTCAAGTCCAAGAAAGGTCTAAAAATGTGTATATAAAGAAAATCGCTCTGGTCCCTTGGTGAGGGACAGGAGCGCTTTTACCTTTGTAGACAAAAACTCCATCATTTCATTGTCTTTGATCAAGTCTGGATACTCTATCACGTTCATTTCGTCCTCCACCATGCCTTTGATGTTCCAATTTGACCAAACAAGGCCAGGAATGACTCAAATAAGCCCCTTTCGACCTGGACCCTTGGTGAGGGACAGGAGCGCTTTGCCTTGGTCCCTTGGAGAGGGACAGGAGCGCTTTGCCTTGGTCCCTTGGAGAGGGACAGGAGCGAAATTCGCTCTGGATCCTCAGTGAAGGACAGGAGCGAAATTTGACTTTTTGAACTCTCTATCAGGATAATTTTTATGGAATATAACATTTAAGTATAAGTGAATACTTTAAGTTATATTCCATATATACTTTCAAGATGTTTGAGAGTGGTTTCAGACCTCCAGGAGTTATATTGCAAAATCTAGTTTTTTGAGGTTTTTCAGTTTCCAGACTTAGTCAAATTTCAGGATCAGGACATTCCAGACTTAGCCAAATTTCAGGATCAGGACTTTCAGACTTAGCCAAATTTTCAGGATCAGGACTTCACTCCAGCAGGACTTGCTATCCTATTGATCTCCCCGACAACACTCAAAAATGCAAAAGCCAACTGACAAAACCCTAAAAGACCTAAAAAAAACAAACCCTAAAAAGCAAAAAACAAGGGTCCCCATTTGCAATGGGGCGATGTGTGAAAACGTCACAACAACTCTGTTATTTTATATTCTGTATATTATATCATTGTTTACTCTATATGATAATTAACATCACCCTACGAGAATAAACAAGAGTGCATTGGAATGAAGAGACAATAGAGTAATATTAAGAAAAGTATCAATGATTTCATCCTCTTGCAACAAAATATCTTCTAAAACAAAAGCAATTTTATGAGAGTATCAATGGCATAGAGGGACATAGGCAAAGCTAAGTCACCATCTCATGCATGAATTGGAACATCATTAGCACTTTGAATAAAACTAGAAACTGTATTAATAAAGGAAGATAGTGAATACATTTTGAAAATAATAAGCTAAAATTAAGAAAAAATGCATAGATAAGTTGGTCGAAGCCTGACTTATTATTTCCACTTTGACGACATGGAATGGGTTTCAAAGCAGCGCCCCAAAATTTTATTTCAGAAGGGGAGATCTTTGATTTGTCCTTTTTTTTACTGTAACGAATGGTTGCAGAAATAATAAAGAATGCTTCAAAAAAACAAACAAAAATAATGACAAAGTTGGATTCAAGAAAAAGTGGTGAACCACAGCAATGTAGAAATAGTGTTCACGTCGGGTTTACAAAAAATGTAATGGAGGAAATGTGATCCTATAGAAGGAAAACTATGTTCCTTTGAGAGCCAATTTCACAACATACATTTAGATATCACCAACTAGTTAAACTAGTGGAAATATCTAATTACAGATAAGTCAAATAATGTTTCTGATTACTGGAATGGAAAGTGCAGATGACAGAGAGTCTTCGGCTAGAATCTAAGCGTTTTGGCCACGGATGACACTATGGTGCGTAGATGTCTCATATGGACCACAACAAAAAATATTCAGAAAGTAGCAAAGACCCAGCTTTGCACTACGACTAACTTGTAAAACCTAGAAGTCAGAATTGTGATAACAAATACTAGATAATAGAGATATGCATAAATAAAATAAAATAGATACAAGCAAGTCTTTGTGTCAGAATTGTGATAACAAATACTAGATAATAGAGATATGCTTAAATAAAATAAAATAGATACAAGCAAGTCTTTGTGCATTCAAGCGCTTCCAATAAACTTACACACATGTTGAAAAGAAAAAAATGTTTGGGGCTGTTTGGATACTTGCCTCAGTTAAGTCCCTGTTTTGGTGTTTCCACCTCCACAATAGCCAGATAGATAGATAGATCAAAAGACAAATAGACATAATGATAAATGATTTAAAAGAGATGGGATGTGATAAATCCCAAAATGCTCAAAAACATAAGGCAAGCAAACATTATTAGAGATGCTTGAGGAAGCCGAGAGTTGTGAATATTTGTTGTGAGACTATTGCAGCAAATTGGAGAGAGAGAGAGAGAGAGAGAGAGAGAGAGAGAGAGAGAGAGCATGCAAAAAAGAACCAAGATAGATTGTGTGGAGAGAAAATATAGATTTAAAAGTGAGAAGAGGAGGGAAAGAAAAGGCTATCAAGCCGTTACAAGTCATCTTGGGTGGATTCCACTGACTTGGGTAGGTGACAAGTGGCAAAACATCAGATAGGACATTTGAACATTAAAATATCACGGGACACTAGCGCGACACGCAAATGTCCATGTGAGGTGCTAGTGTCAATCCAACTCATGCTAAAAAACTATGAGACTTGAAAAAACTTTGCTTAATGCAAAATTGATGCAAGGAGGTAGTTGCTGAACAAGACTCTGATGCAAGGGTTAAAATGAGCCTATTCAAATGCTAGGGGAATGGAAACTAAAGTGGATACAAAAGTGTAGGTGAAATTGCAAAGGATATACAATTTCAGACTCTACACCTAGCAAGCATCAACCTTGTAAATCTCTAACCACAAAACCAGTTCCTCGAAAACCCGAAGTACCTTTTAAAGCACCATCAAAGTTTAATTTAACACCTTTTGTTGGGTATTTTCATTTGTTCTTCTTACTCTTACAGTCATAATACTGTTAATTACAATAATACTATATTCGTACAATTCACTTGTTTCTAATTCTTCAATCAACATTTCTGTATACATCAAATTTTACATACAATGAGGATATCCTTTTCAAACAATATAATTTTCTTCATAAGGGTCCTTTCAGTCTCGGACTGTAAATATATTGTTGCAAAGAAGCTTTGGAGATCAACTTCATCAATTGCTTTAAAATCAGCATTTCATTTCATGCTTCTTGGGCCATTAGTAGGATTTATTTGTGATGGATTGCAAAAGAGCAATATTCTTTAAAACTATAGATATATACTCTTATCACTTATGTGACCCTAGTACATTAGCATTTTGTGCAAGGTGGATCACAAGAAACAAAATTTGGTTCATTTTGTTCTTAAGTCTTGACTTTTCATTTGGTGTTTCTTCAACAAAACTACTTCAGTTTTAAGCCTCAAAGAATGCTCACTTGGCTACCCTGCTGTTCCTCTGATGACTGCTGATGCCCTACTGTGCTTCTATTGTCCTCCATTTGAACCAATTTGCCAACAAAACTGTAATAGGAGAGAATTTCTGCAATTGAACTATAAACTTAGAATTTTCATTTGAATGCTTTCTGATTCAAACTACCTTTATTTTTTTTGGTTTCATTAATGGCTTAACCTCTCTGCTTACTACTGCATGTGCCAGATAGAATTGCTGACATCAGGATTCAATCAAAATAATTACTGTTTGTGAATGGTTGTATAAACAGAGTGACATGCTTCACTGTAGAAAGCTTATTAGATCATATAAAAAAGAAGAAGAACAAATTCCAAAGTGAATGGGGAGAAAACTCCAACTTAGTAGAGTCCCAATCCAAGTAAAAATCTTCTTAACTAACATGCAAAAGCTCCAAAGTTACTAAAGGAATGAGTTGAGTAGGTGATACTTCATCTCTCTTCTTGTTTGAAAGCCAAATATATGTTTCTATTCAAAATTATTTAAAAAGTAACTTGTGAAAACAGCTGATTATGTTGCTTTTGATGTTTCATAAATGATTACAAAGTATAAATTGGTTGTGGGCTGTGGCTACCTCCTTAATATTAATTTCACTTTTTTTACAGAATGAAGTGGCTAGAGCAATTGAACTTCGGGAACCTCCTTAATATTAATTTCACTTTTTTTACAGAATGAAGTGGCTAGAGCTATTGAACTTCGGGAAATAGTGACTTCCTTAGGACCAGCTTACATAAAACTTGGGCAAGCATTGAGCATTCGTCCTGATATACTTTCGCCTGCCGCCATGACAGAGCTACAAAAACTTTGTGACAAGGTATGCTCAATGGGTTTATAGTTTGGGCATGATAATTGTATTGAAAATTTATTTTCTTCTTATGTTCAACAGTCACCTATTTTATTAATTCTAGAGGATTTCTCAATTTGATTGGATAACAGAGAATTCATGTCTTAATTGACATTTGGGGCAATTTCAATAGTTGCAGTTACAAATTTTATCTATTTTGAGTCCATGGTTGTCTATTGTATCACTATAAAATACCAATTTAAATTCTTTAAATTAATCGAGGAATTATTGAATCAAGCAAGTCACTGATTGCTATTATCCAGTAAATATGTTTATGGATATTGCAAAAGCCATTTCAAGTTTACATGTTTCCTATAATCAAGAAGCAAGTCTACAGGATATTATTATCAAATATCAATTTTTCCTGTTACATTGAATCAAACTGAATTTCATTTATGTTCTGGAATTTGAAAAGAGTGTTAACTTCCCTCAATGGAATCTCCAAGTATTGTTCATTTATTTAAAGACATTTTCTTGGTCAATTATAGCTTTAGATAACTATGCAATCTATTGATCTTTTGATTTTTGTTCTATAATATGGTTTAGTCTCATAGCAGTTTTGACTCTTCTACTTTCATGCTTAGTTTTTAACTTTTTTTCATCCTCTACTGCCTTTTAAAAATCTAAGGTTGTACGTAACTTCATCTAGAGATGATGGAACATAGAGATGATGATGGGTCTGCTGCAGGAGTGTTGATAAAGGCTGGATTAAATTTAGGTACAAATATTTCACCTTTTAAATTCTAAGGCTGCACATAACTTCATCTAGGATTGAACAGAGAGGTGGTGATGTGTCTGCTGCAGGAGTGCTGATAAAGGCTGGATCAAAATTAGCTACTCTGATTTAGACAATAACTCATTTTGAATTTACTCAAGAAGCTAAAATTCATTCCCAATTTCTGGAGGGTTCAGAAAAATGGATATTATAGGAAATATAGCAATTTAACTGCATAAAAACCCAATTATTCAATATAAGCAAATGAGATGGAATCTCCTATGTGATATAATTCATAGCTGTTATATAAAAAAAACATCATTTTTAATAATAATCTCAGGGTTCTCTATATGAAATCCCAACCCGTCAACACTTAAAAAATAACTATAAACTAGCTTGTACAACAACTACTAATACGTAGATATGCAACATACTCTACACTGTATACCAGAGGCATTATGGACCATACTGAAGCAACTTTGAAAAAATATCAAATTAAAACAGAATACTATTTTCCTGGACACCCCAACAGATGTCATGTCCCCTCTTTGATAGTTATATATATCCTAAATGAAGTGATTATTATTTCTATTAATTAATATAATAATTACTAACGAATGATTATTTGAAATTTATTTGTTTATTAAATATTATTATTTAATTAATATTTATTAATATAATATTCTTGAAATATTCAAATAAAAATAAATTAATATTATATTTTAAACACAATTTATATATTACAAATTTTAAACATAATTTACATATGGCAGCCAGGAATAAGTGGTGGCTCCTTTAATTCTTCAATATTGACCTCCTTTGACTCCCTTTTAGGCTACATCAGGTCTCACAAGTGTATCATCTTCGTTATATTAGCACATTGTGGCATGCCCCTACCTTTTGTGACAGGTTGCACGCTTTAATCTGTCATGCCCCGAATTGAAAATAAATCATAGATTACATTTAATAATGCGAAGCGATTGAATGAATGGGTTGTCCCAGGGTTAAAGGAGAATAACACTCAGATTGGAGCCTTGGTTATTAGAACATTGCCTTTGATTTGGCACAAGTATAACACTCAGATTGGAGCCTTGGTTATTAGAACATTGCCTTTGATTTGGCACAAGTAACACAAGGACAGCGATTCATAATTGAAAGGGGGTTATCTATTAGTTTGAAAGGAAATAGTCTATTATGGAGGGACGTGTCACTTAGGTGGAGTTGTATCTCTTGTGTGAGTGACTCTTCAACCCATTTTGGGAGATTATAAACTGGATGGGCTTACTCTTGGGAAAGGCATCATAAAAAAAATAAAAAATTGAATAATCATATGATCTTAAATAAGGAAGTAAGCCAATAAAGAACAGATATCTGACTTACTATTATCAGCCTGGAATTAGTAAGCTTACGTGCGATATATGATAGGAGTGTATGAATGCAATATTTATTCCTTGCTAGAATTATATGGGGAAAAGGGGAGAACGGTTAGAAGGATTAGAGGCAAGGATTAGAGGCAATGATTCGGTGGGGAATATAAAAGAAGAAATATATGTGAATGCTTAATATATGAAGTCTAATAATGTTTTTATGCAGAATTTAATAGTAATATCAATATAGACTGCAATACGCAGGACAGTCAAATTTAATACACAGTGGCAGACCAGATCTGACGCATGTCAGATCTGTCTGCCCTTATAGCCAAAATTATACTATCAACTTATGTTTTTAGGCAGTGGTGATATCAATGATTTATCTAATTAGCAAATACATTAATAATTGGTAATATAATTTAATATATATATATAAAGATGTCATGATCAGAAAATAATATTAGATTGAAAAGATCAGAAAGAACTCTTAAGGTAATAGTCAATAAGAGGAATAATATATAGGAGTTTATTACAGACAAAAGGGATCAGCAAGAGCCTCTGTCACAACAACGTAAGAGTGGAGGTATTCACCATTTTATAAGGTATAGGCGTATATGTGTATAGAAAAGATAATATCAGGAGTTCCATCATAGAAATCAGACTAGCGATAAGATCAAATCAGAATTATAATTTAGTTACAGACTTACAGGCTGTATCATCCTAATTCTGTGACAGACTTATCTTATTCTTGAGTGAGAATTATCCCTCTAACTATATTATATTCCCTGTTTCATTTGGATTTGTGGATTTGGGAGAAAAAATTAAGGTAAACCAGAAAGGGGACATTACAACAGACCAAGGATCACCAAGCCACAGTGCTAAAAACTCTAAAGCAAACTTGGGAAGAAGCTGCCACAGACCGCTACACAGAGGAAGATACTGTATCGCCTGTCCTAAACATGAAAGATTATACATGCCCATGGGAATTGCATTTACCTAGAGGAGACGTGTTCCATCTTTCCAAAACATGGTTAGAAACCCCATTTTCTGAAACTGGGGTTACCTCCATCATTGGCGCAAAGCAACAGCTGCAGTCAACACACTGAATATTGAGCCCTTTTGTCACCTCTGTTTTCTTCACTACCTATGTCAGCAACCCATTCTCAAGATGTGGCACTGTGAATCCGCTTTTCAGCTCTAAAGTGCCATCATGGAAAGAGATCACCATGTGTTGCAGAATCACCATAATTTTGTTATCCACCCAAAGTTCATGAACCTCCTCTTGCAGTAGTGATAGTGACACTTCCATTATGACTCTAGAGGATTGACACCTCCTCTTCCTAGACAGATACATTGGCTCACCTTTGAACATCTCTTTTTCCTCAGCCACATCAACCCTTCACCGGAACCAGCAACTCCATTATCCTATATTTCGGTTTCCTCATTCTCCATAGCCTTTTCAACTTGTTGCCTTGGTTTTTTTGTAATTTCCCCACTTTGAAATAGAATATAATGGTAAATAATAATAATAAAATTAAAATGCAAAAGAATAAAAATTAAATTATAATTAAAATATAAAAGAATATAATTAAAATTTAATTAAGTTAATGAATGGTCAGAAGACATGGAATCAAAAGTTGCGACTCTTTCAAACATGAGATATAAAAGGGAGAAGAGAATCTCATTTGAGAAGGGGGGATAATTTGGGAAAAGTGCAGATCTGATTTAAATAAGAAGTGCAGATCTGATTGTGAAAGGTTGTGCCCCTTTCAAAGCGCAGAAATAATGAAGAGTTGCACTCTTTCAAAGGGTGCTAATTGTGAAAGGGTGTGTCTCTTGCCAAAGGGCATACATGATGAAGAGATGTGACCTCCCCCTCACATTGAGAGATATAAAGGAAAGGAATCAAAGCAGCCAGTGACATCACCATCAATCCGATCAGATCAGAATTGTTATTAAGTTACAGGCAGTAACATCCTTGTTCTTGGTGGTATGCATGGGGATGGGCTTAATGTGTATGCTTAATATATGATGCCTGATAATGTTCTTATGCAGAATTTAATATTAATATTAATATAGACTGCAATATGTATGACATTGTAATAATTTCTTTCTATCACTAACTGTTCATATGACGATTAAGTAAATTATATGATGGAGTCTATAATACCTGTCAATCTCACCATCCAATTATGGAGGGAGAATACAAGGAAGCAAGAGCACTAGGCTTCAGCAGGTACGCCAACCTCGAGTGTGGGCCAAGAGGCCAAGTTGATGAGGTCCTTGGTGCTCTTGGGCTTGTTGGAGAGGGATAGACTCGAAGCACCTTGTGTGATTCTCCTTGAGCTCCACAATGGGGACAGGTGTAGGGAGAGAGGGTTGTTGAATCCTTCATATAAACTGGGCAATATACAAAGAATGTTGAATATACGATCTATCGTAGCATAATGGAAATGTTGACTAACCTGTTGTGTGTTTACCTCACTGGGTAAACAGGAAGAATACAGAAATCGCACAGCAATGCACAATGCAATTACAAAAGAAGTACCAGAATAAGCTTGCCATTAATGTCAAAAGATGTTCATATTGTAATCTGTCGTCAACATTACATGTCCTCCAACACCCGGAGGTGGTACAATATATGACAGCCGAAGGGGTGCGACACAACCGTCGCAACTCCAACTACCTACCCGTCGGCTAACTAACTGACCGCCGTAACTCATTATTACCGACGACAACATAAACATAATATACCAACATAACATAATGATTATTCCCGTCAACATCATCCCCCCCAAGAAAAGAAGTCGACTCCGACGACTTAATACAAAATAGAGATGAACGGCAGGAACTACTGACGCCAGTCGGGCCCGGATCTTATACACTTGCTGCGTCCTCGCCTGAAAACCCTTTTCTGCTACCATCTGATGCTCAAGTGCGGATTTCACCAATATTGCTTCCTTTGCCATCACAGTTCTCCTGGGCCTAACCCAAACTTGTCTGCAAAACACGTTTTTCAGTCTCAGCTTCCACCAACTGCTACTCAAATGATTCTGTCTCCCTAGCCAATTTGTCCTCGATAGCCACCCGTGCTGCTCTCTCGGCATCCAACTCCTGGGTACGCTGAACTAAGTCTCACGCGACTATTGCCTCCAACCTGGTGGTCAGCTCCTCCCGAGCCCTCTGTGCATCCACCAAGGCAACCTCACGTCCAGCCGAGACATACTCCGAGTTCTTCAAAGCGTACCAGTCATGCCTGGAGGTGGCCACAATCCGTTGGCACAAATGCTAGGAGCCACCTCAAATCCTCCATCACACTCCCCAAAGGCTAAAAACTGAACTGAATAACTCCCTGGTGTCATACAACTGCGCGGACCTACAATGCCTTCCCTCAAACTCTGTTTGTTCGCAACCTCCAAATCCGTCTCCCTCTACGGCTTATGGCTTCCCTGCCAATGCTTAGCTGTGGGCTTCTTTCGCACAATACGGACAACCACAACACTTCCCGTGGTCTTTTGTAGCTCAAAATAAACTGGGGGTCTGGGGGCAGCGCCCCCGCGGGGTCCTGGGGCAGCGCCCCAGGTGCGCTCCCTGTACGGTCAACAACAACACTGGCACCTCCAATCGTGCGGCTGCTTGGTCTACCTGTGGCGGTCGTTTTGCCCTTACGTGGCTGTGTGGATTGTGCGGGCTTGGTCTCTTTTTTTTTTCTTTTCCCTTTTGCGGCTGTTGCGCGTAACCCTTGCTGTGCGTGTTGATCGGGCCGTGCGGTGCGTCTTCCTCCTCCTCTATCCCTTGCTGTGCGGCGGTGTTCGGTGTTGTGCGGTGTGCGGCGTTTTAACCTTGCGCGGCGGTGTCTTCATGCGGCGCTTTATATTTTTCGCGGCCTTTGGTGGCTCCCACCGCACGGTGGTGCCACCGTCAGTGGTTCCACCGCACGATGGGTCCACCGTCGGTGGTTCCACCGCACGGTGGCTCCACCGTCGGTGGTCCCACCGCACGATGGTTCCACCGCACGGTGGTTCCATCGTACGGTGATGCCACCTTCGGTGGGCCCACCGTACGGTGGCCTTTTTCTCTCTCTCTTTTTTTTTTTTTTGCCCCTTACGATCGCTGTCGTACGACCGTGGGATTTTTTTTCTCTTTTTTTTCTTTTTGGTAAGTTGTCTAAAGAGTCTTCGGCTCGGGTCCCCTGTCTCTGGGATTGCCCTTCATCCTTCTCGGTTTTCCTCGCCCAAAAGTCTCCTGCTTTTGTCCTGTGCCTCTCAAGTCGCTTGCCCGGCCTCTTAGGTCCCCTTCCATCCTCTTGGGTCCCCCTTCGGGCTCTCGGGTGTCCGTCCGGCCTCTCGGGTCCCCTGCGCGCTTCGCGTGATAGGGTTTCAATTTAAACCTATTGGTGGCAAGTTTATTTTCCATGGCCATCCGAAGACCTGGAACCACAAATTCTATAGGGACCACGGTCTCCTTCCCGTACATAAGTAGAAGAAGGATAATAAAGATTTTGAAGGCTGCGGCCTTCCACACAGGGTTCCAATCGTTGCCGACACTCTTCGGATTATTTACGTCGCCAGGGTTTGGGGCGTCTCCCTTCCAATATTCTCTGTATTCTGGAGGATATTGATCTGGCTCCTCTCCTTCGACGCTTAATACGTTACAGGAGGGTGAGAACATCTCATAGTCCTCCTGCTGCCAATGGAACAATCCATTTAGTGAATCTGTGTCATCCTCCGAACAGCAACCTCCGATTTTTAATATGCCTTCGGCATCTGGGTCCATCCCCTCTCTCCCTTCGTCTCGTGGGTCATTTTCCCTCTCGGATTCAGATCCTGAGGAAAAGGCAAGTTCCTCGCTCACCAACTGCGTCCGGAGATCAATAGTGAATTTCTTGCCTCCGCTCTCCATCGAGAGTGTATTTCGTTTCCAGTTGTGGTTTGCTTTCGCTGCCACCAACCATCCTCTTCCAAGTATGGCGTCATACCCTTTCTGTTTCAATGGAATGACCACGAAGTCGAGTACAAAAGGTTGTGCACCCACGGTGACTTGCTGTGCCATCAACATGCCGAGGGGTTTAATCCCGTGCTGGTCTGCACCTAGCAGATTAAACGTAGGTGGCCACAGAGTGGGCTTTCCTAGCTTTTTCCATGTGTTCTCCGGAAGGACATTTACTCCGGAACCGCCGTCTACTATAGTATCCGTCAGGATGGTGCCGAGGATACCCATCTCCACCACGGCTGGGTGTCGGCCATTGTTGACGGTAAGTACAACTGGATTTGTTGCCGAGCTTCCTAGTATGGGAGCGTCCATGTCTCTCGGTTTGGGTTTATCAGCCTTTGTGCCCAACAACACTGTCCCCAATTGCGGTATGGTGTGTGGGAGGTCTTCCAGTTTCACAGGTACCTCCATTTGGAGCATCTGTCGTACAGTGTTCCTCTCCGCATCTGTGCAGTAGGGTCCAGATGACTCGTGTGTCTCTCCCTGTTGGGCTTTCATGGCCCTTTCTATTTCCTCCCTTGCCTCCGTCATTCTCTGCTTCTCGGTGCGGGGATGGGGGTATCGGGCTTCCTTTGCCTGCCCTCGGGTAAGAGCAAGGATGGCTTCTTTACCTCGTGTGTTGCCTTCGATATCAATCAGATTGGCCCCTACGCCAGACTTTGGACAATCGGCATCTTCATGGTCACCGGGGCCACACCACCGACATAGCTTTTGAGCGGTGTCATTGTTATTACACTCTCGTGCGTAATGACCCCATTGATTGCAAGCCCTACATTGAATCATCGGGCGTCCCTTCGCGTCGTATTGGACCCTGTTTCTGGTGGAATTATTATTATTCCCTCGTCCGCCTCGTTGGTTTCCTCGGTAGCCTCCGGAAGATGCATTATTGTTTGAATCCGATGTGGAGGGCTGCTCATGTGCAAAGAGCACTTGCTGGTTACGTGCCTTCAGATTGTATGGGCATTCCTTCGTAGAATGTCCCATGATCTGGCAGATGTCACAGAATGCCTTCTTGGGACAGACACCCTTTGTGTGGCCGCTCTCCTTACAATCCGTGCACCACAGTTCATCATCCTTGCTTGTGGTCCCCTTCATTGTCTTAAACTCTTTTAACATCCGTTCCATATCCTTCTGAAGGGCCGTGACTTTCTTCTTCGGCTTCTCATCACTGCTACTCTCTTCTTCCGACGTATCATCTTCAGAGGATGACGAAGATCTATTCTTCTTCTTTTTGGCTGTCTTATTTTCACTTTCCAAGTCCATGGCCCGGTTGTATGCATCATCGTAGGATGTCGGAGGCACAATTTTCATCTTTCGTCGTAGCTTAGGGTTCAGACCCTCGACAAACCACCGCTTCTTTAAGCCATCAGCCGGTTGGCTTTCCATCTTTCCGACTAATTCCTTTAGCCGGCGGCCATATGCCCGTACGGTCTCCTTCTTTCCTTGCTTTGTTCCATAGATTTCCGAGACTATCTCATTATCATCTCGGAGAAGCCGAAATTCCTTCTCAAATGCTTTCTTCAATTCATCCCACGTAGTTACCCCGGTTTTATCCAAGTCTGAATACCAGTCAATAGCCACTCCTCTCAGTGTGGCGGGGAACTGCTTCATCCATTCATCTTGGTCAGTCACCCCGTTGGCTGTCCAGATGGTTTCGCAGGTACGGCAATGCCGTGCGGGATCATCTTTGCTATCCCCGTTGAATTTGGGCAACTTCTGTTTGGTCGCCATTGATGGAAGTCGTCCACTTGGAGGTGGTTGTGGCCGTGTCTGCCCTTCGGCGCTGCTCCCTCCGATGCCGCTGATGTCTCTTGTGGTGGTGACCAAAGGTACGGTGTTCTGCCTTGTACCTACCGTGCGGTTAGCTTCCCCTTCGCCGTCACCCGTGCCCGGCTCCCTTCGGTGATCCTCCCTTTGTGGCGTGAGAGCGACTACCGTGCGGTTAGCTTCCCCTTCGCCGGTGCCCGGCTCCCTTCGGTGATCCTCCCTTTGTGGCGTGAGAGATAAGTTTTTGAACCGATCTCGAGTCTCTTCAACTAGTTCTCTCCGTAACCTAGTTTCCTCTAGAAACTCTTCGAGGCTTCTTGCTCTACAGTAGTCCGGCGACGCGTAGAAATTCCCCTCGGCTTCTGCACCTTCCGTGACACCTCCTTGGTTCCCTTCGGGCAACCCTTCGGCAGGTCGTCCTTCGGCAAGTTGCCTCAGCCTCCGTCTACGTTCTACACGTTGTTCCAGAATCAAAGCCTTCTGCGCAGCCTCCCACTCGTCGGTTTCTAATTTCTTATTTCTGTCTTTATTCAATAAATTGGGCATTAATTGTGGTACAATTTCATGTTTCACAACACATAAACCAAAACACAACAGTCTTTATTAATTCATTCTTTTGTATACAATCAACATAATTCTTCGCTTCCAACAGTGTTCTTTATTTCTCTCCCTTCACAATTTAAGGATTATTTGTCCTTCGTCGGTCCTCTCTACGTCCGTCATCCTGGCGCTCATGAAATTCTCGTAAGATGTGCTGTCGTCGGTTCTCACGGTAGGTGTCTTCTCTGCAGTTTTGAAGAGCCAAAAATGCTTGAGCCAAAAGGTTAGGCAAATTGCTCATCAACCGATTCACCGCCGGGCTTACACCAAGCGTGCTCCACACAGCATCCTCTGGAACAGCCTCAATGGTGGCTTCCCTCCGTACGTGTGTTTCGATGGCCGCTTGAAGGATGCAAGAGAAATCTTTTGTGAGTGCTCGTTCTCCTTCGAACAGTTCTTGGTGATCTTCGTCAGGGTTACTGCTCGTCCCCTCGGGCAATGGTTGTCCCATTATCCCTGTGCCATGTAGTATATTCCCGTCCCTCTCGAAATAATTTCGGCAACGGGGCCAAATGTTTACCTCACTGGGTAAACAGGAAGAATACAGAAATCGCACAGCAATGCACAATGCAATTACAAAAGAAGTACCAGAATAAGCTTGCCATTAATGTCAAAAGATGTTCATATTGTAATCTGTCGTCAACATTACATGTCCTCCAACACCTGGAGGTGGTACAATATATGACAGCCGAAGGGGTGCGACACAACCGTCGCAACTCCAACTACCTACCCGTCGGCTAACTAACTGACCGCCGTAACTCATTATTACCGACGACAACATAAACATAATATACCAACATAACATAATGATTATTCCCGTCAACATTGTGCAGGTTCCAGACCAAGCTTGGTTGACAATATTGTCCCTCTATTGTATTTGCTGTGCACTAAAATTGTGATTTTAGGTCAGAATATAAGAGGGCCCCATCAGGGGACATTACATTTTTGTCGATCCCTTCCATTAAGGTTATTATTTTAAAAGCAGAGATTTCTAAGGTTTTTAAAACTTTGTTGGCCCCCAATTGAGTTCTCAAAATTCTCTTAAATCCCGACAAA
The DNA here is from genome assembly GCF_030272615.1 of Cryptomeria japonica. Classification (NCBI taxonomy): domain Eukaryota; kingdom Viridiplantae; phylum Streptophyta; class Pinopsida; order Cupressales; family Cupressaceae; genus Cryptomeria; species Cryptomeria japonica. The sequence continues at coordinate 43,025,037 of NC_081405.1, read as the reverse complement.
CCTTTTCACACTTAGAAATTTTCATGTTTTTGCCTTTATCTTGTCTTCTTTTATTGGTTTCACAACCATCATTGAGACTCGAACATCTATTTTCTGCCAAATACCGTACTAATGAAATGCCTTAAGCTAGTCATTAGAAAAATATTAAATTATTTCTGGCAAACCTATCTAGTGCCACATATTTGCCAATCTGATATTTCATAATGTGATTTTATTGAGAATTCATTTCCCAAATAATTAAAAACAACAGGTTTGCCATTGGGTTGTTATTTTCCACAAAATTAATGACAGGTCTGCATGTAAAATTGATTAGAAGAATTTTTGAATTATATTTTTTTTTAGTTTAGTTTATCTATATGTTAGTATTTTGCAATTTTGAAGGTCTTAAGGGCATTTTTAGCCCCTGCCACTGGCGAAAGAGCATAGCTGAAAGCTATCCTCTTTCAAATGTGGGTCTACATCTCTTGGAGACCTTTCCAACGAGATCAACGGCTCATAGTTTCGAGTCCCGAGTAGAAAGTTATGTCTAGTTGAAGTTAGGATAAATTTTCATATAGTTTTTTTGAAAATTTCGTAGTTTTTAGATTTTATTATGTAATAAACAAATGTGACTGTTGGGCTTCGATTCTCAAGAGGTCTCTGTGACCCTTGGAATCTCATGAACTTCTATATGTTGGATTTTCGAATGAAATAGATTACTTTTTGGCTTGCTTCAATTCTATGATTTCTGATTCTTGTAAACAGAATTTACAATACCGCAGGTTCTCACTCAGGTGTTGTCATCCGAATCCATAATTCGGATCAGTGGTATTAGAGCAAGTTCGCTCCTGTATGTCATATCACACGCGATCAACATATCAAAGATTGGGCTTGGAAACAAGGAATCCTTCAGACTACCTTCCTTTGAGACGCAGACGATCGCAGATGGCTAAGTTGCAGACAGACGATGACATTAAAACATTAGTTGAAGATGCACTAGCAAAACAACGTGAAGAAATGATGGAGCAGTTCAAGCAAATGCTGGAAAGTCGTGGGTCACAAGCAAACCCACCATTCATAGGGCATACACCATTCAAGGTGCAAGTGAATTTCGATATACCCACATTCCAAGGAAAGATCGATGCAGATGCTGTTGATGATTGGGTTTCAAAACTGGAAAGATATTTCTCTGTCAATCAATTTTCAGATGAAGAGAAGATAACTTTCGCTCTCTTGAAAGCTGAAAACCATGTGAAAGATTCGTGGGAAGCAAAGTTAGCATCCAAGGCAACAGAAAATGGCAGCACTTTTATTTTTGATCAAAAACCCACATGGGGAGAATTCATGGAGCACATAAAGGAAGAATATTTTCCTATTGACACATATGAACAGAAATATATGCAGTGGCAATTGCTTCGACAGAAGAAGGACCAAACTGTTCAGGAATATACTAATATGTTTCATGCCTTAATAGCAAAGCTTGGCATCAGAGATTCTGAGAAGCACTGAGTTTTAAAATATCAGAGTGGACTCTACAGGTACATCCAAACCGAAATGGAATTCCTGAACATAGAGACTTTACCTAGTGCATATAAATTTGCTACCAAAATTGAGGATAAATTCAAACAGAAAGGAAGGAGAGATAATTTCACAAACAATAGATGGAAGAGTGAAGGTGGCAAAACTACATGGAAACAAACCTCTAAGGAACCCTCTCCCAATTCACCCACAAAAAAAACATGGAGTATGAAGAAGACACAAGAAAACGGTACGTGGTGTGAATTCCATAAGAGTCCCTTGCATAATACAAGAGATTGCAAAACCATCAAAAGCTTAATGATGGAGAAGCATGAAGACAAGGCAGAATCTAAGGTGGCAGAAATATGCACAGAAGGAAATCACGAACAGGTCATTGAGGCTGATCCATATGCCACGGTAGCTACTACAAGGATATTGCCCCGGGAGGATGAGGAGAGATTGTTCCATTCACAAATGTGGGTCGGAGGAAAAGCTCTGCACTTTATTGTTGATAGCGGAAGTCAAAAGAACCTAATATCAGCAGAGACTGTGAAGAGACTGAATCTGAAAACAACAACCCACCCGCAACCCTATTCAATGGGATGGGTTAGTCAAGGAAGAGATATCCAGGTGCACCAGCAGTGTCGCCTTTCATACTCCATAAAGCCTTTCAAAGATGAGGTAATTTGTGATGTGGCACCCTTAGATGTTTGTGATGTTCTGTTGGGACAACCATATATGTACCAACGACATGGTGTTTATGAGTCCAGGCCTCGCAGCATGACCATCAAATTACGTGAGCAGAAATACCGAATACTAGAGGTAAGCCTTGCATACACTACCTCTTTGATTAGTGCCAAGCAATGTAAGAGGTTAGTTGCCAAAACGGGAACATTCATTTTATTGATGATTCGTTCTGAAGAAGAAAGGAAATCTGTTTATAATTCCCACACCATCGCAAACACCACAACACTGCAGAAAAAATCTATGGATCAAATTTTGATGAAATATGACAATCTGTTTAAGTTACCAACTGGGGTACCTACACACTGCCAAGTGAGACATACTATTGATGTGATACCAGGAACTCCATTACCTAATGAACCAGTCTACCATAGGTCAGTATTAGAGAATAATGAGATTAAGAGGCAAATACAAGAATTGATTGAGAAGGGACATATTCGTCCAAGTGCATCACCCTGCGGCAGCCCCATTGTTCTAGCAAAGAAAAAGGATGGAACCTGGAGACTTTGTATTGACTATAGGGCCTTGAATAAAATTTCAGTCAAAAATAGGTATCCACTTCCCCGGATAGATGACCTCTAGAGGGGCCCGATTCTTTACCAAAATTGATTTGAAATCAGGGTACCATCAAGTACCAATTGAATCAACAGATGTGTGGAAGACAACATTCAAATCTAAAGAGGGATTGTTTGAATGGCTAGTGATGCCTTTCGGTCTAACAAATGCTCCAGCGACATTCATGAGAATGATGAATGATATACTTAGACCATTCACTGATTCCTTCGTGGTGGTATATCTAGATGACATACTCATCTTCAGCAGAACTTGGGAGGAACATTTGCAACAGGTGGAAAACATTCTCTCAACCTTGCAAGAACATGGGCTTTATGCAAACAAAGAAAAGTGCTCCTTTGGTATGCAGAGTATCAGATACTTAGGATATGTTATTGACAGTGAGGGTGTCCATGTTGATCCAGAGAAGATACAGGTGATTAAGGACTGGCCGTCTCCTAGAAATCTCACAGAGTTACGAAGTTTCCTTGGGTTAGCAAACTTTTATCGCAGGTTTGTGTTGGGATTTTCCCATCTGTCTTGGCCTCTAAATCAATCATTGAGGGGGGGAACACAAGCAAAGTTTAAATGGACAAGTGCTCAACAAGAAGCATTCGAGGGGCTAAAATGAAGGTTATGTTCTGCACCAGTTTTATCTCTTCTTGACCTACAACAGCCATTTGAAATACAAACAGATGCTTCAGAATATGCTCTAGGGGCAGTCCTCATGCAACCTGGTCATCCAGTTGCATATCACAGTCAGACATTTTCTGATACAGTGCGTCGATATGCTACTTACGACAAGGAACTGTATGCTATTGTTCAAGCCTGTAAGCAGTGGAAACATTACATTCTGGGTAAGGAGATTGTCATCCACACAGATCACAAACCCCTTCAATTTTTGCAAACACAAGGGAAGTTGCAGAATGATCGACATCAATGATGGTCAGCATATCTTCAACAATTTCACCTCAATATTTGCCACAAGAAGGGAAGCACTAATAAAGTAGCAGATTATTTGAGCAGGCCTCCAATTGCAGCCATAACTATGGTTTTGAACTCATGTGGTCATCAAACTGAAGCCTGGGCTTGTTTGCAGTAGAACGATGCTGAATTTGCAGATGTTTATAATCAATTAGTGAAGGGACAGCAAGTGAATGATTTCTATTTGCAGGATGGAATGCTTTGTCACCTTGGCCAAATCTGTGTGCCCAATGCAGAACGCAAAAAATTGATATGGGAAGCTCACTATAGTAAGGTTGCTGGTCACTTTGGTATAGGTAAGACTACTGCTATACTTCAGAAGTATTTCTATTGGCCAAAATTACGGAATGATGTTATTTCATATATTCAAGCCTGTACTGCATGTGCTATTGCTAAGCCTGCCAATCGTAAACTTGGGCTGTACTCACCACTTCCTGTTCTTGAAAAACCTTGGCACTCAGTTTCTATGGACTTTATGTCTGGTCTTCCTACCACCAAAAGAGGCCATGATTGTGTGTATGTTGTGGTAGATAGGTTCTCAAAAATGGCAGTAATAGTGGCATGTAAAAAAACCATTTCTGTAGAGGACACTGCAAAGCTATTCTTTGAATACATTTGGGTTCATTTTGGCCTGCCGAATACCATTATCTTGGATAGAGACAGCAGGTTTCTTAGTAAGTTCTGGTCTACACTATGGGAAAAGATGGACACAAAATTGATAAAGTCTACTGCTTTCCACCCTCAAACAGATGGCCAAACAAAGGTAGTGAACCAGATGATCATACACATCCTACGAATGTATCACTCAAAACATCCCCGCACATGGGATGAAACTCTTCCATATGTTCAGCATAGCTACAACAGGGCAATTCATAGTTCAATTGGCCACAACCCATTTGAGGTTTGTCTTGGTTATCAGCCACTTGCACCCATGGATGTTGCTATACCACTTATTCAACCTGATCTAGTTCCACATGTTGGTAAGGAGGAAGATAAGGCAACCCAGTTCATCGATAGAATTCATCATTTACAACAAGAAGTTCATGAAATTTTGGAACACACCAATAAGAAGTATAAGGAGAGACATGATGAGCATCGTACTCCTCATAATTTTCAAGTCGGGGACAAGGTGTGGTTGCATATCCAGAAGGAACAATTGCAGGGTGCCAATAGGAAGCTTCGTCCTCTGCGTTATGGGCCATACACCATCATCAAGCAAGTTGGTGATAATGCTTTTGAGCTTAATTTACCTCCATTTCTGGGTCTTCATCCAGTCTTCAATGTGGAACTCTTGAAGCCATATTTCCCTCCACTATAGATGTTGCAGATGTGGCAGAACCAATCTCCACTACAGAATTGAATCCAAATGCAGCTACCCCATTCCAATGCGATCAGATTGTGGACACCATGGTGAAAACACTCAAACAGCAGCAGATTTACTTGTACAAAGTGGTTCGAGTAGGGCAGATTGCTCAACAAGGAAAGTGGTTTACCAGAGAGCAGCTTCAAGAACATTTTCCTCATCTCATTCAAAGTGTTGATGCAATGGGGCCCATTGCTTTCCAAGGGGGAAGTAATGATCAGAAGAATTTTTGAATTATATATTTTTTTAGTTTAGTTTATCTATATGTTAGTATTTTGCAATTTTGAAGGTCTTAAGGGCATTTTTAGCCCCTGCCACTGGCGAAAGAGCATAGCTGAAAGCTATCCTCTTTCAAATGTGGGTCTACATCTCTTGGAGACCTTTCCAATGAGATCAACGGCTCGTAGTTTCGAGTCCCGAGTAGAAAGTTATGTCTAGTTGAAGTTAGGATAAATTTTCATATAGTTTTTTGAAAATTTCGTAGTTTTTAGATTTTATTATGTAATAAACAAATGTGACTGTTGGGCTTTGATTCTCAAGAGGTCTCTGTGACCCTTGGAATCTCATGAACTTCTATATGTTGGATTTTCGAATGAAATAGATTACTTTTTGGCTTGCTTCAATTCTATGATTTCTGATTCTTGTAAACAGAATTTACAATACCGCAGGTTTTCACTCAGGTGTTGTCATCCGAATCCATAATTCGGATCAAAAATATATTAGTCAGAACTTTGAAAAATTCCCAGATCTAATGAAAATTGTTTCTTTTTGCTTCGTTTAAATCATTGCAGCTTGGGGTCTTTTCTCTTAAAAATTTGCAAAGTCAAATATGTATAGCTTCATATTTAAACATATAACTAGCTAGTTTCTCTTAAATAAAAAAAGAAGAAAGAAGAGGAAACAGACGAAATGAATGCTCATAAATGACCTAAGCGTGTCAACTGGACTCGAAGGTACATTGAGTTACAATAGGAAAGTATTTGGATAGAAAGAATTCCAGACTCCATATTTGAATGAACTCTGGACACTAAAATGATGTAAACATAAGTAGAAAGGAATCAAGGGATATAACCAAACTCAAAGCAGTTGAATCCGAAACCATGTGATCAAAGTTGCAAGTACAAACAGTCATGTTAATGGCCTAAATTCTATGCACAATTTAGATTAATTTGTTTAGTTACATCAATAAGCTATTGAAATTGACATTGTTTATCAAAAGAAAATGAAACACACGACTAGCTACCTTGTGCTTTGCTGAAGATCACAGCATTTAGGGATCAGGCACAATGGTCAGCTTTTAGGGAACAGGCACAAAGGTTACGATTACTCTTTAAATGATTAATACATAGGACAATTAGACAAATAAACTGCGAGGTATATTAGGAGTTTATGGGTTTTAGTTTTAACTTATCTCAGCCATGTTCTGTGATATTTCTGGGTTATAAGCTGTTCATTTCAGTGAGTGTATTTATTATCTATGATTTTCAGGTGAATCATAGCATAAGATTCACCTTGCTTTGAAACAATAGTTGCAGTGAAGCATATCCTCAATCTTCAATTATATTTTGATTTCAAAAGTTAAACATTATACATAGTTCATTCTAAGTTGTAATACATGGATTCAACATGGTCTAGGTCACTTGAATATCTTCTATTGGACTTCATTGAGGTCACAAAGATGGAAGCGAATAGATGTTTTGAATTGATTGTTTATAAGAACGCATTATTGCATCCTCTATTGATCCTGATTTATAGCTTTGAGTTGTTTGTTGACTAAAGTTTATTTTTTTGGAAAATTTGTAGGTACCATCATTTCCTGATGATATGGCTATGAACCTGATAGAAGAAGAGCTAGGACGGCCTTGGACAGAAATATATTCAGAGCTTTCCCCATCTCCAATTGCTGCTGGTAATTTCAATTATCACTGTAGCTACACTTTACACTATCAACCATTAATTCTATACGAATGCTGGCAATACATCATATATGCGATAAAATAACAACCCATGATTCTTGAATTTAAAGTCCCTGAAACTTTCTGTGGTGTTAAACTGTCAATCATGAGTTCTATATGAATGCTGGCAGTACATTATATATGCGATAAGTAATGACTCATGATTCTTGAATTTAAACTCCCTTAGTTTTCTTGTGTTTTTCGAACCATTCATAGCTTTGGTCCATGAGGAAGTAACACAGATTTCACTTTGCTTGCTTCTTACAGGATTCTGAATATTCTGATCATTACTAATGGAACTGTTTCCTATACAGCATCTTTAGGCCAGGTCTACAAAGGCCGACTGAAGGAAAATGGTGATCTGGTTGCTGTAAAAGTACAACGCCCTTTTGTTCTGGAAACAGTGACAGTTGATTTATTTATTATTCGCAAGTTAGGGATGGCTCTCCGCAAGTTTCCACAAGTAAATGACTTCAACTTTTTTCTTGTTCAAAGTAATTGGCAGGAAAAGCTTTAGTGTTATTTTAAGCAGAGAGTACTCATGCATTAAAATTTGATGCTTCTTATCTGTTTACCTGTACTTTTGTAAATTAAAAAGGAGAAACAAAAATGATTGCTTTGATTTCGAGAAATTTAGTAGTGCACTTACTGGTTGCTTAACTTTTCATTGACCTTCTTTACAGATTTCAATTGATGTTGTTGGACTCGTAGATGAATGGGCAGCCCGTTTTTTTGAAGAGCTTGACTATATAAACGAGGGTGACAATGGAAATCGGTTTGCAGAAATGATGAAGGAAGACCTTCCTCAGGTGTATATTGTTGACCATTGCTTCAATGTAATTTCCTTGATAGAGATCCCTATTCATGCATAGCAGAGCATTGCAATTTGCAAAAGTAATTTTTTTGGTTGGAATGTGGAAGGAAGGGATGAGAAAATAAAAAGCATGCTTTGACAATTTTCCAACTAGCTGATGGGAAAAAAGGGAGTTTGTTGTTTGTTTTAACTTTACCTCTATTGGGTTCATTAAAAATGAATATGTTAAGCATAATCATTTTATGAATTAGAAATTTTGAATGTCAATGTGTGTTATGGAGTCTTGGGGAAAATAAATTTAGGGTGCAGGACTCCATTGTCCTGAGTCATGAATTACGATCACTTTATCATTCAAAATTAGATATCCACGTTCCTCACCATGCTTGTAAACTTAAAAAGAAGGCAAATTTCAATGAATCAAAGAGATAAAGGATCACAAGTATAACATGTGTACCTGAGGATAATTATCTGAGAATTCAGGGGAACACTATTGAGAGTTTTTATTTATTTCATGCAAACCACAGATTCAGTTAAGCTAAATGTTTCATGCCTAGTTTCTCATATTGCCACCTTACCTATAATCTATGTATAATTTAAAGACTTTAACTGTGATTTTGCATAGAAAACAAGCACTGTTATCATTCTTGCCTTGCTATTTCATTATCTTGAACAGAAAATTCCCTTGTTTTAGAATAAAACAAAATAATTTTCAAGATTGCAGGTGGTTGTGCCCAAAACATATTCCCAGTACACCTCAAGGAAAGTTATAACTACAGGATGGGTTGATGGGGAAAAGCTGTCACAAAGCACAGCAGATGATGTTGGGCAACTGGTAAACGTTGGTGTAATATGCTATCTCAAACAGGTTTGCATACTTAATCCATCAATTATTCATATTGTTTAATGTATTTTGGTAATTTTGTTTTCCATTTAAGGTCAACTGTTATTGTTTTAGTGCTGTAATCCTTACATTCCTTTTTCTCATCCCATATACTTAAAGGGTAAAGGGATGAGAGAACTGATTCTCATAAAGAGAGCACAGTTATTTTTTTGCATCTATGCTTTGTTGCAATACATAAGAATTGTATTTTACTCAATTTCTTTCTTATATGCATGTTAAGCTTCATGAAATTTTGATTAGATTTCTTTGGCTGCCTAAAAAGTGGGCATCTATTATGCCGCTCTTTCCTTTCCCCAAAAAATCTCACACGAATTGAAGTTCAAACTAGTCATCAAAGGAAAAAAGGTGGGCATTTCAACTATACTAATTATACGAGTTACTAGTCAGAATGTATGGTGAAATACATTCCTCAGTGTTTCAGATCTAAACATACAATCCATTACAAAAAAGAAATAGTTGATGCACGATAGATCCCATATTGGGGTTTTGTATAGGTTTTAGGGAGCAATTGTTAGTGCATTAAGTTACCTTTATTAAAATTCCCAACCATCTCCCACGATATCAAATAAGAATAATAAAACATGTTAGGGGTATATAAATGCAAAACTAATTAATTATATTAATATGAAAGTTGCATGCACACAGATATAGATATGGTATCGGATATGGATATGATCCCAACCATCTCCCACGATATCAAATAAGAATAATAAAACATGTTAGGGGTATATAAATGCAAAACTAATTAATTATATTAATATGAAAGTTGCACGCACACAGATATAGCTATGGTATCGGATATGGATATGGCCGTTTTTGTATGGATACGGCTGGATGCAACATTCATAAAAAAACACATACACATATTTAACATAATTTTTTTAGTTATTAGAGGAGATTTTCACTACTTAAAAAGCAACATAGACATGTAATTGCTACATAAATAATTATATGTTGATTTGACAATTTACAATATACAAAAAAAAAAAAAATACAAACCAGGACCTATAATTTAAGTAATAATAATGTCATTTAAATCTAAACTAGAATAAAATAAAGTAAAATTTAAATATAAATTAAAATGAAAAATATCTACATATATAAAAAATTAAAATCTTATATATAAAGAACTAAATAAACAATAATAATCTAAACTTAAAAAATGAAAAATTTGCAAAAAGAAAATTGCATGAATGAAGTTTTTTAAATTAAGTTTAGGAAGGTTCATGTTAGACGTTTTAAAAATCAAATCATACAGTTTTCGACATTGCTTGAAAATTAGTGTTTTTTGGGCGTGGGTATATCCTACTACTTTAATTAATATCAATCAAATTAACTAGTTAGAATATATTTTTTTTTTATACAAAAATTAATTAGTTCATTGATACAATTAATTAAACCAAATTAATTAGTGAGGTGATTATTGTTAGAATAATATTTCTTTATATTGTTTAATGGTCAATTATGTTGTAATTAGTTGGTCTACAATAGTTAGTAGTTAGAGGTAGTTGGAAACTTAAATCTCTACAGTAATTTGTAATCCCTTTATATTGTAATCCTTCTTTTTTGCTAATGTAACTAAGAATTACTAGTTCACTTCATGAGCACGGTATCAGAGCCTTAGGCTATTTTTTCGAATTTTTTTATAATTCGAATTTTTTTTTAAGTGAACTTTTTGAAGAAGATTGTGTTTTCTAAAACCCGTCTAGAGTTTTCCAGTGCCTGTCGCGAATTCATCAGGGTTTGGTGACCTGTTTCTATGTTCCGCGCACACGACCCTTCTCCTACATTTTTTCGTGGGTTGCTTTCTGTGTTTCGTGGGCGATTTCCGCGACTTTTCTTTGTATAATTGCGTTTTTTCGCGCCTGTTGATGTGTGTTTTATGCACATAACATTCAGAATAAAATACCAAAGCACTTTACCCTCTCTTGAACAAAATCACCTCAGATGCTAAGGATAAGATCAACTAAAATGATTGCAAGGTTTCTACAGTCAGGTCTTGACGAGTGGGTAACTCAAATGGTCGATGTAAATTGCTGTTTTCACTTGGGGACTTACACAATTGTTTGAATTAACTTCATTTATCATGATATGGAATGGCTGTGCTGATAACTTAGGATATGGCAATGTAGTTCTGGACTCAATTCTAACAAGACTTACTAAAAAATGGCAAAAGCGAATAGGGGTTAGGAAATCTATTCTAAGCCTAGGAATGTAGGAAATGATGAACAAATTTAGTGGAATCAAACTAGGCAAGGTCTCACCATCAAATCGAACAGATTTTGACACGAGCTTAGTGCAATCATCTAGGGTATACTTCATAGATTTTTCAAACTATTACCATCAAGCATTGAGACCTGTGAAGTTTTGATAAGATTATAATAGGTAGGTAATTTAAATTTAATTTGAACTTTAATCTTTGATTGAGGTCAATTCAAACTATGCATGATGGAAATCCAATCTGCAAGAGATATATTGCATTCACGGGAAGTTAGTATCACAAACTAATGTATGTATATGTCTTAGACTGCTGTATATTAATTGCCACGATCTATAGGTGTACTTCGATCTGCAGGGTGAATACTTAATTCGATCTGGATTATTATCTTCTGTTGTATGTATATTATTGACGATTACCAACGACGATATCATACATTCCAAAGGAATTTGTATCATACTTATATATGATACCAGATGACTTCCTAAGAAGTCGTAACTCTACACCAAGAGACGTGAAGGCAAAGGGATACAAGCCAATTCATAATTGTAATCGGGTTTACTTCCAAACTGATTCAATTATAATCAGTTATGTATAATCGATTTAGTTAATATGATAACAAATCGATTAATAACAGATCAACTATCAATCAATGTAATAACAGATATGATATTAACCGATCATCGATTGTGTAAGGTAAATAGATAATCGAATACATACGTCTATGGTAAACATAACATGGTAAATGGTAATCACAACTGATCTTTGATAGCAAGTTAAATTACGAATCATACTTAATTAAAGTAAGTAGAATCACCAAATATCCAAGGCCAATAGGCCAATTAGACAGATGGATTAGCTAGGTTGGTTAGATGAATCCGACCGTAGCTATAATATCTTCAACACTCCCTCTTAGCTAGGAAGGAATTCTTCTATCCTTCAAATAAGTTATATTACATATTGTGAACACAATAGCTTCATCTATTGTGTGAGAGAAAGTTATTACCTTACTGTGATATCAGGAGTTTTGGCATATCCATGGATATCACGTCACATGATATCCACCATAAATCTTTTATTGTAATATCCACCATTATGGCTTGTCCACGGATATCACATCTCATGATATCCACCATCATGGTATATCTAAAGATATTACTTCATGGCATTTCCACGGATTTCACGTCACATGAAATCCACCATGAATATCTCTTTATGTAGTATCCACCATTATGGCTTATCCATGGATATCACATCTCATGATATCCACCATTATGGCATATCCATAGATATTACTATTTAGAGATATAAACTATTATGACATATCCATAGATATCACGTCCCATGATATCCATCATAATGGTATGATCAATCAATATCGTAAGATCGTCACCTTATGATAATGATCAGATGTACAAGTGTTCATTATTGAGAGATCATCACCTCACAATAATGTTCACAGGGGCTCATCAAGCACTGAACCAATGTTGTCATGGAGTCACACACATGACACTAATCATGAACCATATCAGATTAATAAGATTACATTAATAAGAGTTTACACTTTAAACATCTTAGAGAATACATTAGTACTATTAAAACAAATCAATGTTGTTGAGACTCAATCTTAGCTAGAGCTACATTTTCTACCATACCAAGCTTACCTCGAAAGCATGCAAATTTTATTCTAGCAAGAGGCTTGGTGAGGATATTTGTAGTTTGTTCATCTGTACTAACATATCTCAACTGAATAACATTCCTTTCCATCATGTCTCTAACATAATGATAAGGAATCTCCACATGCTTTGTTTTGTCATGAAACACAGGATTGACAGAAAGCTTTATACTTTTCTGATTGTCACAATGGATGATAGTAGGGTCTAAGGATTGTCCAAACAATCCTACAAGAAGTTTTCTGAGCCACACAACTTCTCGAGTCCCCATGGATGCTGCAATATACTCTGCTTCTGTGGAGCTGAGTGCAACTGAAGATTGCTTCCTACTGAACTAGGAAATCATAGCCAAGCCCAAACGGAAACAACATCCTGATGTGCTTTTTCGATCAATTACACTCCCAACCCAATCAGAATCAGTATACTCATGAAGGTTCAGGTCCACATCATCATATTTTAAACCATATCCAATTGTGCCACGCAGGTATCTCAGAATATGATTTGCTGCAACTAGGTGTATTTGTCTTGGTTTACTCATGAACTAACTAAGTGCACTCACTGCATAACAAATATCTGGTCTAGTGTTGACCAAGTACATCAAGGACCATCATTTGCTTGTAAAGTGTGGGATCTGCCAAGTCTGAATTATCTGCATCTTCTCTTAACTTATGCACGTTTGTTTCCATAGGTGTGACCATGGATTTACAATCTATCATTCCAAACCTTTTCAGAATGTCAATGGTATACTTCCCTTGACTTAGAATGATTCCATCAGATTTCTGCCATACATCTAAACCAAAGAAATAGTGTAGTAGACCTAGATCTTTCATATCAAATTCAGATGCCAACTCTTGCTTACATTTGATAATAAGATGATCTTCTCCTGTAATTAATAAGTCATCAACATAAAGAATTAGGATAAATATTTCTCTCTTAATTACCTTGAAATATAGGTTAGAGTCTGCATCATTCTTGGAGAAACCCAAGCCCAAAAGGTAATGGTCAATCCTCTCATACCAAGCATGAGGAGTTTAAGACCATACAATGCCTTCTTTAATTTACAAACATGAGACTCTTTCCCATGAATTATGAAACCCTCAGGTTGCTCAATGTAAACCTCTTCCTCAATCACACCATAGAGAAAGGCTGTCTTAACATCCATTTGATGGATCTTCCACCCTTTTGATGCAGCAATAGCAATCACAGTTATGACAGAAGTTTATCGGGCAACAGGAGCAAAGGTTTCTTCGTAGTCAATTCCCTCCTTTTGAGAAAATCCTCTAGCTACAAATTTGGCTTTATATTTTTCTATACCACCATCAAGAACATGTTTAATTTTGAAGAGCCATTTAGAGGAAACAACTGATTTACCTTCAGGTCTAGGAACAATGTCCCAAACATCATTCTTTAGAATAGATTGCTATTCTTTTGTCATAGCATCTTTCCAAACTTGAAAACTAGAAGCTTCCTCAACTCTAGTGGGTTCTGACTCAATGATTTCACTCATTAATGCAACATAGCTGGAGAGTTTGTGTGGTCTTTTACTTTCCTTGAAGGTTCCTTTTGGTGCTGCAAAGCCTTCAGCCTCTTGCATCATTTTTCTTGCCCAAAGAGGTTTTTTCCGGTTTACAACAATGTCTCTAGGTCCATCAGTAGGATCCAAGGGTTCATTTGAATCAACATCTTCCACAAGTTCACAAGTATCCCTCTGAATCTCAGGAGTATGGTCTTCTTCCATACTTTGAGGAGGCTCTTGATCTTCAATGTCTATCACATGGATATCCTTGGATTTTTTGAATGCAACATCTTCTTCAAAGATTACATCCCTACTCAACTCAATTAATTTTTGTCCTGGAATATATATCCTATAGGCTTTAGATGTTTCACTGTAGCTTACAAAAATTCCCTTCGTGCCTGAAGGTTCTAGTTTTGATCTTTTATCTTTGGGTATGTGTATGTATACTGGGCAACTAAAGATTCTCAAGTGGCTTATATCAGGTTTTACTCCAGTGAATGCTTCTTCGGGTGTTATGTTTCCCAAAATGCTGTGAGGGCTTCTATTTTGAATATAAACAACAGTTCTAGAAGCTTCAGCCCAAAAGGAGGTATGCAGATTTTGGTCATGTATCATGGCTTTGGCTGATTCTACAATGGTCCTATTTCTCCTTTATGCCACACCATTTGTTGAGGGTTATAGGGAACTCTAAACTCCCTCTTAATCCCAGCATGACTACAAAAGTTTCTAAAGTTATTAGAGGTATACTCTCCTCCATTATCTGATCTTAAGGTTTTGATTCTTTTCCCTGACATATTTTCAACTAGGGCTTTGAATTCCTTAGACCTCATTAGTACTTCATCAGATTCTTTACTTTTCAAAAAATATATCCAAGTTTTCCTATTATAGTCATCAATGAAAGTAACATGGTACAAGAACCCACCTAAGGAAGCTACTGTCATAGGCCCACATAAGTCTGAATGAATAAGTTCTAAAACATATTTAGATCTACTTTCACTGTTATGAAAAGTAACTTTAGTGTTCTTCCCCAAGGCACATCCTTTGCAAGTTCCTTCACGTTCTTGGTTAAGCTTGGGAAGTCCTGTCACCATCTTTTCCATCAAAGGCAGAGCATGAAAATGAAGATGCCCCAATCTTCTATGCCAAATCTCACATGTGTTTGAAGAATCATGAATTAGTGCTTGAGAAGAAGTAGTACAAAGTTGATAGAGACATCCATGGCGAACTCCTATAATTTGAGCCTTCTTTATGTTTGTCTTCTTGGTCCATGCTAGGACCTTGCCATCCATGAAAGCAATTTGGTAGCCTTTGTCTTCCAAGGCTGATATGGAGACCAAGTTTTTCTTAATCCCTGGTACGAAGAATACATCAGTCAATTGTATGGAGATGCCTGAATTTAGTTGTAGAGTAGAGGTCCCAACTCCTTTTACTGAATAGCTAGAGTCGTCTCCAATGGTAACTTTCTCATTTGATGTATTCTCCACCAAGTTATCTAGATGTTCTCTAAATTCCGTGATGTGGCGTGATGCCCCACTATCAGTTATCCAAGTGTTGTGACCGGTAGCCACATGACTTGAAAGAGCCGAATAGAAGATGAATCCATCTGAATCTCCTTGAGGAAGGGTTTCGTCAACATGTGCAATGGAAGCTTGAGGCATGGTCTTGGTAGGACACTTCATGGCATAGTGACCATATTTGTCACATCTGAAACATTGTACTTTTGACATATCCTTCCTTCGTTGAAACACCATTTGATTCTTTGTCTTTCTTTCTTTTGAAGTATCCTTTCTTCCCCTTCTTCTTGGTGGAGTGTGTGGCTAGAACATGAATGTCATCATTCGTGGAGCTTTGTCCAATCCCTCTTGTGATTAGTCTCGACTCTTCTTGAATGCAATCAGTTTTTAGACGATCAAACTTAGGAAGTTTAGATCGTGCACTTATCTCTTGAATGAATGATCCCCAAGAAGAAGGGAGACCATGGAGGGCCAACATGGTTAACTCTTTACTTTCAATTGTGTGACCAATGGTGGAGAGCTGGTCTCTTAGTTCTGTTATCCTCATGAAGTATGCGGTGATAGTTTCGTCCTTGATCATTTTAACATGGTGAAGTTGTTGCTTTAATGCGAGAGCTCTACTAGTGTTATTTATCTCAAACATTCTTTCTAATGATTTGAACATATCATAGGCCGTTTCCAATTTTGAGATAATTGGTACAATATGATCTTTCACTGCATCCACCAACATTTTCATAGCTTTATTGTTCTTTTTCATCCATTGGAGCTTTTCACTTTCTTCATCAGGTACAGGTATAGCTTTCTTCACGAATTCATCTAATTCGTTGTCTCTTAAGGCAAGCATGATCCTAAACTTCCAAGATACAAAGTTGGAAGCTCCTTCAAGACGATCCTCAAATCTAACACCATTCACCATTTTGATGTATAGAAGGGAGTTGAGAAATTCGAGGATATATGGAGAGTAGTCTCACCTATATAAATCTGATCTGATCTTTTCCTTATGCTGGCTCTGATACCATGTTAAGTTTTGATCAGATTATAATAGGTAGGTAATTTAAATTTTATTTGAACTTTAATCTCTGATTGAGGTCAATTCAAACTATGCACGGTGGAAATCCAATATGCAGGAGATATATTGCATTCACAGGAAGTGAGTACCACAAACTAATGTATGTATATGTCATAGATTGTTGTATATTAATTGCCACGATCTATAGGTGTACTCCGATCTGCAGGGTGAATACTTAATTCGATCTGGATGATTATCTTCTGCTGTATGTATAATATTTCAGAGGTCAATTCAAACTATGCACGGTGGAAATCCAATATGCAGGAGATATATTGCATTCACGGGAAGTGAGTACCACAAACTAATGTATGTATATGTCATAGATTGTTGTATATTAATTGCCACGATCTATAGGTGTACTCCGATCTGCAGGGTGAATACTTAATTCGATCTGGATGATTATCTTCTGCTGTATGTATATTATTGATGATTACCAACAACGATATCATACATTCCAAAGGAATTTGTATCATACTTATATATGATACCAGAGGACTTCCTAAGAAGTTGTAACTCTACACCAAGAGACGCGAAGGCAAAGGGACACAAGCCGATTCATAATTGTAATCGTGTTTACTTCCAAACCGATTCAATTATAATCGGTTATGTATAATCGATTTAGTTAATATGATAACAAATCAATTAATAACAGATCGACTATCAATCAATGTAATAACAAATATGATATTAACCGATCATCGATTGTGTAATGTAAATAGATAATCGAACACATACGTCTATGGTAAACATAACATGGTAAATGGTAATCACAACTGATCTCCGATAGCAAGTTAAAATACGAATCATACTTAACTGAAGCAAGTAACTAGAATCACCAAATGTCTAAGGCCGATAGGCCAATTAGACATTTGGATTAGCTAGGTTGGTCAGATGAATCCAACCGTAGCTATAATATCTTCAACAAGACCATCCAAGTTGATGCATAACAATGGATATGTAATAATCGAAGTTAAGTTTGCATAAATTTCCAGTTGACCACGCAAGGCGCACTTACAATCAGCAAGAGGCTAGTGGTATGGATTCATAGATTCCACACAAATATACTCAACAAATCTTTTAGGATAGGAACTGTGTATCGAAGGGGCAAGAGGACGAGCATGAGGCTGTCCAGAGAGCATTGAGGTTGGAAGAGCAAGCGGAACGGAGAAGGCGGTTACGGAGAATTGTCGAAGGAGATCGTGATGGTGGTGAGACATTGGTCGGAGATGGCCAAGTATCTGAATTGATTGAGAACACCCGACATTGTTTGGGGAACCTAACCCTCAACATTGGAAGAGATTGGCGACGGTAGCGAAGTGAAACTGTACACACTGTTTCGAAGGGATTCAAGAGGATCTGAGGTCGGAAGGACACGGAGCGAGGAGCACACTGAAGACAGAGGCGTAGGGGATACGGGAGTGGTTGGGAGTGTCAGGAGGACACTAGAGCACCGTAGCCAGAACGTTCTGTTCGGGTCTAGTGCATCGAAGCAGGGAGCAACTCCAACCGGACCTAGTGGACAAAGTGGGTCTTAGATTCGAACCGGACCAAGCACTCAAAGCGTGCCACCACAGGGAGTTAGGACAATGTCGAAGCAAAAAAAAATGCCGAAGTTTACGGGGGATGGAACGGAGGACCCCCGTACGTAATTGTAGAACGTGCTTAACAGTTTGGTCTGCCAATGGGTACTCAAACTAAGACAAGTGGGTGACTGTTGTGCGTTACACACGCTCCCTGTCGCCGACAGGGTCCCCCCTTTCCATGGTTTGAGTTTTTGATCGTTGTCCCGAGGATCCAAGCAGAGTTTCTCGTGTCTCTTCGAGCGAGTTCGTGACCAGTCCGTAAGCTGATCGACGTTGGAGTAATGAACCAGTGAATCCTCCTGACTGATCCGGCTTTCGGGCGTGAATGCCGAAAGCTTTGTTCCAAAATTTTAAAAGATTGCCTTGGATAGGCGTAAGATGGTAAGAACTAACGGACCCCGCCAACCCAGAGCTATAAGGCCAATTGCATAAAGTTTGCTACCCGACCCTTGCGAGGTTTGGGCAAAAGATGATTTTCGCCTCCTAAAGGATCAAATTGCTTGGCCGAGTGCCTGGGTATTTTGATGCCTCCCAAGTCTAAATTAGTGGAGTCTGGCGAACTTGGTGGGAGGTCCGACATTCTGTGTAAGTTTCCAAAATCCTCTAAGGAGCAGATCCCTCCCCCCCCGAGATCACCAATATAGGAGAACGATTTTCGGACCCCAGGTCCGAAGTTTTTAATAAAGGCGCTCACATTTCCAACCTTAGGTCCGAAGTTTTAAAAACAAATAAAAACGCGGAGGCGAGAGCGAAGTTCTAGCGAAAGTGAAGTTTAAAACATAAGGCGATCACTTTTCGGACTTTAGGTCCGAAGTTCAAACGAAAGTGAAGTTTAAAACAAAAGGCGATCACTTTTCGGACTTTAGGTCCGAAGTTTTAAAAACGAAGGAAAACGCGGAGGCAAACGTGAAGCGCGTTGATGAAGTCCGAGTTTCGGACCATTTAAGACACCAAACGCCCATCTTCGGACCCTTGAAGTTATGTCGCGGAGCTCACATTTCCAACCCCAGGTCCGAAGTTCTAACGAAAGTGAAGTTTAAAACATAAGGTGATCACTTTTCGGACTTTAGGTCCGAAGTTCAAACGAAAGTGAAGTTTAAAACAAAAGGCGATCACTTTTCGGACTTTAGGTCCGAAGTTTTAAAAACGAAGGAAAACGCGGAGGCAAACGTGAAGCGCGTTGATGAAGTCCGAGTTTCGGACCATTTAAGACACCAAATGCCCATCTTCGGACGCCTGAAGTTATGTCGCGGAGCTCACATTTCCAACCCCAGGTCCGAAGTTCGTTAAGCGCGGAGCTCATTTTCGGGCTTGAGGTCCGAAGTTCATAAAGCTTTTAACGCAAAGCCAGTTTTAGCGCAAACCACACCCTTTAACGGAGAGCCGAAGCTTTAAACCACGAAGCCAGTTTTAGCGCAAAGCGAAGTCTTAAACCACGGAGCCAAAGCTTTTAACGCGAAGCCGAAGTTTTAAACCCAGGTCCGAAGCCGCGAAGGGGAAGTGCGAAAGTTTTTTTTTAGAAACTGAACGAGCAGGTTGAGATCTCCATGGTTGCAAATAGCGTCCAAGCTCCGAATTTCGTGCAGACCGAGTAAAGCCAGGTTAAATCCGAAGCCTCCAAATTTGTCAAAATCCAAAGTTAGAAAGAATGCAATTCAAAATTTGAAAGAGCTCTCAAATCCGAAAAACGAGGTAAGACGCCGCATTACCCTCCCGTCAACCATTTAAAATTCAGATTGCTAGGGATAGAACCGTGTGAAATTGATAAATCCTCTTTCATCCGCCAAGCCGCGAAAATTTAAATAGAAAGGATAACCGTTGGGATTCAAATTTTGCAGGATCGTCCGTTCGCTTTGCGCGACGAGGTCCGGCAATCTCTCGTCATTCGCTCCCATCAGGTAAGTACGCTTTAACGCGTATGGTCATTTAAAATGTGTAAATCAAATAGGCAAATGCGCAAAATTTGAAATGCTTGGAGTCTGCATCTCCTTTTTATAAAGCGTTATTCGAACATCCGAAATTTAGGATTCATTCCCGAGGTTTGGCCAGAAACTGCATCTCTTTTCAAATTCAAACTTCTCATGTTTTGCCTCTGTTGAAAATTAATCCAAAAATTCGAAAGTGGTAATGCATAGTCATAAATCTTCAGGAATATGATGCTTTTAAAGTTAATCAAGTTGTTAGCCAAAATGATATTTAAACTAATCCCGGTCTGTTGAAGCACTTCTGTTATTATCTAACCCGCATTATCGTTCTTGTATCACCTTGTAATCCGTGTCTGGCTGTGCAGGGTAAATGCCTAAATCAGTGGCAGAATCATCAAAAACACCCGCTGCAGCCGAAACCTCACGAGCATCCAAATCAGACATCCCGCGGAAAGTTGAAAGAATGAAGTATCAATATCAGAGGGGAGGATTAAGAGAGTCGAAGGTCCAGAGCGTCTGGGACAACATTGGTGACACCGACCTTGGCCACATTGATATTCAGGACTTCAGGGATCGGGTCTTCTCGCCCAACGCATATGGCAGGCCTAGGCAAATGGTGGAAAGTGGTATCGCCCAAGCAGCAGGTTTTCCTCCAGCAATCCAGAACTATGAATTAGTAGTGGAGGCTGCACGGCATTACGAACCAAAGTCCAGATTAGTGCTTCTGGAAGATATGACTATTGCCGACTTCTCTCCTGAGGCTATTGGTGATGCATTTGATATCCCCTTTCCAAATAATCCCATAGCTACAACAATGGACGAGGCACAAGGGGCATATGATATGAACCCGGCCCGATGCAGGGCATTGATTAATGAAGAATGGTTCAAAGAGAAAAGGCCTCCGAACACCAGGATTGTGAAAAAGACCCTAAGGAGTGACTTTCATAATGAACATGGGGACATGGTCACCTTCCTAAGTCCAGCTACTTTGAAGAGTGGATGTTCTATTTTACAGAGCAGGTCTTTGCCGGAAAGTCTAAGTTTGACTGGGCCCAGATCATAAGTGATAACATCCACGCTCAGCTGATTGAGCTCGAGACAAAGAAGTACTTCACCATGACCTCCTATTTGGTCTATATGTTCGCAAAGAACCAGCCACTGCCAGGGTTAATAATGAAAGGTGAGATCGGGAATGGGCCTGGTCAGGTAAAGGTTTATGATTGCTACCTGCAGCTACACTACCAGGATATAGCTCAAAGGGAAAAGAACAGCCCAGCTTACGCGGTTGGTCAGTACGAACGCATCAACGACGCCTTCACAATGCGCCTAGTCAGGCTAATGCAGGGAGGGTTACACATAAGGCTCTCGGAGCAAGCTACCACTTTAGTGCAGAGGTATGGGGCCTGGTTCATTCAGTTCCCAAGGTTCTCCTACATCCGAATAGCTGGCTTCGATGGTGCCCCCCTTCGACTTCCGCGGTACCCAACCGATAAAGTAGTCCTCATGGAGGTGGCAAGACAATCACGCCCTGCCGGCATATTACTACGAGAGAGCAAGCAGGCTGGATTCGCATTTCCAATGATCATAGGCAGCCATGATGTCCAATTGAGAACCCCCACCCTAGCAGAGGAGTCCCTTGCAGAGCTAGCCTCTTATGGCCTACAGGAACATTTCCCAAGGAAATGTTTTGATCATGACAATTTGGCGAAGAGAGCTTACGGTAGGCACTACAGAGCAAAGGAGTCAATTGAAGATTATTGGAAAAATTGCTCCGATGACTACGAAGTCAGGCGACGGGAATATTCTAGATTGAGTGTGCAGCAAATGCGACTCTTTGAGTACCGTCAGGTCCCGGATCAGCTCAC
Source organism: Cryptomeria japonica (assembly GCF_030272615.1). Classification (NCBI taxonomy): domain Eukaryota; kingdom Viridiplantae; phylum Streptophyta; class Pinopsida; order Cupressales; family Cupressaceae; genus Cryptomeria; species Cryptomeria japonica. Next base: position 43,002,864 of record NC_081405.1, on the reverse strand, counting down.
AGACTCGGGGAACTGCCTCCAAGTCCGAGAATTCGAGGCAGTAAGGCACCTCTTGCCAGGCGTTGATTGGTCTCAAGACCCAATCACGGATTTCGAAGCAGTTATGGCAGCCCCGGCAAGATACACAGATCAATGGTTACATCACCAGATCGAGAGGCTAGTCCATGAGGGGGTCCAGTTTACTTACCATCTGATGGGCAGTTTCGACTCTCAGTCTTCCGAAGACGAAAGGACATCAGCTGAGAAACCAGAGAAAAGAAAGAAAGCTAAGGCTTGCAGAGGGACTCGGACGTCCAAAAGAACAAGAAGGGAGAAGATTCCCATAAGGAGGCCAGAGACCACTTCATCTTCAAAGGACCCCAGTTCGTCCGACGATGCCATAGAATTGGATTGCATACCTGCTCCGCCTTCCCAGAGCGACATAGATGCATTCGAAGCCAATGATCCTCCTGCTCTAGATATGCCGGACACCGAGCAAAAGGACCCCAATTCGACCAAGCCGGGTGACCAAATAAAGGAAGGAGAAATCCCATCCACCCAGGGGATCGAAGTGCATGAACCTACCCAGCAGAGCCGTCACGAACTGCTACTCCTCCATGCAGCCAAGGATGACTCGACTGTCGAAGGGGAACAAAGAACAGACGAGATTCATGAGCTCGAGAGAACCAAGGAGCAACCGTCGCAGGAGGATGTCAGACAATTGTTCAGTGAAATAGGGGAGAACTCAGATGCAAACAAGGAGCTTCCTCCTTCTTTCACCCCTCCGATGGCGGGACGGCTGCTAATTTGTGATCAGCCGGTTGAGAGCATGGGAGAACAAGGTGCTAACTTAACCCTATCCTCAACCCAGACGGTGCCTCAAGAGTGGCTGATCGCCAGAGCTCAGCGCAGGGCCGCCACCAAGGCACCCATCGATCTAGAGGACATCTTCTCACGAATGGATCAAGCAAAAGCTAAAGGGAAGAAGAAACCAAGAACATACTCTAAGATAACCAGGGATGAGCAAAGGAACCGCACTCTTCATATTGCCACCCCGCCCGTGGACAAGCCAGCAGATCAAATAACACTGGCAGATTATAGCATTACGACTGTCCCCATCGGACGAGCTACAAAAGAGCAGGAAAAGGAGGAATTTAAGGACTCGGTGCAGAACATACTCAGACAGCTCGAGGAAATCACTGCCGAAAAGGATATGTATCGGGCCCGTGCTGAACAAGCCGAGGGATACATCGATAAGCTCCTACGGCCATTACACAACCCCTCTGAATCCCATATTCCCCCAATAGCATTGGCGCAAAGGACCACAATTGAATTTGAAGGAATTCGGGATACCGCAAAGGCCGTCAAGGAATGGGTGCAGGACATCAAGAAAAAGGGAGAACAGATCCTCAGAGAAGTAAAGGAAATGGCTCTCCATCGAGAGCTCACTCTAGTCAGGCTGTTGGAGGTAAAGAGAGAATCCCTTCACATGCATGAAGTAGCGGCCTCTACCCTTCCCCTCATAAGAGCTCTTTTCTGGACACATACACAGATTCCCACACTGCCTGACATCCTAGATCCCCATGGCATCAGTGTTCTCAAGGAATGGTACTGGACCGTCACCATGAAGAACGACGCCCAGAAAATTATTGACAAAGAAAATGACGCATGTGAGGCAATTCTGGGGAACATGCAAGAACTAGGCAAGACCATCCTCCGATCAATGGTTTCGGGGTGGATAAATGACCTATCCGACAGTGTAATCCGGCTGGATTGGGAGGAAAGGTTGGGAGCAGATAAGGTTTCTTATTCCATTGAAGACTTGAGTTTTGCTGGTCAGTTCCATTCAGACATATTGTGCTTCGAGCGTAATCGCTCCAGCTGGAAGGACGGTTTAAGGCACGTGGACCAGTATCTCGAAGGCATGCAGTACAAAATTCGCCACCCTCCCATGCCACCTTTTAGTCTCCTCTTCCAATTATGCATCAAGTTTCAGGAATATGTTCGCAAGGAATGAGCAGCAGGTCGTGATTTATGGCGAGAATACCTGCATGGCGAAGACCAGTTTCTACAGAAAGAATGTGAAACCAAAATAGAGAAAGTAGTTTCTCAAAAATGCCTTTTTCCCTCCAAGTCTTAAAAAGTGCACTTTTGTCCCAAAAGGGTGACAGTTGACTTCTGGTCAACATATTGTAAAGTTTTTTGTATACCTTTTTTTGGATTATTCCAATTGTTGTAATTATCCTTTTTTGGGTAGTTATTGCTCCCTTGGGGTGGTTGTTGATATTTACCCCCCATTTATGGGTGTGGGTCCCCCTTTTTTGTAAGGATGAATCTGGGCCACTTGTCTAGATTAGATCTTGGCCATTCATCCATTTTTGGAAACCTATTTAAAGGGACTAGTTTTCCCTCATTTAAAAGGAAGTTCTTGGATTGTTGCGAAAGCTCTGAAGGAATTTGCAGGAATTAATACAATGGATTAAAATTACTTTCAAGTTTCCTTGTGAGTGCATGGTCTCCTTCTTCATTTAATTTTGAAAGCTCTTAATTATGTCTATTCATTTTGCACAGCAGTTTTTACCAAGCATCTGATAGAACCTCCACAGTCCATACCATTAGAGGATAGCTGATTGCTTTTTCCCTTTCCGCATGGTTAATCTGGGCTATTTTATGATTCAGTTCGATTATCAAATATATACATATCATGAATGTAGAAGTTCTAATATCGTATTTGGTAATATGAAAATCTGGTTTCTCCTTTGAAGATTGCACTAAGTTTATGCAAACATTGTGTCTGAATGACTGATGATGCTTAATTTAGTTTCCTGGAGGTGTCTGTCTGCTTGATTGAATCTGCTGTCCTAGTTAGAATTTACAGTTCTCTCTCTCCCTATCCTTCCTTTCTTTCCTCCCAATTTTATCCCTTTTTTTTAGAAATCTGCAGTCCTGCTAAATCAGCTTCAAATTAACCAACGTCACCTGAAAGAAAACCGTAAAAGGTCCCCGGGAATTTATACATGGAATTGCCAATCAAACGTAAGTCCCCTTGTGTTTCCAGCATAAACACATCAAGCCATTGAGAGATCCCGCAGTCAAGACCTGACAAAAGAAACCTTGAGGTAGTCTCCTTTGATCAAACTTAGAAAACAGCATTAGAGACTTCCTTATCTCAAGAGAGAGTAGGATAATCAGTCGGCTATTCTATTCTGCGTTGGCCGTATGGAGTTTGCAACAATGCGATTTCATCCACGTCAACAGTGACCCAGTTTCTTGCTACAATACGAGGAGTGGCGATAGGTTGGTACTCTGAAGTTGACAAAACCAAGGTCAGTACATGGATTGTCCTGAAGAAAGTGTTTCAAGCTGAATTCAAATTGCTTCGGGACGATAATGAGATCATAGCTGAAATTTATAGTACAAAGCAAAATAAACATGAAAGTGTGAGGGCGTACAATCGACGACTTAAGGAGTTGTTTGGGAAGATGGAAAACCAACCAGCCGACAGATTGAAGAAGCGCTGGTTCGTAGAGGGTTTGAAATCCTCCTTGAAGAAGAAAATGAAGGTGGTCCTCCCTACGTCCTATGAAGATGCCTATAACAGGGCCATGGACATAGAGAGTGAAGACAAAACGTCTTGGAAAAAGAAAAAGAAATCGGATGATGATTCGTCCGAGGGGAGCAACAGTGATGAGGAATCAAGCAAGAAGGTACAAGCCCTACAAAAAGATATGCATCAAATGATGAGAATTTAAAGCGTTGAAGGGAAGTAGTAGTAAAAATGAAGGGGAACTATGGTGTGCCGATTGCAAGGAAGAAGGCCACACTAAAGGCATGTGCCCTAAAAAGGCCTTCTACGACATTTGTCAGGTGTTGGGACACTCCACCAAGGAGTGCCCATATAACATGAAGACCAGAGGTGCACAAGTACTCCTTACCCAGGAGTAGCCATCAACGGCCACGGCAACGACCACCCCACAGCAGCTGGCCAACACAACTACATCATTGGGTGGCTATAAAAATAACCGGAGGGGAGGAAAAAACAACAACAATAATAGCCGTCGGATACAGTATGATGCCAAAGGCCGACCAATGATTCAATGTCGAGCCTGTAGCGAATGGGGACATTTTGCCAGGGATTGCTTGAAGGGAGAAAGTTCACAACACCTGTGCAGATGGTGCGGTCCATGTGAACACGATGATGGGAATTGCCTGAAGTCAGGGGTGAACTTGTTGACTATCGACAGAACGAAGGAAGAGGAGACTGTTGGCAGTTGACACTCATTTGATTGGTTTCATATGTTGTCATTGATGGCAACATGTTTCGGCTTCATTCCTTGGTTTGGTTGCGTTGGGACCTTTTTCACACATCGCCCCATTGAAGATGGGGATCCTCTCCTTTCCTGCTTTCTAGGGTTTTTGTTAGTGCCCGTGGCCTTCCGCCTTAGTTCTGCTGGGTTTTGTCTAGTTTTGAACGGTTTGAGTCCCAGAGATTGAAAGTCAGTTTGTGCAAGCCAAGTGAAAACAGAGTCCGGACACCGTCAAAGTGCCTAGAAAGGCCAAAGGACAAAGAATGCAATTGATTTGAACGAATTTGGACAACTTTCTATTTTTAGAAAGCTTGCTTTTTTTTCTTTTTTCCTATTTTTTAGGAAGTTTCGTTTTTGGCATTTTTAGCCCAATCCCCGGTATGGCTATTTTTAGAAAGTTTTCCCTATTTTTAGGGATGTCTTCTTTTTGCTTTTTCGGAATGGGGACCTAGGGTTTGCACTGGTGGCATTGGCATGCATCGAAAGCTATCGAAAATTTTCAAGTTTTGACCCAAAAAGCTAAGTTCCTACATTTTAGGGGGTCATGACACTTCAGATGGTTTGCCTGAGTATGGATTTCAAATTTCAAGTCAATCTGGTTAAAATTGAAGAAATTGTGAAATCTTGAAATGTTCCAAATATTTTCCAAGTCTGGCTAATCATGGATTGATGGTGAGTGTTATGGCAAGAAGCTGAAAAGTCCGCCCTATGGAGAGAGGTAAAAAGTCCTCTTTGGTAGTACTTGCAAACAAGAAAAGTCCGCCCTCTTCATGGTTGAGTTCCAAGTCTTCCAAAAGTCCAAGCATGATTATGGAGATGCCCACAAAGTCCGCTTTGTTGATAGTCTTGAGCTTCCAAAAGTCCGCCTTCTTGGTCTCTCCAAAGTCCGCCTTGGAGCATAAGGTAGAAAGTCCGCCCAAGTTACATACCTCCAAAAGTCCGCCTTGGAGGTAGTCTTCAAAGTCCGCCTTGATGATCTCTCCAAACTCCGCCCAAGGTGATGATGAATGGATGTCTATGAAAGTCCGCCCTTGAAGCATGTGTCTCAAACTCCGCCATGATGGTGATCTCTTGAAAGTCCGCCCAAGTTGTGGTCTCACAAAGTCCGCCCTGTGGAGAGGGATAGAAAGTCCGCCCTATGGAGAGAGCTAAAAAGTCCGCCCAATGGAGATGCCTAAAAAGTCCGCCCATGAAAGAGGTCAAAGGAGGCAAGAAAGTCCGCTTTAGGGTGGGAAGATAGCATAACACAAGGCTCAAAAGAAGAGAACATAGACTATGTAGAAGTTGTATGGTGAGAAGCTCAAGAATCTAGGAGCCATCTCCATGATTCAACAACCATAGAAGCACAAAAGAGATTTATCTTTTTTTAGTTGATTCAGAAGCAAGTCCTGCATGAACTTTTTCCTTAGTAGATTTTGACTATTTTGAATGGGAAGAAGCTGACTCAGACATTCTAGAAGGTAGATCAATATTGTTTCTCTTAAAAAGATGTTTCTGTTCATCAATATCCTTCTTATAACAATAATTTTTTTTATGTACAGTCTTTTTGTAAAATGTACAACAAAAGTACCAAAATTGAAAATTACAATTGATGACTATACAGTCATTGATGATTTTTATGTTGTGAAGCTGGGTGATACAAATGCTATACTTGTTATTTTTTATGTTGTGAAGTTTTCAAACAATGGAATTCATGTTCAAGGTAGAGGGCAATAAAGTGGTATTTAGGGGACTATTCGATGAAGCTCCTTGAGTTGTATCAGCCAAGAGGATGGAGAGCATATTTAGGCATGGAGATATTGCTTGGGCCGTACAGTGTCTTATTTCCTCCAAATTTTTGAGCAACAAGCCTAAGTATTATCATGATGACTTAGAACCGATTTTGGATAGGCATAGTATAGTTTTTGGGGACATACCACCAGGGAGGCCACCAACCAAAGGATTTGAACACACTATTGAGTTAGAAGAGGGTGCAAAACCTATCATCACAACATCATACCGGCACCCCAAGAAGTTCATGGATGAAATTGAGAAATCTATCGAGGAATTACCTGAAATGAGACATATAAGGCCTAGCTCAAAACCATTTGCATCTTCAATGATGTTGGTAAAGAAAAAGGATGGAAGTCTCCAAAAGTGCATGGACTACCAAGCCTTAAACAAAAGAAACAATCTAAGAATTCCAAGCAGGGGAGACCGTAATAACCCCATCTGATCTCTAAAGCCAATTGAGCAAGGGAAATATCATAGTCCAAAGGCATCGCAAGCTAGGATGTCTTATGCATTAATTAGTTAGTAACAAACCTATCACTGTCCAAGAAGAGAGTAAATAGTTCAATTAAACGATGTTGTTAAGAATAAGACTGATTAAGGGAAGGGGCATAATTAATTACATTGTTTGCAAAAGAAATGGTTGTGGGAGATACAACTCCTCACATCATGCCCATTCGAGGGACATAAGGAGAGGACTGTGGATTCTCAAGAAAGCGTGTAGTTTGGCTTTTGTATATTCATTCCAGATTTGGAGAACTCATTAAGAACAAGCAGCCGAGTCAAGGTGGTATTCACCCATCTGTAGCAAGGCCAAGAATGCATTTGTATAGAGTAAACTAAACAGAGAAGGCATCAAGTCATGGCAAGCTTACAATGAGACTTATCAAGAATAGCAATCAGAATCAGAACTCAAAGTCTACTATACCCAATCCATAGAATCCTTAGTCATCACAAGCTTACAAAGAGACTTATCAAGAATAGTGATCAGAATCAGAAGTCAAAGTCTACCATACCCAATCCATAGTCATCCAATTGCATGGTCCTAATTCACCATTCAGAAATAGTGATCAAATTAGTAAGGGATCAGAGATTATACTCTTTCTTATACTGACTGTAAATCAAGTGCAGCATAAAGACTCACTGGATCTCTTGTATGAGACATAATCACAGTCCATCTTCTTAATTGGAATCTATATTTCACTTGGAGCAATATTTAGAAATTTGTATCAGAAATTACTGTCTATTAGAATACTTCACATTCACTTTGCTTATCCGATTGGAGTACTCCTGATATAAGGCTTATGTAGTAATATTTCCATTATACATTTCCATAAAAACTATAAGCATAATTAACTCAATAAATTGCAAAATTAGAGAAGATATCACAAGGGACATTACAGATTTGGATGAAATAAAAGGCGATTTTGACTTTCTTGAATGCTGTGAATTCAATGGTGAGTTCAGTTTTGTTCCAGTAAGCTCCAAAATACCTGCACTGAAAAGCAAGAGATAGGAAATCCCCCAGAAACTGAACTTCTTTCAACTGTTTCTAATTCTCTAGGTCATCATTGGATGCAAAAGAAGATCATACTTTGCTCTTAAGAACAAAATGACTCTAAATTTCCTAAAAAGTTGCTAACCTACAAGTCACAACTAGCTCTGATACCTTGTTAGATTTAGTTGTGAAGCCACCCAAGATCAAAATTATTGAAGGAAAGCAAGACAAGAATCTAGAGATGAACAAAACTCAACACTCCCTTAGGAATAAATTAACACTCATAATCAAGTGAACTAGTGAACTTAGCATAGGGAGAGGTGAGGGCTGTTTATATAGCAAAGTAGGAGCAAATAATTCCAAGGGGAGTAATAACTACTATCTGCCCAAAATAGGTGGAAGTTTTACCTAGTTAGTTAATGCTAGATTATATGGTTATGCCAACTTAGGTAAGGACAAACAAATGGTTATTTGAGGTGGCTAATAAATTCAAAAGAGGGTGTGAGACTCAACTACCTAAAGGTGGGTGTGAGTGGCACATGTAATTGAAGGATTATGACGTGTCCTCAATATAATCTAAGCAAGCTTAATAATGTGTGTAGGAAAAACAAATATTCGCCAACATAAGAAAAATAAAAACCTACTAACATTATTTAGCTCATTAAATAAAATAGTAAAACCATAAAAATCGAGAACTTCAACAATTAATTAAATATTACCATTAATGGACCCACGTCTACATTGCTTCATAATTAGAAGGAAAGATAAAATAAAAGATAGGCAAAACCCTCAGTAGGTTTTGGTAGAACAACTATTGATCAAAGGACCCCAAGTTTGGCTTAATTGAAGCCTTTCAGGTTTGTTAAGATTGTTCTAGTGACGAGCTATCTCAAGTGAGTCATCTACTTTCTCTTCATGTAGTTTCTCACATTTGAGATCATTACTAAATTATCTTGCAATATGTGATACTTAGTAGCCTTTGAATGCTTTGAAAGATCCCAATGGATCCTTTTGCTGTTGCTGCTGTAAATTCTTAATTAAACATACTATATTTTGTAATTTTCCGGTGATCTTATAGAATAGACAAAAGTTGCAGAAAGGGATTGTTTCTTTTTGGGTTTTGATGTTATAATAAGTAAAGTAACTGATAAATAGCAACAATTGTGAAATAAAACAGTAAACAATGTTCATATGTAAGAACACTTAAGCAATCTGAAAATACTGCAAATCATACCAGGCAAATAACCTAGTTTTGTATTCAGCAAGAATCCATACATTTATTTAGAGCTGTTCTCAATCTGGATTGATGCTAGATGGAGGAATACTACTGGCAATAAACAAGGAAGACCAAATAAGCTGAATACAACCCTTCAATCCAACATGCAAACAAGGCGTGGTTGCAAAGGAGGCGTGGAAGTTGCTGCAAATCACGTGCCAGCTGAAATAGACTAGACACCCTGTTGAAACCCCCAATATGCACGCTGAATCTTCAGGATCAAGAAGATGTGTCTTCTACCTCTGAGAATCTCTATGCAATCTTGGATAAATACACTGTCAACTCCTGCTGAGGGCTACGTCCCAGCAAGCTTAGACCTAGGGTTTGCGTCCCAGACCAAAATCACTCTTCTAGAGCAATTCCCAAATTCGCAAGTTTCAAAATGATCAAAGATGCTATCAATTAGGTTTTCATCTCCTTATAACTCCTTTCCCTTTGCAAATCGAACCCTAAAGAATAATAAAGCTTGCGCTTTATAATTAAAGTGACACTTTCCCAATTATGGCGTCAAACTATAGAAAAATATCACTTTATTGCAAATAAATAGCTTCAAGCATCCAAAAAGACTGCGGGAGGAGGTGAGAATCATGTAGCAAAGTTCAAGACCTTTCCAACGAGCTATAACACATAGGCATATCATACCAGATGAAGCCAAAAACCCCTTATTACTCCGAAATGGCTATATACATAGCCTTATTTTAATTTATTTAATCGCTAACTTAGGAAATATTTAAATATATTAAAATATGTCCATATATCCAATAATAGCCCAAATAACCAACCAAGCATGAATCTGACTTTGTCACTTGTTTGTGACTAATGCTAGACAAGATGGGCCAACTGGCAGTCCCATCCCTAAAATCTAGGGATGCTCCTAGAAACTAGGAAACACACCCAATCTTCCTGAAACTGAAACCATGGTATGGTCCCGTGGAACCTCAAATATGGAAACTGCCACAACCTCCTAAAAAGTAGGGAATCTCCCTAAAATCAAGGAACTGCTCCCAACGGCCCACAAACTGCCTGAAACACCAACTCCCGATATTGAATACCCTGTGTGAGTCTCTATCCACCACTGCCAGCCTACGGGATCCAAATAATAGATCATCCCACTACTCTTCTCCTGTCACCTAGAAAGGGGACATTACATGCTTGGCCAAACTGAGTTAGTGGTTCCATAGCTTCTAATTTTGGCACTATGCTCTTCATGAGGTCTAGTTTAGGCTTAGACTTAATTTAACTTTATAACTTTATAATTTATGATTATTAAAATTAAAAGCATTGGACATATCAAATATCAAGATAACTACATCCATTGACAAAACTAAAAATAGTAGCACTAACAAATAGGTTATTGGGTGCCTAGACTGACTTACTAAAAGTATTAAGTATGAGAAAACTAACCAAAACTACTCCTAAATAGGGCGTTATGCATTTCTCAACCACCCGAGATCATTAGAAAACCTGTCACCACCAATTGCTGGATCAAATTGTCATCATGAGCTCCGTAAGCCTAACTTATTAGCCTAAGGGAACCTGTTGAATAGGCTAATATTCCACCATGCAGTGTGCTTAGTGTAGTCAGCGTACAATGCCTATTGTTATGTTTGATAATATTGGTTATCCGGCAATGTATTAATTGTCCAACTTAAGTTGTTGTCACTCTTGGATACTGTTAACGTGTATTTTGTACACTATCAAACACAGAATAAAATACCTAAAGGGTACCTTATCCTCTCTTGAATAAAGTCTCTGAATGCTGAAGATATTGCGAAAAGGATCAATCGGGATGACTTCAAGGTTCTTCGTTGTAGGATCTCTACGTGTGGATAAGCTCTGTGTGGTATGACGTGATTTGCTGGAATCACAAGGGGACTTACACTTGATGATTGAACGTCTGATTTGCTTTGAATATTGCTGGAACACAGGCTTTTGCTAGCTTTGATTTGAAAAAAAGGAAAAAAGACGAGGGCAAGGAAAGGATCTAATCCTAACACTAAGAATGTAAGAGCAATGAATGATCTTTGATGAAATTCTAACTAAGTCTTGTTTTGACATCCCAGGACCATCTCCACAAGGTTAGTGCGATCTTCGAAGGAAAGCTTTATGATGTTCAAATCATCACTGCAGGCATAGACACCATCAGGCTGGTGCATATCAATGAAGAAGCGACAATTGAAGTTAAGCTTAAGCTGAATGATTCCAGTTGACTACACAAGGCAAGTCTGTAATCAACAAACTGCTAGTAGTATGGATATACGAATTTCACCATCAATCAAGCATATTTCATCCACTCATCTAATAACATGAAATCAAATATGAGAAGTATAGAGACCATGCAAATTGTCAAATCGACCCATAAATTTCACCATTTCTTCAATGAAGTTTTACAAGTCTCTTACAACAACATCTTGGCAACAATCTTTGCCTTCTCTCTCTACTCTACTCTAATTGCTATTCTATCAACTAGCTAATCACCTTCTAACTACTCTCTATCTGTCTTCTATTAACTGCCTTCTATTATATCCTTTACAAATGAAGAGCTGGGACTTATATAGTGTCCATAATACAATTCGATGGCTAAGATCAATTTGAGATCAATGGCCAAGATTCAATAATGAAAACCCTAATTAGGGTTTGTTACAACCATTACATAACATTTAATGCTTGACCAATGATAAAATTATATCTTTAGGACACATGTCTTCTTTAGAAAATTCCACCAATGGATAGCTGGGGTAGGTACATCGAAGTTTGTGCCATCTCCCATGAGTTAGGTACATCGAATCTGGACATGCTGAGGTGGATCAATCCGACTGGAGGAATGATGACTAGGATGCCGACTCATCTGACACTTGGTTGATGCCAATTTGATGTTGCTAAGAAGCTAGCTTTAATTAACTCTTTTGGAACTATCTGCTTCTTCAACGAACCCTTGCTCTAACTTCCTTTGTCTTTGATGTACAGGATGATTGATGTACCTTGCCTTGGAATGCTGGATTGGAAGAAGTCATTCCTGATGATGCCGGATCGAAGAAGGCCATCCTTGTCGATGCTAGACTGGAGGAGGTCGCCCTTATCCTTGCTTGATCGTCCTTGATGAGAACCTGCCGACTTGTAGATCCTCCGGGCTTTGGAATCGCCAGCTTGATACCTACACAACATTTCAAAATTAGTAATATATCTTGAAGTCTAGAAATTAAACTTAAAAGGAAGATTTAAGATTTTAATTAGGAAACTTCATGATAAATCTTGAGTTATCATTTCCTAATTAACCATGCAATACTTAGATTTTTCAAAACAAATGTTCAAAATTCAAATCTTCAACAATGGTGTTAAGATGATTTCGCCATAGCTCCTCTTGAGTTTTAAACTCTAAGAAATGATGTAAAAAAAATAGATTTCGCTAGGCAAAGTGTAGATCAAAGCCTTCTCTTGAGTACTTAACTACAAAACCTTGAAAAATGAAGGAAGAAGACCGGATTTTGTTGGGCAAGATTTATAGTCCTCCCTTGGATGAAGTACGCCTCCTTTAGCCTTCAAAAGAGCTTCACCTTCCACTAGCTTCTCCAAAATCTGGAAATTCACCTTCGAACTTGCTTAATTTCTCCTTCAATCTTCTGGATTTCGCTCCTCAAAATATGCTCTTCAAGTTCGCATGAGAGATAATGCAAGAATTATTTGAATTTGCTAAAGAACTTCTCCCATTATATAGAGCGCTTACCTTGATTCTTGTTGAGGCCGACTTAGCAATTAAGCCTTAAAATAAAATAAAAAACCCACCAAGAAGAAGGCCGACTTGATAAATAAAGACAAAATAATGCCTTGTGCGCTCAACCTTTAATCTTTTAATTATTTAAATTAATTTTAATACCTCTAAGATGTTTATTTTGATTATTTCAAGGTACAAAATTAATTTATTAAATTGAAATGCCTTTAATTTAATGTGAATTTGATTTAATCTTCCAAAGGCTTTGAAGTGAGCAAATTTGGTGAATTTTAAGAATATCAACGCTCAAACAATATAAAAATGAAGGATATCACCAATTTCGCCTTGGACCCTTGGTGAGGGTCAAGAGCGATTTTTCAATCTAGACCTTGCATACCTCCCTTTTTTCGCCCAAAACTTCATCTAGACATTTAAATGGCATTTTTAACTGGAGTTTTGAGTTTGATTTCATTTGATCTCTAGGAGGATAGTACTATTAGGACTTTTTCGCCCTGGACCCTTGGTGAGGGTCAGGAGCGATTTTTCAATTTTGCTCTGAATCCTTCATCTTTTAATTTTCAATTCTCCTTGTGGGGTAAGCAATGATCTCCTTTACTCGTTCCATGCATGCTTGATTTGCTTTTGCAATGCGAAATAGGGGCTTCAAAGATTTTCGCCCTGGGCCCTCAGTAAGGGTCAGGAGCGACTTTTGCAAATTAGGCTAGGATCATCAAGCTCTGGAGGTAAATCCTTGTTCATCACGTTTTGGAGGACCTTTCCACCTTAGCACAACCTTGCCTTAGCGCAATTTTGAAGGGAAGTTGTTGGTTTTGCAAATTTCGCCCTGGGCCTTCAGTGAGGGTCAGGAGCGATTTTGAGTCTTTTGCACAAATTCTTGATCATTCCAACTTCAAATTACTCTTAAGGCGTAGAACATCATACTTCACTCCCTACTGAGTCTTGAGAACAAAAATATCATCTCGAAATGCAAGGAAAATGGGCATACTTGGAAATTTCGCCCTGGACCTTCAGAGAGGGTCAGGAGCGATTTTTCCCATTGTCATCAAAATTTGCACTCTTAGCATCTCAATTCCACTTCAAGGCATTTCAAACACCATTTCTAACTTGTGCCTAGGCTTAGCTTTGCTCAATTTTGGAGAAAAAGGTTGGATATTAGGTTTTTCACCCTGGGCCCTCAGAGAGGGTTAGGAGCGATTTTGCAAATTCAAGCTTATCCATCTTTTGTTAGCCCTCCAAATTTTCTTCAATGGGTAAAACATACCTCTACGCATTCATTCCAACCATAAAAATTGCTTTGACCTTGCAAGAAAAATGTACTTTTGAGAATTTCGCTCTGGGCCTTCAGAGAGGGTTAGGGGCGATTTTCTCTTTGTTGCCCAAAATTCACCATTTTTCAAACCTTCAAACTTTCAAATGCATCCAGTAACGTCCAATCTTCTCTCCGGGAAACCCTGCACAAAACAAGTTAGCCAAAATTAGCGAGAAATAAACTTGAACAACATTTTCGCCCTGGACCTTCAGCAAGGGTCAGGAGCGAAATTTACAATCTAGGCTAAATTGCTCAATCTTTTAGTTTCAAACCACTTCACAGGGCAAGGTAAGATCATTTTCAAGGCCAGGAACAAGGTTTCAAATTCAAGCGAGTTGGCAAACGAAATCTACAATGAATTTCGCTCTGGACCCTCAGCAAGGGTCAGGAGCGAAATTTCTAATCTTGGAAAAAAATTCATCATTTCAAAGTTTTCAAATATTTCCAATTTTCCTTTCAAAATGCCTTGCAAGTCAACATTTGGTCAAATAAGGCAAGAAATGAGTCCTAGATTGATTTTTGCCCTAGACCCTCAAGAAGGGTCAGGAGCGAGATTCACTTTGGACCTCCTGAGAGGGTCAGGAGCGAAATTTGACTTTTTTGAACTTTCCGACAGGATAATTTTATGGAATATAACATTTAAATATAAGTGACTTATACTTTAAGTTATATTCCATATATACTTTCAGGATGTTTGAGAGTGGTTTCAGACCTCCAGGAGCCATATTGCAAAATCTAGTTTTTGGAGGTTTTTCAGTTTCCAGACTTAGCCAAATTTCAGGATCAGGACTTCACTCCAGCAGGACCTGCCATCCTATTGATCTCCCCGACAGCACTCATCTTGCAAAGGCTAACAGACAAAACCCTAAAAGACCTAAAAAGACAAACCCTAGAAAGCAAAAAGAAGGGGTCCCCATTTGCAATGGGGCGATGTGTGAAACGGTCACAACGGATACTTATAAGTGTCAGTTGATGGTTGTGTTCCTCTTGGCAACCGTCGGGTCCTTTAAATATATTGTGTACGTCAAGGAAGGTAGTATGATAGAGTTGGATCAATTGTAATCCTTGGCTGACCATCTTTTGTCTTCTTCTCTATAATAATTTCATGTGCGAATACAGATATATTTTACTCATGTATCTGGTA
Source organism: Cryptomeria japonica (assembly GCF_030272615.1). Taxonomy (NCBI): domain Eukaryota; kingdom Viridiplantae; phylum Streptophyta; class Pinopsida; order Cupressales; family Cupressaceae; genus Cryptomeria; species Cryptomeria japonica. The sequence continues at coordinate 42,987,851 of NC_081405.1, read as the reverse complement.
TGCAGTGTCATCTTTATTGTTACTTTCTATATTTAATTTATCAGATATAGCAGTAAACACTTAGGAAGGGGACATTACAGCAAGGAGTAATTACAATCCCAACAAAATGTATTGTATAGTTTTTTTAGTTGGATTCCTAGGGGTAGCATCCACGTTCACTTGGTGCAAGAGGTAAATCAAAACACAAAATTCTGACAAAATACATAGCAAGCATATAGTACAAAAGGTTCTGTTAGTTCTGGTAGAGAACAGGTTGGAAAATTTTATGAAAAAAGAAAAGGGGATGGAGCAATTTGCATCCATGTTTGCTAGATAAGCATGAAAATCTGACAATCGTAGAAGCGAATAAAGACAAAGTTTGACAAAACATCAGGAAGACTTTGGAAACACCGTGACAAACATGTTGTAGGAAATTTGATAGTATCCCTCAAATTTACTGAGAGGACGATAACATTTGGAACAATACCCTGTTCATCTTGTGCATTAAACCCTGAAGAATATTCTGGATATAAGATTTTGCTTTGATTTCTAAAATGTCATTGTTTGTTCTTCTTGCTTGCAATGTTTTTTCTTCGTTATTTTATTAAAAGTGTTACAAGTATTCTCTTTGTTTATGTTGAATTTATTTTCTATGGAGCATACATTTCATAGATTGTAACTTGTGATAGTTAAATGATACAGCTGCTTGATACTGGGCTTTTTCATGCTGATCCACATCCTGGAAACATGATTCGGACTCCAGATGGAAAATTAGCTATTCTCGACTTTGGTATTTACTTATCTGTTATTCTTAAGTCTAGTTAAAAAATGTTCTGAATAGACAAGAATGGTAATTACGGTTGTCCAGAAATGAAATTTTTTCTTCTTATGTCTGCCATCAGTTGGTGAATTATAAATGGTAATCAATTTTTAATTTCCATCTTGTTTAGTTGATGAATTGCTTTCTTGCTGTTCATGTTTTGTTGATTTCAATTTTTCATACACCTCAGCTTGTTTTGTGAGTATTTCTAGCAGGCGAGTTGAAATTAAAATGTTTTTCTTATTAAGGCAAATGTTTTTCTTGCTAAAATAATCATTTGTACATAGTTTGTGTAGCCTTCAGGGTTAGTGGTGTGTTGGTGTTCATACTATTTAGCATTGGTGACGGAGATGCATGAGGTTAAAAAACATACAAAAAGTGAGTTTACCTTAAAGGAAAAATCTTTGAAATGCCTGGCTATATTTATGATATTCTTGCGTAGTCCCCATAGTGTCATCTCTTAAAAGACTTTCACTATTTTCTAATAATTGATGTTTCTTTTCCTTTTAGAGATTCACTTTTCCATCCATTGTTGTTATGGCTTCTTGGAATATGAAAGAATATTTGCAAAAACTAATAAACAAAATTCTTAACATTAAGCACAGGTTTACATGAGAGAAATATGTATTAATAGTGAGGAGCTTCTATGTATTGTATATACATTGCTAACCGTGTAGCATTATAACCCCCATGAATGTTATCTTAACTTAGACCGTTCTCAAGTTTACTCCACTGACTTACAACTTCGAGTATATCTGTACATATTCATCATCCAAAGATGATTATTGTTGCAACACTTTCCCTAGTAATCATTGGAAAGATGTAGTCAATGATAGTACCACTGTTAGATTGGCATCTTCCACTACAATACTTTTCCATATTTAGTGCTAAAGAAATCCTCTCTGTTGATCCACATTTATAGTGTAATCTCTGAGAATCCTTTCCTGTTACACAAGTAAAATGCAACTAATATTCCTTAAGCTGAACCTTCCTGAATTTGATGAATTATATCACTTGTTTTTGTAATCAGAATCCTGTTTCATGTTTATGATATTACACAATAGATGTACTTTCATGTTTCTTTTCAATATTTTGTTTACCTTTTTCTTTCTCTTTCTTGATTCAATTGCTTTCACCTTATTCTCATTATCAGTTCCATTAATCCATTCTTCTTGTATGAGCAATTCTACCAATGTTTCAAACTTCATCACGTCTTTTACTTTCACTGTTATCTTGAATATTTTTAGTGAATTTGGAAGACTTTTTAATGTAATTGAAAAACTCTCTATATTATCAGCCTTTCAAACATAATCTCTATGTAATTGATCCTATGCATTAACTTTCTCAAATGGTAGGAGACAGATTTCTCTCTCATTCTCACTTTGACTGGTTATCATTCTTGTGCACAAGTCTTGATGTGTTTTCTGTCTTGTGCAATGTGTAATTGGTTCACACCTTTCTAGCATTGCCGTCTTTTTTAATGTTTGGAATAATATCATCACATACTAAGAAGCTTCTAGTTACCTATGCTTTCAAATATCTTTATATTTACAACAATTTCTTCATTGTTTCCTCATTTTTTGTTTTTATATTCCTAAAAAATGAAAACTCATTTATACATCAGTGCTGTTCTCATTTTGTGCTTCTAGATTGTGTAACTTTTCTTATTGATCTTATGTTGATGCATGGTTTGACATTCCAACTAGTGGAATGATTTGTTCTTGTAAAAGGGAAAAGCACTCTCGAGGGCTCGTGAAACCCATTAAGGCTGCTTAGTAAACCCAAAGGTTTATGAATCTGTTTCTTTACAATTAGCTGTTGGTTTCCTAGAAAAGTGAGTTTGCAGTTATTTATTTAGAGTGTACCGCAACTTATCTGCAAGAGAAAATCCATCAATTTTTGTATCTTGAAAAGAGGAAAGAGTCATTGTTGAAACCCAAAGACAATAAAATCTTATCTAACTTTATGCTAATCATAAACTAACCAGATTTTAAAAAGGACAAAAGGAGATGCAGGTTAAGGGAGAAGAGGAACGAGAAAAGAAATGGAAGACAAGATGACGAACATATGTTAAGCTATTTAAGCTATTAGAGGTTCTTTTAGCATCATCAAGTCCCATGAATCCTTCAACCAACAAAATAGCAACCAAACCTATCAAAATCTACTTGCAGAACTGGTGAAATCTACAAAGGAAGATAAGGCAGAAAGATATCTATCCATTGTTTGACCATGAATTTGTGCACAAACAACATTTTAGATTCAATTTAACACTGGATTTAGTAAATTACATATTCATAACGTAGCCCAAGGATTCTTTTATGGTGTCAAGATACAAGGGGTTTTCTCCAACTCTATATTCAACTATTCTTTAAAGTTATTGATCTTGGTATTGGTTTGGGTTTGGTTTGCAGATTTGATCAAATTACACACACGCACACATACACACACGCACGCGTGGGCACACACAGACGCACACACACACACGCGCGCGTGGGCACACACAAACGCACACACACGCGTGCGTGGGCACACACAGACGCACACACACACACACACATGCCCACATGCACACACACACATGCGCGTGTACATGCACATGCACACACACACACACACATAGCACGCGCCACACACACGTACACACGCACACGCACACTCTATTAAATGATGAACTCATCCCTTCAACCTTAACACTAAAATTACCACCACATGAAAGGCAATAATGATGATGCTATTCTAAACTCACGGTCATGCTTGTTTCCAATGCTACACAAATATAATATTATTTTAGATAAACATACTTGCAACTATCCTTCTCATCTTCTTGTGGCTCTAGTAAGATGATTTGTGCTTGTGCAGGTGGCACCTTCTAAACCCTTGCTGATTTGTATTGTGAATAATGATTCTTTACTTGGGCTATGTGTTCTCTCACTCAAACCTAAAAGATTGAATTTCTTTAGGAGCATTTGTTTTACTATCTAGTTGGGGCTGTTTGAAAGAAAGAAAGAAACCTGGTAATTCATGAGTTGAATCCATAAACTTGTATAGAATACAAACCTTGTAAATTATTTTTTTTTTAACAAAAATGGACAAATTTGTTGTAGAATCTGTCAAATGCCTTTAAATTTGATGTGGGTTCTCCTAGGTACATTCAGGATGAACCCATAGGTGAAATAGTGACCCTTGATTGTACCCTTGTCTGCACCCAACTAGGGTTTGGGTTGGAAATGGATCATACCTGAACCTACTAATTTCAACCTGCTAATTTCAGTTATGAACTGATGATAAAGGTTTTTTTGGTTTTGTGAATTAGACTGGATTATATTGATACTTTGAAAGATCCCAACCAATCTATACTGATTTTTTTCTGAGTTTTGATGCTGCTGATTGAAGTTTAGAATTGGTTTCTCTGAGGTTTTATGCTCGTGTTTTGATGTCAATGCTTGCAAAGAGTTTAATTGTGAATGGATGCGAAGGAAATAACACTTCGAATCATAAAATGAAGGAATATAATTTACTGGTAATTAAATTCAGACTTCTGATTTTGAGAACAATAATACAATTTTAAGAATTCTAATTTACTGGGACAACAAATTGCATACTAGGAGTCCAATGCCCATCCTGGAGAACATTTTATTGATGAATTGAAGAAGAAAAACATGTATGGGCTTGCAACTGCTGCAAATGGCCCCAAATGGTTTTATTTGATCCTACCAAAATTACCAGAAAACAAAAACTAGAATTTCACTAACTTCCACGCTTGGCTCCCAGGTGGATTCTACTGATCAAATTAATAATCTGGAGGAGAAATTTATTCCTGTATCCTGCATAAATCACTTAATTACTGTTGTGCAATGCTGATCATGAGATTCATGTCCTCAATTGGCTGGATCGATTGTGTTTAGCATTTAGGAGACTACCAAGTGGTACGACTGCATAAGGAGATTGTACGGCTGACTTATGAAATGAAGTGGCTGCCTTCTAAAGTCTCCAAACCCTCTCCAATCTGCATATAATTCTCTGAAGCTACTGAATTAAGTCTGAATTGAAGTGCAATTAGGAATTCTGAATGAATTTCTTCATTCTGTGAATTGGGGTATCGTCCAAATCCACTTGTCTTCAAGGAGTTTTCATTCCTCAGAGCTGCTATGCTGCTGAAATGAGTTGCAAAGCTCAATTTCAAAAAAGCTGATTGCAAAATGATCCAAAGATGAATGAATGAAGCCTCCTCATGTCTTTTTAATAACTTCAAACCCTAATTAGATTTTAGGGTTGCAAAACTTAATTTAAAATTTAAATAAAGTTTATTAAACTTTATATCATCCTCTTATTAACTTTATTGCATTCCCTTATGTCTCCCTAAGATGTACGACCCCCTTAGACTCCCTTTTTTAAAACAATTAAGTTGTTTTTAAAAACAACTTCACTCATGTCTACCATTAGACTCCCTTTTTTAAAACAATTAAGTTGTTTTTAAAAACAACTTCACTCATGTCTACCAGGCATCATGGCACAAGGGGGGCCCCTTTATTATAATATAAAGTGACTTAATTAAATCACTTTAATTTTATTTAAATCAAACTTTAGACAATAATTTATTTAATTGCCATGATAAACTGCTGAACAAAATGCCATTGGCTATATGAATCCACTGTGGAATCTGTTTAGATTAGAATTGTTGGATGTGAGGGAAAATAAAGTTCGATTTTATAAAAGTATTGCATCCAAGATTACTTATGTTGTACCCAATCCAAAACTCAATGATTGCGTTACATGAGACTCATTCGTTGTAAACAATATATCATTTGTGTTAGTGAAGTCTGTTGCAGTCATTTTCAATCAGATTGCATGTTGTAATGTCAAAGTCTAGTATTTTGAATTAACAAATGCTTGTAGATTGTTTCTGGTTGTAAATTCTTGACAAATGTTGATTGGAGTGTGGGCATTGGAAAGGAATGGAATTGTCAAAATTAACAAAATAAAAAAAAAAAAAATTAGGTGCCAGTTTTGGAAAAACTTTGTCCTCTTTCCATCACAACAACTAGCGTGAAGGTTGACACCAAAATTAAAAAAAGCAGTTTGGAAAGTTTGATGCTAGCATCAAGACATCGGGTAAAAGATAAAATGAATAATCCAAGTTAGTATTTGAAGATTTAGCACAAGGAAATTGTTCAAAACGCCTTTTTATATTTCAAGAGGAGATAACACATAGGTTTGTAAGTTTGTTGTCAGCATCTGGAAAAGTCAACCAGCACAAAGGGACTTGCACCTTAGAGAATAATTGTACATCCTGGACAGCATAGTCAGCAAGGAAAAAACACACCTTACGTTGGATGATTTAGCACAAGGCATGTAAAAACTATGAAGTGCACTTTTTGCAAGTCTTTGTCATCTTCTAAAAAGGGTATCCAAGGTTCAAAAACTATGCTTGAGTTTAAAAAAAATCTATAAATCATACTTTTTCGAGACAATTGTAATGAAAAGTTCCTCTAGGTGCACTTTTTGATGATGAATGCCATAAAAAGTTCCCCCAAAATAAAAATGAAAATAAAGGTGTTGATATTGAGGCACACTTTTTGGCGACAATTGTAGTGAAGATTCGTTCCAAAATAAAAAAGAATAAAATGTTGATATGGAGGCATACCTTTTGGTGATGATATATCATAAAAGGTTACTCCAAAATAAAAATGAAAATAAAAAGTGTTGATATTGAGGCACACTTTTTGGTGACAATTGTAGTAAAGGTTCCTTGCAAAATAAAAAAAGAATAAAATGTTGATATTGAGGCATACCTTTTGGTGATGATCGTAGGAAAGAGTTCCTCCAAAATAAAAGTAAAAATAAAAATAAGAAGTCTTGATATTGAGGCACATTTTTTGGCAATGTCCATAGTAAAAAGTTCCTCTAAAATAAAAATAAATATTAAAATTGGTGATATACAGTTTTTGGTGATAACTGTAGTAAAAAGTTATTCCAAAAAATTAAAGAGGTCATCTTTCAAGCTTGAAGTTACCATGGCCAAATATTCAAGTTTAAGTGTTTTGCATATGATCATGACTAAAGGTTTAAAATTGTTTTCAAAACATTTGCCATGATTAGGATAGGGGAAAGTCTTCACTTGAATCATCCAATGACACCAAAAGAGCTCATGCTATTTGTTGATGTGTTTTTTAGGCACATGCAAACACATAATAAAATACCCAAAAGTATCTTATCCTCTCTTGATCAAAGTCTCTCAAATGCTGAAGATTTGCTTAAGGATCACTTGAGATAACTCCAAGGTTCTTACATGTCAGGTCACGACGTGTGGATGAGCTCAATGGTTTGATGTGATAATGCTGGAATCACAAGGGGACTTACGTTGAATATTTGAATACTTGAATTGCCGGAACTAAGAATATAACTACTTGCTTGGAGAATTAAAAAAAGAGCAAAAGACATGGGGGTTTATGAAGACTAAGAATGTAGGAACCTTGAACAATCTCCATTGAAACTTGACTAAGCTTTGCTTTGACATGCAAAGCAACAACTCCACAAAGCTTAGTGCAATCTTTTAAGGAAATTAGATGTTTTTCAAACCGTTATCAAGCATAGACACCATTAATTGAATGCATATCAATGATTGAATAACAATTGAACTTAAGCTCATTCATGTATTGCAGTTGATCACACAAGGTGAATTTGCAATCAACAAACTACTAGTGGTATGGATTAGGAGTTTCACCATGAATCATGTACAACGCTCTGCCATTCAACTAATCAACATGAAAGCGAATGAATTGAGAAGTAGATGTTGACTTGGTGGTTAGCACCTCCTTCGGGGTTCGCGACATGTCTTATCCGCCTCCCGTGGATCTGGGTAAGTTTGGTGTTTGTGACGTTCTTTAACAGCTCGAGCTTTTGGCACAACGACAAACATACCAACAATTGGTATCAGAGCAGGTACCTTCTAGTCAGGCTTAAAAGCTTGGAGGTAGATTCTGTTGGAACCTCAAAATGAGTGCTCTTGAAGGATTAGCAACTAATAGAGCTCCTCTATTCGATGGATCGAATTATGCCTTTTGGTGTGTCAGAATGAGAGCTTACCTAATGTCACTTGGGTTTGATGTTTGGAATTTAGTGTCAACTGGCTACACACCTCCTCAAAATCCACCATCCATTCCTGATGAAAAGAGAGCATTCAAAAGTAATGCTAAAGCCATGAATGCCATACTTTGTGGATTATCTGAATCTAAATTTGTGAAGGTCATGCATTGTGATTCTGCTCAAGCCATGTGGGACAAACTACAAAATGCCTATGAAGGAGATGAAAAGGTCAAGAAAGCCAAGCTTCAAACTCACAGAATGCAATTCAAAAGTCTGAAAATGAAGGAGGATGAGAATGTTGTGTATCGAATGAGATTAAAGACATCTGTTAGAACAATTACAACCGTGGGAAAACTGTTATTAACTGTGTCTTAACCGCCAACTGATTTAGTTAGGATTAGTTGTGTGTTCGTTTTTATATATTCTGATGTCTTTTTGAAGAAGTTTTGGTGGTGTGCGTAATGAGCTTGACCCACAAAGAAAACAAGAAGCATTGTTTAATGTCTGCAGTATAAATCTATACATGGAAAGTAGTGAGAAGTGTATGTTGCATATCATTCATAGTGAATATCATAACACTCATGAATGATGAATCAATAGAAGACAAAAGACTACGAGTGGGTAATCTCTGAAGAACACGGTTTGCAATTCCAATTTGCTGGTGATAAGTTTCGGACCAGGTATAGCAGTATCATCATTGTTTAGACAGCACATTCTTTAAAGACATACATATTTCATCTTCAGCATTATAACAGATTCAGATTAGTTTCAGATCAGTTCAGATTTTCAGGTTAATGTTGTTGTGAAAGATGACAGTATTCTGAAGAAGTCTTGCAGGTCTCCATATTTCAGATGTGCAACATTGCATTGTTTATTTGAAGAGTACAGACAATCTGATTGCAAAAGTTTATTCTTATGTTTCTACTGTTGTAAAATGTGACGATAACTAAAATTGAAATCAGTAACATTTTGTAATTATTTTCATAAAGTTGATGCTCTAAGAGAACTGAGTTGGTGCTCAGATAGGTGAATTCTGATTTTGAAACGTTGGTTCTTTAAGAATACTGGGTTGCTGCTCAGGTTGTTGAGTTGGTGTTGGAAGAGTTGATGCTCTTAGAATAGGGGTTTGGTGACTCCTTAGGGTTGGTGCCCTTAAACATTGTAATTGAAGTTTCAATCGTGAGGCTGGATTAGGAAAGTAGATCCTAGCAGCGTTCTCACCGTGGTTTTCCCATCTTGGGTTTCCTCGTAAATCTTGTGCATTGTCTTTATTGTGCATTTCTTTTCATCCCATTCAGTTTTTAGATTGAAGCTCTTTAAAAGTTTAAGTTGTTTAAGAATTTATATTGATAAGGATTGAAGTTTTATTTACTACTGATTCACTCCCCCCCTCTCAGTAGTAAACTTGTGTTCTACTGCAGAGACCATGCAAATTGCTGAATCAACATATGAATTTCACCATACCTTCAATGAAGTTTACATGCTTCTTACAACAATATCTTGGCAACAATCCTTGCTTTTTTGTCGTACTCTAATCTAGCTGCTATCTGATTGTTTTTTCCCTGCTATTGACTATTCTTGAACTATTCACTATTAACCTTTACAAATGAAGAATTGGAGCCTTATATAGTGCTCTCATTACAATGAAGGCTGGGATCAAATCCTCATCAATGGCCAAGATTGAAAGATAGAAACCTTAATTAGGGTTTGTTACACCCATCACAATGCATTTATTGCTTGACCAATGATAAAATTACATTAAAATGGACACATGCCCTTCGCTGAATATTCGACCAATAGATGATGAGGGTAGGTGCATCGGACTTTGTGCCCACATGGTAGTTATCCTCTTTGATGGATGAGTTAGGTACATTAAATTTGGACGCCTTATCTTGAAATGATGTGATTGGATGATGACTGGGCACCACCTCAGCTAGTTGATCCTTGTAACTCATCACAAGTTGTAAATGAATGAGGCATATCTCTTGATACTCAACATTATCCAAGCGCTCGTAGTGAGGAGTTGAATGATGGTGGGAGATATTCCCAAATTGCATCATCTCATAACTTTATTAACTCTTCTGAAAGTATCTCTTGGATGTATTGGCAATAATTCTTGGATTTCCAGATGAAATTTAAGATTGTGCAAAATTTCTTCCTTGAGTGCTTGATCTTCCATGTACAATGTTATTCTCTTCATGTGGTGGAAATCCTTCATCCCAAGCTTGGAGTTTTCTTGTGCTCTCCTTGATCTTTTCTCCTTGTATTGTATTGCTTTGTGTTTGATTGTAATATCCCCTGCTGTTATATAACTGAATTGTGTAGGGAATATTGTCCTTTAATTGACTGATTTCCTACTGTTCTAGTTTCAGACTGTATAACCTGCGTGTTATGCGGTTTTCTGGACAGTTGTATAATCTTGCGTGTTATGCAGTTTTGACTTAGCATATGACTGATTTTAGACTTCAGACTTGTTGGGTAACATTATCTTCAAATAGTAATCGACTTATGAATAGCAAAACACTACTAAACATCAAGATAACCTTCTAGGATAATTGTGCAATTGTTTTTGTGTTTTCTGATGCAAATACATGAATAAAATGCAAGAAATATTCACCTACAGCTGACTGACATTTAGACAAACAATTGGCATGCAACTATATAACAACATGTGTAATTAATGCAACCTTATCACTCCTTTTATTAGAAAGCAATGGACTGATTACAAATGACAAACTAATGGCCAAGACTCTTGGCTTCAACAATGGTTTCAGAATGTCTGAGTACAAATGGCAGCCGTGAATTGCATACATACAAACTGAAAAACTCAATGAAACTTAATGCCAAAGAACCTGGAATATAGCGCCTAGGTTGGTGAATGAAGAAGCAAGCAATATCGTTCCTCTTTGTGCCCTCCTCTAGTCAAAATGAATATTTCTCCAAAATCGCCCCTGCTGCGGATCTGCAAGTTGATAACTAGTAATTACCAGCACCAAAGCCTCCTTTCAATCACCAAACATCATCGTAGTCCTTCCCCAAGGAGAGCGCTTCAATCACATGTAGATTTCGATGCCCAAGCAAGGGATATGAGCAAAATCGTGGAAAATGGTGGACTGGTATAAACTTGCTTCAGCTGAAATATAACCTGCAACCACCTCAAATCTCCTCCAAAATACTCCTAGGGAAATCGCCTTGCCTCCTCAAATGAATTGATGGACATAGGTACCAAAATAGTAATGAGCTGAATATTCTCCAAAGTCGTCTACCCCTGAAGCTGCCATGAAATCTCAATAAGCACAAATATGAAGGACTGAGATATCCTTCACTCTCAGCTGCAACCCTTCGGAGGATCTCTCACCACCTCAGTTATGCAATCAAAGGGAGGTATCGTTCCCAATGATCAAATCTGCAGAAACCCTTAGCTCCACAATTCTTAACACTAGAAGATGTCAAATAACCGATGATCAACCCATGAGGCTTCTTCCCTATTTATTCTTTTTCATGCAAGAATTGGCCTCCTTCTAGAAGATTCCAATTTAATAAAATAATATTTAATTGCTCTTATCTTAAATAATTAATAATTTGCACTTTAGGAAATATTAAAATATTATTATAATATAAAGTGCACAAGTGACATCATATGTGGGAACTCATTATCTCACCATAAAATCATGAAAAATAAATTGTGAAGCCATAAGTAGCTGCCAAGTCGACCCCCTTATCAACTCCTTGGCCTACGAGGGTCAAATGATAGGCCAACCTCGTGAATGTCTGCGAACTAAGGAGAAGGGGACATTACATTGATGATTCTATCCTTATGTTGCCCTTGCTACTTGCTCGTCCTCTATAACTTGATTCACCCTCTTGCCTGTGAGTGCAATCTTCCTTCCATGCTTTGAAGTCTTGACCTTCTTCACATTCTTTTGCATGTTCATCCCCCTTGTATCTGTTGAAATAATAGCTATGGTCAGATCCTTCAGGCCAACATAGCAAATTACAAATGTGTGAATGGCCTTTGGCTTTACACATTTATATAACGATTTATAAGGAATCGTATTCATGTTATTTGTTCTAACTATTTGTTATTGGTTAACAAATTGTATTAAGTGGTTAATACAAAACAATTATTTCATAAACCCGCCACCCCTTGGAAAGGTCACGATGAGGGATCACAACCGACATTGTCATGAAGACGTGTCATTGGATGTATCCCACGAATGGATACAAATAGTGCGCCTTTCCTCTCACAAATATAAGGGGGAAGCAATATACACAGATCAGAAGACATACATGCAGATCGGGTCTTCACTACAGCAAGACACATAAGCATATCAATATTATCTTCAGCATTGTGGATATTATCTTCTGCTCAGGTTTTCACCTTCTCCGACAACTATTCAATGAACATGAGCTTGTTCAGTGATCCTCCAGCATATGAATTTGTGAATATGGCGGATGCATGTTGCGGACAAGGAAGCTACAATGGTGTCGGCCTTTGCACTACAGATTTGTAAAGACCCGATATTATCTACAGCACTATCGTGTTGTATGCACTGTTCATATTGGATATATATATATATATATATATATATATTGGAGAGATAATTTGCGTGCTCAGGGGAGATGATAACAGTATATCGTCTATGGTTGGGAGGGCAACAATAATGTGAATCATTGCCCGTGGTTAATCGAGCACACCCTATGGTTACTATGCATGGTCATCTTCTTGTGTTCCTAGTATTGTAAGAAACTCAACAGTATCAAACCTGGAAACAAACATAATTTGAATCGAAACATTGTAAAAAGTACTAAATCAAGCTTCCCACTACCCTTCCTAAATCTGGAAATGAAATTTCTGATCATAGAAACATCTGATTTCCTTTCTTTTGACTTAATTCTTCATCAATTTGTCTGATTTTGTGTCTCAGGCCTGATTTATGTCTGATTTCTCACTTTTATATATCTGATTGGATAGGTTTCAGGTCTGAGACATGCCTAAGTTGCATTGGTTTCAGGTGGCAAAGGAAGTTCATGGATCTCATAGGGCAAAAGAATGACTTCTTCCTTCCGTTCTTAGCAACCTCACCAATCTTAAGACAACAATCACTTCTAGAATCTTAAGCACTTTCTCCAACCAGCATTCAACTCACCAAAACAAGAACATGTCTTGCCTGACCAGACTTTTAGGGAGGCATTAATAGTGACCTCATGCTTGATCGCAGATATGACTAGGCAAAGGAAGTGATTGTGGGAAGGTCGCTGTTTTGGGAGGGCAAAGGAAATGGTAAGTGGTGGATCACACTTTAGCATAGGTATTGGAAGTTTGCACATTTGGTTGAGCATTGGAAGTTCGTGCTTTGAAGACCCCAAAGAAAATGCCAAGGTAAAGTTTGCGCTTTTGGAGCATCACATGAAGTGCTAAGGTAAAGTTCGCACTTTTGGAGCATCAAGTGCTAAGGTAAAGTTCGTTCTTTGACAAGGGTGTTGGAAGTGGCAAGGTGGAGATCTCGCTTTGAGGAAGGCGAAGGAAATACTAAGATGAATGTCGCTCCTTGGCAAGGGTATTGGAAGTGATTCATCACTTGTTGATTGGCTTGGTACTCCATTTGTTCTCTTCGCTTGCCATGGATTAGGCTTTTGATAGCTTCTTTGCAACGCTTAGTAAGGTTTTGATCATCTTCAAACAAAGGAAATGCCCAAGGTAAGGTTGTGGTTTTGAGAGACTAAAGGAAATTCGTTGATTTGGGAGGCAACAAGAAGTTCGCTGATTTGGGAGGCAACAAGAAGTTTGCTGATTTGGGAGGCAATAGGAAGTGACCTTAAGATGTCAATTTTGTCAATTTGCCTTAGCCGAATTTTAGCACTTCATCTTTGGTTTTGTAAGCCAATGATGATGATCAAATGAAATGAGCATCATGAAGTCATTCATTTCCTAAGTCCTGAAAATTGATTGACCTCACTTCATCTTAAAGAGAGAGACTTGAATTGATTACCTCCTGGCCACCTAAGATACTAAATCTTTTCCAAGTGAAAGGCTAATAGCTAAAGACACTACAACTAACCTAAAAAGTAGAAAAAAGTGGGGGTTCCCATTTTCAATGGGGCGATGTGTGAAAACATCACAACACTATGATTGCCCAAAATCAGCAAAGAATTGAGTCAGAAATCAGCAAAAGCAAAATATAAGTAAAAGATAGCCTTGTTGACATTTTGGAGGCAATGGCTAGCATAAGGAAAAGAGGCATAAAATTTTGCAATTTTTTTTTTTTTAAGAATAAGAGAAATTGTGGCCAAGCTGAAAAAGTTGCACTTGGTCATAAAATAAAAGGTAGACACACTTTTTTGAAGTTTTTGTCAAAACAAAAACTGCAATTAATTAAAGAAAAATTTGCTAGCAAAGAGGAGCCTTTAGGCCATGTTAAATGTCCATCTTAGCAAACCGTAAACCAGAGAGTAAAAACCACAACTAAGGAAATTGGAATGCACTAGTGCAAGGCATAACCATAGGCACAAGAAGGGTGGGCATGAGCCAATACAAAGGTTTTTGCTTTTAATATTTTATGGTTTAGTACATAGGCATGTACTTGCTAGTAGGGACACGCCTATACAAAGGGGCACATCTATATAGCCACTCAGTTATTTTAGATAAAGACAAAATAAAAGCAACCAAACATACATAAATCAACTAGAATAAAGGAAGATACAGCCATACGGCCAAATCAGCATGTAAGCAACAACTAAAATAAAGTCTTCACATTAGTTTAGAAAAACAGATTTTTAGACCAAGACAAATGTAATGTCCCCTTTTTAGCTTGTTCCTATTCTTGAGTGATTAGCCTATCATTCTGACCCTTGTAGGCTAATAATTGTGGATAGAGGGTCTTCTGAGGTAGAGGCTTGGTTAATGGATGTTCTTGTCTTCTCCTGAATTCAGTTTGTTCCAGTTTGGTCTTCATTTGGCTTAGATTGGACTTTGTTTGGGCTCAGTTTCATATACTTACTATTCATAGTAAGTCAATGGATGTTAGAGAGAGACCCTTACTATTTTTAGTAAGGCGGTTGGATGCGTAGTGGATGCAGTGGGTTATTGTTGTGCATTGCACACACGCTCCCTGTCGCCGACAGGGTCCCCTTCTTTTTTGCCCTTTCCGCCTTCGCCCTGTTGAGTTCTGCGCAGGGTGTCTCGCGTCTTTTTTTGAGCGTGCCCGTAATCAATCCAAGGGATGATGATGTCATGAGCATAAGCCTGGGAATCTGCAAGGTGAGTTTAAGGTTTTGGGCGTTAAAATTTCAAGAGATCGCTTAAACTGGTAAAATGCTAAGTCTGAAGCTTTAGAATGTCCTTCTTTAAAGCTTGCAAAATCCCCAGCTATGATGAAGCATCTAAAGGTCGCAAAAGGACCCAAAGTGCCGATTTTCGCCAAAAGGAGATTGGAAAGAGGAAAAATGTTTGAAGTGTCAAAACTTTTCAAAATGCTCTAAAAATCCCGAAATTTGCACTATGGAGGAGAAATGTTAAAATTTTAAAGAACTTTTCAAAATGCTCTAAAAATCCCGAAATTCGCCAATAATGGGTAAATTGCAAAAGTTTTTTTGAAGGCTTGCAAACTGGCTAAAATCGCCGAAGTTTGGCAACTAAGGCATAAAGTGCTAAATGTCCAAGTTTGAAAAACTACCCAAGACCCCTGAAATTCGCGATATGGAAAAGGAAAAAATCGCGAAGTGTTGTAAGTTCGCAAAAACCACCTAAGCTCCGAAATTCACTACAAGGGCATAAAAGTCAAAGTTTAGAAAGTTTGCAAAATAGGTGAAATCCCCGATTTTCGCCAACCAAGGGTAAAGTGCGAAATGTTTAAAGTTTGCGTAAGTGTTAAAATTGCTGAAGTTTGAGCTAAGGCTAAATAGCGATTTTTGGTGAAATTTAAAAAACCTCCCAAAATGCCAAAGTTCGCACTATAGGGTGTAAGTGCTAAAATTTATAAACTTTGCAAACCATGTTAAATCGCCGAGGTTTTCAACTTAGGCAAAAAATCGCGATTTAAAAAAAAAAAAGCTTGAAAAACCCGTAAGTGCTAAAATTTATAAACTTTGCAAACCATGTTAAATCGCCGAGGTTTTCAACTTAGGCAAAAAATCGCGATTTAAAAAAAAAAAAAAGCTTGAAAAACCCGCCTAACCTCCGAAGTTCGCGATGTGTGGAAAGGCAAAATCGCGAAGTTAAAAAGTTGAAAAACCATCCAAAACCCCGAAGTTTGCGACATAGGGGGAAATCACAAAGTTTTGAAAGTTTGTAGACTCTCCTTAATCGCCGAAGTTTGAAAAGGACCCGAAAATGCCGAAGTTTGGCAACAACGCGAAATGATAAAACATTTAACTTTGCAATTTCCCCCCCCAAATCCCGAAGTTGGCAATATATTGCGAGAAGTTTTTAAAGTCAACAAAGCATCCAAGATCGCCAAGGTTTTCAAAGGGAATGAAAATGCCAAAGTTTGCATGAAGTGTAAATCGTGGAACCTATAAATCCTTACGAAGATCATAATTCCCCCCATTTTCAATGTCTAAGGTAAAATCGTAGGAGTTTGAGGTTTAGGGAGAGAGCTATATCGCCCAAGTTTGACGCCATAGAGGTATCGTAGTGGTTAAGGTTTTCAAAAGATCATAAACCCTCGAAGTTTGCCATTTGAAAATCACTAAGTTTGAGAGGTCTGCGGAATTAAAAATCGCAAAGTGTAGAGCTTGCAGCAGAGGTTGAAAACACCGAAAATTTCAATCAAGGTAAATCGCTAAGTCTAAATCTTCAAAAACGACATTCTTCTCCCAAACTTAGGCGTGAAACAAGAAATAGAGGGTTAACCGTTAGAATTTGAAATTGCAGAAACCCTACCATTCCAAAATTGCGAGCTGTGCATTTGTCTTTTCAAAAAGCATAGGGCATAAGAGGGGCATTTTCAAATTTTAAAGGAAATCAATCCTGCAGGCCGGATTTGTGTGGATTGACACCATATTTTGCCAGGTAAGTTTGCTTTGTCTCCCTTGGAGTCATTTAAAATGCATACAGAATTGGATGGATGTGTTTGTGCAAAATTGATTAAATGATTAAATCTTTAAACCGCATCTTTTCCCGTTTGAAAGGCATCAGGCAAAGCAATTAAAATCAGAGTCCGTCCTAGAAGTTAACCAAGAATGCATTTTCAGACTTAGGGAATCTTAAATCTCATCCATTTTTGAAAACTGATCTTAAATGTCTAAGTGCAAATTTAGCAGTCAAAATCGCCTAAGTCCTTGAACCGCAGCCGAATAAGTAAATTTTTAATCAAAGAGCTTAATAATGTTCATGTCCAAATTAATCAAGCTCTTTCGCTGAAGTATCATGCTTTCGTCAAATTCAATTTTCAATTAATCCTTGCGCACTAACGTATCCCTTTTATCTAACCTGTTTTGTTTCCTTCATCTTGTCTCGTAATCCGCGTCTGGTTGTGTAGGATAGATGCCTAAATCTGCGGTAGAGTCCTCAAAGACACCTGGTGCAGCCGAAACGTCCCGAGCTTCTAAATCAGACATCCCTCGCAGAGGCGAAAAGATGAAATACCAGTACCGGAGAGGAGGATTGAGGGAATCAAAGGTTCAAAGCATATGGGAGAACGTAGGTGATACTGACCTAGGCCACATTGACATTCAAGACTTCAGAGACAGAGTATTCTCCCCTAACGCCTATGGCAAGCCAAGGTGAATGATGGAAAGTGGTATCGCCCAGGCAGCAGGATTTCCCCCGTCAGTGCAGAATTATGAGCTGGTAGTAGAGGCTACCCGACATTACAAACCAAACACCAGATTGGTGGTCCTTAAGAATATGGTCCTAGCTGACTTCACTCCCGAGGCCATTGGCGACACATTCGACATCCCCTTCCCGGATAACCCCATAGCAACAACTATAGATGAAGCGCAAGTGGCATATGATATGAACCCCGCCAAGTGGAGGACATTAATAAATGAGGAGTGGTATAAGGAGAGAAGACCTCCAAGCATCAGAATTGGGAAAAAGACCCCCAGAAGCGACTTTCACAATGAGCATGGAGATATGGTCACCTTGCTCAGTCGGGTTATGGGACTTCCCCAGTCTAACTTTTTTGAAGAGTGGATGTTCTATGTTACAGAGCAGGTCTTCGCTGGGAAATCCAAGTTCGACTGGGCCCAGATCATAAGTGACAATATCCATACCCAGTTGGTCGAACTTGAAGAGAAAAAGTACTTCACCATGACATCTTATCTAGTCTATATGTTCGCCCGACATTAGCCACTGCCATGGTTGATCAAGAAAGGTGAAATTGGGAACGAGCCCGATCAGGTGAAGGTGTACGATTGTTATCCGTAATTACATTATCAGGACATAGCTCAGAGGGAAAAGAACAACTCTGCTTATGCAATTGGTCAGTATGAGCGTGTCAATGATGCCTTCACAATGCGCCTGGTCAGGCTGATGCAAGGGGGATTACACATAAGGCTCTTAGAGCAAGCTACCATTTTGGTACAGAGGTATGGCGCCTGGTTCGTTCAGTTCCCAAGATTCTCCTATATCCAAATAGCTGGCTTTGAAGGCGCTCCTTTCCAACTTCCACGATATCCAACCGACAAAATAGTTCTTCTGGAAGTTGCAAGGCAGGCACGCCCGGCGAACAGTTTACTCAGAGATAAGAAGCAGTCCGGGTTCGCGTTCCCTATGATTTTAGGTAACCTCTATGTCCATTTAAAGAATCTAGCTCATGCCGAAGAATCCCTTGCTGAGTTAGCCTCTTATGGCCTACAGGAACATTTCCCAAGGAAATGTTTTGATCATGACAATCTGGCGAAGAGAGCCTACGGTAGGTGCTACAGAGCAAAGGAATCAATTGAAGACTATTGGAAGAATTGTTCTGATGACTATGAGGTCCGACGACGCGAATATTCAAGGTTAAGTGTGCAGCAAATGCGACTTTATGAATACCGTCGGGTCTCGGATCAGTTAACGGATTTTGGAAATTGCTTACAAGTTCGGGAGTTTGAAGCAGTAAGACATCTCTTGCCAGGCATCGATTGGTCACAGGATCCAATCACTGATTTTGAGGCAGTTATGGCAGCCCTAGGAAGAAGGTACACTGATCAGTGGTTACACCAACAGATTGAGCAGCTAATTCATGAGGGAGTCCAGTTCACCTATCATATGATGGGTAGCCTTGATTCTCTGTCCTCTTAAGATGAGGGAACCTCAAGCGCACCAAAAGAAGAGGTTGAAAAGCCCGAAAAAAGGAAGAAAGCTAAAGCCAGCAGAGGGACTAGGACATCTAAAAGGACAAGAAGGGAGAAGATCCCTATTAGGAGGCCAGAGGTCACTTCATCATCAAAAGACCCTAGTTCCGATGATGATGTAATTGAACTTGATTATATACCTGCTCCGCCTTCCTAGAGCGATGTTGATGCATTCAGAGCTGATGATCCTCTTGCACAAGACAGGCTAAATACAGAGGTGAGGGTCATTGAGTCTGGCAAACCTGAGAATCAAGTTGAGGAAGGAGAAATTTCGCCCAATCAACGGGTTGATGTGCATGAACTCACCCAAGGAAGTCGCCACGAATTGCAACAACATAATATTGGCAAAGATGACACCACTGTTGAAGGAGAGCAAAAGACAGATGAGACTCGCGAGCCTGATAGAACTGAGGAACAACCATCACATGGAGATACCAGACAGTTGTTCAGCAAAGTAGGAGAGAATTCAGTTGCAAGCAAAGGGCTAGACACTTCCTCAACTCCTCCTGTAACAGATCAACTATAGATATGCAATGAACTAGCTGAAAGCATTAAAGAGCAGAGTGGGAATTTAACCATAGCATCTGGGTAGACCATACCTCAAGATTGGTTAGTTGCTCAAGCACAGCGAAAGGCAACCACCAAACCACCTATCGACTTAGAGGACATTTTCTCTCGCACAGGGGAAGCAAAGTCCAAAGGGAAGAAAAAGCCTAAAGCATATTCTAGAATAACTAAGGATGAACAAAGGAACCGTACCCTCCATATCGCCACCCCGCCTGTCGATAAGCCAACAGATCAAGTTACATTGGCTGACTATAGCATCACAACTGTTCCAATCGGACGAGCCACCAAGGAACAGGAAAGGGAGGAGTTCAAGGACTCCGTGCAAAACATGCTCAGGCAACTCGAAGAGATAACTGCTGAGAAAGACATGTATCGAGTTCGTGCTCAGCAGGCCAAGGGGTACATTGATCACCTACTGAGACCATTGCATAATGCCCCCGAATCCCATGTTCCCTCAATAGCATTGGCGCAAAGGACCACCACAGAATTTGAAGGAGTACGAGATACCGCCAAGGCTGTCAAGGAATGGATGCGAAGCATTAAAGAAAGGGGAGAGCTAATCATTGAAGAGGTAAAGGAAATGGCCCACCACCGAGAGACCATTTTGGTCAAGCTGCTCGAGGTGAAGCGGGAATGCCTCAAAGCTAATGAGGTAGTTGCTACAACTCTTCCTCTCGTAAGGGCTCTTTTCTGGACCCAAGCACAAATTCCTACATTGTCTGCCATCCTGGACCCCCATAACATCAACATTTTTAAAGAATGGTATTGGACCATCACCATGAAGAGCGAAACAAAAGAAACCATTAACAAAGAGCAGGCGGAATTCGAGCAAGTTTTGAAGAACATGGAAGAACTTGGCAAGACAATCCTCCGATCAATGGTTTTGGGTTGGAAAAATGATCTGTATGATGACGTAGTGCAACCGGACTGGGAGGATAGATTGAGAATGGATAAGATCACCTACTCCACGGAAGACCTGGGTTTTGCAGGTAAATTTACATTCAGACATTTTTTGTTTTGAGGCTAATCGGTCTAGTTGGCAAGATGGTTTAAACATCTGGAGGGCATGCAATATAAGATACGTCGTCCTCCTATGCCTCAATTCATGGTGCTGTTCCAGCTGTGCATCAGGTTCCAAGAGTATGTTCGTGCAGAACGTACAACAGGTCGGGACCTTTGGAAAGAATATTTTGAAAGATCCCTGATGGATCTCTTTTACCAATCTGCTGTAATTTTTATTTATTTAAATTGATTTTTCCTGCTTATTAATATTTTCTTTCAGAAATAGACAGAAGTTGCAGAAGGGTTGAATTCTTTTTGTATTTTGATGATTTTTCAACAAGTAAATAATGAAGTACAAGTACATGAACAAAGTACTGAAAATGAAGTTCATATACAGCCAAAACAAATTCGATTCAAGGCAGATTTCTGAATATAAAATCAAATATTTGACCAGATGAAGATTTCCAATAATTTCAGGAAGATTACAATCAGGAATAATTCCAACCTGGATGCTGAAAGAGTAACATAACTAGGAATGAAGTTGTGGCAAGATTCCAGCCCTCCAAGTGCTGCACGTGGGAAGGAAAGTGGCTGCCAGGTACAGCCGTACGGCTGCCAAGTACACCCAACTGGTTAGAAACCCCAAACCCCACGCTGAACTCTGTCAGAATTGCTGAACCTCCAGAAAGAATGCCGTAGAATCTCCAAGATGCTAATAGCTGCAAACAAATCCAAACCACTGTATTGGGGGCTACGTCCCAAACAGGCAAGGCATTGGGGTTGGCGTCCCAGATGCTGAAAAGCTCTTCCAGAGCCAAATCTCAAATCCAAGATGTAAAATGTGTAAAAGATAATCATAGAATGAAGCTCCTATCCCCTTATAACCCCTCTCAATTGCAAATCGAACCCTAATTGTCTCCAAGTGGCGTGGTCTAGTGGAAATGTTATAATTTCTTATTTTAAAGTGGTCATGTTACTAGAAAATGACCTTTTTCCCCATAGACAGAAATCCGCTCACTGAATTGCCCTGAGACTAAAGAGAAAGATTTAAAGAATTTTAAGATCTTTCCAACGAGCTATCACACAATAGGATGCGCATCCAGATGAGACCAAAAATCCCCTTATTACTCCAAAATGGCTAACAACTTAGCCTTATTTAATTATTAAACGCTAACTTAGGAAATATTAAAAATATAACCCAAATAGCCACAAAATGCCCAACTGACATTACAAACCCTAAAATCATCCTGTCACCTGTCTGTGACTGAAGTCGGAAATCAAGGATTCACTGGTAGTCTCATCCCTAAAATCTAGGGATGTTCCTAAAATTTAGGAAACAAGCCCAATCTCTTTGAAACTGAAACCATCTAAAAGGTCATGAATAACCTCACGACTGGCAACTGTCACGACCTCCTAAAATTTAGGGATACCCCCTAAAATCTAGGAACTGCTCCAAACTGGCTCCAAACTGCCTGTAAAGCCAAAATCCAATCACTATATGCACTGAATGAGTCCCAATCAACCTCTGCTAGCCTACGAGACTCCAATGATAGGCCAACTCCTCCGTCTCCGATGTCCACTCTAGAAAGGGGACATGACAAGCCTCCCCTCTCGGAGTTGCTTGCCCACAAGCAACTGAAACACCAATCCTCCACCATCCCAAATAAGATGTAAACAAATCATTGCATGTAACTGCTGCTCATCTCTGATATAAACAACATGCAATGCCCCGGTTTGGAATGGCTCCTCAAAATGCTGAAGCACCTGTGCTGTCAAATCAACACTGTCTGGGTCCTAGAGCGAAGCATAGCTCCTGCTGAATACCTCAAGTGAGCAATGGAAAACTATATCATCTCCATAGATCAAATATCCATAAATGCCAAGACCACTAGTGTGTCTGTGATCACCAACATGCATAACATCCGTCATGATATCCAATGAATGCCAATCCATGGAAGACCCTCTGTGATCTGACCCCATCTGACACAAGTGACACACAACTGCCACACACTGCTGCTGATGTGCCGGAAGATCTAATGCCAACTCACTAGACAATATATAATACTGACTAAAATCATCACTGTCCAAGCTGGCATCTAAAAATATGTAATCACCAACTAGCAATGAAACAATCACCCTGTCTAGAGAATCAGGTGAAATTGCCACATCAACTGGCTCAAAGTACTCACTAGGAGTAACATCACATAACTCATCCACGCCAGCTATCTGATGACAATCAACCTGTGGATCAACTGTCGTCCCACTCTGCCCGAAAAACTGAGATGGATAGTGGGTAAACTCCAGCTCCATCCTCGTGATATTCCGAACATACCGTCCAAGTGTCAACAACCATTGTACACCCACGACTACATCTATACATCTGAAGTGAAGCAACCCATGTAGGATCCACGGAAGGAAGGTACTACACATGTCTATACCATGATCCCACACAAACCACCTGTAGGACATAAACTGCTCCTGCTGCTCTCCTCTGATATAAGTGCCATATAATCTTATAATCTGGAGCAACATACTATAATCCCTATAAGATGCTGTATCAAATGAATCAACACCTGGATCCCAAATAAAACTAAATCCACATCCATCTGTCATGAAGAGACAATGATAGTAAGAGGCATCGTCGATACCGTGTCTCTCTATAGCCACTGTGAAACCATAAATACCACCAATCTTCAATGTTGAAATGGACCCATCAATAAGACAATTTCCAACAAGCAAAGTGTGATGGAAACCTCTCCAAAACCTTTGATCAGCGGCTGCAACTTGCCCAATTTCTCCACAAGTTAGTATGTCTTCATTGGAGGATGCCAAATAAATATATTGTTTAGCCATGCACCAAATATAGTCTCTTACACGCTGATCTTCATAGCCCACTATCACATCTAAGAAAACTGAGTCACCAATTAATAAGTACATCGCTGCCCTATCATATGAAAGAGGTGACAAGTCCACAAATGAATAGTAGATGTTTTTGTTCTGCAACATGGATAAACCTTCAGTGGCTGGTCCACTATGAATGCCACCTAACAACTCATAAACTTCACACCTAGTCTTCCCAACTTGAATGTTCTCAATGCAAGGTTTCAAATTTGACTCATTAGATGAAGGAAAATTGCTGATCAAACTCAGAAAATCAAACTGATTTCTATTTCCATTCAATATATCTTCGCTGTCCTTTTCTTCCCTTGGAAGAAATAAAGATCTAATGGATGATTCTCTTTGTATCCTTGCATCATCTAACCGATTGTGACGCTCTTTGACTCTTTGGAGGTGGTGTCTTGCTTGGGCAGCAAGCGTTTTTGCTTGGGCAGCTCTATGTAACCAATCTTCGTTCAACTTTTGGCAATGTTTTATATCAGCTGCCCCAAAGTACACAAAATCAGACTTATGGTGAGTTGTATTATTTGCATCAGCATAACCCATGCTTGTACCATAAGCACCCGCAAATGTAGAATGCAAATCTCTATTCTCTTCATGACCAAAGGCTGTCATATCTTGAGGGAGATAAGTTATGTCACTGCTGTTATGGACTTCAGAATTATGATCATACTGTGGTGACAAATCTTTGGATTCACTACACACCATTAAATTTCGACTTTCCTCATGGTCTTCCCAATTGAGAAGAGGAAGTAGTGTGACAAATGAATCCAAACTTACGCTGTCCATTTCAACCTCATGTTCTTCATCAATTGCTGATTCAAAATCAGTCTTTGGGCAATCTGAAAACTCATCAAACCTCTCATGAATGTCTTGTGTATTGCTTGAAGTTACAAACTCTTCCTTCACATCTTCCACCAAAAATGATGGGACAGCGTTGTAACCAACCAAAGAGGCACCAATTGGATCTACATGTCTCTCAAAATCTTCAAATAGTTTCCTACCAATCTCACTGGTAAACATCATATCTGCTCCTCTTCCTTTGCTTCCCTTGCTCTCAATTGACTCTTGTTTTGTTCTTGGTTGATGACGTGGACTTGAAAACATCAAGTCATCTTCAACTGGTACACCCATGAATTGTGTGAAGGAAAGGTGGTCACGTATCTTTTTAGGAAGAGAGCAATACTTATCATAGTTGTTCATAACTATATCATTGAATGTCTTGGCAGGAGACCTTCTCCTTGTACTTGTTGAAGGAGTTGTACCCTTAGACTGTCTGGAACTCCTTGAAGGTGTTTGTTCAAATTCTTTTCCTGCTTGTTTATTTCTAAACAACCCTGTCATGATGTCCAATTTGATTTTCAACCAAACTAAACTCAAATCTGAATTAGAACTCTTGATCTTCACCCAACAGGCTGGCAAGATCAAAGCTCTGATACCACTGAAAGATCCCTGATGGATCTCTTTTACCAATCTGCTGTAATTTTTATTTATTTAAATTGATTTTTCCTGCTTATTAATATTTTCTTTCAGAAATAGACAGAAGTTGCAGAAGGGTTGAATTCTTTTTGTATTTTGATGATTTTTCAACAAGTAAATAATGAAGTACAAGTACATGAACAAAGTACTGAAAATGAAGTTCATATACAGCCAAAACAAATTCGATTCAAGGCAGATTTCTGAATATAAAATCAAATATTTGACCAGATGAAGATTTCCAATAATTTCAGGAAGATTACAATCAGGAATAATTCCAACCTGGATGCTGAAAGAGTAACATAACTAGGAATGAAGTTGTGGCAAGATTCCAGCCCTCCAAGTGCTGCACGTGGGAAGGAAAGTGGCTGCCAGGTACAGCCGTACGGCTGCCAAGTACACCCAACTGGTTAGAAACCCCAAACCCCACGCTGAACTCTGTCAGAATTGCTGAACCTCCAGAAAGAATGCCGTAGAATCTCCAAGATGCTAATAGCTGCAAACAAATCCAAACCACTGTATTGGGGGCTACGTCCCAAACAGGCAAGGCATTGGGGTTGGCGTCCCAGATGCTGAAAAGCTCTTCCAGAGCCAAATCTCAAATCCAAGATGTAAAATGTGTAAAAGATAATCATAGAATGAAGCTCCTATCCCCTTATAACCCCTCTCAATTGCAAATCGAACCCTAATTGTCTCCAAGTGGCGTGGTCTAGTGGAAATGTTATAATTTCTTATTTTAAAGTGGTCATGTTACTAGAAAATGACCTTTTTCCCCATAGACAGAAATCCGCTCGCTGAATTGCCCTGAGACCAAAGAGAAAGATTTAAAGAATTTCAAGATCTTTCCAACGAGCTATCACACAATAGGATGCGCATCCAGATGAGACCAAAAATCCCCTTATTACTCCAAAATGGCTAACAACTTAGCCTTATTTAATTATTAAACGCTAACTTAGGAAATATTAAAAATATAACCCAAATAGCCACAAAATGCCCAACTGACATTACAAACCCTAAAATCATC
The DNA here is from genome assembly GCF_030272615.1 of Cryptomeria japonica. Lineage (NCBI taxonomy): Eukaryota > Viridiplantae > Streptophyta > Pinopsida > Cupressales > Cupressaceae > Cryptomeria > Cryptomeria japonica. Next base: position 42,961,716 of record NC_081405.1, on the reverse strand, counting down.
CTATCACCTGTTTGTGACTGAAGTCGGAAATCAAGGATTCACTGGTAGTCTCATCCCTAAAATCTAGGGATGTTCCTAAAATTTAGGAAACAAGCCCAATCTCTTTGAAACTGAAACCATCTAAAAGGTCATGAATAACCTCACGACTGGCAACTGTCACGACCTCCTAAAATTTAGGGATACCCCCTAAAATCTAGGAACTGCTCCAAACTGGCTCCAAACTGCCTGTAAAGCCAAAATCCAATCACTATATGCACTGAATGAGTCCCAATCAACCTCTGCTAGCCTACGAGACTCCAATGATAGGCCAACTCCTCCGTCTCCGATGTCCACTCTAGAAAGGGGACATGACATATTTGCATGGCGAGGATGAATTTTTAGTAAAAGGATATGCAGCTGAAAAAGAAAAAGTGCTTTCATAAAATGCATTTTTCTTTTAAAATCTGAAAAGGCACTTTTGGCCATTAAGTTCATATCTGACTGCCAAGTCAGCTGTAAATTTTGAGCTCTGTGCATGTGCACTTTTTGAGCTGTTATGGATAGTTATTAATTACCTTTTTTAGGTAGTTATTGTTCCTCTTTGGGTGGTTGTTGATATTTACCTTCTATTTATGGGTATGGGTACCATTTTGTACAGATGAATCTGAGCCACTTATTTTGTTTAGATCTTGGCCATTCATCTAATTCTGGAACTCTATTTAAAGGGACTGGTTTTCCCTTATTTTTGTAAGAAGCCCAAGATTGTTGCTGAAGCTCTAGTGAAATTTATGCAGGATTAATGGAAAATTAAGGCTGTTTCATTTCTTTGTGAGTGCATGGTCTCCTTCTTCACCATTTAATTATTCTGTTATGTCTTTTATTTTTAGATAGCATTTTTTAGGATAAACATTTGATAGAAGCCTTGGTGTTCATACCATTAAGGACTGACTGATTGTTATTCCCCTTGCATGGTTAGTCTGAACCCACCTATATGCTCAGTTCGGTTATTAAACAGTAAGTGAATGACTGATTGTTCAGGAAGATTGCATTGGATTTTTACAGCATTGTGCTTAAATAGATGATAATATTAAATCTGGTTATTTGGAGGTTTCTGTTTGTTTTCCTGAACATGTTATCTTAGTTAATTAATCAGATTTTCTATATCTCTTTTCCCTATCTCTCTTTTTCCCCCTTTCTTTTACCAAGAAGAAATGAAATATTCCAAGCCAAATTTTTTCGTTTTTTCAATTGCAAGTTACAAACAAAACGCACCCGTTAAGGTTAGCTCTAAACCAAAACGATGCTGAAGCAACTCTAACCAGAATGTACACCAGGATCCCGATGTGGGCAAGGTGTGAGCATTGGTCAGAGGATCTGAAAGAAATGCTGATACAAAGAACTCTAACCAAGAATGTGCCGGCGAACGACGAGCATGTGGTCAGAGGATCCCTACCAACTAATAAACTGAAATAACTCGACGTCAAGAATGTGCTTTCCAAACCGAGATGGAATGGGAGCTACCATATGATGGAGATACTAAGAATTACAATGCAATTACAGAATATAGAGATGAGCATTACAAAATGATAAAGCAAGATTATGAACTGCTGTTAGTACTACTGCCAGCTTACAATATGATAGATAATGCCTTGCTATCAATGTGAATCAAGAGATGAATAGAGCTGCAACAATATATATTGAGTTTCCTTCACTAAGTAATAAAGCTTAAGTCAAAACTCTATTATTTAAGCCAACCTGACAATCTGATTTGTGACAGTCCTGTTTTCCGCATGCATGAACAGCAGCCCTGTAACTCACAGATTCACTCACAACTCACTCCAAACTCAACCAGATTCCACCAGACGAAATGCAATATGATCCTATGAAGATGGCGACCAAGATAGAACATTGAAAGCTGATCAAAAGTCTCTATTTAATTTATGCACGAAAACCAAGACAAGCAAAAAGGTACGGCCCAGCAAGAGGGGCGATTTTACTTTAAAAATCCCATGCTTCTCTAAAAAATCTGAAACTTAAGACAAAGGTGCGCCCTTCCCAGACAAAAGGATCTAAACAATACCCAGAACGATCTTTTTGGTATTTTTTTTGACTTATGAATGAAAAGACAACCTGCTGTAATGAAAATGCAATTTCCAAAATTTCTCTAATATGCATAAATCTGAACTAGAAAGCCATAAGCTGATTACAATGCACAAATCCCAATACAAACTCTCAAAGCTACACTATCTCACCACTAGTCGCTATCTTTCAAGCGAGAAGCAATGCCAAGCTAGGAGGCGTACATTCCTCAAAGCAATCCCAAAGCCAATCTGGCAGTGTAAAGTTATTTCAATTTCAATTAAAGAACAAGTTATGAACTATGTATGCTATATATGGATATGAGGAATTATGTCAATGCCTAATAATTCTGATTTTTATCTTCAGGTTTGAAGGAGAGAGATCATTTAATGTTTTCTATATCTTCTCCAAATGAATTCAATTGGCATATATATCATTTAGGCAACCAGTCAATTGCTGTATTGACCGGTCATGCCTTTTAGGCATGACCGATCAATGCACCCATTGATCGGTGCCTTTACATTTATACCATTAACACAATGCTGATTATCGGTTCAAAAACCCCCGATAGCATATTGTAATATCATAATATAATGACTGATCTATTTAATGAATCGGTTCAGATAAACATCGATGATTCAAAGTGCACGATGAATATAATCCAACCGGTGCATTTGTTAACCAATGTTTAATGCCAAATGAAGCGGTGTATTCATTAAACCCGATAACAAATATGCTCGATATAATTAAGCCCGATAACAGATGTGAATCGGTGCCAATGTTTATGCATCCGATAGCAAGTATGTATCGGCTAATTTAACCCGATAACTTAATGATAAGCAATGTTTGTACAATCCGATAATCATATGTAATAGAAATCAGACATGAAGCATGTAGATGAATAACAGAACAGGAAGGTTAGGAAGATCTTATCTTGCATAAGCTACCATGCATTAACACTCCCTCTTAGCTTTGGAAGATAGATAAGGCAACCTGCATCACATTTCCTTTTCATAACTAAGATAATGTCAGTCAGCAAAAATCATTTATACATGAGAAGTACCATCAAGACATATGATACAAAATAGAAGAACATCACCTGAGCATGTGACATAAAGTATTATTTTAACATGTGATAAAAGTAAGAGAATCATCACCTGATCATGTGAGAAATCACCAAAACATGTGATCTGTAAGATTCATCAAGATATCACCTAACACATGATATCAGTATTGCCTAACACGCAATACTTAAGGATAAGTCTATGAGAAAGGTTAGTTTCTCATCATATCCAAGTTGTGATAAGTGCAATAACATTTATAAATGTTTATCACAACATAGTCATGGCACATCCATGACTTACTAGAGATCCAACATGATCAATGGTTGAGATATCACCTACACGTGATATCAGTATTGCCTAACATGCAACACAAGGATAACCATATGAGAAGTGCTAAGTTCTCATCATAGCCAAGTTGTGATAATGCAATAACATTTGTACAAATGTTGTATCACAACATAGTCATGACACATCCATGACTTACCAGTGATCCAACATGATTACTGGTTTGACTATCATAAGATCGTCACCTTATGATGTCTACATACAAGTGTTCAGTATCTGAGAGATCGTCACCTCTTAGATATGAACACAGGTGGCAAGAAGCCAAGAGATAGTCCAGACATGACAAAGAAGTTTACACATTAAACATCTTAAATATATGTAAGTATAGATTACAAAGCAGATTACCTTTCTATCATACCTAAACCCTTTCTGAAGTGATCAACCTTCACTCTGGAAAGTGGTTTGGTCAGAATATCTGCAGTCTGATCTCCTGTACACACATATTCTAACTTTATCACATTCCTGTCAACCGTATCTCGTACATAGTGATATGGAATCTCAATATGTTTGGACCTGTCATGAAATACTGGATTTACAGAAAGTTTTATACAGCTTTGATTATCACACTGAATGACTGTAGGTTTCATAGGTTCTCCAAATAATCCCACGAGCAATTTCCTTAGCCATACTGCTTCTCGGGCAGCCATTGAAGCTGCAATATATTCAGCCTCTATGGAACTCTGAGCTACTGAAGATTGTTTTCTGCTGATCCAGGATATCATGGCTGACCCTAAACTGAAGCAGCACCCTGAAGTGCTCTTTCTGTCAGTCACATTGCCAGCCCAATCTGAATCTGTAAATCCATGTAGATCTATGTCAACCTTTTCATATTTGAGACCAAGCTTTAGGGTACCTTGTAGATATCTCATTATATGCTTTACTGCAACCAGGTGTATCTCCTTAGGTTCACACATGAACTGACTTAAGGCATTAACAGCATAGCAGATATCTGGCCTTGTATTTACTAGATACATCAGGGACCCAATCATCTGCCTGTATTGAGTGGGGTCAGTAGGTCTTGATTCTGCTGCTACTTCTTTAAGTTTATGGAAGTTGGTTTCCATAGGAGAGGTCATGGGTCTGCAGTTTAGCATTCCAAATCTTGTCAATATGTCCAAGGTGTACTTCCCTTGGTTCAGTACAATATTATCAGAATTCTGCCATACTTCCAATCCTAGGAAGTAAGGAAGAAGCCCCAAGTCTTTCATATCAAATTTTGTGGATAGATCTTTCTTGCATTGATCTATTAGGTGATCATCTCCTGTAATTAATAAGTCATCAACATATAAAATTAATATTAACATATCACCTTTATTTCTTTTGAGGTAGAGATTAGGATCTGCATCATTCTTAGAGAAACCCAGCTTTGAGAGATAGGTGTCAGTTCTTTCATACCAAACTCTGGGAGTCTGTTTGAGCCCATAAAGAGCTTTCTTGAGTCTACACACATGAGACTTTGCATCATGAATTTCAAATCCTTCAGGTTGCTCTAAGTAGACTTCTTCCACGATCTCGCCATTTAGGAATGTTGTCTTAACATCCATCTGATGTACCTTCCACCCCTTTGCTGCTGCAATGGCTAGGACAGCTCTTACTGATGTGTACCTGGCAACAGGTGCAAATGTTTCTTCGTAATCTATTCCTTCCTTCTGTGAGAACCCTCTAGCTACAAATCTGGCCTTGTGTTTTTCAATACTGCCATCTGCAACATGCTTGATTTTAAACAACCATTTAGAAGACACGACAGACTTCTTGGTTGGCCTAGGAACAATCTCCCAAACATCATTCTTCATAATGGACTGATATTCTTCAGTCATGGCATCTATCCATACTTGATGTTTGAGTGCATCTGAAACATTGTTAGGTTCAGCGTTAGAGAGATCATTCATAAGTGCAACATAGTTGATGAATTTATTAGGCCTCTTGCTTTCCCTGAAGGTTCCTGAAGGAGCAGCGAACTTCTGAGCTTCTGCTATAGTTTTGGTGGCCCATAGTGGTCTTTTCTTGCGATTATCTATAGGTGGGTCTTGTGTTTCACTTATAGTTTCCTCAAGATACTCCCTCTGAAGCTCAGGAGTAGGTTCTTCTTCTAGGTTAGGAGTAGGATTATGAATTTTAGGTTCTATTGTATTTTGGGCCCTTTTGAAGGCTAAGTCTTCTTCGGAGATTACATCCCTACTGAGTTCAATATTTCTCTGCCCTTGTACATAGATTCTGTAGGCTTTAGAAGTTTCACTATATCCTACAAGTATTCCCCTTTTTCCAGAGGGTTCTAGTTTTAGTCTTTTCTCTTTAGGTACATGAATATAGACCGGACACCCAAATATCCTAAGATGGCTGATATCTGGTTTTGTCTTGGTAAAGACTTCCTCAGGAGTTTTATCTTCAAGGTGTGAATGAGGACATCTATTTTGTATGTACACAACAGTGTTAGTTGCTTCTGCCCAAAGGTTCAAGTTTAGATTTTGATCTAGTATCATGGCTTTGGCAGCTTCTACTATGGTCCTATTTTTCCTTTCAGGTACTCCATTTTGTTGTGGATTATAAGGTATTGTCAACTCCCTCTTAATCCCAGAATTTCTACAAAAGTCTTTAAATAGTTCTAATGTGTATTCCCCCCCATTGTCAGTTCTTAAGGTTTTAATTTTGTTTTCAGAGAGATTTTCTGTTAATGTTTTAAACTCTTTGAACTTACTTAGGATCTCTTCTGATTCTTTACATTTCAGAAAGTAGATCCACGTCTTCCTAGAGTAGTCATCAACAAAAATTACATAGTACAAAAATCCCCATAGCGAGGGTACGGACATAGGTCCACATACATCAGAATGAATTAACTCCAAAACTTTGCTAGTTTTCCTAGTACTATTCTGAAATGCATTTTTGGTATTTTTACCTATGGCACACCCTTTGCATGCCTCTGAATGATATTGCTTCAACTTAGGTAGACCTGTGACAAGGTTTCCCATGGTTGACAAAGCTCTATAATTCAGATGGCCTAATCTCCTGTGCCATACTTCATTTGCATTAGTTGCTTCATGGATCAATGCTAGATTGGGCTCTGTACATAGCTCATACAAATAGCCTTGTCTTCGACCAATGACCTTAGCGTCTTTGATGGAGGATCTCTTTGGCCAAGCCAACACCTTGTTTTCCATGAAGGTCACTCTGTATCCTTGATCTTCTAGTGCTGATATGGAGATTAGATTTCTTTTGATGCCTGGAACATATAGTACTTCTTCAAGTCGTAGTGACATGCCTGACTTCAGTTTGATGGTGCAGGTTCCAATTCCTCTGACTGGATGTGAAGAATCGTCTCCGATGGTTACTTCCTCATCATCTTTCTCTATCATGGAGTCTAGTATTTCTCTAAAGCCGGTGATGTGTCTAGATGAACCACTGTCGATCACCCATGAGTTAGATTTGTTTGAAGTATGGCTTGTAAGTGCTGAGTAGAGGACATAGTTCTCGGAGTCATTTTCTTTTCTAGATTTCTTCACTTTTGCAAATGTGGCTTGCTTCCCTTTCTCCGGACAGTTTGCAACATAGTGTCCGAATTTGTCACACCTATAACATTGAACATGTGATAGGTCTTTCTTAGAAGTGTTCTTGCCTTGTTTAGCTTTTCTTTTCCTGAATTGCTTCTTTTTGTACTTTTTATTGATGTTTGTATTTAGGACTTGCAAGTCTTCATCTATATTCTTCTGTTTTATTCCTACCTTGTTCAATCGAGATTCTTCTTGTAGACAGTCATCTCTTAGTCTTTCAAACTTAGGATATTTGGACCTTGCACTGATGCCTTGGACGAATGTGCTCCATCCACTAGGCAACCCATCTAAAGCAATGAGTGTTAGTTCTTAGCCTCGGATCTCGTAGTCCAGAGTTGCAAGTTCATCTTTTAGAACTGATATCCGCATGAAGTAGTCGTTGATTGTCTCCCCTTTGTTCATGGTGATATGATTTATTTCTCGTTTTAGTGCTAGAATACGACTTGCATTTGATATCTCAAATGTCTTTTCAAGTGCCTTGAACATTTTATAAGCCGTCTCCTGCTTTCTAATGATGGGCATTATATTATTTCTTACCCCATCCACTATTATTTTAATAGCCTTATCATTTCCCTCGATCCATGTGGATTTCTCGGTTTCATCTTCTGGTTGTGCACTTTCAGTTTGGACATATGAATCAACATTGTTTTCTCTCAAAATCATTTTGATTCTAAACTTCCAAGCTGAAAAATCTTCACTACCTCCGAGTCTATCTTCGAATCTGATAGCGTTGGCCATTATGGAAATGTGATGTAGTTTGTAACTTAGTCCTTGAATTTTATCAAAATTGAATAGCCTTAGGTTCGATTACCTTGGCTCTGATACCATGTAAAGTTATTTCAATTTCAATTAAAGAACAAGTTATGAACTATGTATGCTATATATGGATATGAGGAATTATGTCAATGTCTAATAATTCTGATTTTTATCTTTAGGTCTGAAGGAGAGAGATCATTTAATGTTTTCTATATCTTCTCCAAATGAATTCAATTGGCATATATATCATTTAGGCAACCGGTCAATTGGTGTATTAGGCATGACCGATCAATGCACCCATTGATCGGTGCCTTTACATTTATACCATTAACACAATGCTGATTATCGGTTCAAAAACCCCCGATAGCATATTGTAATATCATAATATAATGACTGATCTATTTAATGAATCAGTTCAGATAAACATCGATGATTCAAAGTGCACGATGAATATAATCCAACTGGTGCATTTGTTAACCAATGTTTAATGCCAAATGAAGCGGTGTATTCATTAAACCCGATAACAAATATGCTCGATATAATTAAGCCCGATAACAGATGTGAATCGGTGCCAATGTTTATGCATCCGATAGCAAGTATGTATCGGCTAATTTAACCCGATAACTTAATGATAAGCAATGTTTGTACAATCTGATAATCATATGTAATATAAATCAGACATGAAGCATGTAGATGAATAACAGAACAGGAAGGTTAGGAAGATCTTATCTTGCATAAGCTACCATGCATTAACAGGCAGCATAACATGCCTGTAGACAAAAGATCCGAAAAGAGAACCAGAGGCTTCCTTTTATAATTTTCCGTTGACCTTCTCGAAACCCTAATCTTCCTTTCAGAGCCAAACCCTAATCCTCCAATAGATGGCGTCCCTTTCTTCAAAGCTTCAATTTTGACTTTTTAATTAAATTCATCACTTAAGTATTGGCGTCCAACTTAAGGCTTTAATTCAACCTTAATAATTATAAAATAATCTCAATGATGGCGCCACCCCTTAAAGACCACCTTTTAAAACAACATTAAGTTAAGAGATTAGGCCAAGGGGGGAAATATAACATTAAAATATAATGTTATTTAAGTGAAATGAACTTATCTCTCCGAAACTGCATTCCCAAGGCCAAAATTGAATAAACCAATTGAGTCGACTAAAGAGGAAAGTCAACTGTGCCGAGACCAATAGGATCACTGCCAGAAATAGAATTTACTAAAAATAGTAAATTCCAGAAAGTGCTCAGAATGCCAAGAGAAACATATCACTGCGAAGCCCACAAAAAACCCAGAAGGAATCCGTAGTTCAAACACCAATTCATGAGCAACTGCAACCTCCACACAAGAAACCCTAATCAAACCGTCCGAGTAGCCTACGGGTCTCTAGAATAGGCCAACGGTCATCTGAGAAGATCATGCTCGAGAAGGGGACATTACAAGAAACCACAGTCCAGCTGAGTTAGTATCAATCGAACTGAAATCAACCGATACAAGACTGTTAAATTTTAGGGAACTCACCCGAAAGTTGTTCATCTAACCAAAAGTCCCCTTTGTGTTTCCAGCAAAACACATCAAACCACTAAGTTATCCTGCAGTCAAGACCTGAGAACCGAAACATTGAGGTAATCCCCATTGATCAAATAAAAAACAGCATTAGGGATTTCCTTATTTGATGCGATTTCAGACACGTCAACAGTTACCTCCTAGAGCAGACTGAATTGAATTATATGCATTATTGTAGAAGTTATGGCATTTTTATTATTATTAAAGTTGTACTTTAATAATAATAATTAATTAATTAATTAAAAAAGCACATCATTTAAATATCTAATTGACTTTATTATGAGGGGGTTATTTAATGAATTATGAAGTCAATTATTCAAAATGCATTTAATTTATATTGGGGGCCCACTTTAAGAGATGACATATTAGATGCTTTAAAAGTATACTTTATTATATGTGATAGAGTGTTATTTAAAGGGAGATATAAGTGTTAATAAAGTATACTTTATATTATGCACCAAGTGGAGGGAAAAGTAAATGAAATTAAAGTGAAATTAAATGAGATGAAGCCAAATGCAAGTTAAATATTATATAAAGGCATTTGAAAAGGGATTTCATTCATTCGATGAGCATTTGATAACTTGACAGTTATGATTTCTGGGCATTTGGAGAAGGCAAGCCCAAGGTTTTCTGCATTTCTGCAAATTAGGGCATTGGAGAACGTAGTATCTTCATCGTGACAGCTCCCTGAGGTGGTGAAAGATCTTTTGAGGGTTTGCTTTTGAGTTGGTCGTAACCAGTAGTCAAATTTGTGAATATTGGAGGTCATTTTTGGAATAAATTGGAGATGTCTCAAGGCTGCAATTAATTAATTCTGAGGAATTATATACTACAGCAAGGGCGACATACATAGAGGGCACAATTTCATCTAATATTGTGAAGTTTCATCAGCATCAAGGGTTGCAACATTGTTACAGAGCATATCGATTTGTACATCGGGTTCTTTATTGTTTATTTGCATTGTCATATCGATCTGCTAGTTGTTGCTATAGATGCAAATTTTATCAAACTTGTGAGGGCATTTAGATTATGAGCCAAGAGTATTGGCATTGAATATTGGACAGTTGAAATCATCATATGTGTTGTGTATTCCTACTTGTATTTGGTTTAGCATAAAATGAAGGTAGTACAAGGTTGCATGCCATTTGTTTGTCAAAATGCTTAATTGTTGTATATTGGTTATCTTAAGATGCATGAGAAGTGTTTGTACTTTGTTAAAATGTCCATTGGCTGTAGGTGCACATTTTACATGTAGAAGTCATATGTGTGCATTCAAAAGACAAAAGGGATTGCATTTGCATTTTAGCTCTTGGCCTAGAAGTTTTAGTAATCAATTGCAAGCATTTAAACTTCATTTGAAACCATTCCAAGTAAGTAAAAACAATCTGAAAACAAAATACAACAAGAGAGAGGTTTCATGATGTAATAGACACCCTAGAATGCCCAAAAACTAAACCAATTGCTGATAGGAATTTAGTCAAACTGTTTGCATCCAACTCCTTATTTCTCCGTTTAATGTTTAAACTTCTTATGGCTTTGGAAATGAAATGTTTGTTTGTTTTTAAGTCTTTGCATAGGTTTAAAATCACATAACATGAACTAGAAGGAAATTACAATAATATGCAACATGAAGATTGAACTACTGCTGATATGATATTCCAGAATTAATAAAGTCAAATGCATAGCAGATTTTTCAACTCACTAAATACTCCAGCATTTTTGACATGATGTTCCAACAATGACTTCCCATCTTGCTGCTACAGTAGCGTGAATAGTGCCGTGCTACAGTAGCGTGAATAGTGCCGTGCTACAGTAGCGTGAATAGTGCTGCGCTACAGTGCTGCTACAGTATTAATTAGTCTTCAATCAGTCCAATATCTTCATAAAATCATCCTTTCAGAATGGCATAAGCATTGGTCAAGAAGTGAAGAAGGTATGAGCAAAACACCAAATCTGCCTGTAGGTGGAGATGCACCCAATCTGCCTGTTAATGAAGCTGATAGCAATGGATTCCAAAGGCCAAACCCCAAGGGAATGACGTCTAGAATGTCACAAGAGAGGATAGACGTCCTCTAATGCCAAGAACGGATCTGCAACTCACACATCAATTTCTTCTCATATTCAACATGCTGAATGAAGCCACAAAAGCTTCATTTTATTCTTTCTCCAAGGGTCGACCCAACTCACTTGAGCAATGTGGGATAAAAGATGTGCAATATAAAACATATTAAAATATTCACTTATGTCTCCCTTGGGTGCCCCTTTGATTTGCACACATCCCATAAAATAAATATTAAAGTAACACTTTAATATTTTACAACTAAATTAAATGTTACTTTAATAACACTTCAGGCATTAAAATATATTAGCAATCGGGCTCCGAATAGCGCGAGTGATAGCTCGTCGGAAAGCTCTCGTCGAGGAGTATCGAATCCAATCACCAAAACTAGCCTCCGTTGTGTCCTGTTGACTTACTAAAAATAGTAAGTATGCCTGAAACTAAGTAAATCAACTCTGTTTTAGCCCAAACTGGAAATGACTAGGCCAAAACACTCTAGGATCCCCTTAAACCCTTCGCTAGCCCTTGGGACCATGTAGAGCTAGGCTAACGCACATACACTTGGTCAACTGCTAAAGTGGGGACATTACACATGACAACTGTTTGACAATATTCCTTGAGGTCCAAATCAGCAGTTAGAGATCAGATTTAGCAAGGGATATTACAACAAATTGTTCCTAGTCAACATTTCCAACAGTTGCAGCTAGAAAGAATAAGAAGTGCATTTGTTTCTTAAAAAAGAATTGCAGCTAACTCATATAAGTTGTGCCACCCCTTCAAGCCAAGTAAAAGTCAAAATAAGACAGATGATTGCGAAGTCAGCAGATAAAAAAGACACATTTATTGTAAAAGAAAGCAGTGGCTAATAAAGGGAAGGAGGCACAAATTTTAATAGGACTTTATTTTCTTTCAAAAGTGTGCCAAAGTCAGGACAAGCGCATCTGAAGTAAGGCACACCTTGTACCAATATTTGACACTTTAAAAGAATAATTGCGGCTAATTTCAATTAAGTGCACCTCCCTTCTTTCATATTTCGGCTATGGTATTTTTCTCTCATGCAGAGCTGTAATTTGGTCTTTGAAGCTTTTAAATAATAAAGGGCAGAAATCAATGTTTGATTACAAAGCTCAAGAGAACAATGAATCAAATGTTGAGAAGGAAGATCCCACATCAATTAGGACCGATAAAGAGAGTGGACCCAAGACTCTTGATTGCATTTATCTTTGTACAAGGAAACTCCACATCAAGATTTACATCCAGAAGCTAAGACATGATGCTGAGATGGTACATATTAGCATAAGGATGGATGCTTGTGTGTAGTCTTGAAAGGAGGCACGTATATGCAAGTGAACTAGTGGACCCAATACTATGATTCTGTTAAGTCTTTGTAGGAGGAATCTCCACATCAAGATTTACATCCAGAAGCCAAGCCACAATGGTAATATGGTAAATATTAGGATAAGGATGGATGCTTGTGTGTAGTCTATATTGAAAGGAGGCACATATATGCAATTGAAGAAAATGCTCATCTTGCCAAGGGACAAGCTACAATGGTTGATGCTGACATATTAGAGTAGAAGCCAAGCCACAATGGTGACATGGTAAATATTAGCATAACGATGGATACTGCATATCCACAATGGTGACAAGTCTTTATGTCTAGTCTATATTGCAAGGAGGCACATATATTCAATTGAATAATTGAATAAAATGCTCATCTTGCCAAGGGCCAAGCTTGTGATGACCCCTATTGTGTCACCTAATGTATGCTTTATTCAACACACCAATAATAATAAAAGCATATATTATGAAGGAGCAATTATTAAAATAATGTTAATAGATTAAATAATGTTAAAATATTGCAAAAAGAAATAAATAATTAAATATTAATATATTAAATAATGTTATTATAAATAATTGATTAAACCATGTAATGTATTTAATATATTTAATAATGAAATGTATTGTCAAATGAATAAAGTTAAATGCAATTAAGATGTATAAGAACTGCGAATATCTCCCGGTTACACCCCCCTCGGCCCGCGGGAAGTGGTGGGACGGTAGTCGCAGACTGGGCTGCGACCACCGTCACACCCCTTCCCATAAAGGGAACCGTGGAGGGATGCAACCCTTCCCCTCCACGGGGTATAAGGTAGGCGACCACGACAAGGGAGTGGGAGGAAGGGAGGAAGACCGGAGTACTGCAATGACAACTGCGGACTTCAATCTGCAAACAACAACTGCGGACTACGAACTGCAAACGGCAGGGTGCGGACTGCGAACATGTAAGAGGTATTTACTGGCTACAGGGGTATATATGTGTGTGGACGTGTGTGCCACACACACACATATATATTACTGAATATTCTATCATACATAATAATACAACAATTCCTTTAACAGAGCTATAGTAGGATAGCGATATTATCTTATGTGTTTGTAGCAATGAATATAGGTATGTATGCAGAATATTTATATGTATGTAGGATCAATAATGGGAATTAAGGAATATGTAAATGTAGGCATAAATTATGGATTAAAAAATGATAATGAATTGTAGAATGTTATATGAATAATGTGGCTATATGATGGAGGCTATTGGGAGGAAATTCCCATAGCCTAGTTCAGGGATTATGATAATCCCTGGTAGGTAGTATATACTGAGTATTTATATGCATATATGTTATGGCTTGGGTGTCAAAGCTCACCCAAGAAGAGACAGATCTGGCCGGTCCTCTCTGGTAGACTTGGATGATGAGATGCATCATCCAAGGCAAGGAACTGATCATATATGATGGTCTTCCTTGGTAGGCTTGGATGTAAGATGTTGCATCCAAGACAGGACTCGAATTATCCATCGATTTCCTGGTATGGCTTGGAACCAAGATGGGTTCCAAGAAGGCGAGCATCACAACCGCCTAAGGACATGTCCCAGTACTACACTCGTATCCTTTTTATTAAATAAGAATTGAGATTAGTTTTTAATTAAATAATTGAAGTTTAATTGCAAATTAGATTAGTTACATATATATTTGTTGCATTCTAACAGTCTGTTTTGCAGGACAGTGATCTCTAACTAGTAGGGACATTGCAAAGCTACAATGGTCGATGCTATGATATTAGAGTGGTATTTAGAGTTGTGATTTTCAGTCGAGATTCAATGCAAATACAAACAGTGTTTAGAGTTGTGGATATAAATGAAGAGTGAATGGGAGGATGTTCAAATTCAAGGAGTGTGTTCACCAAATAATCAAACGTTTAGAAATCTCCAAGATTTACCAAACTTTGTCAACAATGAAAGTGTTAATCTGAATTTTCAAAGTTTCATCAGAGTGTTTTAGATTCGAGTCACCATTGATAGATTGTCAAGAGTTTAGAGTTTCGTAGAAGGGTTTGTAGTTTTTGTGGTATTAGAGGGAAGTGTCATTACTCATTTGAATCAAATTGTCTAGAGCTAGCTACATTTTCAAAAAGTCTATTTTTAGCTGTCATTATTTCTGAGAACAAGAGCAGATTCTAGGTTTTTAATTTTTATCCAAAACTCAGTATTTTTGATGTCCTCTATTTATAGCTAGATTTAGCTATTTTTAGATTGTCTATCTCGTTATGTGAGAGATGCGAGTACTAAAATGTATATTGTAATGATTTTAATTGTATAGCTTTTCACTATTTTTAGTGTCATCTATTTATAGCTAGATTCAGCTATTGTTAGATTGTCTACATCATGTGAGAGATGTGACTTTTAAATGATAGATTGTAATGATTTTAGTTGTCAGTTCAATTGACAGTTGCATGTTGTAATATTAGAATTAACAAAAAAGATAATTTATAATAAAACTGACTCATCATGCAAGTAGTTTAGCTAGAGTCTAGTCAATTTATTTCACTTATTTAGTCAAATGCTTTTGAGTGATCCAGCTTGATGAAGCTTTTGAAAATATGGTTGAACACTTCAAAGATTATGGTCCAATTTAATTTAAAAAAAAAAATATTATGGGCTAGATGGAGACGAGTAGGTTGGAGAATTAAAACTAATGATGCCTTGAAATAACATCGAGAGAGATTTGTCTTTGGACTTGATTTTGCTCACTATAGACCAAATGGGTTTTGATTACTAATGTTGTATAGTTTACATGTAAGCATTAGCATGATAGATTTGATTGTCTTGTATGCTTTGTTGTGTTGTGTGAAAGTATCCAAGTGAGATATAGTGTAAGAAATAGTGCCCTATTTGTGTGGTTATGTACTAACTCATTGTAGTTGTAATAACTGAGTGCTCTAGTGGCCTTACATTTGGGAGAGGTTCTTTTTAAAGGTTTTTATTATCTTTAATCCTTTTGTTTGAAGAAATACTAATTATTTTCTTTGGGGATGAATATCTAATTGGAATGAATATATATTTAAAATTTTAAAATTAACATAATTAGCATTCCAAATTGTAGTGAGCATCATGAATCCATAGTAACTAGAAGGATTTGTGGACATATTATGTTTTTAAGTCACAAAACCAACCTTTTAAACATTATCTGAATCATAGTAGTTTATGAGTTAAGCTTGGTTCTAGGATACATTGTTTAGTTTGTTTTTGTTCATTGTTTACAGGCTATTTTTCTTTGTTTCAATTAATTTACGAAAATTAGAATCAAAACCATTAAAGTTATGATGCAATAAAGAAGCACAAATTGTGTTTTCCTTTACTTGAAGTTGTGACGGGCTTAAGAAATCCCATTTTCATTTTGCCATATCATTTAGATTCTGCAGGCATATGTAAAATTTAGATCTTGACCCAATGCTTCAAATATTGGGATTCGTGACATTGAAATAGGGTGAATAATGCATCTTTCATTTTCTGCAGGACTTATGACGAAGATTACAGATGATCAGAAGTATGGTATGATTGAAGCAATCTCACACCTCATTCATCGGGATTACGAAGCTATTGTTAAGGACTTTGTCAAGCTGGACTTCATTCCTGAGGGAGTAAATTTAAATCCTATCATGCCCGTCTTAGCCAAGGTTTTTGATCAAGCACTTGAAGGAGGAGGGGCAAAGAACATTAATTTTCAAGAGCTGGCAGCAGATTTGGCACAAATAACGTTTGATTATCCTTTCAGAATACCACCTTATTTTGCTTTAATAATTCGAGCAATTGGTGTGCTGGAAGGTATAGCACTTGTTGGGAATCCAGATTTTGCAATTGTGGATGAGGCCTATCCTTATATTGCCCAGGTAACAATTTTCGGAATTCAAATTTCCAACTAATTATGCACTCAAATATTGTTTAAAATTTCAATGCTTCATTTGTAATGTGATTTATGGAAATCCATGGTTGTTGCATGTATTGTAGTTGGCATGATTGATGAGTAAATATAAGTGTTTGCGTCCACAAAGAAAATTGTAACTTTGTTAGAAATTTATGCAGCCATGTTCAAACTAAAGTACTACAGAAAAGAAAAAGGTATTGCTGTAGAGCTGATGTCATCTTAGTTCTTCTGATTTTCCAATTGATATGTTTAGTACTGAATTTGATCCCAGATTATTCGAAAAAGCAAAAATTCCTGAAATCTTATAGTAACTGTTTTGTATTATTTGGTTGGTTGTAAGCAGATTTACCTGGTGATGTGGGGGTACAGGTACCAGTTTGGGAACGGGAATGTCATAAAATTAGGATATGTGGGACCTGGGTAATGGATATGGATAAGGATATATATTTTATAAATGTGGTCACCAAAAATTGTGGGTATGGGGATGGGGATGTGATCCTCACTTATATACTGGATTTTATTGGTTAACTATTGTTATAGGCTTGGTCACCCATGGCAGGGAACTTTATTCTGTCATGCTCAATTTGAAGTACCAGAAAATGGCACAGATGAGATCTCAAAATGGCAACCAACTGAAGAGATAAATGACAATACATCTTATTATATGTCCATTGGTATGTTCCCTTTCAAAGCCTTATATGGGTATGAATCATATAATACACTAAATTATGTTGATCTAATAATTGCAAACATCATAAGTTTTATGTAGATCAACACTAAACTTAGAGATCTTTTGAGGTCAAGGACATGATCTATTTAAGATTGCAGCCTTATAGATAGTCTTCTAATGAGAAGTGGACCTAAAAATATCAAACCGAGATTCTATGGACCCTAGAATGTTGTGAGGTGGATAGGTGAAGTGGCTTATGCATTGGAACTTCTATAGAATAGAAAAATCCATAATATTTTTCGTATTTCTTGTCTGAAAAGAGCTCTTGGTCAACATTTTATACCTTTAGTGAACCTACCACCTTTGGATGATGAGAGTAAATTAGTTTTGATCCCTAAAGAAGTGATGGATACCGGGGTGAAGAATGTGAGAGGAATAAATATCATAGAGTATTTGATTTGTTGGAAACACCTACTTGTTGAAGATGCCATGTGGGAAGGACCAAAATTTTTGGAGCAGCCTAATCTGCATTGCTTGAGGACAAGAAATTTTGGGAAGGACAAACTTGGAATGCCCCCTTTTCTATAAATTCATGTTGTGAACTGGAAGTCCTTTCCATTTTCTTTTTGTTAATCTAAGCTTGATTGATATCAGCCATCTTGGTTTTAATTACTCCAAGTAGAGAGTTTTGGTTCCAAATTCTTGTTTGTGAGTGTTTTATCAAGATTTTGGACTTTACCATCCTCGACTCTTGTCCTGTGACATGCATTAGGCAGTATACCCAACCTTTGAACTCCGACATTCTCACCTTTATGTGCTAATATTCCCACCTACCTCCCCGTATGACAAAGAGCCATTAATGATGCATTTTGAAGTCACAACATTTGAGAAGGGAAGGGAATTTTTTCACCCAAACAAACATTGTTTAAATTTATTGATTGGATTTAATTTTACTCATTGCTGTTGTTTTTAGCGGAAACTCTTTTTGCTTGTGGATCTTCGTGTTATTGAAGGTTGAACGTTTTGTTGAGAAGATTCATTCTATTTTCTACTTCGAAACCCTAATTTATATTTCTCAGTGCACATGTTGTTTAGTGTGATGTCCCCATCTAAACAATCAAAAATATGATAATGCCGCTCTAAAATAGAATTTAATAATAAATAATATATAACCAAATAAATGAATAGAATGAACTAAATAAAATCTAAAAAATAATAAACAAGATTTAATATATAATCTATATTTATTAATTATTAATATTAATTTCATATTCATCAAATAATAATATAAATTTTATAATATTATATTATTGCAAAATATAAACAAATTGTTTTAGAAACTAGACATTGAAAACCAGTTAACCCCATCGATCAATTACTATGCCTCAATCGACTATGACATGAAGATATACAATTATAGGTGAATGAGATGATCGATATTGTTCGAGTAAAAGGTATTAGTTTACTTAATTAATTAAATCATATTGATTTAATAATTAAGTCACCTTTTCTCTATTTCACTTGAGCTAAATTTAGGAAGCTAAACTTAGGAATATTAATAATTAATATTTATTATTAATTATTAATTGCTTTTAGGGTTTATGTTTTTAGGTTTGATCTCCTTTTATAAGGATTGATCCTTTTGTAATCCTAACTAATTTGATTATCATTATTGCATTCTTTTGCTCTAGGAATTCAAAGCAATCTTTGTTATTTGTGAATCTTCCATTGTTGTGATAGGTTATTTGCATACGGGTGTTCATTGGGTTCTGTGAGGTTGTATTTCACAACTTTAAAATGGTATCAGAGCCTACATCTGCTGCTACTTGTTCTTGATTTTTTAGAAGAATTTTTTGGAGCTTTGAGGGTTTCAGATTTAAGAGGTTTTCTATTGGATCAGGGGGTAGCCTTATTTTTTGGGCATTTTGGGCTCAAACGGAACACACGGTTGTGCTTAGAGCGCTCCAAAACCCTTATTTCCATATATAATTTGTCTAATTTGGACAAAGTTGACTTCTGGGGCAAATTCTTTTTTGCTTAGGGCCGTACAACCCCCCTTCTGCACGCGGATTGAGGCAAAAATAAAAAAAATAAAAATTGTGGGCAGTTTAATGGCGTGCCCAAGCCACTGCAAAATGCGTTTTTTGCATTCAAACAAAGTTTTTAAAACAAAAAAACTTGTGAAAAGGGGGGGGCGTACCCCTTGTTGTAGTCTGTATGGACTGCAGCCGTATGGCTTGCAGTAGGGCCAACGGCTTTGTCGGGCCCCACCCACCGCCGCTTCTTTCCATGGCCCTCGCAAGTTTTTGGCCGGCTGCCCCTCGTCATTGCCGCCCGTTCTCCGGCCCACCTGCTCTGTCGGATAGTAGCCCTGCTCCGCCGCCTTGTAGTCTCCGGCTGCCGCCGCCGCCGCTTGTTCCGGCCACCGCCGCTCGGGCCCCCACCATGCAACCGACAGCCTCCTGACCACCGCCTCCTGCTTGCCGCCTCCCAGCCATTGCCTTCCGGGCGCAAGAACACCTGCAAGCAAAATACCTGTCACAAGAGAAGAATGGAGACAAAAAAGCAATAATGGCTCTGAAGAAAAAGATTATCATTCAGAGAGGGAATGCAATAGAAAGTACAATACAATCCTTATAAAAGGAGAATATGCAACCCTAAAGTTGTGCAACCCTAAAGAAACCCTACAGGGATAAAGTGTATTTAATAATTAATACCTACCATATTATTAAATGCCTAAGTTTATTTTAAGCGTAGAGGATAATAGACTAATAATTAAATAAATAATTATTAGCTAATACATGATAACTCTAACACCCCCCCTTAAGATGAACTTAGGGAGTAGCTAAAAACTAAATGCATGAAGCAAATGCAACTACATTATGAAGGCGAATTTGGGTCTCGACAACAAGGCCTGATTAGGTACCCAAGTAGAAAAGATCTCTCACAACTGGAGAAAAGGAGAAAACCTCATGGGAAAAAACTCCTCTCCTAAAGAGAGAAATACAAGTGAAGGGCTGAAGAAGCCTCCAAACAAGAGAATGTTCCAAAAAACAGGAACAAAGGATGAACATGAAGAACACCACTGAAGCATGAAGATGCAAACACTGTCGATCTGAAGAACCTCCACTGAAATAGAAGATGATTAGGTAGAGGAGACTGTAATCTGCATGAGTGCCCTCAAATAACACTACTTGAATCAGACGGAAAACAAAGGCAAACAATTGAACTCGAAGATACAAATGGCAAAAACACCAAAGTCTGAAGAGCTGATCAATCGAAGATGGAAGGTTGCCTCCAAAAAATAGGAATGAAAGAGTGTCCATATGGTAAATGATCCATCTCACCAAAATGCATAGGTAACCAGCCACTGCATCCGCCTAGTACATAGGAACAAATACTGAATACATAGCTCACTCCAACGAACCAAGGAAGCATTAGAACCACCAATAGGAGAAACCCCCCCATAATGCTGACAAAGGAGAGGTGACAGGTACATTGAAACTGAATGCCAAGAAAAACTGCATGACGAAGAACTAGGAACATCGAGAGTGCAACAGAAAGTACAAACACATATAAAGGCTAGTGTCGTGGAAGGAACACTCACTTGACACACATCAGGAGGCTAATGTTGTGGAAGGAACACTCACGTGACAAAGGTAGATGGAAAACAAAGGCAAACATCAAACCCCCCATTGCACTTTATAATGGAGTGTGAGTACAATAAGGCACACAATGTGCAAGATCCCAAGAATGCAAGGCATGGTGGCATTTTATCTCAGTGCGTTTGCAAAAAAGAAAATGCTTACAAAATGATGTATACAGTGCTCAAAGAAGACAAAAGGATGGAAATACATGAAGAACAACAAAAAAAAGTCATCTCACTCAAACGAGAATCTTCCATGATCTCATATGTCCAAATAATTCACTAGAGTAAAAACTGAATAAAATGTACTTGGAGTAAAATCTGGAAAAAGTGCATGGATGGTTGTGAAGAGCTCTGAAACATTGTCCCAACGCCGCTAGAATCGCGAAAAATGGAGAAACTGGCGAAAAGATATGAGCTTGAGACTGAAAACAACACCTCTAACTTCAAATGGCTATAGAATGTACCAGCAAAAAAACCAAGTGATAAAAACCACAAATCTGGAAAGTAGACGAAACTAGCTTTCCAATGATATCTTGTTTGCCAAAAAACGATATCGTATGCCCAAGTGAAGGCCAAAAGAAAAAAATCCCTCTTTTAGGGCACAAAGAGGGTCACAGAGGCTAATATGTTGTCCGTACTGCTGACGTCAGCAGAATATGCCAAAAAAAATTCCCCCACTGGCCAAAAAAATCTCCCTTCTAGAAAAAATCACCCTGCCGGAATAAATCGCCCCCGCCGGAAAAGGGCCCTGGCTGAAAAAAAATTTGGTGGGTTGGGGGCCTGGGCGGCAGCGGTCGGGCGGCGGCGGTGGCCGGAAGGCGGTGGTCGGGAGGCGGTAAGCAGGAGGAGGCGGCCGGATGCAGTGGTTGGTTACCTATGCATTTCGATGAGATGGATCATTTACCATATGGACACTCTTTCATTCCTATTTTCGGAGGCGACCTTCCGTTTTTCATTTGATCAGTTCTTCAGACTGTTGTTACTCGTGCCATTTGTATCTTCAGATTCCAGATGTTTTTCTTGTGTTTTCCATCTGATTCGGATTCGAGTAGTGTCATTGAGGGTACTCATGCAGATTCATATCTTCTTGATCCTAATCATCTTTGGTTTTAGAGGAGGTTCTTACGACAACATTTTAGCAGTCATTCTATGACAAATTTTGTAGCTTCTTCATGCTTCAATGATTCTTCATGCTCATCTTTTGTTCCTATCTTTTGGAACATTCTTGTTTGGAGGATTCTTAGTCCTTCACTTGAGCTTTCATCTCTTCTTGGAGAGGAGTTTTGTTCCCACTGGGTTTTCTCCTTTTTCTCCACTTTACAGAGATTTCATTGTACTTGGGTACCTCATCAGGCCGTGTTGCCGGGACCCATTTTTAGCTTTCTAGCATCTAGTCCTTAGTTTTTTTAGCTTCTCCCTAACTTCATTTTAAGGGCGGGTGTTAGAGTAAAAGGTATTAGTTTACTTAATTAATTAAATCATATTGATTTAATCATTAAGTCACCTTTTCTCTATTTCACTTAAGCTAAATTTAGGAAGCTAAACTTAGGAATATTAATAATTAATATTCACCTTAAATTATTAATTGCTTTTAGGGTTTATGTTATTAGGTTTGATCTCCTTTTATAAGGATTGATCCCTTTGTAATCCTAACTAATCTGATTATCATTATTGCATTCTTTTGCTCTATGAATTCAAAGCAATCTTTGTGTTTTGTGAATCTTCCATTGTTGTGACAGGTTATTTGCATACAGGTGTTCATTGGGTTCTGTGAGGTAGTATTTCACAATTTTTATTGACATAGAAACAGCGATTTGAGGCAAAGGATTCATATTGTTGTTTCATTGATATGACAAATCGATAATTAGTGACTGCACAAGAGTAATAACTAATAATGTATGAGAACGCGAAAACAAATGATTAAGATGTGTGCTTAGTTTCATAATGGGAAGGCATGGTTGTTGGAAGGAAGAAACAAAAGGTACAAAATGGGTGGTGTATGTGTGGGAGGATAATCATTATTTACATCTAATGGTAAAAGGGTTGTCAATAAAATATCAGATGAAGTGACAGCAAGAGATTCGGATTATATATCATCTACTCATAAGAAGCTATCAAGATACGTCTATCCTCTAAACCATTCTCAGAGTTTTAAGCTAAAAATTGTAAGAAAATATACTTAATTTTGATAAAGTTTTATTCATTAATATATTACAACTCTCACTGTAAGTTAAAAATGTTGTTTCACGAGTAAATGATGGTAAATCCCAAAAGGGGACATTACATTTAGAGTGATCAGATATGAGGATGAAAACCCTCATATTTGTGGAGACCAAGGGACACAATCCATTTGGTTTCCCAACCACGGAGATGAAAACCCTTTGACCTAGTAGGATGACTCCATTCAAAGGTTGAGAGAAAACTCCCTGGTTATGGACTTGTGAATCGCCATCCAATCCCTAAAACCAAACAAGCAAACTGTCATATAATCTTTATGAATAATGTGAATAAGGAGCAGTAAATAAGCCTATGATATATGACAATGATTACATAATATCAGGTATATGATAGCAACCAAGTTTATGATGCATCGATTTTAGTAAGAGGAGCAACAAATATATTGACAGTGGTTTTGTTGTTTAGAACAAACGACATGAAATACACAAGTCAGCAAATAAAGCCAACTTCATATGTTTGACAAGACTGACTGCAGAGAATAACAAACAAACTCATATGCAGCGGCTACATTATGATGGCAGTTAATCTTCAATGTCATGCGAAGGTGGAGATTTTTTGTAAGTGATGGAAGTCAATGATCAGCATTACCTAAGTAAATAAAGCATTGAGTAAAAACAGTGATTGATAGAGACAATGCATTGGTCTAAGCAGCGATTACATTAATGAGCATGCAGCGTAATACTTCAGAAATATTTTGGAGACAAATGACAAAGCAGTGGACTGACTAATCAAATATGGCAGAACCATTTCCTTGAAAGATGGTGACTTGAAACAATGTGGAAATTATGATTGTTATGCTTTGAAACGGTTGACTTCGTGGCGACTACTAATGTTATGATCAAGCGATTCATTGGAAGGATAGTACTAAGTAATTTACATGATAGAGATCAGTATTAAAGATATTAACAAGACAACGATTACCTTATAGAAAACAAAATAATATTATGGTCGATGCATTAAAGAAATAATATGGTATGCAGTAGTTTGTTATTATTGTTGAGAAACAAGACTGTTAAAGGGCAAGGAACGTAATAGAGAAGAACTATCACACAGACAACCATTCCCAATTCTTTGCTGCTTCAAGGAAGAAATACATAATAGAATATTAAAATATGTTAATTTTAGTATTAATGCTCATTCAGTGTATATTCTATTTTAGACAGATCATCTTCGATCTTCTCAGCAGTTTCTTATTAGAAACTTGCTATTCTTGTAAATAGCTTGTATTATTTATGAGCGTTTTGCTCATTCTGATTTATCAATCAATTCTTTGAAATCCATTGCGTGTCTCGCATTGTTTTATGGTATCAGAGCTACAGGAGGAATTTTTTCGAAAATTTTTTAATCCTAATTTCCAATTAGTGGAAATTTTCGAAATTATTTTTTGGAAAATTTATCAAAGTTTTTTTTTGGATTCTGGGGCGGAATCTGTGTTTTTCGACCTGCAGGTTCGTCGTTTTTTCGGCAACCTCTGTCTGCAGGGTCGTCGTGCGTCGTCGCGACCTGTGTTCGCGCAGGAAGGGTCGTCGTTTTTTTCTTCGGCGTCGCGTTTTACCGCCCCCATGACCTGTGTTCGGGACCTGCAAGGGTTGTCGCGTTGACGCGACCTGTGTGCGACGTCGCGGACACACTCCGGCGCCGCCTCCATCGCCCCCGTGACCTGCAACCCGCGCGATCTGCGACCTGTTCGCGTCGTTCACTTGCGACCTGTTCGGCTCTGTGCACGTCTGCAGGCGTCGTCACCTTCAGCGGCGCCACTTGCAACTCGTCATTCTCTGCAACGACGATGTCTTTCTCTCTGCAAACAATGGCGCCGACCTCTGCAATCTTCGATTGAGGTGTTTACCTCCAGTTTTTATCGAAGTTCAGTTTTTCTTGCAGATTCGTGGTGGGTTTTTCAAACCCTAATCTGGGTTGTTGTCCATTTTTTTTGGGTGCCTCGATTTTCGAGCCCGCGGATCCACATTCTGACAGGCGAATCCTTCTGGGTTTTTTGCACGCATTTCTGGGCTGTCTTTGGATTTTTTTGGGTCAACCAGGAATTTTTTCTTGGGAAACGTGCAAATGGCTTCTCTCACCAATCTGATGTTAGAAGGCAGTCAACGCTTTAATGGTCACAACTACAACATCTGGAAACAGCGTATGTTGACCATTTTTGAATATAGGCGTCTTGACCAGCTTGTTTTGGGCAAAGAGCTCAGTCCTGGTACACCTGGTGCAGATCAAGATAAGTTTGATGAACGCAATCGGGAGGCAGTCATGCTTCTCAAACTCTCAGTAACTGATGATCAGTTACTGTAGATTCCTTCCGGCAAGACAGCTTCTGACATCTGGAAGCATCTGAAGGAATTGCATGAGACATCCGACAAGAGCCGAGCATTCTTTCTGAAGAATCAGTTGTTCTCCATTATGATGGACGAACGTATGTCCTTACAGGAGCACCTCACGAGGATTAAGGACATTCGAGATCAACTCGAAGCTATTGGTCGGACTATGGAGGAAGAAGACATGGTTGTAATCACTTTAAAAAGTCTTCCGAAATCGTATGAACACTTAATTGAAACCCTCAATATTACTTCCACTAATGTTGATCTGAAGTTTTCAGAATTGTGCACCAAACTTCTACAGCAGGATCGCTGGAAACAGCAATTTGGTAGTGGTACTACATCAGCCTCCTCGGAAAATGCCTTCACAGCTCAATCCTTTCAGAAGGATAAAGGCAAATTTCAGTCCTCTCAGTCTTCTCAGCAGAAAGGCTCTTCTCAGACACAGGATGGAGCTAAGAAGAAGAATGTGCAATGCAATTACTGTCACAAGTACGGCCATATGAAGAAAGATTGCCGTCAGAGGCTCGCTTCTGAACAAAAGAAGCAGGGAGGGTCACACCAGAAGGCGCATGTTGCTGAACATTCCGAGCAGAAAGAGTCTGCCTTTTATGCCTTTATGGCTAAGAGGTCTTCAGATCATGCTAGGTCTTCTGCTTGGTACATCGACTCTGGTGCATCACGTCACTTTTCTCATCGGCGTGACTGGTTTACAGACTTCTCACCTTTCAGTGATTCCGTTGTATTTGGCGGAGGTGAGGAGTATACAGTTGTTGGCAGAGGCACTGTTCAGATACAGTCTGGTGGCAGGACTCTCATTTTTTTGAATGTGTACTATGTTCCTGGAATGGAACTTAATCTGCTCTCTGTCAGCCAGATTATGAGGAATTCTCCTCAACTAGATGTGGTGTTCAGTGCTCACAAGTGCTCCATCATTGATCGGGAGACTAGTCTTACTGTTGCTGTTGGTCTAGAGGATCATGGCCTATATAGGCTACTTGACACTGGTGATTCTCCTGAAGTGGCTCTGGCAGCTCGTGTTTCTCCTCTTAGCACTTTGTGGCATCAGAGATATGGACATCTCAACATTCAGTATCTCTCTCAGCTATCTCGGGAGGGACTTGTTTCAGGGTTACCTGATATTCAGACTCAGCATCTTGGAGTATGTGGCGCCTGTCAAGCTGGCAAACAGCATCGGACTTCATTCCCACATGGAAAGTCTTGGCGCGCATCTAAGGTACTTCAATTACTTCATGCTGATATTTGTGGTCCTATGAATACATCTTCTGTTACTGGTTGCAAATATTTTTTGCTTATTGTAGATGATTTTAGTAGAAAGATGTGGGTGTACTTTCTTAAACATAAATCAGATGTATTTAGTATCTTTCAGAAGTTTAAGTCCTTTGTTGAAAAAGAGTCTGGACATAGTATCATTACTCTTAGGACAGATAACGGGGGGGAGTTTTGTTCTTCTGCATTCTCCAACTTCTGTGATACCCATGGCATCAAACGCCAGTTGACTACACCCTACACTCCTCATCAAAACAGTGTTGTCGAGCGTCGCAATCGTACGGTTGTTGAGATGGCTCGCTCTATGTTACAACACAGGAGTGTTCCGAACAAGTATTGGGCTGAAGCAGTCTTTACTGCTGTCTACCTTCTTAACCGCTCTCCTACTCAGGCCGTTAAGGGGAAGACTCCAGAAGAGGTTTGGTCTGGTCGGAAGCCTTAGATCAGCCACCTGAAGGTTTTTGGCTCTGTTGCCTATGTTTGGATTCCAAATGCTAAGCGCTCCAAGTTGGATTCCAAAAGTCAGAAACTCATGATGACAGGATACAGTGATCACCATAAGGCCTACAGACTGATAGATATAGACACTGACCGTCTTATCTTCAGTCGTGATGTTGTATTTGATGAAGACAGAGGATTCTTTCAGTCCCCTTCTTCTGAGCAGAGTTCTGAGGATCAGCCTCACAGTGTTCTTATTCCATTAGGTTCGCTTGATGGGAGGGATGATGCAGAATCTATTTTTGATGATGCACTACCTGAGTTCCCTCCGGAGAATAATCCTCCTCCTGCTGCTCCTGTTCCTGATCCTGAGCCTCTTCCAGCTCCTCCAGATGTTCGCACTTCTACTCTCCGGCCTAAATGGTGGGCCAAGACCATTGGTGATCTCAGGGATACTGAACTCATTGAGGGTAGAACCTCTCGTAATAAGAGCAAACAGCAGCATACAGTCAATTTTGCTCTCATGGCTAACATACACAGTGTTTTTGAGCCTCAGACATACTCAGAGGCTAAAGGTATACCTGAGTGGGAACAGGCTATGGAAGCTGAGTTCCAGAGTCTTCAGAAGAATCACACTTGGGCCCTTTCTGATCTTCCTTCAGGGAAGAAGCCCATTAGCTGCAAATGGGTGTACAAAGTAAAATACAAAGCTGATGGAACCTTAGACAAGTATAAGGCTCGTCTTGTTGCTCGTGGGTTCTCACAGAAAGAAGGCATTGACTACGAGGAGACTTTTGCTCCTACAGCCAAAATGAGTACCATATGGCTCGTTCTTGCCTTGGCAGCCCAGTTTAGTTGGAAAGTCCATCAGATGGACGTCAAGAGTGCTTTTTTGAATGGTGACTTACAGGAAGAAGTCTACATGACGCAACCCCCAGGATTCAAGGTTGCTGGTCAAGAACAGAAGGTCTGTAGATTAGTCAAAGCACTCTATGGTCTGAAACAAGCTCCTCGGGCTTGGTACATGAAAATTGATAAGTACCTGACAGATCATGGCTTTCAACGGAGTCCATCTGATGCAAACCTGTATATCAAGCATACTAGTAATGATATTCTGTTTGTGGTTGTCTATGTGGATGACTTAATCATTACTGGCAGTTCAACACATTTGATCACTGGGATCAAACAGGATTTGTGCCGCACCTTTGATATGACAGATTTGGGACTTCTACATTACTGCTTAGGAGTTGAAGTCTGGCAGACTGAGACCAGTATCTTTCTCTCTCAGTCCAAGTATGCCAGAAGTCTTGTGGACAGGTTCAGAATGCAGGATTGCAAACCTGCCTCTACTCCTATGGAACCCGGGCTCAAACTTTCAGCTCAGTCATCCTCACCAGTTGTGGATGAATCTCTGTTCAGGCAACTAGTGGGCAGCCTCATCTATCTTACTGCCACTAGACCTGACATTAGTTTTGCAGTGAGCTACATTTCACGCTTCATGACAGCTCCCAAGGCTGATCATTGGTTAGCAGCGAAGCGTGTGCTGCGTTATGTGAGTGGCACTCCTGATTATGGACTTCTGTACACTCGGAGTTCTGATCCTATACTCAGTGGTTACACAGATTCTGACTGGGCAGGTTCGGTTGATGACCGTAAGTCTACAGCAGGGTATGTGTTTAGTTTGGGATCTGGTGCTGTCACATGGACTAGTAAGAAGCAGCAGGCTGTGGCTCTCTCCTCGACAGAAGCAGAGTATCGGGGAGCAGTTAAGGCATCTTGTGAGGCGGTTTGGCTTCGACGAATGCTTGCGGATATGCATGTCTCCCAGGCAGGTCCTACTCTCTTGTTCTGTGATAATCAGGGAGTGCTCAAACTCGCCAAGAATCCAGTCTTCCATGAAAGAACCAAGCATGTGGAAACGCATTGTCACTATATTCGACAGCTGGTTGAAGACGGATCCATCCAGTTGCTGTATGTTCCTACCTCGGAGCAGCCAGCAGACATCTTCACCAAGCCCCTTGGTCTTGATAAATTTGTAAAATTCAGGGGGTCTATAGGTGTAGTTAATAGATTGAGCATTAAGGGAGGGTAATAGAATATTAAAATATGTTAATTTTAGTATTAATGCTCATTCAGTGTATATTCTATTTTAGACAGATCATCTTCGATCTTCTCAGCAGTTTCTTATTAGAAACTTGCTATTCTTGTAAATAGCTTGTATTATTTATGAGCGTTTTGCTCATTCTGATTTATCAATCAATTCTTTGAAATCCATTGCGTGTCTCGCATTGTTTTAATACAGACTGTGGAAACAAGGCTCAAGGCCTTCACCAAATCTCTGAGCAAACTAATTAACAAAACACAACATAATGAAGGGATGGGTATGAGTAACCATCTAACTAACTAATGACAAATTAGTTAACGGAAGAGGCTTGATGGCAAACAATGACTGCAGAGTTGTGAAAAGAGGACACAACTTCTCCCATCAAATCCCTTTGGTAAATATTTAAGGGAAATCATAAGTCTAGAGGAAGGCATGGAAGATTATTTGTTTTAATATACCTTATACTGGTAGCGCTCAAGGAGCCTTAAAACCGAGTGAGAAGGGGGAAATCTACCCACCCATTACAAGGTAAACACGTGGGATTTATAAGAGCAGATAAATCAGACCCAGCATATATGATTGCATAACTTGAATGTAAGACAACAGAGATAGCAATCAGACTTCTGATTTCTGATCAGAACTTTAGAATAAATCTCATGTAATCAAGGACACCTCAGGCACAGCAACATCTTTACTAAAAGATCAAAGACATTATCCTACGTACAGCTATTCTGCATACATACATACCTTTATATTCAGGCTTTTATATGCCTCAATTATATTTGATTTCATAACTGCTTATATCTGAATATTATACTGTAATTTATGTCGGATTGTCATTGTTTCGTTTAAATTGCACAAATTAGAAAGATCCTAAAGGGGAACATTACAGGACTTGACCTGCACCATATCAGTATGCTTGGCATGTTGTTGAGGCAACCTGTAAGGCATTTTTGGTGTTATCTGTTGCTATTGTAGTTATGTTACTAGCAGTTGTCACAAATGTTGTTTTTTGGTTATCATTGCCATGTGCTTGTATATCATTTTGTCTTTCTTATTAATCCGAATCAATGTGAATGTATTTCTCTTTGTCTCATGAAATTTGGGTTATTTATGTTTTATAAGCTCGTGGTAAATAAGAATTTTGTTGCACTAGAGGTATATATCAAAGCTGATAGTATACTATTAAAGTTAAATATTAGGGTTTTCAAAGGAAACTTTTGGTTTATTTGAAGCTGACTAAAATTATCATAGTTCTAAATGTTATTGACTTAAAATAACCTTTACTATTATTATAAAGTACTAGAACCTCAACCCCATTTGGGAAATTGTAAAATCTTGTAATTGTAACTTGCACAGATATGCAATTTATTATGATCTTAATAGTTATCAACTAGTTATTGTATCCACATTATGTGATTTTGTACTCTATTTTTAATATTTATTCAAATCTGATAGTTAACACTTCCCTAACATATTATGGACTCATTGGGTACATTTTGTAACTAAATTTTGTATAATATTTGTGTTTTTAAAGAAATTTATGAATTTTTTTAGAGTTGTTGAGTCAATTTTTTGGTTTGCCAAGTTTGAGTCGAGTCCGAGCTTGTAGAATCATATTGGATTTGACTTCTACCTCCCTCATGACTATTATTGAATCTACTGGTTTCTTCTTGAATTTAGAGAGTCACCAAGAGATGCATTCTTTTTTTTTTTATTGTGAATTTGCTGTGTTAGGAGTAGATTGCTCACTTTGTGTAAAGAGTACTTGTGTGCTCTTGCTTTTCAAATTGTATGGACATTCCTTTGTCAAATGGCCTATTATCGAACAAATATCACATAACATCTTTGGACAGTTTGTTTTCGTGTGATGCTTAGCTGTACAATCTGTTCACCATAAATATTTAGACTCCTTGTTGGTTTGAGCCTTTTTCTAATTCCTTCATCATATGGAGCATATCTTTCCATAATGCTTGTGACGATCTTAGATTGCTATCATTGCTTGTATGCATGTCATTGTCTTCATTCTTTTTTCTTTTCGAACATGTGGGCATGTCCTCATTTTCTATATCCATAGATCTATTGTACGATTCTTTGTATGATGAAGGTGGTATGATTTTCATTTTCTTTTGGAATGAAGGAATGGGACCTTCAATGCATCGTTTTTGTTTCAATCCAGTGGATCGTTCTTTCTTCAGTTTGATGAATAATTCCTTGAGCCTCTGATTGTAAGCTCTCATGTTCTCATGTTTCCCTTGCCAAGTGGTAAATTTTTGCAACAATTTCATTGGAGCAATCTAAATTCTTCTTTGAAAGCCTTCTGTAATTGGTCCCACATATTTCGATTGGTTGGTTCAATCTTTGTATACTAGTCAATTGCCACACCTCTAACGGTGGTTGGAAATGATTGCTGCTAATAATTATTTATTAGTTTGTCCATTTTCTACTTAAATATTTTCACAAATTTTGTAGCGTTTCATTAGACCTTTAGTTCCATCATTCCATCTCTAGTGAAGTTACGCAACTTTTGCCTTTCTACACTCGAACTTGCAAGTGGAGACACAATGACTTGACCTTTATGCAAATTTATTGACTAGAACCTTATTCTTAGGAAGCTCTGATTCTGATGTTCGAATGGTTTCCTAATAGTCTCAAACATGGGAATCCTTGACTCTTCCAAAGACTTTAGTATACCATTTAGTCATACTGCCCCCAGGTTCTCTTTTCTCCACTCCTAAGCTTTGCCGTGGTGCTTTTGGCATAATTTTTTCTTTGATCAATAACTCTTTGATACCATAAAGATGACTTTTGTATGCTTCCTTCTTTCCATCTATGAAGAAGTGTTCGGACTTCCTCTCAAGACTTAGACTTTCTTCATATAGAGAACAGTTTGTCAATTCCTCGGATCAAAATTGGATTGTGAGATCCACACATGCTTCTTCTAGAAGGGAAAGATGTTTGGTGATCTTAATCCACTCTTCCTTTGTATGTTGTAAGTTATTCTTTGTACTTGATAGGATGTTTCGATTTCTTTTTTCTTGACTACAACTTTGACTTACTCTTTGACTCCAACTTTTGCGTCAGCTTTTACTTCTGCTCCAACACTAGATTGATGGATTTCTGTAGTCAGTAGCTTCACACAACCTCCTTCATTCTTGTTGTTTCTCCTCTTGGACGGATTGTTTGGTTTACCGATCTTTCCTTGACTATGCTCAATCTTCTCCTATATTTGTTTGGCTTAATTGCTTTAATTTTGTTAGTCTGTGACTCTGTAGTATAGGGGGCAATAGTTATTGACCGATATTGGTTCTCTATGAAACTTAATTATAGGCAACGGCACCAAAGGTTTATTTCCAAATAATAACACTACCTGTAATACAAATGAAATATTGTACATACCAGATAATTGTCAATGAAGATCAATAAACACTTTATTAAAAGGTGGATTTGTGAGGATCATGTACCAAATCATTCTGCCTTCTTTGACTAGGAGAGGAATATTTAAAGTGCCCAATAGTTTCCAAGTGGAACAAAACTGTCGACAACCACTTACAATCAACTCTTAATGACAACCCATAAGCTAACAAGTAAATAACACATACTTAAACAGAAATATTAACAAAATGTTACAAAGTCTTTTTATGCTAACTATATTTGTAACTGAAGTAAATTAAAAACCTTAAACTAGAAAAAATTCATTTGGACCTTGCACCTTTTTTAAAATAGATTCACTCTCTTCAAAGCACTATCATTATTTTCAAGAAAACTGCCTAGCACCATATGGTTGACTTGAAACCCACAAAATAATACCATAATCTCATATAACACAAACAGTCTTTTAGATAAGCGGCAACTTATTACTTTTCTCGTGCCATGCGATCATGACGATACATGAACTTAAATTTATATTAAGTGTCTTGAACAACATGTTAATGAGCCAAAAGATGCATTACATTTTTGCATAATTATTCTACAGCCCCATGTATTCCAACATAATCAGATATTTTGATATATACAGAAACCTTGAAATTCAGTTAACTTTTATGTTGAAATTCTACTAAGTTGATCATTCATATGGAAACCACTCAAAATCCTCAATTCCTTTTTTAATTGAAAATGCGGTGGACAATGCATTAAATTACCAGAACTCAACAGTTATGAAAGCAATTTACAAAGGAAAGGAAATGAATCACTAAACATGTGACACTGCAGAGTAAATTAAAGCTGTAATGATAATGAGAATAATTACGGGATGGTAACAATATTTGAGAAGAGATGTGAAGCTACCACAACTAGATTTTTACATTTGGATGACAATTCCTTTACAGCTTATTTTAGCAAGAAATGAAAAGTTAAAAATAAAAATGAAGCAATCCTCCCTGGAATCTGGAAAGCCATGTAATCAGCATTCACTGAAAAGTTGAAAACATCTGCTGCAATATGATACTCATCAAAACGCAAGTTTAATTTTCAAGAAATTTAGGGTTTTTTGATAGTTTTTTGTATTTTTTAATTTTTGGTGCTATTTGGAGCATTTTTGAGAAAATATGAGATCCTGAAGGGAAGAGGATATAAAATTTTAAGCTTTCAATTGTTTCAGATTTCAAGCATTAGCAAAGAAACTGCAACCCTGGCAAGAAGGTAATCTTAAGGGGAGATGCTGCAAAGTTCAGAGTCTTCAGATTGCCACTAAGATCGCTCCTTTATTTTAACATGCTTGTCTTGAGTGCTGCTCTACTGATGTTTTTATGATAACGAGTCATATAAGTTTTTATGATCATAAAAGGCACCTAGCTAGGTTTGCTACAAAATAGCAGGCCAATGTTTGTAAATTAATGCATTGAATGCTAACCTGTATGTTCTTGCTACATGTTGAAAGGGAAATTGCCTGGTTTGAAGAATTGAATTCTGTTATAAAACTACTGATTAAAGTTAGACATTTTGAGAACCAATTTTTGTGCGTAGAATTTTTATTGTTTGAAGAAACTTCTCTAATGATTGATGGAGATATTACTGTGGAGACAATAGGGGTTGCATAATATTAGGCTACTTAGATTGTTTTCAGCATTGAACTGCTATCCCTGTTTAAAAGAATGTTTCTCTGAGGGAGCTCTAATCACAAAAAAATGTGTATCTAACTTTCGTTTGGGCTTTATTTGTTTTAAATGTTTTGTTTTTTATTTTAAATTTGTAGATAAAGTTCTAAGTTCTAACATAGTTAAACTTTTTGGGGTAATTTCAGAGACTTTTGACAGACAACTCTCCCAGGCTAAGAAATTCTTTACGGTACACAATATATGGAAAATCTGGTGTATTTGATGCAGAGAGATTCATTGATGTTATGGAGGCTTTTGAAACTTTTACTAAGGCAGTCAGAAGTGGAGGGGGAGACGAAATCATAGGTAATATGGCGAATCTTGGTATGCTACAAGTTAACTCACCACTCTCTATACAAAGTCAATTGCAAGATCCAGCAGTTCAGGCCCAAGAAAAAATTCAAACAAGAGCTGCTTTAGCATTTCTTCTATCAGAGCAAGGTGATTTTTTCCGGGAGTTCATTTTAGATGAGGTAGGAACCCTCTGCACCTTGATTTGCAAATCAGTTCTCATTTTGTCATTATATCCACTCTTTTCTATAAGATGTTATGCTAATGTTGGTTCAAATATCTTAATACATAGATGATTCTTTGACTCATGTGATCCATTGGAACTTGCCTCCATTATTTTTAAGGCTTCTGCTTATGTTCTGAAGGTGTCAAATTTTATTTTTTACCTTTAGGATACATATACTCATTCACATCTTACTAATAATTTGTTTATATGCTCAGTAGTTTTTCCATTCAACTGATGTCCATCATCCATTATGTGAGAATTACTTCATAATGGGGTCATCTAACTGCTTATTGAGGTGCATTCAATCACAACAATTATAATACAAGTTGAATAAAACGCAAAAATATTCCAAAATATTAAAATTAAATAATATAGAAAGTAGTCACATAGTTCAGTTATGGGCAGAAGAGACTAAATTGCTATGGGAAGCAGACCTATCATCCTAATTTTTTTTACATGGCTATTACAAGTCTGAATATTGTCAGACGATTGAAGTACACCCCATTGGTGGAAATCAGGGTGTGCACTACAATTTTTCTGCTTCTTCAAGAGCTTGAGATATCTTGGTCTTGGTCTTGGTCTCATTCTCTTCTTATCTTGATTTTTAACTCACCTCATTGGCGGAAATCAGGGGGTGTACTACAATTTTTCTGCTTCTTCAAGAGCTTGAGATATTGTGGTCTTTGTCTCATTCTCTTCTTGTAACAGAAGCTTCAAGTTTTGATTTTTCTTTCTTAGTCTCTTGATTTCACCAAGAACACTTATTAGCTCTTCTTCAAAATCCACTTCTCCTTCATCAAAATAATCTTCATCTTCTTGATTTTCAGCGTGTACTTCTATGGCCATGAACAATATTTCTTCATTTGAAGATTCTCCATCACTAACATCAGAAGTACAACTTTCTTCTTTTGAATAGACTCTTTTTGTATTTATGAGACTTTCTTTTTTCCCTTATACTTCTTCTTCTTGAACTTTAGGCTTCTTTTCAGAGTTGCTGTCCTCACTTTTTTCATATGGACGTTTAGCTGCAAAATGTCCTACCTTATCACAGTTAAAGCATTTGAAAGGCAACTTGGCTTTATATCCTTTCTTTAACTTCCTCATAAAATTTGTTTCATCAGAACTTTCAGTAGATATTGTCTTTTCCTTTCTTCAAAGCTTTGAAGGCTGCCTCCCTTTTTGTAATGTCCCCACTTTGAAATAGAATTGAATGGTAAATAATAATATTAAATTAAAATTGAAAAGAATAAAAATTAAATTAAAATATAAAAGAATATAATTAAATATAATTAAAATTTAATTAAGCTAATTAATGGTCAAAAGACTTGGAATGAAAAGTTTGTTGGTCGTAAAATGGGCTTTGTACTACTTGTTAAGCTACGTTGGTTAAGTATGTTAGTGTCGTCGGGGGTAGTTGTCCGTTGCACGACGGTTCCCCACGGGTGGTAACCATAACCCTCGACTGTGTCTTTATATATGCTCTTGTACTTGTTGTTGGAGACATGGATACAGAAAATGATTATTGTACTAGACATTTTGGCATTAATGGAAGCATTGCTCTGAGTTTCTGGTTACTATTCTATCCTATGGTTATCATCTGACTGTTGATATGCAATATTAATAACACACCCCACAGGGCAAACATCTAGCATCATTGCCTAGACATACTCGGGAAAGGAAGGAGCGGATGGCGTACGGACACGATGGGCCTAACCGTTGGTGAGATTAACCCAGAGGTCGACGACGCACAAACGGAACTCTACGACGAAGAGGACACTGCAACGAGGGAATTCTCAATCCTGCTTCAGGCGGCCATCGAAACCTATGTCCGAAGAGAGGCCACGGAGGCTGAAGTCCCAACAAGTGTCGTGTGGACCACACTGGAAGTTAGCCCCGCAGCGAATCGGTTGATGAACCACCTCCCCCGGTTGCTTGCACAGGCATCACTGGCACAACGAACCCGCCTGGAGGAGATTGCTCGTGAGGAGTGACGCCAACAGGTCCTCCGACAGTACAAAGAAAACAATCGTCGCTGGGAAGCGGAGCGTGATGGTAAGAGGCGAAGGGGAAATTGAACCTTGAACCTCCAGGAGGAATAAAGAACATTCTATACTATAATAATGGTGTCGTACTATTGACATAAATTGTATTCGACGGGATGAATTAATAAAGAAGTGTTATATTTTTTTATGTGTTGTTGCTATTTATGAAGATGTACAGGAATTAATGCCCAACTTATTAAATAAGGATAGAAATAAGAAGGCACAAAGTGAGGAGTGGGAGGCCGCACAGAGAGCCTTGATTCTGGAACAACAAGTGGAACGTAGACAGAGGTTGAGGCAACTTGCTGAAGGACGACTTGTCGAAGGGTTGCCCGAAGGGAACCAAGGAGGTGTCACGGAGAGTGCAAGAGCAGAAGCCGAAGGAGATTTCTACGTGTCGCCAGAACACCGTAGGGTGAGAAGCTACGAAGAATTTTTGGAAGAAACAAGACTACGAAGAAATCTAGTTGAAGAGACCTGGGATCAGTTTAGGAATTTATCCCGTACACCGCGCATGGAGGGCCACCGAAGGGAGCGAATAGAGGACGAGGGTGAGAACGAAGGAGAGGGCAACCGTACGGCCGTAGGTGCGGAGGAGGCACAAGCACACGACAAGCAAGACCCCCTCTTGGGACCCATCACACCAAGCACGCGGGTACAAACAACCGTACCCCCAGTCACTCAAACAACAAACACCACCGGCGCGGATGGGAGTGGTGCAGGTGCACGACAGGCGACACGACCCCCATCAATGGCCAGTAAACAGAAGCTGTCGAAGTTCAACGACGACGGGAAGGAAGATCCCGTCCGCCATTGCCGCACTTGCGAAACCATATGGTCAGCGAACGGTGTTACCGACCAGGACGAATGGGTAACACAATTTCCAGCAACCTTAAGGGGAGTGGCCATCGACTGGTACTCCGATACAGATAAGGCCAAAGTCGACACATGACCCAACCTGAAGGAGGAGTTCGAGATAGAGTTCCGCCTCCTTAGAGACGACAATGAAATAGTAGCTGAAATCTATGGCACAAAGCAGAACAAGAACGAGATGGTCCGAGCCTATAGTCGGCGACTCAAGGAACTGTTGGGGAAAATGGAGTCAACCAGTGAATGGGTTGAAAAAGAGATCGTTCGTGGAGGGACTGAAACACTCCCTCCGGAAGATGAAAATTGTTCCACCAACCTCGTACGAAGATGCATATAATAGAGCGATGGATCTCGAGAGTGAGACCAAGACATCCAAGAAGAAAAAGAAGAAGGATAGCTCGTCCGAGGATGATGACTCTTTCGATGGAAGTAGTAGCGATGGCGAGTCCGACAAAAAGGTGCAAGCCCTGCAGAAGGACATGCTGAGGATGATGAAAGAGGTGAAGGTTATGAAGGGAGGTCCGAGCAAGATCGACGAAGGGGAGCTTTGGTGCACGGAATGTAAGACGGACGACCACACAAAAGGCTCCTGCCCAAAGAAGGCCTATTGTGATATATGCTAGTTGATGGGGCATTCCACCAAGGAATGCCCCTACAACATGAAAACACGGAACCAACAAGTATTGCTTACGCAGGAACAACCAACTACATCGGGCGGTACCGACAGCTCCCAGGCGAACAACAATGCAACATCGGGAGGCTACCAAGATAACCGGTGGGGAGGACGAAACAACAATAACAATACAAGGAGTTGGATCCAATATGACTCCAAAGGCCGACTGATGATACAATGCAGAGCGTGCAGCCAGTGGGGGCACTTCGCCTGAGACTGGGCGAAGGGAGAGGCCACACAATATTTGTGCGAATGGTGCGGATCGGGAGACCACGAAGATGCCACGTGACCAAAGTCTGGCGTCAACTTGCTCAATATCGAGGAAACCAAAGAAGAGGAAGTGCTGGTCGTAACCTGCGCCCAAGCCAGAAAAGCAACGTGCCTAGACCCGGAGACGGAGAAGCGAAGGGTATGGGAAGAAATTGAGAAAGAGATACGAGAGAGGGCGAAGGCGAAGGGTATGACTGGTACTTCCAGTCGACCGGAGGCGGAGGAGGCTATACTAAATCAAATTTAAAATTGGAGGTGCCTGTGAAGGTACACGATCTCCTCCAGACGGCCTCAATTACGAACGGCGTTGTTGAATAATCTCTCCCAACCACGCACCAATACCAACCACTGCACAGATGTTCCTGGGGGGTCTGCAATAGACCCCATGCTGCTGGCAGTTAACACTGGAAGGAACCCGACCATTGTGGAGATGGGTATCCTTGGCACCATTCTAACTGATACCATCGTCGATGGTGGATCGGGAGTGAATATTCTTCTAGAAGAAACCTGGCGGAAGCTAGGGAAGCCGACGTTGTGGCTATCTACATTCAATCTGCTGGGAGCAGATCAACATGGAATCAAACCCATCGGGACACTGATGGGCAAACAAGTTACCAACGGGGCGCAACCCTTCATACTAGACTTCGTGGTAATTCCACTAAAGAAAAAAGGGTATGATGCGATCTTAGGGAGAGGGTGGCTGGTGGCAGCCAAGGCCACCCACAACTGGAAGAAGAACACTCTGTTTATGGAGAATGGAGGAAGGAAGTTTATCATAGACCTTGGGACGCAGTTGGTTAGTGAGGAACTGGCATCATCTTCGGAATCAGAGGGTGAAGGAGAAGGTGACCTGAGGGACGAAGGGATTCTCAAACTAGGAGAGTGCTCCG
The DNA here is from genome assembly GCF_030272615.1 of Cryptomeria japonica. Lineage (NCBI taxonomy): Eukaryota > Viridiplantae > Streptophyta > Pinopsida > Cupressales > Cupressaceae > Cryptomeria > Cryptomeria japonica. The sequence goes on along the minus strand of NC_081405.1, from coordinate 42,921,985 downwards.
AGGATGAGATGGGGTCTTTGAACGGGCTCTTCCACTGGCAGATGGAGGATTACGAAATGTTCCAGAGCTACAGGCTCGAAGTAGAGGAACCAGAGCAAGTAACAGAGGAGGTGTACCTACCGAAATACAGAGAATATTGGAAGGGAGACGCTCGTGTGAGTGACACCACCGCACACCAGTTCCCGAAGGAAGAACTCATCAAGTATCAAGAGGTAAAATTGAAGGATACAAACCTCAGTGACGTAGATAATCCCAAGATCATTCGTGTTGGCAACGATTGGAACCCTGTGTGGAAGGCCACAACCTTCATAATCTTTATTCTTCTTCTTCTTCTAATGTATGGGAAGGAGACCGTGGTCCCTGTAGAATTTATGGTTCCAGGTCTTCGGATGGCCATTGAAAATAGACTTGCCATCAACGGGTCCAAATTGAAACCCTACCACGAGAAGCGCGCAGGGGACCCGAGAGGCCGGGTAGGCGACTCGAGAGGCATGGGACCAAAGCGGGAGACTCTCGAGCGAGGCAAACCGAGAAGAATGAAGGGCAATCCCAGAGGCACGGGACTCGAGCCAAAGACTCTTTGGACAATTAGATTAGGAAATTAGAAAAATAAATAAATAAATAATTTTTTTTTTGTAAGTGGTGGTGGGACCACCGTGCGGTGGAACCACCGTCGACGGAGGTCACCAACCTCTGAGGGCGGAACTCGGCGGGTATTCATCCACCATACGGCCACTATCGTACACCCCGTACAGTCGGACAACATCCATCGTACGACCTTCCCAGCCACCGTACAAGAGACCAATCGCCGTACGACACCAAGCCTTCGGGTGACCCCAGTCGCTGCATGGCTCAGCCACCATACGGGTTCACCCCACCGTACGACAGAGCATTCCATCGTACGTCAGATAACCTTTGTACGGGCTCGGGACATTACAACCCGTAGGCTTGAAGGAGCACGACGACGGCAGTGACGGTTTAAAAAAGGGTGAAAGGAAAAATACCACGGCACGACAGGGATAAAGTGGTGATGGCACGTGAAAAGAAAAAATGCGCCGACATTCAAAAAAGCATGCATTTAATTTAAAAAAAAAAAAATGACGACCAGATTGAAAAAATCATTCGATGGAGTCTGGAGCCAGGACGTTGAAAAAATTAGAGTGGAGAAGAAGCTGCCCCTTGACCTTGTTGGGGGCACTGCCCCCAGACCCCCAATTTATTTTTGAGCTACAATACTCTTTTGAGTTTGGCGAAGGGCATCAGAGAAGTCACGGTAAGTGTTGGGGTTGTTCCGTACTGTGAGAAAGAAGCCTGAAGCTAAGCATTGGCGGGGAAGCCATAAGCCGTAGAGGGAGACGAGTTTGGAGGTTGCGAACAAACAAAGTTTGAGGGAAGGCATTGCAAGAACGCGAAGTCGTACGGCACCAGGGAGTTATTCAGTCTAGTTATCAGCCTTTGGGGAGTGTGATGGAGGATTTGAGGCGTCTCCTAGTCTTTGTGCCAGAGGGTTGCGGCCACTTCCAGGCATGAATGGTACACTTTGAGGAACTCGGAGTATGTCTCGGTTGGAAATGAGGTTGCCTTGGTGGATGCACAGAGGGCTCGGGAGGAGTTGACCACCAGGATGGAGGTAGTAGTAGCGTGAGACTTAGCTCAACGTACCCAGGAGTTGGATGCCAAGAGGGCAGCGCGGGTAGCTATCGAGGACAAATTGGCTAGGGAGACAGTATCATTTTAGTAGCAGTTGGTGGAGGCTGAGACCGAAAAGCATGTTTTTGCAGACAAGTTTGGTTTAGGCACAGGAGGACTGTGATGTCAAGGAAAAAAGAACTCCTTGCGGAAACAATAATGGTGAAATCCGCACTTGAGCATCGGATGGTAGCATAAAAGGGTTTTCTGGCGTGGACGCAGCAGGTGTACGAGTTCCGGGCTCGACTGGCGTCAGCAGTTCCTGCATCTTCTTCACCGGCGGTGCAACTACCTCCTTCAGGGACGCCCCATCAACCCTTCTTCTCAGTGATTTTCTTATTGTATACAGTGTACTTCATCCCCATTTTGTTTTGTTAGTCTCGGATTTTTGTCCTTGTTGTCCGGAGACGACTTTTCTTAGGGGGGCATGATGTTGCTCGTAAAATGGGCTTTGTACTACTTGTTAAGCTACGTTGGTTAAGTATGTTAGTGTCGTCGAGGTAATTGTCTGTTGCACGATGGTTCCCCATGGGTGGTAACCGCAACCCTCGACCGTGTCTTTATATATGCTCTTGTACTTGTTGTTGGAGACACGGATGCAGAGAATGATTATTGTACTAGACGTTTTGGCATTAATGGAAGCATTACTCTAAGTTTTTGGTTACTATTCTATCCTATGGTTATCATCTGATTGTTGATATGCAATATTAATAACACCCCATGGGGCAAACAAAGTTGTGACTCCCTCAAACATGAGATATAAAAGGGAGAAGAGAACCTCATTTGAGAGGGGGATAATTTTGGGAATCAGAAGTGCAGATCTGATTTAAAGAAGAAGCACAGATCTGATCTTCAAAGGTTGTGTCCCTTTCAAAGGGCAGATGTAATGAAGAGTTGCACTCTTTCAAAGGGTGCTAATGGTGGAAAGGGTGTGTTTCTTGCCAAAGGGCATACATGATGAAGAGGTGTGACCTCTCCCTCACACTGAGAGATATAAAGGAAAGGAATCAAAAGCATTTGGTGACATCACCATCGAATCAGATCAGAAGATTAAATTCAGTCAGCAACAACAGTGGTTAGGACAGCAATAGTTCCAATTAAGAGAAAGGAAAGAGGTCCAAATTACTTGTAAGATCTATGCTATGCTTTAAGCTTGAGTATTCTGAAATTAATCATTAGATCCGTAGGAGTTAAGAATAACAACTAGAATTAACAATGCCAGTTAATGACTCAATTATCTTAGAAACTTATAACTATGTTAACTAGACATAAATGTATATATTCATAGTATGCTTTACTCATCGTAAATATTTAATACCCAACTTAAAAGAATAATTATGTTTAGAAATACATTCTTGTAAGGAAGGTTATAAGATGTAATAAAGGGGTGATGAGGGGCTCGTAAGTAGGCCGTTCTAGAACGACCAAAGTGGCATCTAGGACTTTGAGGGCTCTTACATGGAGCAGTCAAGGAACTGTTGTGCGTTGCACACACTCCCTGTCCCTGATAGGATCCCCCTCGTTTCTTTTCAGCCTTCGTCCTCCTGAGTTTCGAATTTTGATTTTTTGTCCGCCCTCTTTTTTTGTTGGGATCCAGGAAGTGGTGAAGCAATAAGCTTTGTAGTCATTAAAAGAAAGGGTGTGTTTGAGTTTTAAGTCACGTGGCCCGGGGGCCATGTCGCAGAGAGCCTCACAATCTGAACAACCAAAATCAATCCAAGGAAGACTAATTTTAGCACAAGCTCGAGAATCGGCTAAATAGGCAAGGATGTAAGTTGCCCTTGGGCTTGCAAAAAGTGCTTTCCAGGCCGAAAAAGAAAGTCAGGAGAAACGTCTAAGTTTGGGCCGAAGTTTGCAAAAAGGAGGGTGTGGAAATCGCGTGTAAGGCATTCTTTTTTAAGTTTGCAAAAACCTTTCTCTGCCCGCAAATGGGCAAACCCCAAAAATCACCTAAAAATGTTAAATCTTAAAATCTTTCCGAAGAGGGCTCATGGGCCGAAAATCGCTTAAAACAAAGAAGTTAAACATCTAAAAACTTTTCAAAAGTAACTTTTAACCCGGAAATAGCGAAGTTAGCAAAAGTGGATTTTAGGTCGAATTTCAAAAAGCAAGTAAAAACATTAAATCTTTCGAAAGGGCCTCATGGGCCAAAAATCGCGAAAAGTGAATAAGGCGTCATTAACTTAAAACCCTGTCAAAAGTCGCCTTTGGGCCGAAGTTTGCAAAAAGGAGTACGTGGAAATCGCGTGAAAGGCGTTCTTCTTTTTTAAGTTTGCAAAAACCTTTCTCAGCCCGAAAATGGGCAAACCCCGAAAAACGCAAAGGAGGTAAAAATCACGAAATAAAAGGGGCGTTAAACTTGTGTTTGCATTTTATACCTTTTGCCCCGAAAATCGCCAAGGGTGGAAATCGCGCAGTTCATAAGGCGGCGTTTAACTCTTTCAAGTTTGCAAAAATCCTTCTCTTGACCGAAACGCGAGAAGGAGGCGTTTAACTCTGCATTCTTGCAAAGCCTTTTCAACCCTCCACAGTAAAAAAATTGCGAGATGCTAGTCAGAGGAAGAAATTCTTAAAAGTTTTCAAAAGGGCCTTGCACGCCGAACTTGCACAAAGTTTTTTCTAACCTTGTGAATCACGTATGACTCGTTTTGTCTCCTTTAAAGTCATTAAATAAATGCAAAACTGGTCACTATGCTTAAACGGTTAATGGAGAATTAATCAGGTGATGAAATTTTGTAGATTACAATTTTCTTCTTGAAAGGTATCAAGCAAAGCTTTAAAACATAGCGTAGAGGCGAACCTGCCAGAAAAAAATTAACCTTGAAATGTAAATTCAGACTTAGAGAAATTTTGAACATTTTAAAAACTGAACTTAAGACTTCGAGTGCAAAAGATTGGCAATCATTAAACACCCGAGCCCTGAATCGCAACCAAGTAGCAAATTTTAAACAGTCCAGCTTAATTGCTTATTCCATAGCATTTCACTTCCAAATTAATCAGGCTCTTTTATTAAAACGTCATGCTTTTTTCTGAATCTCTCTGTTCCTATTGGCCTTTGGTTTTATGCGCTAACGTCATCCTCTATTTTGACTAACCTGTTCACTTCCTTCAAACTATAGATGGGTGCCTCTCCATCAATAGTCTACTTGCAGCAACATAATTTGTTGCATTGTAAATTGTAATTAATGGAGGTACAAACTACAAGATAGTAATTAATTTGCAAACAAAAATAGTTTGTAATCAAAAGTTTACCCGCAGCAACATAATTTGCTGCATTGTCGGTCACCACCTGTACCACGTTCTCCTCACCCACATCTTCAATCACCTCCTCTATCTGCTCACATAGGTAGGTGGCATTCTTGCAATGGGCGGAGGCATCAATGGACTTGATGAAAACGATGGCCCCCCCTGAAATAAAAAAATAAAGCTAGGTCAATGATCATTCAATAAACCATTAGATAAAAAATAAAAAATTAAAGACTATATGAAACTAAAATTAATTAATCACCTGCGGAAGAAACAAGAAAATTAAGGAGAGTTCTATTTCTCCTATCCGTCCAACCATCAGTCATGATGGTGCAACCTTTAGTGCTCCATATCTGGCGTTGTTCATCTAAATCCTTTTTCACATCATCCACCATTTGAGACAAAATGGGTCCCCTCAAATCACTCTCACTAGGGGCTTTGAACCCCGCCCCGCATATGGTAATGGCATCAACCATTTGTTGCCAATAAGGAGACCTGTCGCAAAGAAACTCAATGAGATAAGTTATGGATAAAAATTCAATGAGATAAGTTAAGTATAAAAATTAAAACAACAAAGTTATCAAACATAAAAGTTAGTAAAACATTCACCTGGCTACAAAGAATGGAATACAGCTATAGCTCCAAAACCTGCCAACTGCCATTTTAGCAGCATCATGGACCTCCTTGTTCCAACCCATGCCCTCAAGCGACAGTTGGGACCCAGGAGTAGTGCGAGGCATAAAGAAGGAATCCAACCTAGATTTACGAACCCTAGGTCCAATGGTAACATTCCCACTACAACTACTAGTGGTAGGAGCATGAGAAGTGGTGGTGGCACTGCCACTTATAGAAGCAGAAGCAGAAACGGAAGCACCAACAGTAGCAAACTGAGTGGGACGATATGGAGGTAAGGAAGAAGGGCCTCCAACACAACCTAACTGTGTCCCTCTTCCTAAAACTGTCTCTCTCCCAATGGCCGCTCGATCCTTCTTTTGTTTCTTTTTCCTTTCAATCTCCTCAACCATTACATAACAATCACGTACGGCCTCAGGGACTGCTTTTAGGCATGGTTCGGCATCATGTCCACGCACACCAGCAATATGGTATTTCAGCCTATATATTCCATGGAATATTGTTTTGCAAAACATACATTTTGTTTGCCCCTTTCCTTGCCCTGGAAAATCCTCATGATATTTCCAAGCAAGGTCCTTTCTAATGGGGGGTCTAGAAGCTGAAGTAGACATTTTAGGATAGTTTTGTGAAACTTGAAGTTGAGGCAAATTGAAATAATAAAGTGAAGTTTGCTGCAATAAAACATTACAAATACAAAATAAAATTAATACATATTACATACATTCAAAAAAACTAAAGTAGGGTTTGTCAAACCCTACTTTAGAAAAAAAGAAATTTACAAACCCTACATAGTACAACACTACAACTACATACTAGATGCTACATACACACATACAAAAGATTTTGAAAGATGTAAAACTTTCAAAATAAATGGATACAAAATGGAATTTTTGCATACAAGAAACAAACTAATCTTCAAAAAAACAACCGTACCTCTTACAACAAGCTTGAAACGAGCTGCAAAGTCTTCCTATCCAACTCTTGATGCACCAAATCGAAACACAATGCAGCTCCAATGTGACAAATTGAAGAAAACTTGAGCTTCCTCCTTGCTGGTTTTTCTTCTATGCACCCTTGTTTTTCTTCCCAACCCACTTTACTCCTCCTTTTCTTGCAAGTGAATGAAATGAAAGTCACTTTTAGGGATAGAAGATAATTAACATAAAAAAACGGATTCAAAAAACTTTGCAATATATTTTTTTTTTGTGTTTTTTAGTTGGCCCACGCCGACCGAGTCTGGGGCTCGGGACTTGCCGAGTTTGGCGAGTTTGGGCCAAACTCGCCAACTTGGCGAGTCTGGCGATTTTACTCGCAAGGCTCGGACAAGTCCGAGTCCGAGCCCCTGGGACTCGTACTCGGACTCGCCAAGTTTGGGCGAGTCCCGTTTCTCTGGTTTTAACCCATGCCCAATCAATCCTTACTTGTCTTCCCAACCACTTTCCCAACTACTAACCACTATTTGACATTAATCTGGTCAACCTGGTAGTTGGAAATAACTAACCTGTGTCCCCTCATTTTAAATTCATTAGACAGGGCCCATAGGCAGTTGTTTACATTAAACAAGTTCAGTTTTGCAACTGATTTTCTGGAATTTCTTCCAGCTATGCATTTCCGACTTTGCACATTTTATAGCAATCTGAGTGCTCTTTTGTCTTCAGTTTGGCTAGCGAACTTCAACCCCGATTCAGCGGTGGCGCGCTTCCCCTTGCTTTGCCTCTTCGACCTTGCGCCCTGTAACACGTTCCTCATTCTTGCTTCTTGGCGTCGCTCGCGATCGCATCTCTAATTTGCGCTTCGGGTTGACGGTCTAGCTCTTCCCGATGTTGTTGATTCTGCAAGCAATCAATTTTGACTTGAATTAATCATTTTTAAAATTAAATAAATTAATTTAACTAAAATTAAATTTAACTTTAAATGTCCCTTGTTGAAGAAAACTCGGTCATTTAGATGAAAATGTGAGACTTTGTATTTGACAAAATCGCCGACCCTTTGCAAAATAAAATTGGGCCCTTTGGTTGAAATGAGCGATTTTACTTTAATAGCCTCCTTCATCACCAAACTCGGCATTTTGAATGTAATGAGGGAACTCTTTCCTCGCTTTTCACTTTTACAAAACACAAAAGTGCCGAATTTGGGTTATTCAAGTTGTTTGAACGAAATTCGGCCTTTCAAGTAAAAATGCGTGACATTGTTTCTTGCGATTTTAGCAAAATACCCTAGTTTGGTTTATAACGCCCCTTTATAAAATTTGGGCTTTTGATATGTTTTGGGCGATTTTGTGTGAAATTCGGGCCTTTATGAATTTGTGCGATTTGCTCCTTTATCGCATCCCTTTCACTTAGGTATATGAACTTTTGTGAAAACTTTGGGCTATTTGTTCCTTTTTGGGCGAATTTTGGGCTTACTAGAGGTTTTGAGAGATTTTGCTTTAAAACACCTCTTTCACAAACTTCGGGCATTTTAGTGTTTTTGAGAGACTTGTTTTTTGCCAAACCTGTAGGAGGAAAATCGCGATTTTGAGGAAATGCACGATTTAACCTTTTGCCCTCTACAAGAAATAAATCGCGCGACTTTGCCTTTGGGTTATTTTGGCCCAAATGGTCGATTTTGGTCTTTTTAAACGCCCTTTGCCTTAATGTAAAACTCGGGCCACTTGATGATTTTGCGCGACTTTTGAACTTCGTTCTTTTTTGGCCATTTTGGAGGCTTAATAGCGCGATTTACCCTTTTGTGCCTGTACGATTCCTATTTCCTCATTTCATCTTAGTGATTTTTGGGCTTCCTGGTTGCCTTGCACGAAGTTTAGGGTCTAGCCTGCCTTGCAAGTTCGGGTATTTTGGACGAAATGCAGACTCCGCCTTTGCCTGCGATTTATATTTTCATTTCGCCCTTGCCTGCAATTTTCGGGCTATATGATACAAATGCACGATTTGTTTTTATGATTAAACGCCCCTCCCTTATCATTTTTCGGCCTTTTGATTTGCAGCCTACCAGACCTGTTCGCGTGATTTGGATCCCTTACCCTTTCACAAAAACGAATTTCAAGATTTTGAGAGACATTGCGTGAATATGAACTTTTCAATCTCGGCATCTGAAGCTTGATTGTGCGAATTTTCTTGATTTTGACTCAGACTCTTTAAGCGGATTCTCTCTCTCTTCATGGACAGGCAGATTGCAACAAAAAAACCTTGGGGTTCCTTGTCAAGCAGGGCAATGTGTGCTTAACGCACAACAGACACCTTATCACTCTTACTCTTGCTCTCTTATTGTTGATTTCCGATAAGTAATTAGGTATAACTATGGTTAAGTTAATATTCCTGACCAATTAATGTTCCTGGAACAAGATGCATACTAATTGAGATCTTGTTCAATTAGGTATGCATCTTGTTCCATTTGTAGTTTCACATAAAAATGGTGATTTAAGGCAAGAACTCGGGTTTTAGAAAAAGGGGACATTACACTTTTGGAGGAAGAAATAGAGTTTGTCCTCATCTCATATGCTATTAGAATACCATGAAGCTCATCAACAATCAACTTATCAAGTTCTGTCATCTCTTCAATCGCTGAAACCTTGGCATCAAATCGCAAAGGAAGAGACTTTAAAATTTTCTGGACTCCTCAAGCTTTTCTCCTAAACCCTTAATAGAGTTAACAACTTCATCTACTCGCAGAAAATAAGCAGCAACGTTTTCCTCTTCTTGCATCTTGAGACTTTAAAAAATTCTTCTATGAGTTTGAAGTTTTGCTTTCTTAACCTTGTCATCTCCTTCATATGGTTTTTGAAGTTTCTTCCAAATGTCATGAGTTGTATCACAATGCATAACTTTTACAAATTTTGTCTCAGACAAACCACATAAGATTGCATTCATGGTTTTTGCATTGTTTTCAAAAGCCTTCTTCCCATCAGCATCCATTGGAGGATTTGAAGGAATTATGTAATCAATCACCACACTATTCCAAACATCAAAAGCAAGAGACATCAGATAAGCTCGCATTTTCACACTCTAGAATGCATAGTTGGAACCATCAAATAAGGGTACTCTATTTCTAGCAAGACCTTCAAGAGCACTCATGTGTGCTATCAAGATGTGAAGACCCCAAGTCCTCTCTGAAGATGATACTCGAATTCTTGGATGAAACAATGAAGTTTGTTTTTGGTTTTTTTTGAATTTTTTAACTTTTTTTTTTTGTGTTTTTGATATAAAAAGCAATGCAAATAAAGTATAGGAACACTCAAATCTTGAAACTAAATAGATATTGGAGGTAAGAATCACAAAAGCCATATATTTTCATTATTCGATTATATCTAGAATCTTTACACATATGCATACCCGATTAAGGCTGAACATATCAATGCTGGACTTCTGCTGATAAAAAGAAGCCTCTGGATGATTCAATGCTCCCTAAATCAGGTGCAATTCACCTCAAAATTGATGCCAATGTCTTTGTGAAGGTCTAGCGCCCTCTCTCAAATTTATTGGGATTTTATTGAACCCTTTTTGAATGAAATTGCCCTCCATTACTTGGCGCCTCCTTGCTGCAATTTATGGCTGCCAAAAAGCAAGCCGTACTGCCTTGAAAAGTGTGCCAATAATCACCAAAATATAGACTTCTAATCCTCCTTAAGCTGGAACCTTTAATTTGATTGGTTTCTCTGAAATTCCTCTTCCAATTTGCACAATCTTGACCTTTGAATGAAGCCAACAGATAAGCAACCTTTAGCTGATATCTCACAACCTCATAAAGCTTATACAATGAAGAAGCTACTCTCTCCAATGCCCAAAAAGCTTTGGAATTGCAGAAACCCTCGTCTCTGTTCTCCAATGCTCAGTGAATTCATGAAAAGAGTTTATCAAATGCCAAAGAGTGAATCGAATTACCTCCTCAAAAAAGTTTATATCTTCCAAGAAGAAGTCGAATTTCTCCAAAAAGCATATTAAATTGCATTTTTATTAAATTATGAGCTTGCACTTTAATAATTAATAAAAAGTCACCTTGGTCTAGGCGCTCAACAATCAATTGTAACATATGGCCCCATTTTAATGATGAATTGACCCTTCATTAAAGTGCAATTATAACCTTATTTTATAATGTGCCATTAATGAATAATTAGTAATACTTTATTAATAATTAAAATGACATAACTCCATGAATACTCATTATTTTTCAATCTCGTCTGAACCAAGAAGTTAACCACTGCATCCACTGCGCATCTGATTGCCTTACCTAAAATAGGAAGGGTCCCTCTCAATCATCCCCCGACTTACTATAAATAGTAAGTATGAGAAACTGAGCCCTGGAACCCATACAAATGCCAAGTCTAAAACTACTGAGCTCTGGAGAACAAAAATAACCCACTCACTGACTAGGTCTCTACCTCAAAGGACCCTCTATCCAACCCCATTAGCCTACGAGGGTCAACTGATAGGCTAATCTTGCTGAACTACTGATGTCTAACTAGGAGGGGACATCACACAAGATCAACCTCCAAGTGTTTAAGCTCTATTTTTGAAGGTAACCTGTTTTGATACCAATTGTAAAGCACACAACAAATATCAAGAGGGGGGGGATCAGTATTTTAAAACTTTTAAACACACGAAACCATATAAAACATAGAGAGAGAAAACATCAAGATGCAAACATCGGATTTCACGTGGAAAACTCTTTTGGGTAAAAAATTACGACACAATAGATTTTATTAACAAATGGGCACCAACCTGCTAATGTGTTTTTTAGGCACATGCGAACACAAAATAAAATACCAAGGTATCTTATCCTCTCTTGAACAAAGTTTCCCCAAATGCTGAAGATTTCGCCTAAGGATCAATCGAGGCAACTCCAAGGTTCTGATATGTAGGTTCTCTATGTGTGGATAAGCACCAGTGTTCGTTGTGTTTGATGTTTCATCAAGGGGCCTTACGTACTTTCTATGAAAGCTAGTTCTTGCAACTACTTAACCAATGAGGAACTGGATTTTCCTAATACTAACCGATGTTTCAAAAAAGGACAAAAGATAAGGGATTAGAGAGGGCTATGCTAAACTAAGCCTATGAATGACTAAATGGAGGGCAATCTTAGTGAAACTCTACCAATCTCAGTATTGCCATAGAACAACAACTCTACTGGAATCGGTGCGATCTTCTAAGGGAATTCAAAGATTTTCAAATCATTCATAAACATAGATACTATTAATAGGATACATATCAATACTCAAGTAATGATTGAACCCTAAACAATTTCAATATCTCCAGTTGACCACACAGGGCACACTTACAATCAGTAAGAGGCTAGTAGTTTGGACTATGAGCTTCACAATAGTTCATACACAAACATCTCATCATTCAATTTAACTTTAACATCTAAATATTATCTTCAATAAAGTGATTCAAGAAGATTAAAAACCATTTAAGAAGCCACAAAGATTGCAATAAAACACCATAACTTCAATGTTTCTTTAATCTCATAGCAAAATATAACAACAATTGCTCAACTTTCTCTCTTCACCAAATTTGTATTCTCTATGAATAACTACTACTTTTCTTCTGCTAATAACCTTCTTAACCTTACAAATGAAATGAGTGAGAGCTTATATAGCATTCTCAAATACAATGAATGTCCTAGATTTAAAGAAGATCAAGGGCTGAGATTTTGACACCTAAACCCTAATTAGGGTTTGTTACAAAAATAACCCTATTTAGATAAGCATTATCATAACATAGCCAATAGAAATTGGCACGAATAACGAGGAAGTATCCTCCAATAGGGATTGAATCGCCACATCATTTCATAACAACTTTTCATCTAGAATTTTGTTCCCTTTTCCTGGTTCCTTTCTGGCATATTCAATGAATCTGGACGTAATCCCTTCAATCTCTACAATGGGAATCTCAGGCAGGTTCTTCATTCGTTCCTCCAAGTGAAGGACCTCATCAAAGGCCGCAAGAAGAGTCATCTCCCATCCGTGCTCCAACTCTTTTGTTTTCTCAATCAGTAACATAGTAGTATACATCTGATCTTGCTGCTCTTATGTGATCATGCTATCCTCTCTACAAAAGATGACCTTGATCCTATCCTCCAACTCTTGGTGATCCTATCCTCCAACTCTTGGATATCCACATCTGTTTGAATCTCTATCCTTCTATCAAGGATTACACATAGTACATCAAACACCTTATCCTGAATAGGATGGATAGTGTCCTCAACTTGGCTGCAGCCGCTGCACCTACTATTGATGTCCTTGAATAGAACCTCCTTCATTTGGAGCAAAGTTGACCATTGTAGGAGATTATGGGTTCCACCATCAACTATCCTTTCTTGTGTTAAAACCTATCTTGATGTCTTCCTTACCACTTGCAATACCGGGATGGTAATATCTCTAGTGTGAGTGAATGCATCGATAGTTACCACTAGATTATGAATGATATCAAGGACTTGGATGGCCCTATGGATTTTTTTCATCATTCTTTCGACAAATTCTTTGGCTACCACGTAGGATCTATCAATCCATGTATCCATGAGTTGGGTTGAGTTCTTCACCTTTTCTACCTGATTTATTGACTCAAGAGGGAGTGCCTGCAAGGGTGAGACTACTGGATCCTGTCGCCCTAATGGCTCATTAAGCTGGCTAAAATAATTCCTCCAAGCATTAATCTCCTTTTACAACCTTTTATTCTTTTCTATCTCTTCTTTTAGCTTATCATTGACTCCCCTCACTGAATCAGTCGCATCTTCCATGATTTGCTCGGAGGTAAGTGGACCAAGATCAAATGTCTCCAAATCATATTCTTCTGCCATAATCTCATCATCATACTTGTCCACCGCTGGTGTAGCTATCTATATCTTTCTGGAGCCTGTATCATCTCTGATCACCTTAGATATCTTTGTAGCTTTCTTCTTTTCAATCCTCTCTTGAGCCTTGCTTAGAAGACTTTCCAAATCGAATACTTGCTCCTCTTCTTCAACTACAACTTCTTTTGTAAGCGTCCCTCTAAGCCAATCTGGAATGGAAGATTTTCCTTCTTTTACTTGCACTTCCTCAGGCAATGGTTGCTCGCCTCTAAAAGGAGATGTCGCTTCATCATCATTTCTTTCTTCTTGCTGATCATTATCACAAACTTGGAGAGGAAGAGATTGACTTGATGATTGCTGAGGTGTCCTTCCTTTGTCTTGTTTATCATTCTGTACTGTGGACTCCATGGACTCATCTATCTCATACACCTTCTCTCTTTGATCCTCTCCTTGACTTATCTCCTTTTCATGTCTAGAAGACGCACTAGAGGGATGATCAGGATTTACTCTTTGTTTCTTCTTGGATGACTCTCTCTTTTCAGGTCCCTCCTTTCTCTTCGACCCCTTAGAATGACAAGTGTTCTCACTTGCACTCGCCTCTCCTTCTTCTGTTCTTGTTTCTAAGATGAATGTTGTAGCTATGTTTTGTTCCTTCAACTTTTGATGTTGGACATCCACCCATCTGCGAGTACAACTCAAGACTGGATCCATCAATGCTCTCAAGTCCGCGACCTCTTGTTCATCCCAATCGATCTTTACTTCTTTGTCTTCTTTCTCATAGGAAGATTGAAGATATCTGCCACTGTCCTGTGCCTGATTTGCTACTCTATAGATCTTACATTTCCTGATGAGATCGAGGGATAATCGAGAATGCATTTTTCTCTTTACCTCTACATCATCCTGAACATTCATCCAAAAGTCTTCTACTTGAAATACATGCTTGTACTTCTTCCCTGCAGTTTCTTCCACATGACCATGAGGATCAAAATTATCTCTTGAAGCAAAAGATGTGAATGAATAGAGAGATAGTTCCTTTTCTGCATCTTCAGCTGTTTGAAAGTTAGAACAAAGTTCAATTGAATTCCCAAGTGAAATAGGTATAGGGATACCATTCCCATGCTTATGTCTTGATGCCTTAGCACAAGCTGCCAACTGTCTAGTCACTTCAAGTAGTACTACTCTATCCGTCGGATACCTTGGCAACATATAAGGAGGTGAGGGACATCCATGAATTTTGATGTAGGTGAATTTAGGAAATTGAATGAACCACGCACCATGTTTCTTCACGAGCTCTTGTGCTTCTGAAGACTGTCGTTGATGAATTCCTCCTTGTAGTGTCCTGGTGATATGCATTGTAAAAGTATTGTTGACTAGCTTGTAGTACTTCTTAGGTGGATGATATAATTGGGCATAGAAATCACATACTCTTATCTCTTCAGGCCCTCTCCCAACAATGCCTCTATGTGGTAGTCCCGCATACTCATAACATTTGTCTAAAGAATATGTAACATATGAGCTCATGTGGAATGACTTAGTAGGAACTAACCTTCTCAACTGCACGTCTAGGTTGTTACTGATAATCCTAGCCCAATTGAACATCCCCTTCCCTTGAACGATCACTTGTATAAAGAAAACCATCCACCTATCGAAAAAGAAGGCTTGAGAGGCACCTACAATTCGATTAAGCATGGTTATCAAGTCTCTGAATTCTTCTTGGAAATCAATTCTGTGAGGTGTATTGGGTATCTTATTTAGGCGAGGCCTACTCTTGAGCAACCAATTCTTATTGACGAAATTCAGACAAGTATTAGGATCATCTTCGTAGATAGACTTGGCTCTTTCTAGGCTCTTGTATATCATATCCCTCTGTTTTGGAAGATGAAAAGCCTCACTTATAGCTCCCTCTGAGAGATAGGCGAGGATAGTCCCATCCTTGGCCACAATTGTCCTTGAATGCGAATCATAGTGCCTGGCACATTCGATCATTAGCTCATGACACCTAACTGCGGGAGGGAAACCTGCCGCCTTGATGATTCCACTTTCAATTATCTTCTTTGCTATGGGTGATGGCTTGCCGATGTAAGGTGCTTCTTGAAACTTCTTCACGTTGAAGTTTCCTAAGTTGGTGTCTCTGACATTGCTCCACTTGGACGTGATCCTCGTCTCCAAGTCGTCACTCCTTTGATCTTCCTTAATGAGGGCTTGCCGAGTAGAGGATCTGCTTGCTTTGGGGTTTGCCATTTATCACCTATATATATACCTTAAGTTAGGGTTTTAAAGGGATAGGTCACAAAGATGATTGATTCAAGGCTTAAAAGTAGCAGCTATGCCTATATTATGAACTTCATTTTGAAAATCAAAAGAATAAACTGTAAAGTTATAAATTTTCAAATTGACTTTACACATGAATCTAGCTAAATCATGAAGACCTAACTTCAGAAAAATAATTGATATTAAACTAAATCAGATCTTCATTAAAACTCCTTCAAATAAATCAGATTACACATACCTTAACCTTGATTTTAAAGATAGCAACCTGAAAAGATGGATAAATAGTGAGTTGCTGCTGAATTCACATCCCTTCCCAGTGATGCTTTCACAAGATAGCTGTCTCAGAGCTGCATCTCAAACATGTTATAGCATTCTTAGAAGGATCGGAATTCTCTTAATTCATCAATTATATCCATTGTTCCTTGAATTCGTACATTTGGAGAATTAGGTGTAGATTTGAAGATTATTAAATTTGCCTTGACCTGCCTTATGAAGCTTTGAAATTCGCCTACAAATCTGCTGCTGCAGCTTGCTTTCTGTAAAATTCGGCTCATGAAGATTATTAAGCTTCCTTCTTAGGATCTGCAATGAAATCTGCTGATGAAGTTTCGCTTCCTACTACTGCTCTTTAAATTCGCTCTAAGGAAGAATTTGTTTGAATGAATGATGAGTGATCAAGGATCAACTCTCCTTTATAGGTGCCTTCACCTCTCCCTTGAAAAGCCGACTTTGTTATACAATTTGTTTTTTTATTATACCTTCTCCAAGCTGGCCGACTTTTCATTAAAATCTGAATTTTGTTTTGGCGCCAAAGGTGCATATTTGAAATTTTGAACCTAGCAAGTGTTTGACTTAGGCGAATTTGCTTCCTCAATTGCTCAAAATAAGGTTTGATTAGTGATTTGAGTGAGGAATGAAGTACTTTGAGGAAATTTGCTCTTGTACCTTTGAAAGGGACAAGAGCGAACTAGGGGTATGAGGCTTGGAGAAGCATCAAACACTTTAACATCACCTTCATCCATGTTGTTCTATCCTTGAGACTTGCTAAGAAGGCATCTTGGAGGTCTCCTTGCGCAAATTTTGGTGTTCAAAAGCAACTACAAGCAAATTTGCTAATGTATCCTTGGAAGGTACATGCCTCCAATGCAATTCACTCCTATACCCTTAAGAGGTACATGAGCAAACTTTTCCTAGTCTCAATTCATTTTCCATTTCCTTCATTTAGCCTTAGATTTGTCTTTTCAATCTTTCTCTCATCATGCTCACGTTAACTTGCCCTTAATTTTGTTCAAAATGATATTCTTTCAATGCTTTAGGCGAAGTATGAAGTCTATCCAAGAAGTTCGCTTGGGTACCCTTGGAAGGACAGGACCTATTGAGAAAATTTCGCTCTGGACCCTTTGGAAGGGTCAGGAGCTAAATTTTGTCATTTAGTCTCAATTTCATCATTTCCTTCACTTCAATTCACTTTTCAAGGCAAGTATACATCAATCTTCTCTCAACCATGCCTTAGGAACCAAGATTTCGACCCCAAACAAGGAGCAAATATGTGCTTTAGGAGAATTCGCTTTGGACCCTTTGGAAGGGTCAGGAGCGAAATTCTTCCTTTGATGCCATTCATCTTCCATTCGTCATTAATTTGCCTTGAACTTACTTTTTCAATTCTCCTCTTATTATGATTATGCAACTAGCCTCCATCCTAGCTTGAAACAAGGTGAGATAAGGAGTCCTTCTAAGGATTTCACTCTGGACCCTGTGGAAGGGTTAGGAGCGAAATAGCTATTTTGCTCAGTTCTTCCTTCTTAGAACTTCATTTCTCATCCTTACCTTATCAAGATCAAGTCATTTGCCTTCAAAAATGCTTAGGAATGGATTAGTTCAAAGGTTTGAGCAAGGTACCAGGCTTCTTGAAGAAATTCGCTTTGGACCCTCTGGAAGGGTTAGGAGCGAAATTTGAGGCATTAGGCTTGGATATCACTCAAATACTCATTCTTTCACCTCTATCCAGATTGCCCTGGCTTTAGCTCATGCTAGGAAATCACTCTAAGGGGTTTTCTTGCTCAAATGCTAAGGTCAAACATCAAGTTTTACAAATTCGCTTGTGTCCCTTAGAGAGGTACATGGCCTTCTAATGAAATTTGCTCTGGACCCTTTGGAAGGGTCAGGAGCGAATTTGTCAAGTTTGCACAAATTCTCCATATTTCATCACTTCACTTTGTTTGAATTCACTTCAAGGGCACATATGAATCAAATCCCCTTCACTCAAGGCATAGAATCATGAATTTGATCCAAATAAGGGGAAAGAAGGTGTTCTTGGAGAAATTTGTTCCTGCCCCTTTGGAAGGGTCAGGAGCAAAATTCTTCCTTTAAGATTAAATTCCAAACTTCTCCATGATCCAAGTGCATTCAACTCACTTTCAATTTACTTTTGAAGGCATCAATACATTAATCTTTTTCCAATTGCCATGGGAGCAAGGTTTGATCTAAGTTAGGTCCAAGAGAGGAGATCTAAGGAAATTCGCTCCTATCCCTTTGAAAGGGTCAAGAGCGAATTTAGCATTTTAGCTCAAATTCTTAACCTTTATCATTCAATCTTGTTTCCAATTCATTCTCAAGGCATGCACACATCAATCCCCCCTCGATCATCCCATAGTAACAAAGATTTCAATCCAAGCTAGGAGCAAATAGGTGATTCTAAAGAATTTGCTCCTGTCCCTTTGGAAGGGTTAGGAGCAAATTTGAGGTTTTCACTTAAATTCCTCATTGTTTCTCCAAACCTTCAAGTTTAGACTTAGCCACAGGTGCCTCCAAAGGATAAATAGGTCCATCCTTTGTCAATTTGAAGCCAAGAACAAAGAACTTCATCAAACTAAGGGAAAAAGCTTTAACTCCCTTCAGGATTGCACTTGATCTTTACTTCATCTTATCAACTCAAACTTCACAGGAGACCCTTGACAAAACTTTGGCCTAGCAACTTTACAACTTGACCCATATCCTTGGCTCATTTGGACTCAAACTTTCAAGACTTCCTTTACAAAATATATATTTTTCAACTTTCTAAGGCAAGGTCTTGCTAAAATTTACATCAGGATTCTAGGCATAGAACAATGAAATATTCCGAGCCAAATTTTTTCGTTTGTACAAATTACAAATTACATTCAATGCACCCGTTAAGGTTAGAAGATAAACCAAAACGTGCTGAAGCAACTCTAACCAGAATGTACACCAGGATCCCGATGTGGGCAAGGTGTGAGCATTGGTCAGAGGATCTAAAACAAATTGCTTATGCAGCAACTCTAACCAAGAATGGCGCCGATGATGGCGAGCATATGGTCAGAGGATCTTCTACCCTAAATGCTGAAAGGGAACTCTACACCAAGTATGTGCTACCCAATCCAGAATGGAGTGAGGGGCGACCATATGGTGGAGTGATTACAAAACAATGCTTGAAAAGAAATGCGGAAGCTGGAAATACTCAACACCCAGAATGTGCTTGCTAACCCAGAATGGGAAAGTAGCTACCGTAGGGCGGAGGTCAATTAAATACAATATCAAATGCTGAAAGTAAGAAGAGCATTACAATTTGATAAAACAAGATTATACTCTGCTGTCAGTACTACTCTGCCAGCTTACACTATGAAAGATGAAATCTTGCAAACAATACGTATCAGCATATAAATAGAGAGGTACAATATTAATGAATTCCTTTGCTGAGAAGTAAGATTAACGGAAATGGCAATAAACAGATCCAACCTTTTCTCCAGACTTGAATAAATCTTCAATGAAGCAATCCCATCGCTTTCAAAGAACTCTCACCACCATCGAATAAAGATATTGCAGATTTCTCCAAACTGATTTAACAGACCTGCACCTTTCAACAAATAACCTGCAACATAGGATTCCTTTGAAATGCTCGGAACTCACTCTTTACTCATTCAAAATGCTTGATATCAATTGCAAAACTCTAATAGAAAGGAGGCGCTCAGACTAAGAACAGAAAACAGACTTAAAAAGCATCTAACACTCAATGCACAATTCCCAAGACAACAAAGGTACAACCCAGCTGAAAAGGGCGATTTCTCTTTTAAAAATCTGATGCTTCACAAATAAATCTACAAATTGGCACACATGGGCGCCTTCCCTATATGGAAGGGAATATGCAATACCCACAACGAATTTCTTTGTCTTTTTTGATTTATGAATTAAACATCCAATCTGCTGAAGCTAACATGCAAAAACCAGGAACTTCTAATATGCAAAAATCAGAAACTAAGAACTGCAATGCTGATTACAATGCACAAATTTCAAGGAACTCACAAACTAGACTAAAATCACCACTAGTTGTTGTCTTACAAACAAGAAGCGATGCCCGAGCTAGGAGGCCTTCATTCTTCGAAGCAAACCCAGAGCCAAACCGGCAACATAACAGTACTGTAGACCAAAGATGTGAAATGATGCTCAAAGTCTTCCTTTTATAACTTCTTGTTGACTTCATGAAACCCTAAAACCACTTCAATATCCAAACCCTAATCCTTTCTCCAAGATGGCGTCCTTTTCCTTTCAAGCTTAATATTGATATTTTAATTAAATTCAATACCTTGATAAATGCGCCCACATTAAGCTTGCTTTGACTTTGGAAATTAATAAAATAATCTTTAATGAAGGCGCCACCCTCAAAAAGCCCACTTTTCAAAACAACATAAAGTCAATAGACTAGGCCAAGGGGTCAACGTTCGAATATAATATTAAAACGTGACCTTTTAATTAAATATATCAACTTAACTCTTCAATCGTGCCCTGAAGCCAATAATGACCAAGTCAACTGACCAAACTGAAGTAGGAAGTCAACCATGCTGAACCCAACTGAAAAATTGCCAAAAATAGAATTTACTAAAAATAGTAAATTCCAGAAAATGCTCTGAATGCCGAAATGAACATACCACTGTGAAGCTCTTTGAAAACCTAGAAAGAATCTGCCATTGAATCCACCAACTCCGAGAAAAGACATCCTCAAAAATAGGAAACCCTAATTTTACCTTCCGACTAGCCTTCGGGTTTCCAAAAAAAAGGCCAACGGTCACTAGAAAGATCAGGTCTGAGAAGGGGACATTACAAACAATGACTCCCCCATTCTTAGGCCAGACTCGGCCCTAAAAGGAACCCTAGGCAAGCTCTATGGAGGAAACCCTAACTTACCTAACCTAGGCCATCACTAACTCACTCAAAACACTAAACAAGCAGAGAAAAGCGAAGCAAAGAGAAAGGAAGACCCAAAAAAGAGAGGGGGTCCCCATTTTGATGGGGCGATGTGTGAGATGGTCACAACACAACCCAAATTACAAAAGTGAGAACCAACTCACTGAGAGCATGTACTCCCCTTGAAGCACCAACTTCAATCTGCTGAATCACCTACTGCAGTCCTCTTTATACTCAGAAATTACTGAAACTTTTTGAAAGATCTTCACCAAAAAAAAAACTCCATTGAGTATCTCTCAAATATAAGCTCCTCACTTGGAAAATGATGCTAGACACCTTAGAAACTATATTCGATCCTTCTTTGTATTGCGCTCAGCACAATCATATTCTACGTACCTTACACTTCACTTGATTGTATACTCCCTTATATCCGCAGTTCGCATGATGCATGTAAATCATACAGTGTGAGGATACCCAACAAAAATTAACCAAAGAATGAGGCAGGATGAGTATAGATCATGCCACAAACATTAATGCCAAAACAAGGAAACCGCGAAGACTACTTTGACAGAAGTCTCATAGCTCACTACGCTAATAAAAGAAAACCTGATGACAAACTGATGTATCAGCCAATAAAGGTCGGTCATGATTCCTTTACCATAACCGCACGACACAAGGTTTTAAAAAAAACATTCAGCATTGAATAGATATGATGATATGTTTGAAAGAGACTTTTCAAATTCAAATCTGACTTCCATCAGAAACACTAAACTTAGAAAAGCGTTACAAAATCCTAACGCCTTCACACCATGAATAACCTAGACCACCAAACTTTTTAAATTATGATGCCTTCTAGAAACGGTTGAGAATATATGGAATGAAAGCATATTAAATTTGGCCACATAAACCAAAAACAATCACTGCCCATATTAATCGACTTGCCTCTTCAAACGATGACATGGCAAACTGACTTGGCTAACAATAGAAGCAAGCAAGCAGCTGACTTGGACAAGCAGCCAACTCAAACTATCAACCAAGTAGCTCAACCGAGCAACCAATTGGCTCAACCACAACCAAGTAGCTCAATTGGGTAGCCAAGTAGCTCAAGCAAAAAGTAAGCAGCTCAAGTAGACAGCCAAGTAGCTGAAGAATATAACGTTTTATGCCATAGCTCAACTAAGCAACCAAGTAGCTCAAACCACACAACCAAGTAGCTCAGCAGGTAGCCAAGCAGCTCAAGCAAGAAGCAACCAGCTCAAGTAGACAACCAAGTAGCTAAAGAATATAACCTTTTGTGCTATAGTTCTCTGTTAGTTTGAGTAATCCTCCAAGGTTTGTACAACCTTGATTATCAACTTTTGACATCAATGACAAAATATCCAATAGAAGCCTCTGAAAATAGTTTGCCTATCATTAGCTTCCAAATTTAGCATTCAGTAAGAAACCCTACATTCCATATTGATAATAGGCAATTACTAGTTTCACCTCCCTGGCCCTTGTATTTGGCCTGAATGGGTCCTCATTCCAGGCGTGTTTCCCAGGGAGTCCACTCTCAGCATGGATTGGATGATCCAAGTACATATGTGATGTACCTAGGTGGACATTGGCATGCCATGATTGAAAAATGCATTAAAAAAAATGTGGGGTTTTCAGCACCCACAATTTTTTGGTAGTGAGCGTGATTCCTCATTAATGTTTATTCCCACTACTTGGCATCATACTTGGAATCTTTGGTCAAACCCTAATTAGGGTTTTGCATGTTCATTCTTGGCGATTGATTGGTTTGTAATCTGGGCCGTCCATTTTCCTCTTGGAGGCCTATAAAACGGGGTCACCACTTCATTTGTAGAGGAGGGAGATTTGTATGAAATTGTTGCGATAAGCTTCTAATTAATAATAGTGAAGCATTGGCTTTTGGTGTTCATTTATGTTATTTCAAAACTTGCATGGTTTCACCTTCCTCACTTAGTTTAGATTTGTTTCAAGTATTTAGATGAACAAAGTTGATTGCAGTGTTTTACGATGAGATTGCTTGCTCATACCTTTTGTTGATATATGATTTCTATCCATAGTGCAAGGTTGGACTGAGCTTTTATGTGTTTGCTTAATTTAAATTGTTGGATGAACATTGTTCTCTGATGGTGTTCATTAATGGTTTAAAATCTTACAAACATAGCTTCTGAAGTTTGCACCCTCTTTATGTAGTTGTCTACTAGTGGCAAATTAAAGTGTGCTTGATCTCATCTATCTATTGAGTTCTTAGATTAGAATAGCTTTCCTAAACCCTTTCTCATTTTATTTTCCGCATTATTTCATTGAAAAATCCTAAAAAGAGAGCTATATATTGCCAAATCATTCACGAGAATCTCCTTGAAGTCAAAAAATTGTCTAGGTCTTCTTCAAGTGTGCATAAGTCCCCTTGGATTACTAGCAACATCAACCAAACGAGTCTATATCCACCACAAAGTCGCTAGTAAGCAGTTGGAACCGAGTCAATGTATGATCTTCATGCAATCTTAGCATTCATATGATTTTGATCAAGAGAGGATAAAGTGACCGTTGGGAAATTTTATTCTGTGTTGGTGTGGTCACAAAACACCCGTCAACAAGTATAGTCGCATTGAACAAGTAGACTTAGTACTACAATAGTAATGTAATACTAAGAATTTTTTTTTTTTTTTAAATGAGAACATTGTGAAGCTAATGGTTGAAATCAATTGTGTAAATGGTTGAAGATAATGCAAATAAAAGAACAAAAATATAAACTCAAACATATAAATCTGCAACTTATAGACCATATTTTTTAAAATTAATTAAAAGACTCACACAAATGGACGGGTATGTCTTCTTGAAGATAATGCAAATAAAAGAACAAAAATATAAACTCAGACATATAAATCTGCAAATTAAGATTGGAACCTTAGAAGAAAGTCTGAATTGGTTAAATTAATTAAAATAAATAGAAGTAACTTATTTAATTAATGTTGGAAGAAAGGCTATATCTATTAATTAAATCATCTAGATTTATCTATTCAACATTAAGGATTAGAAGAATGGTTGGATTGATTAATCAAATAAATATAGAAGTCGATATGCAGGAGGAATCTGGTGTGATAACAACAGACATGTAGGAATGCATTTTAAGTGACTGCAAGATTAACAAAATTTTGATTTGATTTTAGATTTGGAATATGAGTTTGCAACTTTGCATTAGTTTCCAATGTTGTGTTACAACTTTGCTTGAACTTGATTTAGGTCTTGAACTTTCAACTGTTTCGTCTTGATCCAAATTATTCCCTGACTTACATTTTTTTTTCCAAGCGATTTACGCAGATTCTCCTTCAACAAATATAACATCTCAGGAAATAGTCATTTTTTTACCTTGAGGGGAATAAAACTTATTGGCTTTGCTTTTTGCATTATATATAATTTATAACGTGCAAGTTTTACCCTTTGCATCCAATTTCTGTTTTTTCTCATCACCTATGTGAACATAAGCTGAGCAACCATACACTTTCAAATGTGCCACTATTCGCTTTCTCCCAAACCAACTTTCATATGGTGTTCTATTTCTTACTGCAATAGTTGGAATCCTATTCACAATTTAAACAATAGTGTTATTTGCTTCATCCCAAATCATTCTATTTATACTTGTTGCTTCCAATATGTTTCTTGCTGATCCTATTATTGTTCTATTCTTTCTTTTTGCCACTCCTTTTGCTGCAGTGTAGAATATATTGTTAACTATTTCTTAATTCCATTTTTTGCACGAAAGTCATTAAATTCTTTTGAACAATATTCACCTCGTAAAATTTGCTTTTAAACACTATGCGTCTTCCACTTTCTTTTTCTAGCATAACTTTCAATATTTTGAATGCTTCAAAAACACAACTCTTATTCCTCAAAAAATAAATCCATTTATATGTAGTACAATCATCAATAAAGGTAATCATGTAATGCTTCATACCTATTCTTGCGTTGGACATAGGACTAGTCAAATATGAATGAACTAAGTTCTAATGGCTGATTTTCTCGCCATGTGCTTCTAGGAAATCTGCCTGTGTGGTGTTTGGCCTTTCGTTTGCTTCTCTGTGTTTTGGTCTGATTTGGTGTCTTGTTGTTTTCTCTTGCTATTTTTAGTCTGTAGTGTTACTGTAACTTTCCTATTGTAAAACTGTTTTTGTTTCTCTTCTGGTTTCTGTTGTAAAATGGTTGGGACCCTTTTCAAAAATCCCTCTTTTACACTAATTCAAAAAATTTCTTTATTTAAAATATTTTTCATACCTATCTGCAGTTATGAAATGTATAAACACTTGTCAATCCCAAGCCTATTTTAATGACTTTCATAGCTTATTTGTGAGGGGACATTAATGTTACAAAAAGTGATCATTCTCTGTCTGAATAGAACCTGGATTTCTATGCATATTTATGGAACTCTAATGAGCATTTCATTGTAATTTCCAGTATAATCAAAACTAGTGTAATCTGTTTGAAGATTTACAATGGAAAGTACTATCCAACTAAACTTTTGGTGTTGCTTCCTTACCGATAGCTAAGCAAATATTGGAGCAAATTGACTGAAGAGCCAGTAAAATAAACAAAAAAACAAGAAGCGAGATCAGCCATGTTTTCATAAAAAGTACATGGAAAATGACTGTTTGAATATTTTTGTATCTCTTGATAATTTATATACTTCAACAAGAAATTTGAAAGACAGTTTAGCACCATCACTCTAGTATAATCTCCCTGGGCTATGGCTGGGTGAAGAATGGGTAGATCATGTTGTTTGTAGAATACAAAATTGAGTGGTTCCTGAAGTAGAATCTATTTTCTTGATAAAGCTGCTCCAACAGGCAGTTATTACATATGACCAGATTGCATAAGAAGCTGACTATTACCATGTCGTAAGGGATGGTAACCAGGACTAAATAAATTAGGGCAGGAAAAGTGGTCTGAGGATGAAAGAATTGATCTATTTTAAGTTAGTTACTAGCAATCAAAATAGTTACAATTATATATCTTGTATCTGACTAATTACTTTACAGGTGAACGAGAAGATGGCAAAATGGCTGGATTGAAATCTAGAGCATGTCATTCCTAAAAATATTGATTTTGGGAATAGTTTATGTGATGACAAGGATTTTTTAAGGCTGATAGACTAATAGTTTATTTATGTTGTACCCTAATCATAGTGTAACTAGATCTAGAAGAAAAAAGAATTTTTTGCATTTAGTGTTGTAAGTGTGAAGGCATGGATATATCCTAGGTGAATGTAAATACAATCATGGTCATCATTTCTCATATCATTTTCCTCCTTTTTAGATTCATCCAATAAATTTATTTGCTTTAAAATCTTGTGCAGATAGTTAAAGGTATTGATGCCATCTCTCGAGAACAGCTAGTCAATTTGACTACAATTTTAGGAATTGAAAGATTCATTCCAGTATTTGGAACAGTTCCTCTACTTGGATCCTTTAGGCCGGCTGCTTTGCTACCTACAGTTACAGAGGAGGATAAAATTGTTTTGAACAATGTTAGAAGAATTACAGAGTTCCTCACGGCTGGGTCATCATTTTCAAATTCTTTTATTCAGGTAAGCATGCAAATATGTCATTAAGAGATCATAATCCAAAATAATAACCATGCATTGAATCAGAGTAAGATTGTGCAAAGTAAAAGGTCACAATTTTGGGATCCATGAGATGTTCATTTCTAAGCTTTTCTGCGTCAATGTTGTTTTCATAGGTTGTCTGGCATCATTTTGCACATAAGTTTCTTCAAAAGCCTTGTGGAAACATTGGAAAACAATAGCAAACTTGTATGCACTAATCACTTAGAAATTTAGAATCATAACCTTGTCCATAAACAATTCAAGAGGCTCATGTGGGTTGGCTTAATTGTGGGCCCACAAAACCTGCAAATTTTTTTTGTTACCTTATTTCTTAAAGCTCCATTCAATACACACACTTTCAATTTCCTTCCATTTTCTCTCTTCTCTTAGTCAGTTTGATGTGTGCTGACATATATATTACTGTCCAAGAAGATTAGCACGTGCCTTGAAATTTTTGCATGTTATCCCAAAATAAGATGGTAGACACAGAAGATGGTCAAGACATACTTAGCACATTGTAGAAATGCAGATCTGTTTAAACATACCTAGCACTATCCTGCAAGAGGCTTATTCCCTTAGAAGATACCTTTTGACAGATTGAGTTTGTACATTTGTGGTATGAGCATCCCCTTTTCCACCTTATATGTCATAGTGGGATATGGCATATTTATGTATGATGGCTCTAAAACCCTTGATACTGTTGGTATGGGTAATATTGCCAAAAGTGCTCATTTTAATTCTCGATATGTTTCTTAACCACAAATATCATTGTTCAAGGTTTCTGTCATTTGGCCTAGAAATATGATGCTTTCTATTTTCCGGCTGTAAAATGTCAAAAGGGTCTGGAGTTTGGTTCGAATGAATAGAATAGAATAATTTTAACATCTATGAGGCCAAAAATAGCCTTATGGGACAGCCAGCAATGCCAATCAAGTCTTGTGCATTTCATTTCTTCTCCTCATACGAAGTGATAATGAGTTCTCCAAATTTCTCAACTACCCTCTCCATAAATAAACTGGGTAGAGCAGCATTTACCTGCATACTTGGCCCTGATGCCCTTGTAGGCATTGCAATGAAAAAAAACAAGTGTTTTTCTGATGTCCTTGTGTCTTAAATTTGGTTGAGCCCAGTTCTTGTCCTGCCTTCCTAAGTGTTCATGTGTTTTTTATGCACTTTGAACACGGAATAAAATACTAAGTATTCTATCCTCTCTTGAACAAGGAAAACTTATATGCTAAACAATGTGATCAAATAAGATAACCCCAAGGTTTCTTTAGTCAGGTCTTGACATTGCACATGGATAGACTCAGTGTATATGATGTGATCTTGCTGTTATCACAAATGGACTTACGTTTATAGATCACAGCTGGGACTTGCAAACTAACTTTTCTCAAACTCAAGCAAAAGACAAAAGGGAAAGGGTTTAGAGGATCTATGGTAATCCTAAGGACAATGATAATAATGCATAATGCTTTGATAGTCATTCTTTCAAACCAAGCTTTTGCTTCATCATGATAACAACAATTACACAAAATTGATGCAACCTCCTAAGGTAGTGAATGATTTTCATTATTGCAAATATTCATCTAAATACCCAATACAGGTGCAACTTGAACAAATATCTACAATCAAACTTAGAAACAACAATTAGGCTCAGGCTAACTTTACAATATAGCTTACAATCAACAAACCACAAAAAGTATGAACCAAGGAATTCATCACATATTATTGCTTCTCCATCAAGATCAATGAACTTCAACTAAACTTAGAGAAGTAGAAACCATGCAACATGTTGAAATAACACACAAAGTCCATATCTTTAATGAAAGTAGTATGTTTATTCCATCAAGCTTGGCAACAATCTCTGCCTTCCCTTCTACTCCTAACTTTTAACTATTAACTATCTATTGTATGAACCACCAAAAGTATGAGCCAAGGAATTCATCACATATCATTGCTTCTCCATCAAGATCAATGAACTTCAACTAAACTTAGAGAAGTAGAAACCATGCAACATGCTGAAATAACACAGAAAGTCCATATCTTAATGAAAGTAGTATGTTTATTCCATCAAGCCTTGGCAACAATCTCTGCCTTCCCTTCTAGTCTACTTCTAACTTTTAACTATTAACTATCTATTGTCTATTAATTCTTGTCTATTAACCTTTACAAATGAAAAGGCAAAGTCTTTTATGGACATCCCAATTGCAATTCAAGGGCTATGATTATTTACAAATCAATGGCCAAGATTACAAGATGAAACCCTAATTAGGGTGAGTTATAACTAGCTCCTCTTTAACCAATAAGATCATTACAACATTTTAGATACATGTCCTACACTGAATGTGGACCAATGAGAATATAGGACTTCTTACATTGAAGTTTGTGCCTTTCACATGTATAGTTGTCATCTTGGGATGAGTCAGGTTCAATGCACTTGGACGTATGGACTTGGAATCATTTGATTGGTTGATGATGAATAAGCCCCATTTCAGCATGCTTGTAGATCATCACCTTGCCTGACTTTTGACTAATTGTGATGGTTCATATTCCCAAATAGCATCATCTTCTAACTTTGATTAACTCTTCTAAAACTATTTGCTTGAGCTATGCATTCCATCTTCATACTTGGGAACTCACCTTCTTGTGACACATCTTTTCTTTCAACCTTGGAATTCTTTGCCTTGAATGTTCTTGAGTGGGATTAACTCCTTGTTGCATTGACCGTGATCTTGGATTTCCGAAGGAAATTCAAGATTGTTGCAATATTTGCTCATTATCATTGTGATATCTTGATCTTTCTTTTCATGTAGTGAATTCGTTCTTCATATTATACTTGCTTCATTCTTCATCATTCCACAAGCTTCCCCTTGTTGCAATTGCGAAGTGAATATGTTGATTTCCTCCTTGCCTTGAAGTCTTGATGTTGCTCTGGATTTGTTCCTTCCTTTGTTTATCAATACTTGACTTCTTCTTTGCATCATTCCTTTATTTTGACTTTGAAACTATTGCTGGAAGCTGACTTGCGTGTCCTTGGAGTGCAACTGCGAGGCAAAGGTGAAATGGCGCCCTCTTTGGGCGGGGATTGCAAGACCTTCATGCAATTGCACTCTAGTTATTTGGTGTGATTGCAAGGGAGACAAGGAATTCCACCCCCTATCCTTTTGACTTAGGCAATTTCACTTTGTATACCTTGAATATGATTGCATTCTGTGAGTGCACTTCCAATTGCAAGATTTGTGGGCGGGATTGCAAGAGTAATGTGCAATTTCACTCATGCTTGGGCGAGATTGCAAGTGAATGATGCAATTGCGCCCATACTTAGTATTTTTCTTCCTTGATATTTTGAATGTCTATCCTTTGCTTTGTACATCTTGTAGTTTTGAGCCATGATTTCTGGATCCCTTAGCTAGCTGATTGCAATCCTTTGTTCATCTTCTTGCACATGTGGATGTTGAACTTGATATCCTTGCAACGTTGTAGAGCCTTTCATCCCTTTGTTTCGACGTTGAGTCCTCATCTTGAAATTCTTGAACTTGTCTTCCTTCACCTTGTAATGTCCTTCTTTGCTATCACCTCTTGCATCATTGAGTCCATCTCTCCACATTGTAGTATTCTTCTTCATGATTCATTCAATCACCCAAACCTGAAAAGAGAGACAAAATCATACTTGTAAAAGAAAATGATATGTAAGATGGTTAATATTTGCATAAAATCAGAGTTCAATGAGAAATTTGTGAAATAAGCTAATAATTTGTAAAATCGTTTCTCCTTTTTGAATTTACAATTCTCTCCCTGAACTTGCACTTCTTGTCTTGGATTCGTACCTTACGCTCCAAATTTGCACTTAACCTGAATTGAATTCACCTTTGAATAGATGGGAAGGAATTTGGAATCACTTTATATATGAATCACATGTCTTGAATGAAGGATGTCGGCTTCATGAAATTTATCTCTTTTCCCTTTAAGAAATTCATATTTCCTAATGAAATTCCCCAAGTTGGGTGGCCCTCAATTGAATGGTTTTTCCTTTGAATTGCCTATTAATAAGGGGAGTGCATTTTCATACTTGTGAAGGAATTCTTAACATGGTTGAGTGCAATTCCTATATGTTCTTGCAATGAAATGGCAGCTGGCTGGAATTTAGACCTTATCATGCAATTTTCACTTGGCGCGCATTTGAGAGGTGGTTTGGCAGGCAATCTTTTCTTGGAGCGCATTTGAGAGGTGGTCTTGCAAATTGCAATGAAAATGGAACTAAGTCATTCAATTTTGAACGCCATTTCATCATCCCTTTGCAATTTGTTACTTATAGCAATTTTTCCTTTTCAATTTTGGGAGTGATTTTGACATTGACGCGATTTGCAAAGGTGATAAACACTTTGAATGAAAGGTGTAAAGTTGATTTTCAACATTTCGCCATCAAAGTGCAACATTTGCAACCTTGTAGAGCCGATAATTTGTCTTAGTGAGCTCAATGTTGACTTGCAATTTCAAACAAATTTTGAACAATCTATGACAAGGTTGTATGTAACACTTGCAATTCCTAATGGAATCACAAGTAATTTTTATTTCAATGTAGAACTTGACCTTGCATTTGCACTTTTTGAAATTTTTTTGCATCATGTGTTGAGTGATTTTGTTTTCATCCAACATACACCTTATTCGAGACTCATACACCTTATTCGAGACTTGAGTTCACAATGTCAATACTCACTTTTCACACTCAGCACTTCACAATGACAACATTTGACAACTTTTTGCATTTTTGCATAGATTTTACAACTTCACCTTCACTCCTTGGCTCGGACATTTGTCCATGAATTCCTGACTTGATCACACTAAGGACAAGATATCCCACTCCTAAGACATACCAAAGGTTGCTCAACAAACCTAATCCTGACCAACAAGACAAGCCTTTCTCACAAGCAAAGGCTAAAGACTGCAACTATTGCCAAGCTAAGACAACTAAACTAAAACACCTAAGCCGGAAAGCGAAAAACATGGGTCCCTATTTGCAATGGGGCGATGTGTGAAAACATCACAACAATAAGCTCCCTCGTCAGCTTGACAGATAAATTAAATGACTTCGAAATCACTGAACTTCTAATTTACGAACCAGTTCTAATCTATTAACAAAGATTGCAGGAACTCATAGTCATGCACAAATAGTTTTTCTTTACTGATATAGATATTGTGCTGTATGGAACTTCTTCTTTGAACCTTAAGAGGAAACATGCAATGGCACTAAGCCCTTTCTCAGTTTTTCTTCCTTGAAGCTTTGTACATGTTTGTTAAAGAAACATATAATGTCATTCCAGAATCTGCTGGTGTTTCCTTCTTGTATGGATTTAATATGTTTTTACTAATTGTGCAATTAACTTCTGGTTATAGCTGTGTGAGTTTATTTCCTCTACCAGAAGCATATTTGAGGAAATAAACTCATGCAGCTATTACCAGAAGCTAATTGCATATTTATGTTATGGACTGCGGAAATCATATGTCTAGAATGTTTTTACTATTCAATCATTTCTCTTCGTTTTTCCAATTTTTATTGTATGTTTAAAGTCAAAACCTTATTTTTCTGCTTTCTTAGATAATCATTTAGAATCTGATTGCTTGTTATGATCAGTGTGTATAAAAACTTCCGTCTGGTATTGGAATTTTTATGCATCTCTTCAAATCTATGCAGGCTCGTGGTCTGGAAAATTTAGAAGTATTGCGTGATTGGCTTCCGTTAATGCCTGGTGTTGCAACACGTGTAGTTCCAGAGATAATGAACCGTCTTTCTTCTCGTGTAGTGGCTCGCCTCTTACGTGAACTTTTTGTGTAACAATATTGTAAAATATTTCTAACTTCTATGTATTATATAATTTGTTCATCTATCATCCTGCAATGTATGAAATTTACTATCATATCCCCTTGGCCTCGAGGAAAGTATAAGTTGATGATTAACATGCTAAAAGAAAGCTTGTAGTTTTAGATGCGCAGAGTTTTTGCAAGTTTTTGCATTACTTGTCCTAGGACTATATATTTCATCAGTAATCTTGTATTAGAAGCCTGCCAAGCAGTTCCCACCACCAAGTGTATAGTCACAGTTTTCCACTTTCTTGCTTTGCAACCTACGTTGCTTCTGCTTCAGCTTGCAGAACATTTTTGAGCAAATTTAAACCTTGAATCTCAAGCAAACATTGTTTCTCGTTGCTGACAATAATTTTTTAATTATACAGCATTTGCTTCATTTGAAGTACTATAATATGGAGAGCTTAGCGGCTGCTCCATAAGTTGCACTTAAATGCCTTTCACTGTATATAAAAACACTATTCGGTTGTGTGATTCATGACAAATTAAGGTGGATAACATGTCCTTTCAAGTGCGTTCAAATGTTCCAACTGATACGCAATGGCTAATATGTTTTTTGTTTGACCAATACAGACCAGCAGCTAAATGTATACTTCTCTATAATTAATAGTGACATCTTTGACAAAAAACATTGTCTATATATTATCATTCTGAGAATCTTTTGGCGTTGCATGATATGGTGAATGAAATACCGTGGAGTGAAAATAAGAAAAAGAAAATGAAATATGATAACTGTGATAAGTAATGTTTTTTTTCTCCAAATTAAAAAATAGGAAAGATTTAATTTACAAAGTTAATTTAATATTCCGTGGGCTTAGTAGTGTTAACATTAGAGTTAATCGATAATAAACTATATTCAAAATTTAAAAGAAATGCATAGAAATATATGTAACAAATATTATTATAATAACTTAGATGTTATTACAAATCTTTCAAGATTTGTATAATTTTGAATATCTTTCAGTAGCAAATAGATTCAACATTTATTTGAACTAGATTGCTCAAAATGATCACTCTTGCCTCGAGAAGAAATTAGTGGTCTTTGCCCTCACAGCAATAATACACTTCTGGAAGAAACAATTTATTTAAGAATACATGCAAAATTTGCACAACAAAGCAACTATTCAACACAAAACTGTTGGGATTAAGGTGTTTCAACCTTTGCAAATCTTAACATTGGCTTATGCATTTATTTATTATTTTTTTGACTGCCTACAAATGTCTAGTCATCTAGTGGGATCCACAGGCTTGGCGGCATCCTTCTTGGTGGACTGTATGACACATATGTTGCACATGTGGAGGTAGGCATCCCACATGAGGATCTTGACAAATGTTGGCCTATGACAGGTTCTATGACAAAATGGACAAGTGGCAGGAGATACCTTTTGCATGGAGAGAGTTATGATAAGCTAAAACTTGTCATTTATGACGGATTCTCTTACAATTGTAAGCGTTGTAAGTTATGACAGTTGTAAGATACATAAGAGCATATGTCATTCCTCTAAATAGTAAATTTTGAGTGCCCAACTTAGTAGGTTTGAATGGGGAGTCATTTGGAGACGTACATGTGTCATTTGCATGTTTTTTGGTGGCTGGAAAATAGGGCCAAATGTTATGCACGACCCCATCTTGATGCTTCATCTAGAAGCTTCCTCTTGAGTTGTATTTCTCTATAAAAGGTAGTCTTGAGGAGTGTTAGATATGTAATGTTTGCAGGTGAAGTGTTATGCTATCGGAATTAATCAAGGTTGTGGGTTGTAGTTGTAGACTCTTGTTGAAGAAGCTAAGTGCTAGCATTGTATTGTAAGATTTTGATTACCGGAATACAAAGTACTTTTCTTTTGGCGTGTGGGGTTTTTTACTTGAAAGGGTTTTCCCCACGATATATTGTGTGTTCATTGTTTATCTTTATGCATGTTTATTATCTCTCTATGAATGTGTTTCTATTTCTGTAATAGAAGATTTGTAAGAAATTTTGTACTATCTCCCCCACTAGATTAGTGTTAGGAAGCGTTTTCCGCACCTTAGCTTCCTTTCAGCTGGTATCAAAGCTTGGCCATTTTTGGTTCCGTTGTTGGGTAGCGGGTTTTTTTTTGTAATCATCTCAGTTTGAGTGGGAGCTTTTGCATAGTATTTTTAAAATCTTGTTGCAGGAAGAAGATGGCAAGCATATCCACAAAAGTTGATATGGAGAAGTTTAATGGCAGCAACTTCGAATTGTGGAAGTTGAAAATGGAGGATATGCTCGTGGATCAAGATCTATGGGCGACAATATCTAGAACAAAACCTCAGAATATAGCACAGGATGTTTGGGATACAATGGATTGAAAAGCTAAGGGCCTTATAAGGCTCTGTTTGGTAGACTCTGTATTATTAAATGTCCATGAAGGCAAAAGATCTTTGGAAGAAGCTTGGAGATGTTTATCAAGCTAAATCCTTGGTAAACAAGCTTTTTCTGAGAAAGAGAATTTGCTCTCTAACGATGGAAGATGGAGGATTTGTTGTTGTTCATCTCAATACATTGAACATGATTATTAGTCAATTAATTTTTGTCGGTGACAAGATTGAGGAGGCGGATCATTGCATGCTTTTGTTATGTTCTTTGTCTGATTCTTGGGACCACCTTGTTATGGCTATTGGGAGTAAAACCACCACGTTCAAGATGGATGAAGTGGTATCATATTGCTTTCTAAAGAGATGCGAAGGAAGACTTCTGAGACAGCTAAGGAGGCTCTTACAGTTCATGGTAGATCAAAAGAGAAAGGCAAGAAGAAGGACAAGAAAGATGAAAAAAGCAGATCCAAATTCTGTGGGAGATCTAAGTCTCCTGGAAAGTCCAAGGCAAAGTGTTGGAACTACGGCAAAACCAGTCATTTCTGTAAAGAATGTAAGGAAGAGAAAAACAAGAAGAAGAGACCCTCCGATTCAGATTCAGACAAATCCTCTTAGGATGATGGTGAAGCATTTGTCGCAGCCTTGGCAAGGCATGCATCAAAAGATGTGTGGCTAATCGATTCTGGTGCATCTTTTCACATGACCTCACATCGGGGTTGGTTTTCAAAGTATGAAGAATACGACGGTGGAAAGGTGTATCTTGGCGATGACTCTCATCTGAAGGTTGTTGGTCATGAAAGAGTTAAGATTAGATTCCCCGATGGAAGAGTGAAGGGGATCGATGGTGCAATTCACATCTCGGGGTTGGCATGGAATCTACTCTCTGTAAGTAAGTTGAGTGATGTGGGTGTGCAAGTTGTTTTCTTGCAAGGTGGATGTAAGATGTTTAGAGGTTCTATGGTGCTAGCTAAGGGTGTTCGGATAGGCACCTTGTATAAGCTGGATGCATGCATTGTACAGTGCAATTGTGCTTCTATGGAGTCCAAGAAGAGGGCTCTAGATTCTTCATCCTCACCGTCAAATCGAGCTGTGAAGAGGACTATTGCTTCTACATCTGATGGTCATGCTTTCTGGGTACCTAAGGGTGCCAATGCTATGGAGATGAAACTACCAGCAGAGAAGACAATGTTATGGTACCAAAGACTTGGTCACATTGGCGAGAAGGGTCTCAAAACCTTGAAAAGTAAATGCCTCCTAGAGGGGCTTGAAGATTGTAATCTTGAGTTCGATTTCTGCGAACACAACATCTATGGTAAACAAAATCGCGTTCAGTTTTACTCTAGTTCTCACAAATCTCTTGGGTTGTTGGACTTGATACATTCTGATGTTTTTGGTCCTGTTTCAAAATATGTGTATTTGGTTTCATTCATTGATGACTACAATAGGACATTTGTTTATTTTCTCAGAAGTAAATCTGAAGTCTTTAGTCGGCTTAAGGAGTTTAAGGCTCTTGTTGAGAATCAGACTAGTAGAAAGATTAAGTGTTTGAGGACTGACAATGGTGGTGAGTTTTGCTCAGCAGATTTCGACAGGTTTTGTAAGGATCATGGGATTGAGAGGCATAAGACAACTCCATACACCTCTCAACAGAATGGAGTTGTAGAGAGGATGAATAGGACGTTGATGGAGAGGACTAGGAGTATACTTAGTGGTGTTGGCCTCGAACGAAAGTTTTGGGCTGAAGCAATAGCCATTGCCTGTTGTCTGGTAAACAGATCTCCTACATCAGCACTTGTTGATAAAACAACTATGGAGGCGTGGTCAGGAAAGAAGCCCTCGATGAGACATGTCAGAGTATTTGGTTGTGAAGCTTATGCTCATGTTTCGAATGAAAAGAGATCTAAGTTGGAGAACAAGGCAGTGAAGTGTATTTTTATCGGCCATGGTGTCGGTGTTAAAGGGTACAAGCTTTGGGATCCAGTGTTAGAGAAGGTTATCTATAGCAGAAGTGTTATTTTTAGAGAGATGAAACCTTCCACTATTGAGCTACAACCAGAGAAAGAAGAGAAATAGATTAAGGAGGTAGTTTAGATTCCTTCTACCCTTGAGAAAGAAGAACTATGAGCTCCTGGTGGACCTGATGATGAGGAGAGTTCTAGCAGCTCTGAAAGTTCTGAAGAAGATGAAGAAGCTCAAGCTCAGCCTTTGAGGAGGTCTACTCGAGATAGGCGACAACCTGATAGATATGGGTATTCACTAGATAGGTTTGGATATTCATTGTTAGATTCCAGTTGTATTTTTGCTTTGATTGCTAGCATTGATGAGGCTAGGACTGTTAGAGAGGATATGGGTATGCATGATGCAAATTCCTGGATGGAAGCCATGAATGATGAGATGGCATCTTTAAAGAAGAACAATACTTGGGATCTAGTACCTTTGCTTGAAGGACGTAAGCCCATGGGATGCAAATGGGTGTTCAAGAAAAAGTTGGGTCTTGATGGTAGTGTTGAGAAGCATAAAGCACGGTTGGTCGTGAAGGGGTTTTCCTAGGTAGAGGGAATAGATTATGGTGATATTTTCTCTCCTGTTGCAAAGCTGACATCCATTCGGTTCTTGTTATCACTTGCTATAGTTCATGATTGGGAAATCGAGCAAATGGATGTGAAGACAACATTCCTTCATGGTGATTTGGAGGAAGAGATTTATATGTCACAGCCAGAGCATTTTGTGGTGAAAGGTAAAGAAAATCTGGTTTGCAAGTTGAAAAAGTCTTTGTATGGTTTGAAACAGTCTCCTAGGATGTGGTACCAAAAGTTTGATACCTATGTGTTGAGTTTGAGATTTCAGAGGTCTAAATCCGATCATTGTGTTTACTTTAAAACTGATAATGGTCGCATTCTCATTATTGCATTGTATGTGGATGATATGTTATTGTTTGGGAATGGACATTTGATTTCTGACTTGAAGTCTTAGTTGTCAGCACAATTTGAGATGAAAGATTTAGGTGCAGCTAGGTACATTTTGAGGATGAAGATCAGAAGGGACAGATCTAGCAGAAAGCTTTGGTTAAGTTAAAGTAAGTATGTGAATTTGGTGTTGGAGAGATTCAACTGACAACTTGTAGATCCATGATAGTTCTCGTTGCATTGAGAACGAAATTATCTATGGAGGATTGTCTAAAATCTCCTTCTAAGGTGGAGGACATGGCCAGTGTACCATATGCGAGTGCAATTGGCAGTCTCATGTATGCTATGGTCTATACAAGACCAGACATTGGCCAAGCAGTGGGAGTCTTGAGTCGATATATGGCTAATCCTAGACGAGTGCATTGGGATGCAGTTAAGAGAGTTTAAATATTTGAGGGGTACTTCCGAGTATTCCTTGTGTTATTATGGTTTTCCTACTGGACCTTGACATTCTGTAAGTCTTCGTGGATATGTGGATTCAAATTGGACAGGTGACATTGATAGTAGAAGATCCACCGGTGGTAATGTTTTCACTATGAATGGTGGTGCTCTTAGTTGGATGAGTAAGCAACAAGTTGTAGTCGCTTTGTCCACGACATAAGTAGACTATATGGCAGCTACTCATGCTTGTAAGGAAGCCATTTGGCTTAGGCGGTTGTGTTCAGATATTGGGTTTGATGCGGGATTGATTATTATTTGTTGTAACAGTCAGAGTGTTATTTTCTTAGCAAAGAATCCAACTTTCCATGCCAGAACAAAGCACATTAATGTTCAGTTTCTTTTTGTTTGAGATATGGTATTGGAGAATGTTAGACACTTTGACGAATGTTGCAGATGCATTGACGAAACCAGTGAGCATAGAGAAGTTCAGATGGTGTTCCAGTTCTATGGGCCTCTCGCCCCCCTGCAGTTGATCTATGGGCTATTTGTAAGGTTGTCGACAAGTGGGAGAATGTTGGGATTAAGGTGTCTCAACCTTTGCAAATCCTAGCATTGGCTTATGCATTTATTTATTATTTTATTTATTGCCTACAAATGTCTAGTCATCTAGTCGGATCCACAAGCTTGTTGGTATCCTAATTGGCGATGACTGTATGAACATATGTTGCACATGTGGAGGTAGGCAGCCCACGTGAGGATCTTGACAAGTGTCAGCCTATAACAGATTCTATGACAGAATGGACAAGTGGTAGGAGATACCTTTTGCATGGAGAGAGTTGTGACGAGTTGTAAGAGAATAAGCTAAAATTAGTCATTTATGACAGATTCTCTTACAACTGTAAGCGTTGTAAGTTATGACAGTTGTAAGATGCGTAAGAGCATCTGTCATACCTTGATATAGTAAATTTTGAGTGCCCAACTTAGGAGGTTTGAATGGGGAGTAATTTGGAGACGTACATGTGTCATTTGCATGTTTTTTGGTGGTCGGAAAGTAGGGCCAAATGTTATGCATGATCCCATCTTGATGCTTCATCTAGAAGCTTCCTCTTGAGTTGTATTTCTCTATAAAAGGTAGTCTTGAGGAGTGTTAGATATGTAATGTTTGCAGGTGAAGTGTTATGTTGTCGGAATTAATCTAGGTTGTGGGTTGTAGTTGTAGAGTCATGTTGAAGAAGCTAAGTGTTGGCATTGTATTGTAAGATTTTGATTACTGGCATTGTATTGTGGGTTGTAGTTGTAGAGTCATGTTGAAGAAGCTAAGTGTTGGCATTGTATTGTAAGATTTTGATTACTGGAATACAAAGTACAATGCTTTTGGAGAGGGGTTTTTTTACCCGAAAGGGTTTTCCCCATGATATATCATGTGTTCATTGTTTATATTTATGCATGTTTATTATCTCTCTATGAATGTGTTTCTATTTTTGTCATAGAAGATTTGTAAGAAAATTTGCACTCTCTCCCCCACTAGATTAGTGTTAGGAAGCGTTTTCCGCACCTTAGCTTCCTTTCAAAAACTATGGTTAGGGCAATCTTAGGTGTACCTTATACCTTGAGTTGGACATACCTTGGATGCTCCTACTCCAATGTCTCTATCTACCTATCTATTTTCTTCCTTGAGCAATCTTCATGTATTTCTAAGTTATAGATGGCATATTGATTTTCAAAACATAACACTCATTCACAATGGTTGTCTTCAGCCATTTAGTAAATACAACTCTCACAATTTTTTTTTATTAATTCTTGCTTTTGTCAAAATTTTATAATAACTTTTATTTTTTCTCTTTAATTTTAAAATGCTATTTCATGAAAAAACAAATTTCTTTCTATTTTGGGGAAAAAGTGGCATAATATTTCTTTCCTTGTAAAGGAATTGATGCCCTTAGTAGCACCTACATCACATCTCATAAAACAAACACATGATTAATAGACAAAAGATATTGATTATGAATGCATTCATTCCATTTTATGTAGTAATATCAACATGACAATGATTCACAATGGTTGACAAATCATTTAATGAGCAATCTTCGTGTGTTTCTATGGCATAGATGTCTTATATAAGTTTTTAAGGGGTGATTTTCAAACCATCACACCCATTCACAATGGTCGTCTTCAATCATATAATAAATTCAATTTTACTAAAAAAAAATATTAATCCTTGTTTTAACCAA
This sequence comes from Cryptomeria japonica, assembly GCF_030272615.1. Classification (NCBI taxonomy): domain Eukaryota; kingdom Viridiplantae; phylum Streptophyta; class Pinopsida; order Cupressales; family Cupressaceae; genus Cryptomeria; species Cryptomeria japonica. The sequence continues at coordinate 42,881,777 of NC_081405.1, read as the reverse complement.
AATGTTATAATATTTATTTTTCTATTTAATTTCAAAGTGCTATTTCATGAATTTGGAAAAAATCACATAACATTTCTTTCCTTGATGCCCTTAATAGAACCTACATCACAACTCATAAAATACTTGATTAATAGACAAATATATTGATTACAAATGTATCCATTCCCTTTTTATGTGGTAATATTAAAATGACAATGATTCTATTTCATTTTTAATTCACCTAAATACTTGATTAATAGACAAATATATTGATTACAAATGTATCCATTCCCTTTTTATGTGGTAATATTAAAATGACAATGATTCTATTTCATTTTTAATTCACCTATGATTCTATTCTTAAAGTTGTAGACTGACAAATTAAAATGTGGATTTCATAGAAATATTTTTAGTTAATAGAACGAATAAAGTTATATATTTCATTAATAAACTTACATAAATACATCATGAACTTGTAATCAAAGAGTTAATACAAGTTTATATGTTTAATTAAGATCTAATCTTTTATCTTTATCAATTTGACCACTTAATTTAAATTTGTTAAATTTTTTTCTTTAATATATATATATATATATTTTATTCTTCTAAAAAATAAATGAGAATTATCATGTGATTACATAGAATTTACATAGTGAATAATATGCATATCTCATACTATGTGGTCATTTACTATTAAGAGTCCTAGAATTTATATACTCAAAATATATTTTAACATTTTAGATTGCATTTTAGATTGCATGACTATCCTTCCTATACTAAATACAATTTAATGACAACAAGTACACGTTTATCCCACCACAAAGTTCATATCACTTCATAGTCACTCAAATAAATAAGGATTTGAGACAACTTTAAAATAATGTTTTTAATTTACTATTGTGTTTATAATTTTCAAATTTATCATGATTAAATTTGAACATTATGAACATTGCATTAATCAAATACTATTACTAAGGTGCTCATAATGTTCAAATTTATTCCACCGAGAATTCAATATTTCACCTTGTCACAAATTTGCAAATAACTGATACTGATATTTTTAAAATTTCAAACTTATACAATATTTTACAAAGCACGTGTACAAAGTTATTGGATTAATCAAGTACAATAATACACTATGACCACTCATAGAGCACTTCATGAAAAATCCTAGGTCTAATTTTTAAAAGTTTTGTTGTTAACAACATACCTACTCTAATGATCAAGAAGATGAGAGATAGTTTAGTGATCTGATTGAAAAAATTGTCTCATGATGTTGTGGTTAGAATTTGAATGCTTTATCTATTAAATTTAAAATCATATATTTGTTATTGTTATTTTCCTATATCTCAACTCTTCATATTAACATGGGTTGAGAAATTGTACATAATTATCTATATCCACGATCATATTGAATTGTACTTACCTTTTGAATGTTTAATACAATTTGATCTTCTTAATATATTCTAAAGAAAAAATATTATTTATTGATTAAATATATGCAAGATAATTTATGTGATTTAAATGAATAAGAAATATGATAATGTAAAGATTGTGGTGTAATGGGACAAACATGTATTTGTAAAAGAAATGTGATATTTGAGTGTGAAAGGAAAATGAGTAATAGTGTATATACAATTAAAGGGACATGTACAATAATTTGTGTCCCTATAATATGATGTAGTTGCATCTACTCATATCAACTTTCATAAACTAATGGCAATTAGGTGCATAACATGGAAGTTGTGTTGGAAAGGCTTCAACCTTGAAGCATTTGTATGCAAGAGGTATTTAAAACTGGTAAAAACTTCATGGTATTGTGTAGCATTATATATAGGTTTCAACACTTTGATTACTTGTATTTTGTTGAATTGAATATGGGTCAAGTTTTATGTATGTAATGTCATTCTTCTCTCAAATTTAATTAAGTATTTGCAATAGATTTAAAAGTAGTTTTACCGGAGTAGAGATAATCTAGAATATATAATATTGTCAAAAAAGAAATAAATAATTAGTGTAAACTAAACATGTAATAATTTAGTAAGAGCTCTAAAGGATGTATTAAAATAGAAAATTGAATAACATAGTCATATAATTCAATCAAAATAATATATTATATTCTCAATATCTTTTATCATTAATGATTTTCAATACTATTTGAATTAAAGCACTTAGAAATGCCATTCAATCTAGGACAACAAAGCCTTGGCTAGGACAATCTTAGATGTACTTTATGCTTCAATTTGTACACACCATATGTGTCCCCTTCTTCAATGCTCATAGCCCATCAAACCGCCTTCTATCTTGAGTGATGACCATGCCCCTTTCCAAGTCTTACATAAATGCTTTTTATAAGCCTTAGGGGTAGTTTCAAAACCCTGCAGCCTCTCACAAAGTATTTTTTAATAATTATTTAATAAATTGATTTATTCCTTCCTTTTTAAAGGGGTTTATTAATATTCTTTATTAATCTCTATTTTAACCAAATGATCATAATATCCTTTATTTTTTCTTTCTTTTAATTTTAAAGGGTTATGACTTTAATAACATTTTACCCTCTGTAAATTAAATGTTGTCTTTAGTAGCTTATCTACAACATAACTCACAAAAATAATATAGTCAAATAAGTGTGAATGTAGCACTCAATATCACAATAAATTTATCGCTTTGAACATCAATAATTATATTTTATAAATTGTCTTTTCCAATAATTTTTTTCCAATTTAGACTTAAATTCACAAGTAAGCAATTTTATAAAAATCATTGCCAGGTGTTCATATAATACTTACCCAATGAATACATGCATATCCCATGTTATGTAATTACTCATTATTGAGTGTTATTTAATTTATATGCTCATGCATTTCAACTACATGAATGTCCTCTTTCCTATACCAAACATACAATCACTCAAACAAATCTTCAGGGCAATTTTTATGATACTTATGATAGTCCATCAGCCTTATCCATGTTACAAGATCTTGTGAACATAGTTTAAATCTAGAGATAGTATCAAAAGCAATAGGTAGGCCACAAAAAAATGTTGTTAAAACTTGATGATAGAATGAATAGAAGAGCTTTGCACATCTGATGAGGATTTGAGGATGATATAAATACAACTAAGTAACACATGTCAAATCCTAGTCCTAGAATTTCTCCCATGCCCTCATAGTAGTTTTTGACATGTTCAAACCTTTTCTATGTCCTATTAACATTCTAAGAGGAAGTTACAATAGTCAAGGAGGTGTAATGGAAATTGTTAATAGTTGCAAGAATCTAGGAGGGAAGTTGGATGAGTTGGAAGGCAAATTGAGAGAATGTAGCAATAGTTGAAGAATATAGGCAGTTTTGATCCAATTTGAATCTGTTGAGAGAATCTAGGAATCTCTTAAAGGGAACCATCAATGAAAGAGTCAACGCAAGTGAGTTTTCTTCATGTTACTCCATATTAGAGCAATTTAAAGGGCCAAAAAAAAGGGACAACTTAGTTGGAATCCCAAGGAGTGTTGACCCAACAACAAGGGAAGAGACTTGTCATTTTTTGTTTATAACATGTTGCCAAACAATAGGAAACTATTAGATAATATATTAGGAGGCCTAAGGGAAGCTTTTAGGGGTTATTTTTCTTCTAGTCTATGATTGTAATTTGAAAACCAATTCTTTTTGGTCTTATAAAAATATTGTAACTCAAGGGGAATTGATTCTCGAGTATGTATGCTATTTGTAAGCACCTTTTGATTAATAAAATAAGCATTTACCTTCTCTAATATATTTCTTTGAGTGCAAACATGAGTTATTGATATATTGTTTTGTAATTGTTTGCAAATTCTTTAAGTATATTTCATTTCTTTCAACACCTAATACAAAGATAAACATACCTTATATAGATTGTAGGTTATGTCATTAGTTTGAACTACTCTTTAATTATGTGAAAACTTGATTTTTCCTTCTAGAAGTAAATTTTTTTATTTTTCCTATGATGTACTGATGTGTAAGTACGTCAAAACTTGATTTGTGTAAGGATTATCTTTTTTATTGAATAATTGTGTGCATTTAGCACCAATATAAGTCACATACATTTGGTGCATCACCATAATAGATCATAATTTTTATTTCAAGACATCTTTCTATCTTGTTTTCTAATATTATTATAGTTTATTCTAGGTAGTAATCCAAAGGAATCAATCCTCTCTAAAGGTTGGTCTTGCTATCAAAGCCCACACTCTAAGACCATCCTATGTTTCGGGAAGTTGCCAAGTTAATAACTTAGAAAGGGTGCAAACTTCTTTATCAACAATTTTTGACACACCTAGTAGGATAGTTTGAACTATTTTAGTTCACAACTTGTTCTCTTCTTGTTGATATTTGGTGTCTATGTCAATAATTTATGCCCTTGGAGGCAATATATTCATGCACTTGGCAACTCCAAGCTCAAAGCTACTAGTTTTAGTATTCTAAGTGCTAGTATGTTTCAATTTATTAAAATAAAATCTAATTTCTTATAATTTTATAGCTCTTTGAATGAGCAAGCATGTCTAAATTTCATGGAAATATGTCTTACCACTCCCCATGTTGTGAAAGTGATGTCTATACATCTTTCTATTAGCCATATTATAGAAAGTAACCAGCATGTTCAATATGTTTTCCACCTTCCTACTCGTACATTGGTCTTGTGATATCCCATGTATGCTCATAATCACCCTCAAGAATCCTTTTTTATACCAAACCAACATGGTTACTATACTAGTCAGGTCAAAAATGATGACAATATAGAAATCAATGGCATCAAAAGCATATTTCTAGGCTTCAGTAAGCAGTTGAGTGATAGCAAGAGACAACAAGAGCTTGATTTGTAGGAGGAGTTATCCCTATCAAAATTACCTAATGCTCTTTTTGGAGTGATTCTATCAACCCATAGGGTTGTTCCCAACTTTAGGTGCCAAGACCTTAGATTATCCTCAAGAGTCCTTTTGATGATCCCAATGAGATTCTTGTTGGAAGAATCAGCTAGGTCATTGCCTTGAGGGTAATGATTTGATGATGTCTTCAATAATACATCATGTTGGACTTCCCATAAGCTGATCTGGGATCCTACAAAGGCTTTCACATTGTCTGATATGATTGTGGAAGGAGCTCCAAATCTAGTTGCAATCCCCTTAAGGAATTGAACCGTTGAATTCTCAATTGCATCCTTTAGAGAAACTGCCTCTGTCCACCTGGTAAAGTAGTTTGTGGCAGCCAAAATCCACTTGTGGCTTGAACTTGACAATGGATTAATGGGACCAATGAATTCAAGGCCTCGTTGTGCAAAGGGTTGATCAGTTGAAATGGGATGAAGAGGAAGAGAAGCCAGCCTTTGGTTGCCTACAAAGAGTGCACATTCTTTGCACTGTCTAATCCACTTGTGAGCATCACCACATAAAGATGGCCAATGATAACTTGCCTTGATAATCTTCATAGTTGTAGTTCTAGTTGAGAAATGACCACCTAAAGGGCCATTATGAAATTCTTCTAGGAGCCTATTGGTCTGGTCCTCCTTTATGCACCTTAGTAAGACACCGTTTAAGTCTCTTTTGAACAAAATGTCATCCACTTAGGAAAAGGGGATGGACTGAAGTCTGAGATGCCTTCTTTGGTTCTGTCAAAGTAAGGAGGATAACTATCATCCTTTAGGAAGGCAAACATATTCTCAAATCAACCGGTTTGTGCATTTTCTTGACTGTCAAGTTGTTCTTCTTCCTGCAGCAAGAGGGAGACCTCTGGATCTTTTCCAAATGTTGAAATAAACTGCTCTCAGAGTCCTCTGTCCCTTACTAGCTTAGTGATCTTGATGTTAAGGTCATATTCCATGACCTTAGTAATTCATTAATCTCTCTTATCACATATATCCATGTTTAGAAGGAATTCCTTCATGCTGGCATGTGGGACTAAGAGCTGAATCCAGTTATTGGAGAGCATATGTCTAAATTTTTTCAATGCTCTAACAACCGTGATGACCTGCTTCTCCACATAACTGTACTTGAGTTCATAATCTTTTAGGCCTTCACTAAAAAAAGCTATGGGCTAGTCTAACCCATCTTGATTTAACTGTGTTACGACAACAAATATACTTGTTTCTCCTCCCAAGGTGTAGAGGATGAAATCCTTCTCGTAGTCGGGATTGAACAAGGTGGGAGCCTATGCAATGGTTTGTTTGATCTGATCAAATCTTTCCTTTCCTTCCTTAGTCCATTTAAAAATCATGTCCTTCTTTAACATGGTTGTGAGAGGTTTCACAATGGCAACTAGGTTTGGAATAAACCTTCTTACAAAGTTAATCCTACCAAGGAAATTTTGTAGGCCTTTCGTATGACTTGGGAGTGAAAGAGACAAAATGACTTCCACTATCTCTGGATCAATGTATATACCCTCTTTAGATACATTATTTCCTAAAAGCTTGTCATGATCTGTGGAAAATACACACTTGTTGGAGTTCAAGGACACACCATACTCTTTTCACGTTTTGAATACTTGCTCAAGGTGAGCGAAATGGTCTATCGCATGCTTGGAGTACACAGTGATATCATCAAGATACGCAAGCACAAAATCTTCTAATACTCCCTTAAAGGCCATATCCATGGCTCTTTGAAAAGCGGCACCTACATTTGTTAGTCCAAAAGACATTTTACAATAGGCATAAGTGCCCCATTTAGTAGTGAATGCAATTTTATATTGGTATGATTCTTGGACTAGGATTTGGCTATACCCTGAGTATCCATCCAATAATGAGAACTTTTCTGAGCCACTAACTTTGGCTAAAATTTGTTCCATGGAAGGAAGGGGATAATGGTCTTTGAGAGAGGCTCTATTGAGATCACTAAAGTCTACACACAATCTGATTTCCCCATTCTTCTTTCTGACTGGAACAAGATTGGCTAGCCAAGAAGAATGCTTAATTGAAAAAATAATGCTAGATTCTATAAGCTTGGATAGTTCTTTCCTAATCAAGGGTTTGACTTTGGGGTTTTTAGGTCTTTGCTTTTGCCTAACAGGCTTAGCATCAGGATCAAGCTCTATGGTATGTTGAGCTAAGCTAGGGTCAAACCCTTTTAGATCTTCATATGTAAAAGAAAAAACATCACCATATTCTTGACAGAGATTGACAAAAATACTTTGATCTATATGGAAACATACCTTTCCCAAGTTAAGAGCTTTTCTCTCTGCCACGAAGATTGACTTGTAATCTCCCTTCCTTGCAGCCAGGTTCATAGCCCTTCCTTTCATCTAATCATTAGAGTTGAAGATATCTTCCAAGGTGATCAATCCCTAGGGTGGCTTGTTGAAATTGAGTTGCATATTTTGATCTCCATATTGGTCTTGCAACAGGGTTTGGTTCTTGTGGGATAATTCCGCCTCATCTTGTAAAAAGTTCACAATTTGTTGATCTGAGTCAAAGACCTACGAATTCACTTGGTTATCAGGCACTATAGGTCTCACCACAAGTCTGATTTGATGTTCTTTCTCTGCTGCAACATGAGATGGAATGTCATGTTGGGCACCCACTACTGCAAGTCTGTCAACATGCTTATTCTGATTTCTAGGGACGAGAAATATTGAAGGCCTCAAACCCTTCAATTAGGTCGCATGCTCTATGTTTGTAGGACTTTAGAAGGTTGTTTTTTGTGATGCTATGAGCTCTAATCTGATTAACAACTAGCTCATTATCTCCATACATGTTTAAGGACTTGATCCCTCTTCTTTGTGTCATTTGGAGATCCAAAACCAAGGCTTCATACTCAGTTACATCATTAGTGCAGCTAAAATGAAGTCTGAAAGAAAAGTAGTATTTCTCCCCTTTAGGAGAAATTAGTAGCACACTAGCCCCTGCACCATTTTTGTTCCTTGATCCATAAAAGAACATATCCCACAGTTCTTGCATGTCATTGCTTTCCTTTGAAAGATTGGGAATAGGGGTGTCTTCTTCATGAATACAATATGTACCAAGGCCGGTACCATTGACCTCATCAATGAGATCAAATTGAAATGCATTTGCCCACTCGTCAAGTAGGAAATTAGGGAATTATTCCAATGGAGTCGCAGGTTCTCTAACTGAGACTTCCTCTTTCTCCTCATGGAGGGTGCAATTCATGTTGATAGGACTTAGGGTATAGGGCTCAATGTGATCTTTTGCAATAGGCTCTGCCTTGATGATCACTTTTGTACCACATCTTGTTCTAAACAACATATGAGACCAATCAGAAGATAGGTAACCACCTATCTTGGCAGTGAAGTCCCTAGATAGACAAATGGCAAAGTAGGTTGGGAGGTCAATGATTGAGATATCTTGCAACACACGGCAACTTGGGCAGACATGCAAGGTTAAATTTAGATCCTTGATGACCCCCATAGTCTGAAGTGATGTGCCATCTATTTGCACAACCCCTCTTGATATAGGTTCATACTTGATGCCTAGGCGGTCAACCACCTCTTTGGGCATAATTGAACTACTAGCCCCACTATCTATCATTCAATTGTGAACAAGATTATTTCCTATAATCAGAGAGAGATAGAAGGGTGGAGGCTTACTAATTTTCTTTGAATTCTCGGCTTCCATAGGTTGTACCAAGCTTGTAGGAGTTGAAGAGCTGCAACCTTTTGTAGTAACCTCTGCAACATTTATATCTTTTAGGGCCTCTTGAAGTAGGTTTCTTTGAGATGGAATAGAAAGAGCATACCACATAGAGACATTAAGGTTAGCCTTCTTCATTTTCTCCACTATGCTAAATGGAATCATAGCCTTAGTAGGAGCCTTTGTAGTAGCAATATCTAGCTTTGATATTGCAGAAGCCTTAGGTATTGAAGATTGTATAGCATATTGTGGAGCTTGAGTTGCTATGGTAGTTGTATTAGGATCTATGACCCTCCTTTTGGATCTTGTATTGTTGGCCACGTGGTCACTGTTAATTTGATTTATATCACAGAAGTCAACCTCCTACCAATTCATGAAAGAAGATTTTGCCTATGAATAGTTTGGACAATCACCAAATTGTTGTTGTCCTAATGTAGTCAGTTCATTTTGAGTGACTAAGACCTAAGAAAACTCACCATTCTGACAAGCGGTCTGATTATGAGGTTGATTGCATTGATTGCACCACTCTTGCTCCTGAGCAAGATTGTTCTGTGTTGGTATCAATGCTCTTGAGGTGCTTGCAGCCATAGGATTCAAACTTTCTAGAGCCTATCATTACTCCACTATTTTTTCCCTTGAAAGTTAGACCTCTGCTAATAGTTCTGATTTGATGGTTGGTAGGGACCTTTGTTGACCTGTGGCATCTGTCTTTTGACTTAAACCAACTCATTTTCAAACCCTTGCATTTGCTGGCTCATTTTTTGCATTGAAGCATCCAAAGAAACCCTGAGCTCTTGGATCTCGAAAGGTGGTGGATTTGGTGCAAGTGTGAGAACTTGACTTGTTGATGTCGTTGATATAGGTGCCAAAGTAGGCTATTGTGCAGGAGACTCTGGGAATAAGGGCATTGGAGGTCTAGGAGACAACTTCCCTGATTGAATCATTGCAACAATATCATTATTTAAATCCCTAAGAAAATATAAGAATGCATGATTTGAAGAGGGCTTTACCAACGTTGGGATTCTATCCCAGGTCTTTTGAAATCTATAGTTGAAGTCTCCCATTAACTCATGTGGTGCTCTCTTAATGGTTGTTAGCTGCTCAACAAGTGACAAATGGTCACTCTTGTCTTCAAAGTGCTTGCACAATTTTTCTCCCATTTCATCCTAGTTGTGAATGGAATTAGAGGGCAGACCCCTATACCATTGTAGGGCTTTTCCCTTGAAAGACGAGGCAAGAAGTCTCACTGCAACATTATCTTCTATTACATCAAACATTGTGCATGTGCTTGCCACATCTTGAATGTGTTCATCTGGGGTAATAGAGGTTTCCCCAGTAAAGAATGGTATTGCTTTTAGGGCTGCTATTGGGATATCATGCTTTTGGCCTAATAGTAAAGGGTTGCCACCATTAAAGGTGACAAATGTATGTGCTCTAGGGACTTCCATAGGAAAGAGTGGCCTATTAATGTGAATTGCAGGGCCTTTAGGCTATGCTAATCTTGAAAATGGAGGGGTAGAATGGGATCTTAGGGGTGTGGATGCTTCTACTTGAGTTGCCCTAACAAGTGACAAAGAATACCCACCTACTCTTCTTCTAGAATTTGAATATGAAAGTTGGACATATTGAAAATTAGCTCTAGAAGATGCTTTGGTTTGTGTTTTTGGCATGAAAACGATAGCTGGTCATCACCAAGAGACTGAAATTGTTCCTTAGAGTCGCCAAGTGCTAAATGTGATTGCCTCGAAAGGCTGGATCGCTAATAGAAGCACTGAATCTTTAGCATACAAGTTGAAATTGTGTCCCACCGGGCTTGCCAAAAATTGTTGTCGCAAAAGTGTACCCGCTTGATGAATCAACCTTGTGACACATTGAAACAACCTCCAAGTGTGGGACCTTGCATATTGTGAGGATGATTCTCCCAAGAAGATTGGCTTCGTTATCAATCTGATGCAGGTGTTGGTCTAACCCAACACTAATGAATCCTTATCTATTGATCTGAGAGGGAAAAGGGAGAAAGAATGCTTGGAAGGGGAAAAGAGGTTTGCACCTAGATTGAATTGTGATCTTCCCTACCTATAACTACATAAAGCATCAATAAGAACTACCTCAGGTGTGCACAAGATCTTATCCTAATTAGCTCCCTAAGTATGAGTGAAGGTTGGAATTCTATAGGATGAAAAAATGAATTAATTAATTCAAAGACAATATCCACAAAGAGATAAACAGTCACTTAATACTAAGGAAACAAAAGAGAATGCATTCAAACAAGAAGGTAAACACATTACACAAGTTGTTTAAACTAAAAGAAGGCAAAATAGGCTAATTCTATTAATGTAAGGCAAATTAATTTTTTATAGTTGCAGAAAAACATAAGTTTCTATAAAAGAAAAGGAAGAAGATCCCTATAATAAGGTTAAACAAATTGCCTTTGTACTTCAGGCGTAAATCTGATTGAATTACAATTAAGAAACCCTAACCCTACCAGGCTAGGTTACAAAATATCGAAAAGAGGAAGATCAGATCGACATAATGATTTGATGGCATGTATACAATGTTTGAAAATATCCTCTTCCACTAGGAAGAAACAAAATCCCTGCAAAAAAGGGGAAATATATGCGTTCAATGCATCTCTATGGCGTCTGCAGGCCAAGAAAGTCTCTATTCTGCATTAAATGGGCATAATCGTTGTTTAAAATCAACCTGTAGAGTCAAAAGTCTTCAATTTGCATTGACGAGGCGTAGGTGGCATCTGAAAATGGTTCCTAGGGTCACTTTTGGAGTAATGGTGAAATCTCTCGGTAGTTGGACTAAAAGTTGATATGATTTGACCGTCGACCAGGTCAAAAACTGATTTTTCAACTGTCGAGTCGACAACCACTCCTGACAGAGATTTTAATTTTGACCTCCTTCTACAGTTTGAATTTAGGCTATTGGATTTTCCCTGACGCACGCAGATGGACACCTTAGATCGTGCCACGGAACCCTCCAAAGGGCTCAACAAAATCTTAAAACACCACTGTCCGATTGAGCTCTTTTGAAAATTTGATGGTCGTGATCGCACCATACCACCTTGGTCCTCCAGTGCAGGATAGCGGCGAGAAACAATCTTCCCTGTGTTTTTGTTACCCCACGAAGTTGTCTTGCCCTTTTGAAATCCCTCGTGGGGTGGCAGGGAAGCATGCATTTTCCCATGTCCCATCAGCCCGTGCCACATTTCCTTGCCCTGATTTTACTTGCGGGGTAGCAAGGAACGTCATTTACTCTCCATCCGATTATCTAACAAGTCCTTTTGATTTCTTCATTCATCGCGCAAGATGGTGGGGGACCCACTTGTCTTACACTAGATCCACCTGGGATGACTTATCACACGTGACCCACTACGCCCTTCAGCCCTTTCAACAAGACATGCATTTTCGCCACAATGCACTTTTCATTTTGTCGGCCTTTGAAGGTCTGGTCGAAAAGGGGGAGTTCACCAAGACAACGCCCTTCGCCAAGACACAAAACCCACTTTGCCAACCCTTGTAAGCTATGTTGAAAAGAGGCTAAGGACCCCACCGACTGGTAGGAGGAAAGGGAGAAACCAATCCCACCACAGACCCAACCCCTCCAACCGGTGACCTGTTAAGTGATTCAACCGCCTAAGCTGATCAACGTCTGAATAGAAAATTAGAGCCAAGAAGATTTAAAAGGCTTAAAAGCCTTAACACTTAGGGTTTAGGGTATTAGGGCTTCAAAAGAGGTTTTCCCTCAAGATTTTCTAGCCAATGAAATGTCTCAGAGCGGATTTTTCCAGGGCTAATAGTTGACATGAATTTAGTCAACAGTTTCTTAGTACAACTTTCATATCTTTAAGGTAAATCTTCAAATAAGATCTTTAAATTTGAGATTCCAAGTTTTAGAGGTACATTGCCATTGCAAGAACCTATGCTTCAGAAAAATTAGTCCATTGTTCCTCAATAAACTCAACAAACCTTACAAGTTTCTCTTCTAAAACAACCTTTGTGTCCTAGCACCATTTTCCTTTGTATAGGTGGACCCACTGTTTATCAAGAAAGTTAATGGTTCACAAAAAATAAAAGAGGAGGATTTTGAGGTAGAACGGGAAGAGTCTTTTATTGTTGATTCACTTGCACAAGATGTGAAAACTAAAAATCATACTTGTTGCAAAATTATGATAAGCATGATTAACTCGGATAGTAAGTTGAAAATCAAGCAATAGGTGTTGAGAATTAAATGTTGACAACTTTGTTTAATGAAATTTCATTTTTTATTAATAATAATGAATATAACATAGCATACCCATACTAATATCAACAATAAGTTTGGTATGATATGAAGATATAAATCACTTTTATAGGGTGTTGGTCTTCCAAGAGAAAAATAAGAACAACCTTGCTTTGGAAGATGGAGAGATTGACTTGCATGAGAACATCGACTGATTTGAGCAAGATAGAAAGCAAGAACTTGTTTTTTAAGGTTAAGTCTTTGATATTGTCTCAAATCTTTAAGAAAGTTGCTATAAACTTGAAGTAGAACATGTTATATATGACACAACCAATGAAGAGCTTGATAAAGACATTTTCTCAAATATCATAGAAGATTTTTGCTCAAAACTTGATGTCAAGTCAACATTTCCTAAAAGAAATTTATGAGCAACATAACATAGTAGAGAGAGTAGTCATGTTCTCATTTGAATTACTCGAACCAAATAATTTCAATCAACAAAGTGATGTTGAAGAGGCAACTCATAAACAAGAGACCAAAACAGAGAATTCAAAGTTTTTTTTCTTTCAAGGGAATGTCCTATCAGACATCTACCCAAGATGAAGTCTAACAAGGCATCAACAGTTATGCTTGCACCCGAGCATGAGGGTACAATTGAAGTATAATGGATGCAACTTGCTTATCCGCTTCAAAATAATAGTGAGTATGCAAAATATGAAGAGGTAAGAAAACTTGTTTATGTACTTCAAGAAGTATTGCCATTATTTGCTAGACTTCTATTCACAATCCATATCTATTTGGTTGTTCATAATCATGTGAAGCAGTGCATGTTAGTGATAAAGGGCAGCTACCTCAAAGATCTAAATAATGGTTTCATCTGAGAAACTTTCAAGTTAGTTAGTCTAGAGTAGGTTAGGCTTTTTAAGTTCAATAAGTGTTGGTTGCAAAAAGTTGTAGGTCTCTTTTTTCTAAGAGTTGAAGCATACTAGTCTTTTGTTTACACTTTTTTTTAGTTACTTTTGAGGCGTTGGCAGCAATTGTCAACTCTAATTTTGAGAATTTTTCCAATTCTTTAGACTGGTAGCGCTTCGGATATGCAAGGCAACTAATCTTTCATTTTTTAGTAGGAAAAACATCTGTAGAGGTTGCCATAAGTGTTAGCCTTTTTTTCTTATTAGTCCAAATAGTCTTGAATAGGTTTGCCATGTTCATGAGCTTGTCCACATATCTTTAAAATTAGTTGAAAATGTTGCAAAAGGTCAAAATTTGGATTTAATAATGTGTCCTGTTGTATCTCATGGTTTTGAAGTAATATTTTTTTACCTTTAGAAAGAGTCCTAGATTATGTTGAGTCTTCAAAATGCCTTTACTTGGCCAAAATTACATTGCATGTGAAAAGGAGGGAAACTAAATTAATGAAGATTTGAGTTCTAATAAAATTTGACCATTTTAGGTTTCCTATCATTTTGGGTCTCTTTTCATAAGTTTGTAGCAATCCATCACATCTAGGAGTATCAATGAGCTTTAATGGAGAGTTCCAAGTAAGGATCTATTGATTTTCATGATTTTGTATTCAATTTAATAAGGAGGAATCCATGTGATGAATAAAGTCATTATTGTTTCCATTTTCAATGCCTCAAAGAGTTGTGATTAGAAATTTTATAGTGTAGACACATCTATAACTAGGTGGAGATGTGTGGAAGTAGTTGAAAAACCCCTATAGATCATCATTCCTTTTTCATGTATGTGATACATGTAAAAGAGGTAAGCTTTATATTCTCACATGTCGAAGCCTTGCATTATCTTAAAACAAATTTGTCTTGCCAACAAAGGGAAGAAAATATTATGCATAATCTTGCTCTACATTAGTTATATTTGTTGTCAAGACTATTGAAAGATGGTAGAAGAGTAATGAGTGTTGGTTGACAGGCTCAAGATTGGATTTGGCCAACGAACAAGATTCGGTCACAAGACTGAAATCTCTTGCGCTTTTGGCTCTGCAAGACCAAGGCGGGTGCACCTAAGTAATGCCCAAATAACCAATGACTTCCAACACTCATGGCATTACAAGTTTCACCAGATATCCCAATGTGAATGTGCCAAGGAAAGTGTATAAAACTTAGACTTGGCTATAATCCTACTATCACTCAACACTTGGGATTGGTTTTCTACACTACACCTACTCCTAAGAACTGAAAACAAAAGAGATCTTGAACATAAAATGATTCTGAAAACTAAGAATAGACACATAACCAGTGCCTTTATCTGGGCAATAGTCTACTTTCAGTATGCAACCTTACACCCAAATAGTTCAAATTGTAGCGAATGAAATTTAAGCATTAATGCATTACATCAACATCCATTATCAAAGTTTCTCTTGTAATCATGCTTTAAGATCCTGCACGCATAAAACATTATTCTTCATCCTACTAAAGCAATTCCATCTCTTCCTTGAAGAGAAGCAAAAATAAGATGAACATCAGATCTTGCTGGGACAAAGTAAACAATCCTTGATCATTAACTTCATAAAAAATGCTTTTACATGCTAGAGACAATAACAAGACAAACAATGAACATTACATGCATTTCTAGTTACAACTAATCTAAATATAAAGAACCTACAAACTGAAAATACAACTCTAACTGTCATTAAGTTTTGCATTGTACATAGCTCTCATGAAGCCAAAATCTGGACTTCTGGAACCTGGAACTGCTCTTAGAATGAGAAGAGACAGAGAATAAGAAAGTGCAAAGAAAACCCTAGAGAAGCCTTATCGACTTGTGCATTTTCAGGAATTTTAAATTCCTTCTTCAAAATCTAAACCCACACATTGGATTTTGCGAGATTAAAAATCTGCACTTTCTCCCTTTCTCCCATCTCCCGCCCTTAGTTTTCACCTTGAGCCTGCTAAGACTCGTTGATAATCTTGAAAAGATCTACCTTCACTAACTTGTCCAAATCAAACTTTGCTCATTGTCCCAAACTTTCTAATTTTAATTTACTGTCCTCTTTGTACCAGGAGCCCACTTTTCTATCTCAGATAAAAAAAATACCCCTCTTGGCTAGAAGAGCTTTGTCCTTTTCTCTGCATACTTTTTCATCTTTCACTTCCGATGTGGAGTGCAACTAACTCTCACTTCATTTTTAATTTTGTGTTCTTTGTGAAAGTATTTCCCCTCTCAAGTGACATTTTATCAATAACACCTTTGGAACCTGACCCTTTCCATTTTACTCTATTTTTTTATCAAAGCATAATCTTCCCCTCTCAATCAATTACTGCTCAAAAATACTTCACTCAATTAAGAGCGAATATTTCTATCTCTCCCCATGGGATCTAAAACACGATTCATCCTATTGAAAATCTTTTTAATATATTTTGCTTTTCATCTTGATGAAACATATATTCCTCAGAAAATGCATTTACTCTCGGGAGAAAAAGAAGTTCTGCTCCATTCACTTGACTGTGAATACTTCCTCCTGTTTCCTATGCATCCACGGCATGAGACATTCCTGCCTCATTCGCCCTCGACCATCGTCGTGACCTACTTCTCATGATGTCGAATTTCAACAGTGGAACACTCAATACGAAATGTAAAGTCACCATGAAAGCTTATCCACGTAGCCGCTACAATCGTGAGGTGACATCTCTTTCATACATTCTGCAGAAGCTTAGGCGCATAGCCTCTTACGTCCTGACAGATATCAATGCTTTCTTTCAAAGCTGTGAAGTTTGACAATACACCTGCCAAATGTAGTTGCTTGAGACGTTGCTAAAACCTCTGCAACAAATACATCTTATGTGCATTCTTATTTTGATGCTCCCAATCCTACCAAGGCGTTGCAACTGTAACATTTGACTGATTTCCTCTGCCATTTATGTTTTGGTAGATGTATATGGTTCGCTTTGTAACACCCACACTGGCGTTGTACAAGGAGTGCCAAAAGGGGCATGGTGGAAAACAGTCCTGCAATCGGACATTGCATTTGCCTGAAAGCCTCCGAAATCTATTCAACAAATACATTCTGTGCATGTATCCTGCAATCATGGCATCCCCTTTAGATTTGAAGCAAAACAAAGTACTCGAGCATGTGCCTTTCATTCGGACTCTTTTCTGCACAAAACAAATGCATCTTCCCTTTTGAAGTCATGCGCAATAAGGAAGCGGCCTTGCTAATTGAATCAACGTCGCAACAACCTTGCCTCTGAATCTCCATTGCCGCCTGTAACAACAAGCATCTACATTCGACACTCTGTATATTTCATTGAAACCCTAAAATTCGTATTCAACGGATTCACTTGTTTGCCCTAAGTTCTTTCGCAGCGCTCTTTC
This sequence comes from Cryptomeria japonica, assembly GCF_030272615.1. Lineage (NCBI taxonomy): Eukaryota > Viridiplantae > Streptophyta > Pinopsida > Cupressales > Cupressaceae > Cryptomeria > Cryptomeria japonica. The sequence continues at coordinate 42,864,628 of NC_081405.1, read as the reverse complement.
ATTGTTTCCCCACTCGATGCCTTTTTCTTATACCGCGTCGTTTCTTGGGTTTGATGCCTAAGTTCAAAATCAAAAGCACGATATCATGCTAGCTGAAAGTGGGGCTGTTCTAATTGAAGCAATGACTATGATTCGTATGATAAGGTACTTAAAAAGAATTCAACAAATGAATGAAAGTAAATGATCTAATATTGTTTTCAGTGATGTTTTGTGCAAAAGAAAGAAGATTTGGATGCGGCAAAACAAAACTTGGATGAGTAAATGGAATATATATTTGAATGCTTGTCCCAAGACCAACAAGGAGATTAAGACTTTTGTGATGGATAAGTTTTGTAAGTGCATTTGAGGTAAAGGACTAGGGAGAAAGAAGCAGTGTTATATCAATGAGTTCAATCCCACTTTTGACCTTCATCAAAAAGTGTACATTGGTGCTAATATTTCGTGGAAAGCTAAAATTCTTATTGCTCAATTTAGAACTAACTCTCATCAACTTCGTTCAGAAACTGGGAGTTGGAAAAGGCCAATGGAAAAGGCCAAAAGAAGTGTGGGAAGAAAGAGTGTATTTTTTGCACCTCCAGGGAGGTGGAAACTGAAAAACATTTCATTTTGGAATGTGATGCATATAAAGACAGCAGGGACAGTTATGTGAATATCTTGACAGTTGGCTCTTGGTATAATTTATTTAATGAGGGGTTAGTGGAGAAGTTGGGGGTGCTCATCATCACCTTACATAGGAAGAGATTGGAATTGCGAAAGCTGATTTGATCTGGTGGTTTGTCCCATAGGCTTTTGTTAGTCTCGTGGACGTTAAAATTTATTCTTCGTCTTCTTCTTCTCCATGCGGGAGAGCGGGAGGGGGCATTTCGCCTTTTGCTATACTTATCCCATAGGTTATTTGTTATTTTTAGCTGGCAAATGAGGGGTTTGTTGGGAAGTGGGGCACTCATTACTACCTTGCATAAAAAGAGGATGGAACTGCAAAAGTCAGTTTGAGCTATTGGTTGGTCCCATAGGTTATTTTTTAGCCTTGTGGACGTTAAAATTTCTTCTTCTTCTTATTCTTCCCGCGGTGCTATTGTGTCCCCTTTCAAAGCTTAACCTGCACGACCTCCCTGCCTGTGTGAGACCTAGCGCAGAACAAGAGGAAAGGAAATTCCTTTTCCTCCTGCATTTTTTCGTCCCTCTCATGCCTTAAATCATTCAGAAATTTCATTAGAGTGGTATTTTAATCCGCATTAGCTATAGAAAAAACCTTCACTTGCATACATATAACATATATTCAAATCATTATTAAAATGATTTTTCGAATATATATATGTAGATTTAATCCCCCTTTCAATGGCTTATGTTGGATTAAACAATATTACGCTCTTCTATTCCCAAGAAACTGATATTATTTAAATCAAACTCATTTAAATAATATATTTTTCTTGAAATAGACAATAGTTGATCTCGCTGGGCCATAACCTTGGTCGGGCTTCGAGTGGGCTCAACTAAAAAAAAATTGTTTCTACACAACTGGCCCCTAGAATATGCTCAAAAACCTCAATTGGATGCAACCCAAGCTTGAAAATTTGATCGGGCGAGAATTTGATTTGATGCTTAGCTATTCTGAACTTTGACCAAAATAACCCAAGTAGCCTTCGGAACTAGCCTAAAAAATTGATCAAAACACCTCGTCAAGGTCTGCAAGTTGGCACGTCGGCAAATTGTCATACAAAGAATTCAGGGCATCGAAGGAGTTCTCAAAATGATAGTTGAGGAAAAATATTTTAATCCGTGAAATTGCCTACTCAATTGTTTTTGAAACTGCTCTTGTTAAATCAACCCGAAGGCCATACAAAACCTGATTTGAAAAAATATCAAACCTTAGTTTCAGGAGAAGCCACTTGATGCGCTGATAGATTTGGATACCTTGAATAGGTGTGCAAGAAGGTTTGACTTGATTTGACCATATGTGAAAGATTTTAATCTCCCAACTTGCCCTCTCTGAAAATTCTGAACATGCTGCCTGTTAACCCTAAAAAAGTTCATTCTAAACGGGCCTTGAAAATTGATCAAATGAGGAGATAGGGGGCTACATACTAGGAAAATGGTAGACAATTATGTAGAGGCTCATGGGGAACAACCACTTTGATGTGCATGTCAATAGATGATAAAATAAAAATTCAGATGTGAGGCTACAAAATGCAGATTAACACAGTCCAATTTGCAAACTTGAACTTTTTGCAAACAAAATCAACTTGGGAAACTTAACAAATGGATTCATGGGGCTATGCCACTTGGCATGAGGCTTCATTAAATTGCAAAGAATCATGGGAAATTGTCAGCTTGGCATGGGGCTTCATTAAATTGCAAAGAATCATGAGAAACTGTCAACTTGGATCGATCTTCATCTAGTGCAAAGATACAGTGTCTCAAAGAGGGCTCACTCAGAAAGGTGAAACAACTGCAAATTGCAACCCTAACTTTTGGACCTCCAAAGTAGAGTTCAAAATACATCAGAATTGATCATGGGAGGTTGTAGATGGACACATGACATCTCCAATAAGTGCTTAGCACTTCCCCAAAGGGACTTTTCAAAATACTTCATGGGTGCAAAACTATGAGCTATCAAACAAAGCAACTCATGCTTATTCTACAAGGGTGAATCCAAGTGCATTTGAACAAAATTTTACATGGGCCCTCAAAATTATGCAAAATTTTTGAGGTCCCAACAATGAGAAAGGAAGATGACAGCGTGGAAGGTTTTCTTTCTTTAGGAAAACTTAGTCTGTTACAATAGTGAAGAGAGTAGGTGATAAAAAAAAGGCATTAAAAGATAGTGAAAAGGCTATTCGAAGCATCTAACTAAGTTTTAGTCAACATAATGGACAATACACAATAAAAAGGGATAGATTTATTGAGTTAAGCAATGAGGCAAGAGGACAAAGTTTGATGGAAGAAAAACTATGAATGAGAAATCATGACATAGGATAGACATTGATGCATAGGTGGGGACCATAAACACTAACAAGTCAAAAATGAACCAAAAAGGAACAATGAAATTGATTTGTCAAGGGAGTTCTTTCTCCCAGCTCAACTTTCTTCTTTGAGACAACCAAGGTAATTACACATCACAAGGAACGTTACAAACTCTTAATCTCTACCCCATCATAGTTGTGGCAACATATACATTCATCTCAACAAGGTTTTCCCTCATTCAACTCATCACAAGGCCAAGTTACCTTTCACAATAACCTAATGCTTCAACCGGGTTACAACACCAATTACGGGCTCAATGCCTCACAAGGCCCAACCCACTTTGCAAACATCGTAGAACCATCAAACAAAACATTTACACACCCTTGGAAACCCTCAAAGCCACTAGTATTTCAAACTTGTACACGGTTCACATAAACCGTCCTCCTGGATACTAGCCCTTCATTTCAACATAACATGACACAACTCTTTATGTAGGGCATAAATCTACTAGAAAACTATACTTTAAGATACCCTTTTTGAAAACTTTAAACATATCCAATTTGACTATAAGACTCTTTTGGAACACTTGACTCGAAACAGGATTGTTATTGTTCATCCTATGCCTAATTAGCCCTCCTTTACAAGGTAACTCCTTGAAGGTTTTCTTCCCAACCTCTATGTTGCATTCCAGGGGTTATAACATGGTGTAAACAACATAAATCCACCTTTCATCATTAGAAACAATCATTCTTTGCTTTGTTTCACAAAACTCTTATCACTGCACTGTCAAAATGGACAAAATACATAGTTTGCCTACCTGGGGCATCATCATTTTACTCACAAATATAATTATTTTTTACTACCATCTTCAGAATCATAAAATAGACCCTTAAAACTTTCAAATTACCAAATTGTAGGGGATTCCAATGGTGAAAAGAAGAGAAACCATCATTTTTGTCTCAAAACCCTTATTTGCCAGGGTTTATGACCTGTCACAGTGTAAAGGTAATAAGTTATGTTAAAGGGTGATCGTACAGATCTGTGTCGCACTTTAGGCTAACAATGCATGTTTCGACTGGAAGGGTTCCAGCTGGACTGATTTGGCCCAATTTGGCAGCTATATAGCGCTCGCGTGGCAAGGCGGTTTCAACCGGAACACCCTTGCCCTATATAAGAGCCAGAATCTGCCCAAGCACCTCATTTTGCATTGAGCGGCTTGGAGTTGAGCAGGAGGGCGCAAAAAATCATAGAGATCCGGTCGGAAGTGTTTCAGTGGTAAGTACCTTTTTTTTTTTAAATGTATTTATTTTAACATATTAATTTATATTGTTTTTTTTAAAATAGTTTTTAATAGAAAATTAGTTTTTTTTAAGTTTTTAAAATATATATATATTTTGTATATATTCTATCATATTAGTTTAGAATATTAGAAAATAAATACACACATACATACAAATACATACACAAACATACACATACATACATACATACATACATACATACATACATACATACGTCCACACATACATACAAACCTACATACATACGTACACATACATACCTACATACATACACATACATACAAACCTACATACAAACATACACAAACATACATACCTACCTACATACATACATACATACATATAAAATAATTGTATGTACACCTTAGGACATACACATACATAAAAATACATACACATACATACCTAGGTCTACATACATACATACATACACACATACATGTACATACACATACATAAATACACATAAAATAATTATATACCCCTTAGGACATACATACACCTCAAGACATGCTATCAGGGGTCATGTGTGGTCCTGAGGGGTCACACACGTGTGACCCCTCAAGACCACACATGACCCCTAATAACATGTCCGTGTGTGACCCCTCAGGACCACACATGGCCCTTGATAGCATGTCCTGAGGTGTATGTATGTATATATGTGTATGTATACATCCTAAGGAGTATATAATTATTTTATATGACCCCTTAGGACCACTTAAGGCCCCTTGTGACACATGTGCACCCCTTAGAACCTATTAGGACCACATAAGACCAAATGGTGTCGCAAGGGGTCTTATGTGGTCCTAAGGGGTGGCCCCTTGCGACACATGTGTACCCCTTAGGACCTATTAGGACCACATAAGACCAAATGGTGTCGCAAGGGGTCTTATGTGGTCCTAAGGGGTCACGCATGTGTTAGAACACATGTGTGACCCCTTAGGACCACTAAAGGCCCCTTGCGACACATGTGCACCCCTTAGAACCTATTAGGACCACATAAGACCAAATGGTGTCTCAAGGGGTCTTATGTGGTCCTAAGGGGTCACGCATGTGTTAGAACACACATGCGTGATGTTGTCGGCATAAATTGCCTATTGTTATGTTTGATAATATTTGTTATCGGACAAGGTATTAATTAATTGTATTGAGTGGGTTGTCAGTCTCGGGTGGTTATGTGTCGGTTGGTTGACGGTTGTGTACCTCTCAGCAACCGTCGGGTCCTTTAATTATGCCATGTACTGTCAAGGAAGGGGGATGGTATTGCGGATCTAGTGTAATCCTTGGCCGATCATCTTTGGTCTCTTCTCTGTAATAATTGAATGTGTGAATAAAGATATATTTTCTGTCTTGTTTGGTATGCATTGTCATGTACATTATTATTTCTTGTACTTAATTTACTAGTTGTACCAACAAACATTTTGGTGTCGTTGCCTTAAAATAAATTGGGTCAACCTTGAGTGATTCATGTCCATAGATCCCATCAAAAGTGAGAAGAGGCCATAGGGTGGTCAAGACCAAGCGATTAGGTGATCTGCCAACCCTCGGCTAGAGGGAGCACAAAGACGAGTCGAAGCCTAGAAGTACTCGAAGTGTTGGGACACTGGAGGTGGACGTGTAGAGGACACATGCGTGTCTGAGAGTGCAAGGAAAGCACCAGAACGTAGCGGTTGGAACAAGTCACTCAGGTCCGACACACCTGGAAGTACTCGAAGTGTTGGGGACGCTGAAGGTAGACGGGTAGAGGACGCCTGCGTGGCCGAGAGTGCAGGGAAAGCACCGGAACGTAGCGGTCGAAACAGTCCACCCAAGTCTGGCACATAAGGCGAATACACACGTACCTTCCGAGTGAAAATAATGTTGAACACCCAAGAGAAGCAGAAACTGTCGAAGTTCACGGGAGACGAGTCGGAGGACCCGGTATGACATTGCAAAACATGCATAACCATTTGGGAGGCAAATGACCACGATGACAGGGACTATTGGTTGAAGGCATTTCCCGCCAGCCTTCGGGGGATCGCCATTGACTGGTACACAGACCTCAACGCCCAGCACAAGACGAGATGGAGTGATCTGAAGAAGGCGTTCTAGGAGGAATTCAAACTCTTGAGGGATGATAATGAGATCATGGCCAAAATCTATAATACTAAGCAAGGGAAAAATGAGAGTGTATGCACTTACAACCGTAGGCTCAAAGAACTGTTGAATAATATGGAAAACCAGCCAGCCGACGAGTTGAAGAAGAGGTGGTTCACAGAGGGATTGATACCCTCACTACGCAAGAAGATGAAAGTAGTGCCTCCATCCTCATACGTCGATGCATACAATCGAGTGATGAACATCGAGAGTGAACATAAAACCTCCTCCCAAGAGAAGAGGAAGACCAATGATGATGAGAGCACTGAATGTAGCAGTGATGAAGAATCCAAAACCGTACGAGCCCTGCGACGGGATATGTTGAGAATGATGAAAGAATTGAAGGCTGAGAAAGGAACCAGTGATGAAGGTAATGAACTATTGTGTATTGAGTGCAAAAGGGAGGGGCACATGAAAGCTAATTGTCCTAGAAATATGTTTTGTGAAATTTGCCAAGTGCTGGGGCATTCAATCAACGAGTGCCCATACAATTTGAAGATGAGAAGTACACAAGTATGCTTCACACAGGGAGAGTCCAACCCATCAAAATCACAAAATGTATCGCCAAGTGGTTATGGAAATCAACGAGGGCGAAACCAAATATAGTACGACTCCAAAGGACGTCCTATCATATAGTGTCGACAATGTAGTGAATGGGGACACTTTGCGAGAGACTACCATAACAGGAAAGACAACATACAATTATTGTGCAAATGGTGTGGACCAGGTGACCATGAAGACACCAACTACCCGAATCAGAAGGGTATTAGTATGTTGGACATGAAGGAACAAGAGGACGTAGTTTTGGCAATCACAAGAGCACAAACAAAGAAGGCAATGTATTCAAACTCTGGTACGGAAAGGGAACAAGCTGAAGTAGAACAAGTGTTGGCGAAGGAATGAGTAACTTCCAATGGAACTGCAAGTATGTCATTGCAGGAGTTAGAGAGTATGTCATTGCAGGAGTTAGAGAGGAACATAGTTCGACAGGTGCTACAAACAACCGTACCCATCAAGGTGGCAGACCTTCTTCAAACTATGTCGCAACTGAGAATGGCAATTACCAACACAGTCAGTGACGACACAGTCTTCCAGAACCAATGTAAGCCACACGTGGAGGAACTGACGGGAAAACCATCAGCCAAAGGGAATGAGTCCAGTGATCCAATGTTGTTGACGGTGAGCATCGGGAGGAAGTCGGTGATCGTTGAGATGGAAATAATGGGAAGAAGTTGACAAACACCATTGTTGATGGAGGCTCGAGAGTAAATGTACTACCAGAAGACACATGGAAATGTCTAGGGAAGTCGAAGCTTTGGCCACCAAGCTTCCACTTGGTAGGTGTCGACCAACACGACATCCAACTGTTGGGAACATTGATGGCACAAAAAGTAATGATTGGGACACAACATTTTTTCTTGGACTTTGTATTTATCCGGTTACAGAAGAAGGCGTATGATGCACTCCTTAGGAGGGGATGGTTGGTTACTGCCAAGGCGAATCATAACTGGAAGCGAAACACACTCTCGATCGAGAGTGATGGGAGGAAGCACATCATTGACTTGAGGAACCAGGCGGTGAGTGAAAAACTGGCACCCTCAGACTCTGAGTCTGAGGGTGGAGAGTTAGGTATGGACGGAGGAAGGAAAGGCATGAAACCCAACGATGAAGGGGTTCTCAAACTAGAAGATTGCTCTGAAGATGAGATGAGTTCTCTTAATGGATTATTCCACTAGCAGATAGAGGATTATGAAGTTTCCCACCCCGACTTGCTACAAATTGGCCAAATTGAGGAAGTACAAAGTTCGTCGTATGATATTCGTATGTGCACATCCGGCGTTGGTGTGTCTGGGCTGTACGAACAGTTACCAAGTGAGCTTGTACCGTATGAACAAAGGTCGTCAAGTGGGAATGGGGAAGTATCTAAGGTGTATGAAGAAGATTCACAGGGCGAGGATTTGAAATTGGATGTTGTAGAGCCTGGTGGTGATGCCCTGAAGAAGCTAATACTATACACTAAACGGTTCACATCAGCCGAAAGCAATTCAACTGTACGGTTCAGAGCAGACAAGAGAAAGTTGGCTCTTGAGGATCCAGGTTGCGTCGATGTGATGGGGTTGCCACACGAAGCTAAGAGCCCCAGCTACACCGTACAAACTAGAGAAGCTGAGTGCTGGAGATCCATACGGTCAAGGGAGAGTCGGGGAAGCAAACTTGACAACAGGACAAAATCGCAAGAGGGAAGGAACATTCCCATCCAGCCACAGGAGAAGTTGAATCCATACGGTGCAGGTGAAGAAGCAGAAATACCGTACATTGTACAGTCGAAGCACAGGCATGGAGCACCATTTCGTACGAGAAGGCAAGGAGTCTATAAGACGTACAATAGAGCACCATTTCGTACAATGTAGCTCACCCATACGACATACCTAGTTCAATCAACCCGTACGACGTAGCTCATCCAACCATTCCGTACGACATAGTCCATTCATTTGATCCGTACAGTGTACGACATAAACTACATAGAGAAAAGGGTACGGTGTACAGTGAAACCGTACTACAGATATGACATAGGAGACATCGCACGACATGCATGAAAGCCATACAGACAGTGTACATGAGGCATCATACGGTAAACAGGGATGTAATCAAGGAGAGGTCGTTTGATCACGCTATAGGTACGACAACCAAAGGCGGAGGCCGTACGACAACCAAGAGAAATCCGTACGGACCACAAGAGAAATACCATATGGTCAAGGAAGCAATATATCAAAAACTTGAAGGTATCAACTTTGATTTGGATGAAGGGAGTCTCAAGCCACACACCTATGCATCGTACAACCAAGAGAGAAGCACAAGTTGTATGAAAGAACAAGTCAAAAAACACAATTCCTGTACAGGAGAATGCACCTTGATCAGAATTTTGACTTCTTTGGCCTTATTCCTGATGTCTTAAAAAAGTAGAAAATTGATGCACGCCATGGAGTTCCATGTGGGTTTGAAGGTTGTAATTTGGTGTTGGCGGCGGGGGCACTGCCCCTCGACCTCGCAAGGGGCTCTGCCCCTTGACCCCGCTGGGGGCACTTCCCCTTGACCCTGTTGGGGGTGTTGCCCCAAACCCCCATTTGATTTGGTCGGTACACTACAAGTTGGGGTTGTCCCATCAAAGTCATTGTTTGTCATTAGTCTTCCCGAATATTACTTGATGTTTTCTTATCGTCTGGAAGATGACTTTTTCTTTTGGGGGGGATGATGTTGTCGACATAAATTGCCTATTGTTATGTTTGATAATATTTGTTATCAGACAAGGTATTAATTAATTGTATTGAGTGGGTTGTCAGTCTCGGGTGGTTATGTGTCGGTTGGTTGACGGTTGTGTACCTCTCGGCAACCGTCGGGTCCTTTAATTATGCCATGTACTGTCAAGGAAGGGGGACGGTATTGTCAGATCTAGTGTAATCCTTGGCCGACCATCTTTGGTCTCTTCTCTGTAATAATTGAATGTGCGAATAAAGATATATTTTCTGTCTTGTCTGGTATGCATTGTCATGTACATTATTATTTCTTGTACTTAATTTACCAGTTGTACCAGCAAACATGTGACCCCTTAGGACCACTTAAGGCCCCTTGCGACACATGTGCACCCCTTAGGACCTATTAGGACCACATAAGACCCAATGGTGTCACAAGGGGTCTTATGTGGTCCTAAGGGGTCACGCATGTGTTAGAACACACATGCGTGACCACTTAGGACCACTTAAGGCCCGTTGCGACACATGTGCACCCCTTAGGACCTATTAGGACCACATAAGACCAAATGGTGTTGCAAGGGGTCTTATGTGGTCCTAAGGGGTCACGCATGTGTTAGAACACATGTGTGACCCCTTAGGACCACTTAAGGCCCCTTGCGACACATGTGAATTATAATTTATATCTATGAAAAAGCAAAAGATACAAGTTGAAGAGTCGTGTGCAAGTACATTTCATAAAAGAAAGCAAGCATGCATTATCTTGAATGACATGGAAACAAGCTCATCAACTGCCTAGAAGAGAGCAATTGGAGAAAAGCAAAGGAAAGTGTTAAAGGGTGATAAATACATAGAGAGTATGCAATACAAACAAACAATGTCCAGAGTGTGTGATGTGGTCTCTAATTTATGTCCGGAGGGACTAACTGGTTTTGGAGTTCCGAGGAAACCTATTGGGCCATGCTTGGAGGAAATCAATATGTTCATGCAAGGGCCACCTTTTTTCTATTATGATAATGATGCTTTTGCACCAAAGAATATTTGGAAGACAATATCCAAAAATTTCTATGGTGTGGAACCAGAGTTGGTGGACTCGAAGTACTTTTCAGCTTCCAGAAGACCAAGAGGTTATGTACACAATCTCCCAATAGAAGGACGATTTCAAGCATTACCTCTCCCCCCATGACTATTCAGGAAGCACTTCCTCAGAAAAAGGACTATTGGCCTCCATGGGATCAAAGAAAAAAATTGAATTGCATAGACTCTAGACGATGTGGTAGTGTCCTTCGTGAAGAACTTTGTACTATAATTGAAAATTCACAAAGGAAACTGCCAGATAGTGAACATAAATACATTCTTGAAAAGTGTGAAGAATGGAACTTGGTTTGGGTGGGGCCAAGTCAGGTGGCTCCTCTATAGGTTGACGAGATAGAAATTATATTAGGATTTGAAAAAGATCACACTCGTAGAACTTCTTGTGCGATTGATCGATTGCACTGTTTGGGTAATGCATTCCAAATAGATACAATTGCATACCATTTATCTGTCTTGAAAGCATTTTATCCTGATGGCATTAAAGTTATTTCTCTATTTTCTGGTATTGTTGTAGCAGAGGTTGCTTTGCATCGACTTGGGATACATTTAAGTTGCGTTGTATCTGTGGAAATATGTGAAAAGATCAGGGTTGTCCTTAATAGTTGGTGGACAAAAACCCAACAGACCGGTAGGTTGATTCAGAGGGAAGATGTCCAAGATTTGAATACAGAAGTACTAGAGGACTTAGTAGACAATGCTTTCAATGACTTCCGAAGATCTCAGTAGATGTCTTTAAAAGCATTGTCTTTAAACTTAACATGTGTAAATTTCATCCATTTAGATCATTTGACTTGAAGTCCAATTTTTATAATTTAGAAAATGAAAAATAAGGCTCAAGAAATTTAGGAGCTTTGATAAAAAGTAAGAAATTAAGTATAATTCAATTAGATACATTTGACTATATGTAATGTACATATGAACTTGATTTAATAACATTAATTGCTTGAAATCACTTAGCTAATATATAGAGAATTTGAGTCAAGTATTAGGAAATAAAATATAATATAATTTAGTACTAAATAGTGTTGGATATATGGACAAGTAATAGTTATCATGGTATCGCAGTAACTAAAGAATATGGTTAATCTAAAAAATACTTAATTTCCAAAAAAACATCTAATATTGTAAATTAAGCATGATTGAAAAAATAATTTAAAATAACATACCTGGAAAAGGTAGATGCCTTCCAAAAAAAAATTCAAAATCTTCGCCCCTTTACAAAATTAGAAATATTCGCCCATTTATAATCTTCCTACTCGCTCCAAAATGCCACTTTATTTGAAAAAAAAATGATTTTTTACAAAAATAACTCTTATTATTTTCGCACTTGATTGTTTTGGTTTTTTTAATGGGAAAAATAATTATTTTTTATATGTGGTTCAAGCGACTGGTCGCTTGTAGGACCGACCATGTCAATCCTCACAGTCAGCCACATCAACAAAAATGATGATTTTCTCAAACTTGTCACTTCTGCAACAAAATTCAATAGGTAAATTAAACTTATTAAAAAAAATTAAAAATACCCTTTTTTAGAGATCAAAGTCACGATTCTACTCATATAATTTTTTTAATGTTTTGATTACATTTAATAAATAAAAAATAAAAAATACTACAACTAGGTATTCTTTTGTTCGATAACAGGTTGCTTTGAAAAACGAAAAAAAATATTGAATCACTTCAAAAAAATTTGAAAAAAATATGGTTCACTAGAAGAGAGAATCTTCTCCAAAAGGGTATTTTTAGTTTTTGGATTATCATAAATTGAATAGACAAATTGTGGTGGGAGACAAAAACTGTCAAATTCCGGTGTATTCGACTTCCAAATGCTATTACAAAGAAAATATACATCAAAGATTTTTTTATTTTTTTTCATGCACTATATAAATATGTGATCTATAACGGATATCAAAATGATAAAAAAAAAAGTTGATTTACATTTTCTTTTGAGGTGGGAACCAAACCCCCTGTTTTTCAACGTTTTTTTAGCAATAAAAGAATGGACTTTAAAGCTAAAAAAACATATAAATTATTGAATTTTTTTTTTCGAAAAATAGTAGGCTTAAACTTCAACAAATTTTAGACATTTCATCAGTTTACATCATCTTCAAATTCAAAATGCAAATGACACTTTTATGGCGATGAAATTGAACAATTATTGTTGTGTTAGCCTTTTCCTTTGTAAAAGTGTGACACAAGTTTGTACTTTTACCCTAAACTTCATGAAAATCCACGAGACCAATTGCAATAGGAAGAAAACACAATGCTCTATCACATATTATTGATTTTTTTAACATCACTAGACTGTACAAAGTCATATAGGTCTGTATAACAGTAAATTGTAGAGTAACAGTGATATATTATTGATTTCCTTCTTCCCAATTGTCTTCACAACCTTCAACCCCCTTACCTCGAATTTTGTGAGGTCTTTTAAACATGTACCAACTAAATCCTAACGGTTTATAGCTAAATTTCAAATACATGACCGTTCACATTCCTTGCAAAGCCAAAATTGACAAAATTGCATAGCAACTTTACATTACTTGACAACTTTTACAAAACACCACTAAAAGACCCTACTTGACTCAAAAAAATTATAAAAGGTCTCAATAGAACTTATTAACATCAAAATAAGACTCTACACACTAATGTCCACAATTGCGTCAAATTGACAAAATGTGCTATAGGGTGCCCCTGCACCAAACATGCTTCAAACTTCCTAGTGTAGTATCAATGGTTAAGATGGTAATCAAAAACCTCCTACACCTATAGTCAATGACATGAAAAGACAAGGACAAAAAGTTGGAAATGATGCATGTGTTCATGAGTAGAAGATAGTGATGGAAGACAAACAATGATAGTCCATTAACATGCTAGAAAGGATAGTTAGAAAAAAGTCTAAAGAGTAGTTGAAAGAACATAATTGACAAAAGGTTAGTGAATACATTATGCTAGTGCTATCAAAGGAAGATAAAATAGAGGTTTCTCAAGGAAGAAATGTGGTCTCATGACACATAGTATGAGATATTTTCACAATAAAACAAAAGGACCACATATCGGTTTGTGCATAAATATGAAATTGTATCATATTTAAAGGTCATTAAGGAAGATGGAAGATACATATGTGCCATGACTCCTTAGCCAAGCTTGTGGAAGTCATTAATCTCTAGTGTGAAATGATAGATATACCTTTCATTACAAATATACTTTTAAAAGGAACAATGCAAGTCTATTATTATAAATGGAGAGAAATTATAACGATCCTAGGGCCTAAAATGGATTTAGTCCATTACAAGAGAAATGGTGTTTTTAATATAGACAAAATGGTTAACGGTATTTTTTTCAATGACAAAAGGGTGGATGAAAAAGTTTGAGACAATTGGAAAGTGAGCACTATGATAGCATATGGTAAGAGAAGAGAAATTTCTTCTTTTAAGGTTCTACTTGACATAATTTTTCAAATTCACATGGTAGAGATACATGGTAAAAGGTCATGACAATGTCAACGTGTGAAGATAGTGAGTAAAAGGTGATAGTCACTATGTGATAGAAGGTACAATCTATTGAGTCTAAGAAGATATAAAAGCATCAAGGGGAATCCTAATGAGAAAACAAAAACACCTAATCATTGAAATCGGGTTGACAGAGAATACTATGGTAATTTCATCTAAGTGATAATACTTCAAAAGAGGACAATCTTACTTGGTTTTTCTTGTTCCGCTTCCTCTTCATACATAAATTTTACAACTAAACGAAAAAAGGAAGGTATAAGTAGTCCCATGAGAAAAATCTAAATCTAAATCTAAAATGGCATTGATAAACATTATAGAGAATAGTGATGACATTGTTTTCATGGGTCAATATCATAAAATGCGAGGACAATGGCCTTTAATAAGGATTAAAAAATAGAATTCTATATTGACAATTTATTGAATGAATAGATAGAGTTTAAAGGCAATGGTCTAATATATAAGATGAAAAAATTGTACGAAAGCATTAAAATTCAATGAATAGTCAAGGTAAAAGGTTGATGTGAAATTTTAAAGCAATGAAGTATATTAAAAAATTATTTTAGATAAAAAATAAAATACAGACAAAGCAAGAGGTACCAATTTTAGATTTCTTCAAAAGATAAATAAATGGTGACAAAGACATAAACATTGCATAATAAGGTGACAATGAGAAAACCTCAATACAAGGGCACAATTAAATTCAAAAGATAGATTGAAGAATAAATATAATGGATAAAGAGTAAGAAAAGAGTGATAGAGTTACATGATAGTGTTATGGGTTTAAGGCAATCTTTATGATACTCCACCAAGCTTATGCATGTTAGATTATCTTGTCAATAGAGTTTACATCTAGAGACAATTTCAAAAGTAATAGGTAGGTCAACAAAGTTTTTTGTTAAATTGTGATGATAGAATGAATAGAAAAGCTTTGCACAATTAACGAGGTTGTGAGGATGAAGGAACTACAACTGAGTGACACATATCAAATCCTAGTCCTAGATTTTCTCCTACACCTTCCTAGAGGGTTGTGACATTTTAAACCTTGTTCATATGCTCTATTAAAATGTTAACATGAAGTTACAATAGTCAAAATAGTGTAATGGTAGTTACATGGACAATAGAAAGAATCTTGGATAAGTTGAAGGTAGATTGAGATAATCTAAGAATATTTGAGGAAATTTAGGTAGTTTTGAACCTACTAAGAGCATCTAGGAGTCTCCTAAGGGGCACCATCGATGAAAGGTTCAAGGCAGGTTAGTTTTCTTCATGTAACCATCATCTTGGAGCACTTTTAGGGGCTAAAAACATAGGGACAAGTCAGCCAGATGCCCAAGGAGTTTTGAACCAACAATAAGGCAAGACGCTTGTCATCTTCTCCTCATAACATGTTTCCAAACAATAGGAAACTGGTAGATAGTATATTAGGAGGCCTAAGAGAATTTTTTAAGGATTAATGCTCTTCCAAACTATGATTGTAATATAAAAACTAGTTCTTTCTAGTCTTGTTATAATATTGTAACTCCAGGAGACTCAATTCTTAGGAATGTATGGTGTTTGTAAGAATCTTTTGATTAATAAAACAAGAATTTACCTTCTATAATTTGGTTATTTGTGTGCAAACTTAAGTGATCGATATTTTTTATTGTGATTGTATGCAAATCCTTTAAATATGTCTCAGTTCTTGCAAATGTAGAGATAAACATACCTTATATAGGTTGTAAGTTATGACATTAGTTTGAACAACTTTTTAATTGTGAGAAAACCTAATTTTTCCTTCTAGAACTAAAAAAATTCAACTTTCCTACGAAATACTAATGCATAAGTATGTCAAAAATTAATTTGTGTAATTATTATTGTGTTCATTGAATAATTAGCGTGTTCATTTAATAATATTTTGTATTAAACATCAATACAAGTAATAGACGTTTGGTGCATCACCGGTATAGACCATGTTTTTTTTTACTTCAAGTCACCTTTCTATCTTTTTTCAAATAGTATCATAGTTTATACTAGGTGGTAAACCAAGGGAACTAGCCCTCTCTAGAGCTTTGACTCAACTATTAGATCCCACACTCTATGAGACGATCCCCATGTTTGAGGAAGTTGTTGACTTGATAACTTAGCAAGGGTACAAACAAGTCTTTGACAACAATAACATCATGGATAGTTGTCTTGACATGTAAGAACTCAAATTATTTACCAAGTAAATATCTTGGTCCTTGAAAACTCTAAAACTACATAAATGAACAAGTTATCAGTTTCAAAAAACCTTTTGTAGAAGAATAGAGCTTTGTATTAAACAAATGAGATGCCATGAACAAGTTGTCCAATGTACAACACAAATAGTGGTTTTACTACTACCCCTATAGATTAGGGTGTATGCCACACTATTATATATAATCGTAGGGGTAGTATGATAATATTTTATTTTTCCTTAATACACTAAAATATCAATAGTTATCTAAAAGATGAATTGAATAATCATTTAATCTTAATAAATATAAACATTTTAATTTTATCATATTTCCGCAATCCATATGTTTGCTGGGCTTAATTGCTTCTAGATTTCTTTGTGTCTAATTTTTAGCATCAATGTTTCAAATCACACTCTATGATCCATCATCAAGATGCAATAGAGTGTAAGGAGATGGAGAATAATGAGTGATAGACTGAGACTAACTCAAGGTAGTATATGAAGGGGTGAAAAAAGAGAAGGAGAAAAAGCATGTGGAAAGAGGGAAGGAAACAAGGTTTAGGAAAGGGGGTGAAATAACATATGGCTTAAAAAAGGGAGGGAGAAAAATAATTTGTATAAAAAGAATTAAAGCTAAATCAATTGTATAAACATATTATAAGAAATCAAATATATACATCAATGTAAGGATTATACAAATATTTCATTATGTGACTATATTAAATTATGAGATAATACAATTATAAATATCAAGATTACTTGCAGTATGATTACAAATGTATAGTAAAAATATATTTATATTTAGAAAGTATGGTAAAAAAGAGAAATATAGATGTAAAGTACACGCCTAAAAAGAATGATTAAATTAATAAATAAAAAAGAGGAGGAGGAGGTATTGATATGTGTGTGTGTAAGAGAATATTAATTTGTACATACAATTGTATTTAATTATAAAAGTATCAATACAATTTAATATTATAATTTAGTGAATAATTAAGATAGGTTACATATTGCACCTTATAGAATGTTTCAATCTTACAAATTAATATTTAATGCATAGTGAATATCAACTGATAAGAAATAAGTATTAATAAAACGCTAAAAAATTAGCTTAATATAATATAAAGTCTAATAGCCATTTTTATAGTATATTAAACTAAGAAATAAATACAAATTAATAAAATAAGAAGTAAAAAATAGTTATTTGGTTTTTTATCTAATATAATATGGCTATTAGTTTTGGTGAGGTCTAATATAAAGATTGATAGTGATATTACATTATAATATATTAATCGTAAAAAGTAGTTATTTGGTTTTTTATCTAATAGATTGATAGTCATATTACATTATAATATATTAATAGCTATTTTTATACCATTAGTAAAGAAGTAAGATAGGAAACATATTGCTATTTGATAATATATTTGCTATTAGTATTTAAGTTGTGAAATTTGCTATATTAAAAATTTGAATTCATTTTATTATAAAGAATAATAGTCATTTTGTATTATATTAAATTGATTATGCATATGTTATTAATAATTATATTATATATAATATATTATTAATATGTAAGTAAAAATTAAAATATATTAAATGAGTTAGTTAAAAATAAACAAAAAAAAATATTTACAATGCATTATATTGAAATTAAACTAATTATAATATACATAATAATTTATCAATTATCATATATTTGTATGGAAGTAAAAAAATAAAATATATTATATAAATCAGCTAAAAATAAATAAAATATTTATATTATAAAAGGAACAATATTAATTAGGAAAAATTGTCATATAAATATAGTGTATTCATATATTATATTGTTAGTAAGTATCTGAAAAAATGAAATAATTATATATATTTTGTTAATCTTTCATCTACATTTCATTCTTTAATCTATAATTACCTCTCATTAAGTCTAAATTAATCGATATTTATTTATATACAACTTATAATTTAACCTAAATTGTCTATGAAAAGTTTGCGTGTCTTTATAACCTTTACAATATCATATATTTTCTTCCTAAGACTGTATAGGTAGACATTTCGTCATTTTCCTGCATCAATATAATCAAGAACACATATAATCAAGAACACCATCATTCCTCTTCCTAAGACTCTATAGGTAGACATTTCCTCCTTTTCTAGACCTATGCATCAATGTAATCAAGAGCACCACGATTCCTATTCAAGACCATTTGGTTATGAAGTTTTATGGTTAAAAAAAACACCATAAACTTCATTTCATTTTCATGTTATTGAAAGATGGCAAAGATGGCATGCTTGGTGCATTTTAATTCTTCTATTTATTATTATTCAATAGACTAATATATATTCAAAGTAATCATGAACTTGTATGAATTCTAAGAGTGAATTTTTGAATCGTATTTTAAATATGTACAATATTATCTTACTAATGATAATCTAAACACAAATTCATTAAAAAATAGACATGAAAAATAAATTCAAATATGAAAGCATTTTATTTTTCATTCATGTAAGTGGGTATTCCTATCTATTCATGCTAGTTGTGAATGCCCAAAATGCAAAATTGAAATAGTGTCTAAAAGCAAAGATCAAAATAATTTTTAAGTACTCAAGGACATTTACAAGTCAAAAGTATATTATTCTAAAATAGATTAAATATTATACTTGCTTATCAACTTTCCATCAGATTGAAGTGGTTCTTGGTAATCTTATTTTTTATTACGCGAGTAGGAATTTTGAAAGGGCCCAAATCCTTATACAGAAAGAAGATCAAGCAATAAGTACCCTAGAACTAAAAAGGACAACCAAGTGAAACTAATTTTGAAAGGGCCCAAATCCTTATACAGAAAGAAGATTAAGCAATAAGTACCATAGAACTAAAAACGACAACCAAGTGAAACATTTCATGATTTATGCGAGACTTTGAAAGGACCCAAACCCTTATACAGAAAGAAAGATTAAGCATTAAGTATTATAGAACTAAAAAGGACAACCAAATGAAATGTCGAAGTTCAACAGAAAACACAAATCCTTACAAACAACCAACTCAAAATCAGAATGATTTGAAACCCATTAGACAATTTTATTACTAACATGATGAAGATGGAGATGGAGAGCTATGAATAGCATATGCATTTGATAAAGAGAAAACTCCCACAGTAGGAAAAAGGCTTTCCTTGTTGCTGGCAATAGTTATAACAAGTCTCTGTGTTGTAAGGGCACCCATGCTCACTTACACCTGCATCAATTCACCAACAGATCATTTTTAGGAAAAAAAATTAAATTCAATATATAAGATTAAATAGATTATGTAAATATAACCATACATTGTTCCAAACTGAATAATACAAACAAAAAAAAGCCTTAATTGAAGTATGGTTTTACCAGGTGATAAAAGGAGTAAGAGCATGAGAATGAGCAGAGGAAAACAGTTAAGCTTGAAAGGTAACGGTAGTATTGCTCCCATTCTGTTGGTCGCTGGATCGAATCCAAGGAAGGCTTCTTTCTTGAAGCGGTTAAAACAGCCAGGGAAAATGGACAAGGGAGGAGATGAGACGACGTATATCAAATTGTTTGAGAGACGGTTACTCATTAGAGCCATGGATTTAATGGTAAAAGTTTACAAATTGTTTGAGAGACAATTTCAAATTGTAAAGTTTTAATTAAAAATGGATAAACGATATTAGATTTTGAGAGTCCATAATGGTATGTAAAATAGTTTCTGAATCTAATTGTGTCTGTTTTGTTTTGCATCAACATTTAGGATTTAGGGCAGGTTATGGAAATGGAGTTGGTACGATTTATTCTTTCAATTGTGAACTACATTATTGAGCTTTGCTTATGTGTTAAACATATTCCTTGGTGTTTAACACATATTTCTTCCGCATTTAAGTTGTGTTGGGACAATCACACTTCGACACATGGAGTTGTAGATAGTAGGAAATGGAGGTTTTAGGGTTCAAAAATAGTCCATGTCCTTTCACTAGGAAACAATTTCATATCATACATAAAATTGAATAGGCAATGTTTAAATACTTATGAAAGGTTTTCGACGACGTCAACATGATATCCAATGCCTTTACATGATTTAGAAACCCTAACACTACAAAAAAATGACCTATTAAAGTTGTAGATGCTTAAGGGCCATAAAAAATGTCATTCAAATATTTTTGGTACCATTAGAGAGGAGAGTGATATCCCATAGCTGTTAAAAATGCCTCAACCATGGTTTCCCACATCTCTAGCCATGTTTTGGAGTGCTCTACAGTGACTTTTAATGTCTTAGAAAGGTTTCAAATGCATATGAATGGTTCCACGCACCATGACATTTTTTAAAGAAGCATCCACCATAGTAGAAATGTCTAAAAACTATTGAAAATGTGTAGTTATGCAACAAGGAATTTGATCATGAGAACAATGTAAAAATGCCTAGCATGACTTTAAATGTGAGGACAAACAACTCTAGGTAGTTGTTTGACAAAATGGTTAACCTATGCATAAAGGAAAGTGAAGAGTTCTAGAGGGTGGAGTATAATGCAAATTCATGTTTTCATTGCCCATGAAAAGGTAATTTTCCAAGGTTTAAATGTTTTCACTTATAGAGTGAGATTGTATTAGGAAAATGATTTTTACATGGGGTAAAGACTTTGCACAAGAAATAGAGATGAATATGTGCAAGTCAGTATCAATATGCAATAAGAGGACAAGTACGAGGGAGATTTTTACATAATGTGGCATTTTCTTTCATTCTCATTGTGTTTCAACATTAAGGGGCTCAACCAGTGCCAGTTGTCATCCCTAGATCCAATATATGTTTCTTCATTTGTAATAAATGCAATCTTCTAGGATTGTAAAAGATTGATATATGAATTATGAAGCTTATGCCAAACTCCATGCCAATCTAGGTCTGTATGTAGGCAAGTATCATGGATTAGTATGCTGCAATTTTGTAAATCCTTCTAGGAAAGGAAATATAGTTGATTGAAATGGTATTTTTAGTTTCCTAGCATTGTAATAACTAGTGGAAAATGAACATTAAGAAATTTCATATTCTTATTATGTGTTCTATCTCTAGTTTTATTTATATGCTTCAAGAAACACTGTAAAATCTTCTAGATACGCATATTTTGTATTTGTGGTTGTGATAACTTAGTTTCTTATTCAGACAATGCAATAAAACTTCTTGTTATTCTTTGTTTATGATAGGAAATATTTATAGTCCAATCTATGGGGTATGTAAGTTGAGATCAGATATTTGAGAATGGGATTCATTTTAAGAATTTGAAGATAGTTGAAGTTTGCAATCTAAATTCATCCAATCTCTAGAGTTATAGCATTATTTCTGCATGTTTTGGGGTTGACTCTATTTCTACAAGATTGGGTACTGATCTAGGATATTCTACATCTAATTTGGGAAATTATCTTTAAAAATAGTGAATATCTTTCAAAGTATAATTTATAAGGGTTTGTTTGTCTTCATGGAGTTTATGTAAGGTCCTCCATAATATCAAATTAACATAATTCACAAAAATACACATAATCAAGCATAAGTTAATGCCACGTGTTCAAATATACAAGATCCGAGACATAAGATTACATATCGACATGAAGACTAAGTACATAAGCTAATAACAAAGCAAAACATAAGTAGACATGTCCCTTTACAATAGACCACAAGGTCAAATACAATGAATACATAAAGGGAAAATCATGAAGACCACCATGACAGGAACTCTTGACTACTGTCTCCCTCGAGCAAACCATGAATGAGAACATTGTTGGAGTGCATATCCATCCTACCACAAAGTAGCTTTCCTGAAATCCTTCCTGACATGAAGAATACCCATCTCGACATGAGGAAGACTAGTAATGTATATCTGATAGTAGTAATGAAATGTGTGCAACATGATATATCCACATTCTAACACTAATGTAACGATATTATGGGTAGACATGATGCATATAACATAAATTTTAAGATAGAAGCAACTTGATCCTTGCTTAACTATCTAAAATCATTTCGAGATCTCAATTCCATCTCAAACACAAAGAAAACATGAGGTTGCATCCATGCATTTCTAATTGATGGTTTACACAACATGGAAATCGGTTCATCAACATGCCCTTGAGAGTATAAAAGGCCCATGAATGCATGTATAAGCATATAAAAGTGCAACCTTAGCATATCTACTTGATATTTTATAGAAATTTGAAATTCTGATTCAATTCATCAATATACTAGCAAGATAACATAATCTCAAACACATTAAGAACACAATGATTTTATGGTAATTTCATCACAATTCACAATTGACCTAATAATATATACACAATAACTAAGTCAAGATTCATTATGTAAATAGAATATTAGCCAACATTTTGTCAAATAAATTAAATGAGGTAATCCATTAACTAAGTTGATATAAAAAGATACCATGATCATTTATATTAAAGAATATATCCAGACATTTTGAAACACAAGGTAGCGAAGTACTTTTTTGATATTTTTAAAGGTATTGTTGCAAGAAGATTAATGATTTTAGTCTAGAAGGTATACATGACATACCAATACTTAATATTAATCTTAGATACATACCTAATCCCAAAGATTGGCCCACAAAATCAACCCCTTGTCTCTAACCACTTTTAGAAAGGACCCACATGGGTCTCTTCCCACTTTGTCCCCGTCAAGGAATAAATAATTATTTTATTCCTTTCTCCCAAGTACCTTGGAGTGTTAGGACAATAAATGCCTTTATGGCAAATCTTCCTTACATTCCTTCCCATCCCTTCTCCCAGCTACCTTGTCCCCTCACCCGCTCAAAAGATGACACCTATCCACTTCTCATGGAGTGTGAGAACCCTAACCATTCCCATCCATTGGATCTTCACTTTTGATCTTATCCCTCCATTTCTTTCCCTCCACACTTAACCAAAACTTCCACTCCATTCTCTCATTATGCAACTTCACAATCATTAATTCTCATGCACACTTGAGCTCTCATAACATCCTCATGCTAGCTTGAGCAATTATGCAAAAAACATACCATTATGCTGCTGAATTTTTTAGCACACGTCCAAGTTATTGAAAGAGGAAAAATCGTTGCATCAAGGGGACTACATTGGTGTTACTTTGGTTTGCAACTTATATGTTTATTTGTAATTTTCTTTCGTCCTATCATGATGTTTCTTTAATTTGTGAATTTGAGTTTTTTTTTATTGTTTGCACTCCTTTTGAACTCACATTTTGTTGAAGCCTATTTTGGGGAAGAGAAACACCTTAGTTGCAAAAGTAATAATGAAAAGAAAAATCAAGGATCTCCAAGTGAAAACCTCTTTGAGGCACTTTTAGATCAAAAAATAGTAAAATTAATAAAGGATGTATATTCTAGTGAAAACCTCTCTGAGGCGCTAGAGGATGAGGAGATGCATCTTCCCCTAATAGACACACAAGGACCTAAGAGATCATCTATCATAATAGAGGAAACTATCAAAGTCAACTTAGGGACTTTGGAGTCCCCTATAATCACCTATGTGGCAGCTTCATTGTCAAAATTAGAAAACTGATATTTCTTTGCTCTTCTCCATGAAGCAACAACTAATTTTACAAGGTCATACTCTCATATGCTAGGTTTAGACCCTAACCTTGTAGTACATCATCCTACAGTTAATCTAGATGCAAAACTGATCAAGTAGAAGTTGAGAAAAATGCATCCAAAGGTAGCACTCTTGGTCAAGGCAAAGCTTGAAAAGTTGTTGGATGCATATTTTATCCATCCCATAGATTATTCAGACTAGATCTCAAACATTGTGTATGTATCTAAACCAAGTGGGGATATCTGCATTTGCACTGATTTCAAGGATATTAATAAAGCATGTCTGAAGGATGATTTTTCATTGCCAAATATTGACATCCTTGTAGATCTCATAGAAGGACATGAGATGCTATCAGTAATGGATGGTTTCTCTCAATATAATCAGATTAGAATAGCACAAGAAGACCAACACAAGACAACTTTCATTACCCCCTGGGGGAATTTTTTCTATCATGTCATACCCTTTGGTCTTAAGAATGAAGAGGGACATATTAATGTGCGATAAAAGTTATCTTCCATGACATGATCCATGTAACCATAGAAGATAATTTAGATGACCTTTTGGACAAGTCAAAGACCAAGATCGAACATCTTGATGTACTAGAGATTATCTTCGATCACTTAGAGAAATACAAGCTCAGATTAAATCCCAAGAAGTGTGTCTTTGTTGTCACCTCAGGCACACTATTGGGGTTCATCATATCCATGCAAGGCATCAAGGTCAATCCCAAGAAAGTTAAGGCTATCATGGACATGCCTCCTCCACACACCATCAAACAATTGAGAAGCCTTCAAGGCAAGCTACAATCAATTAGGTGGTTCATTGCCCAACTTACAAATAAGTGCCAACCATTCACTCATCTACTCTACAAAGAGATGTCATTCAAATGGGATATCACATGTCAACGGGATTTGACAAGATCAAGGAATACCTCGCAAATCCACCTATCTCGATGCCTCTTATTCCAGGCAAACCCCTCATTTTGTACATTTCAACTACTGCAGTTGCACTGGGGGAATTTCTCACCCAACAAGATGAGAATGGTAAAGAGAGGGCCATGTATTACATAAGTCGAACATTGATCAAATATGATCTTAATTATTCACCCATGGAAAAATCATGTCTATTTGTGGTCTTTTGCTCATTAAAACTCAGATACAATATGCTCAATCATACAATAAAGCTCACCTCTAAGGTCGATCTACCTAAGTATCTACTTTCCTACACTACTCTAACATGTCACATGGCTAAGTGGGTCATACAGATTAAGCACATTTGATATCCAATATGTGGACAAAAATAAATCAAGGGTCAAGTTATTGCAGATCAATTAGCAAAGGCACTCCTTGTCGATGTGCAACCCTTGACCGTAGAATTCCTTGATGAACATCTCTATGCTAGCACTCAGAAACCAATTTGGAAGTTGTAATTCAATGGATCCTTCACATCACATGGATTGGGGGCAAGAATCTTGTTTTTCACCCCTCAAAGCAATTATATCCCTAACCCATTCAAGTTATCTTTCTCGTGCACCAACAATATAGCTGAGTATGAGGCTCTTCTTACTATTCTCAAAACTACAATCAAATAGAATATCACCCAGTTGCAAGTCTTTGGTGACTCAACTAATAATCAAATAGGTATACGATAAATTACAAACAAAATATGACAAACTTATTTCGTATAAAATAATGGTTGATGACTTCAAGAAATATTTCTAATCTATTTAGTTTGACCAAGTTTCAAGGTTATAGAACAAAGAAATAGACTCCATGGCTACAATTGGATCTCTCCTAGATGTCCCGCAAGATGTATCAAAATATATATTCCTAGTCAAACAACTTCATGCACCCTCATATGAAGGTTCTGACGCAAATATGGTGTGTGAAATTGTTGGTCCCCAATCACCATGGTACCAAAACATTTACGTACACTTATCTAAAAGATGGTTTCATTTCTTCCCACCTCACTTGAAACCAACACCAAAACCTTATTCGTTGATCCTCTCATTACATGATCCTTAGAGATACCTTATATCATCGAGGCTATCACTAAATCCTCTCTATATGTTTAGATGTTATGGTATTAAACCAAGAATTACAAGAAGTACATGTTGACACTTACAACACTCATACAAGTGGCATGTTCTTATCTAAACAACTATTGAGAGTAGGATACTATTGGCCCACAATTGAGCATGATGCCTATGAGTTCATCAAGAAGTGTCTTCCATGTCAACAACATGCAAATCTCATCCACATGCCAACATAGGATCTACAATCAATTATCACACCATAGTCTCAACCTTGTCGACAAGATTTCCCCTCCCTCATTCGATGGGCACAAGTTCATTATCACTGCTACAAAATATTTCACAAAGTGGGTGGAATCAATTTCCCTCACTCTTAGAATTGGCACCCAAATATCCAAATTCATACTTTATCACATCATCTGCTGGTATGGTGTCCCCTCCACCATCATCATAGAATACAAACATTCATTCAAGAACCAACATGTGAAAGAGTTGTGTGAATGATTTCATATCCAACATCGTTGGTCCACACCATATTATCCTCAAGGCAATGGCTAGGCTAAGGCAACCAATTAAATCCTCCTTAAAATCCTCAAGAAGGTTGTTAGTGATATTGGTCGTGATTGGCACCTCCATTTTAATCCCACCCTTTGGGCATAGTGTACTAGCATTTGTATCCCTACCGATGCCACTCCATACTCACTCATGTATGACATCGATATAGTCTTGTAAATTGAGGTTGAAATCCCATCCTTACGTGTGTCACTCAAGCATTTCATCACTAATGAAGATTATTGTGTGGCACGACTCACACAGTTGGACCTATTATATGGAAGGTGACAAAAATGTCATGACCGTTTATTGGTTTATTAGAACAGGCTTAAGAGGACCTACAATAAGAAAATCGAGTCCCATCAATTCCAAGTGGGTGATCTAGTCCTTAAATAGAATCAAAAAGTGTTGGAGGATTGTGAGATGAAAGGAAACTTTGAACCAAATTGGCTCAGTCCTTATGTCATTATAACAAAATATGATTCAGAAGCATATTAGTTACCCACTCCAGAAGGGGAACCTTTGTGCTATCCTTTCAACATCATTCACTTAAAGAGGTTCTATGCCTAAATCATAACCAGTGTACCCCACCCTTTTAAAAATTGAAATATACAACAACCAAAAACAAAATCAATCAAAAAAGTAAATAAAAATAATGTCTTGTTGTGAAAACCACCCTTAGTGGCGCCTTGGATAAGTACATGTGGTGAAAACTTGGAAACAAACACCATGTGTAAGGGGGCTTGTCATTAACCTCCAGGTCCTCGTTTCATTTCCATCACATACGCTTTTCATTCACTTCATCTGCATTAATCTCCCCTCTTCATTTCACTCTTCTTCAATCCACAACATGCTCGCTCATCATCCTCCATCCTCATTTGTAGTTGTTATCCAAGTGTTCTATTCTTCAATCACACATCATAACATCATCCTACTATCCCAATTCCTAGGCTTTGTATTGTTGGTCGTATATATTGGTCAGTTTGTCAGTCTTGTACATATTTAGTAGTCATGTCTCCATCTAGAGTTCATCTATATATGTGTCTTTAGGTTCCATCTTTTGCATCGATCGGTTGTGTGTTGTCCCAACATGTTCCTATCTTAGCTGGTGCTTCAATAATTGGTTCCCTTAGTCTTTCAAGGTTCGTGTCTATTGGTCGTCGCTAGCCATAACGCTTTTAGTTAATTTTGTCATCATCAATCTTTGGAAAACAATATCTCAAAAACAAGTTAATTCTTTTGAGTTTTGGACCTTTTATCCATCTTTGGTCTTTCGAGCTTCTTTGTGTTGTCTTATTATCTGTTGGCTTGATGATGATTGTAATGGATGACTTTATGTGCTGTCATTGATGGAACATGTATACACACACATATGTTCACATTGTCATTGTCATCTTAGTTAAGACAAACCGGTATTACTTCTAAAGTTACTTATATTGCAACTAGTATTATTGATGTTTAGTTAAAGATGGTTTCAAAGGGTGTCTAACTAGTATATGTAGACAATCGATATATGCAGAAATGGCTTGACACCAATTTGGAGATTTAGTGGAAACCATCAAAGAAGCAAATGAAGGACAATCGATTTACATGTTGATAGTGGCTTACTCTTAACTGGTGTTCCAACCGGTATTCATTGATAGTGTGATGAGTTATCACCGGTCGTGGTGAGTTACCCCTAACCGACAAATTTGGCAACAATTTGTGATGAGTTATGTTTGATTGTCCAGATACACTACACCAAGGAAATTGTGATATGATTTATAAGCCAACATGAAATCTAATGTCTATATAATGACATTATGATGAACTAATTTTATGATATGGTATGATGCAAGATAAAAGTTGAAGGCATTGCAGAATATGTTGGTGATGAAATTGGTGATGCAATTTTGAGCAAGCAGAAGAGGATCTATTCAAGCAAATTGTGCTACTTCTAGATCACACCAACTGTTGTTTTCTAGTCACTACAACAGTCAAATCCCCTAATCGGGTGATAGGGAGGCAGTGCAAGTGGAATGCTCAAGTGACTTATATGTTCACTAAGTATAGGACCTTACTGTTTTCAAGGAATTGTTTCTATAATCAGAGTGCAAAGGTTCATAGACCATCTCAAACTTCCTCTTGTTTCACCTCCCTAAGTCAAGACCTCTTGTATGCTGAAAGGCTTCAACCCCATAACCAATCTGGCTTGCTAAAACTATGTTCTTGGGGTCTGTCCCACAAAAGGTGTCAAATTCACATGAGGAAAACTTGTTTCAACTGGCATTGATGTCTTTTGTGCTTTTCATTCACCATTCGTGTACCCGATTTGACCAAAATTCAATTTTAAGGCCTAAAAAGGCTACAAGCAATTAGCCCTCCTTTTGGGGTTTTGTGCTCACCTTGTTCAAGAGATGGACTTCCAGACTGAAAGGTTTATATTTTTGGATACCCTTTTGGGAGTTCTTGAAGATTCATCAAGTTTGGGGGTCCCTAAGTCCTTCTCCATGACTATCCCAAAAATGGGCATAAAAGGAGGGTTTTGGAAGGGTTTGTTGTCAAAAACCACATTTCAAGCTTGGGAACCTCAAAATGATTCAAAGACACCTATTTCTACCTTGCTGTTGGCTAACAAGACCATAACCCAAAAAGGTTTAAACCTCACAAAGTGAAGAACAAGATTTTCATGATATGCATACAAAGGAAATGCAACATTTGACAATTTTACACTTTTGCCTTCCACAAGCACTTTTTTTGCAAAATTCCAATTACAACAGAATCATATGAACATAAACAACATTAGAGACAAGAAGGAATCCAATTTTCCCTACACAAAAGGCATTAGGCAAGTACAAATGGTAAATAGTTCACTGTCAAGTAAATGGGACTGCACTTTTCCTCTTTTCACTGTTTTTCCATTTTGGACCTGCACTTTGCAATGTTAAAACACATATTTGAAGGTTTGTTTGTGCCCTATAAGAAATGCTCTATCTTCTTCATACATGAAGTCCTTCATACCTGCAATTTGAAGAGGAGAAAATCCATTTACAACTTCAACAATATGCAAAAATCAGCCATACTTGATTGTGGCAGCCTGTTGGGCGTTTTACATTTTTGCCTAAGGAGATCATTGTTTGATCTTGGCTTTTACACTACCCAAGGGCAGGGCTTACTCCTTTCTTGTACTTGTTTACAAGCAAACAAAGTATGGACAGAGGTTTTCACACCAATGAATGGTGGAGAGCAAACTAGGAAAGAAAACAACTACCAAACAACGACTCACTGTTTTGGCTTACAATTCATGAAACTGAAACTTATAACCTTCCTCTTCTAGACTTAGGAAGTCTCTTTGCTTTCTCACAACACTTGGACAACACATATGTCTGTTCACCAAAAGGATGCAAATGCTATGGGAGAGCAAAGCATCATACTTGTGCAAAGACCCTAGCCAAATGGCTTACTTGCCTAGGGCTCCATGGCCACAAAACACCTTGTACCTGCACTCTTGAAACCAAAACTCATATCTACATAATGTAAAAATTGACCAACTGGTTCTTGAGAAGCCATGAACACTTTAAGACTCCAAGAAACCAAGTTGCTCAAGCATTCTTGCCCAAATTCCTAGACTGGGCAGTGAAACTGTGAAATCAAAACAATTTTGCTACAACTTCAAAACTTAATCAAATTTAATGCCACCAAAGGGAGGAGTCTAAGAAAACATAGTGGAAACTGAAACTGCAAGAATAGTACAGAAAAGTACAGCAGGTGTACGGACTGCTGCTCACACCAAGTTAGAAATTTGGGGAAAACAAGGTAAAATGAGTGCAAACTTTCATAATCCTTAAAAACTCTGATTGAACAACCCTTAAAATAGTTCTAACAAGAGAATAAATACCATTCCAGGTTGGTTAACCTCTTGTATGGACAGGTACATGTCCAAACACACTAAAATTTGACATTTTGGATGCCAAAAATGACAACTTTTGTGCCTAGAAGGTGTAGGGTTGGACTCAAAACCCACAAAACACCTAAAAACACTTCACACACCTAAAAACCAAACACAAAACATGCCTAGACCTTTTCAAAACAAAATCACATAAAAAACTCACTTTTTACAACATTTTGCTAGGCAACTCGAAAATTGGCAATTTTGAGCAAAAGATGAAAACAGGAAAACAAAACCTCATAATGAGTTCAAAACTCATCCAAACAACTTAAAGAAACACAAAAACAACTTAAACAACCATTCCCACTCAAAACTAATGAAAATCAAACTTGCTCTCAAACCTGTGTTGAAAAATGAGGCCTAGGTGCTCCTGCACCATACTCCCCCGGTGACAAAGAAGTCATGTGACTCCTTTGGGCAGAAAAGAGAGAGGAATACCAGCTTTGGGGAAGTCACTTTCATGTATCCAAGTGGCTTCGGAGGCTGGTTGATCTTTCCACTTGACCAAATGTTCAAAGTAGTCATGCCTTCGAGTCTTCTTGATGATTCTGGAATCAAGTACCTATTCAGGAATGGGAGAAGAAGAAGAGGGGAGAGGTAGATCAGAAAGGGAATTTGAAATGTTTGAAACTCTTTGATTCTCTGCTGGAGCCTGCCCCTTGAAAGGTACCAAATCTAGAACATTAAAGATAGGAGATAAAGAAACATCAGCAGGTAAATCAATTTTATAAGCATTTGGACCATACTTAGCCAAAATCCCGCAAGGTCCAATTCTTCTCATCTATAACTTGGTAGGAACTCCCTTCTGTAATCTAGACTTGTTGAGATGCACCATCACAAAATCCCCAACTATAAATTGGACATCCCTCTTTGAAGCATCCACCCTTTCCTTGACTCTTGCTGTGGTATCCTGCAAAGACTGTTTAACCTGTTCATGTATCTCTTTGAGAGATTGTGCCATGTCTTCTGCTGACCCACTAACATGTTGCAAGTTAGTCACATCATGTAACTCAAAAACACCTCTTGGATGCATACCATAAACAATTTGAAATGGGCTCTTACCAGTGGATCTGTTTACACTGTCATTGTAGGCAAACTCTGCCTGTGGGATAAGCTGATCCCAACTTTGTCCATACTCCTTGGTGAGACATCTGAGTAGATTACCCAATGTTCTATTCACCACCTGTGTTTGGCCATCTGTTTGTGGATGGTAAGCTGAACCAAAAGACAAGTTAGTACCCAATTTCTTCCACAAAGTCTTCCAAAAATGACCCAAAAACTTAACATCTCTATCTGATACAATACTAGATGGCAAACCATGTATTCTAACAACCTCTTTAAAGAAAAGAAAAGCAATATGACTAGCATCATTAGTAGTTTTGCAAGGAATAAAGTGAGCCATTTTACTAAATCTGTCCACAAGCACAAAGATACTGTCATGCCCTATTTTTGTCCTCAGTAAGCCTACAACAAAATCCATACTGATGCATTCCCATGGCCTAGAAGGAATGGGAAGTGGCTGATATAAACCAGCATTAGTGCTATGTCCTTTGGCCTTCTGACATATCATGCACTGTTCAACATACCTCCGGACATCTCTCTGCATCTTGGGCCAGTAATAAAAATGTTGAACCAACTCTAAGGTCTTGTTGAGACCAAAATGGCCACTCAAACACCCATTGTGTTTCTCTTGAATGAGATTTTCTCTCATGGAACCTTTAGGAACACATAGTTGTCCTCCCTTGAATAACAAACCATTCTGCAATGTATAGTCAACATACTCACTATGAAAATGATTCTCAAAAGCAAGACAAACTTTATAAGCAACAACAAAATCATCATCATTAGGATATAAATCTCGAAAGCAATCTATCCCAACACTCTTTACTTGGATCTCTTGGATAGTCAACAATCTCCTACTTAAAGCATCAGCTACTTTGTTACATTGGCCTTTCTTGTGCTTAAGAGTGAAGGTATATGCTTGTAGGTACTCTATCCATTTCACATGCCTATGGTTGAGTTTGTCTTGAGAATTCAAGAAATTGACTGCCTGGTTGTCTGTATACACAACAAATTCTTTAGGAAGCAAGTAATGCCTCCACTTCCTGAGTGCCTGCACCAATGCATATAACTCTAAATCATAAGATGAATACTTTTTCTTTGCATCATTTAGTTTTTCACTAAAAAAAGCAACTGGTTTGTTATCCTGACTCAAGACTGCACCTACTGCAAGATGACTGGCATCACATTCTATGGTAAAAAGCTTATCAAAGCTAGGAAGGATTAACACTGGCTGTGTAGCAACTCTAGTTTTGAGTAACTCAAACCCCTTATTGGCTGCTTCGGTCCATTGAAACTTAACCTTATGACCACCCTTTATTGTATCTAACATGGATGCACAAATTTTACTAAATCCTCTGACAAACTTTTGGTAAAACTGGGCTAGACCATGAAAACTCCTAACCTCACTGGCTGATTGTGGGGTTGGCAAACTTGTTATGGCTACAACTTTAGAATGATCCATCTTAAGATCTCCATTGGACACAACAAAACCAAGATAGACTAGGTCTTGCTGCATAAAATCACATTTCTCAAGATTTATGGTTAACTGCTCATCAGATAATCTTTGTAAAACAATAGCTAAGTGTTTCAAATGCTCCTCTTTAGTCTTACTAAAGATAAGAATATCATCTAAGTAGACTACCACAAACTTACTGAGAAAATCCTGCAATACTTCATTCATTAACCTCATAAAGGTACTGGGAGCATTAGAGAGTCCAAAAGGCATAACCAACCATTCATAAAGACCCTCATTTGTTTTAAAAGCAGTTTTCCACTCATCACCCTCTTTTATTCTTATCTGATGGTAACCACTTTTTAAGTCTATTTTGGAGAAATACCTCACACCCCCTAAACAATCCATCAGATCTTCTATCCTGGGAATGGGGAATCTGTATCTTATTGTGATCTTGTTGATAGCTCTGGAATCTGTACACAATCTCCATGTGCCCCCTTTCTTAGGTGCTAACACAGTGGGCACTGCACAAGGACTTATACTCTTTCTAATTAATCCTCGACCCAATAACTCTTGAATCTCTCTAGCTACCTCTTTGTTTTGTTCAGGAGTCATCTTGTATGCTGCTTTGTTTGGCAAAGAAGCTCCTGGTATAAAGTCAATTTGATGACTAATGGCTCTAGGAGGAGGTAATGTTGTTGGGTGTCCATCACTGATGATGTTCTTAAAACTATCAAGAATTTGTTGCACCTCTTGTGGGATCTCTAATTGTTTTTCTTTCTTATCCTCCTTAGGTTTCACTACAAGTGCATAGCCAATCCCATCTCCCTCTTTCATGGTTTGGATGAACTCTTTTTCATTGACTAATAGCACTTTAGGTGCTTGTGGTTTGTTGTTCTCTGTCTCTTCACTAAGGGACTAAATTTTGTAGACAATGCCATTCTTTTGAAAGGAATATGTGTTTTTTTCACCATCATGGTGTGCCTTTCTGTCAAATTGCCAAGGTCTACCCAATAGTAGATGGCAAGCATCCATGGGAAGGATGTCACATAGAATCCTATCTTTGTACTCACCTATATTGAAGTCTACCCATGCTTGTTCATTCACTAGGACATGTTGTCCCTTGTTTAACCAAGTTACCTTCTAGGGTTCACTGTGCTTCATTCTAGGTAGGTTCAATTTGCCAACTGCCTCCTCTGAGATGATATTATCTGTGGAGCCTGAATCAATAATCACCTTACATACCTTGCCCAAGATTTTGCACTTGATCCTGAACAATGCTCTTCTCTGAGACACTTCACATTTGTGAGGTTCTTGCATCAATACTCTCCTCATCATTAGACTTTCACCATCTTCGGGTGCTAGGTGCATTGCTGGAGTTCTTGTACTACTCCCTTCCTCTTGAACATAGTTCACTTTTCTTTCACCTCCATGGGAAGAACTAGGCTTTTCAGAACACCTATAAGCAGGATGACCCAATTTCTGACAGTTGTAGCATTTCATTGTGGAGAAATAAGACCCTCTACCTGGGCCACTAGACCTACCCCTTCCTGGGTTGCTTGATCCCCTTCCCCTAAAATTAGGTTTTCTCTGAGAATCCCCACTTTGCTCAATAAGCTTAGATTCCCCCTGGGACCTTTGGTCTATGTGTCTTCCCCCAAAACTACCTCGATGGCCTCAACCATCTCTGCCTCTTCCTCTGCCTCTATTATGCTGCTCTTGCTTCTTCCTACTCCTTTCCTCTACCTTGAGTGCAAGTTGATAGCACTTCTGGACTGTTGTAGGGCACAACAAACTTAACTCTTCCTGTATGTTCCATCTCAAACCATTGAGATACCTAGCCACCTTGACATTCTCATCCTCTTGAATCTTTGACCTAAGGCATAACTTATGAAACTCCTCGGTGTAGGTGCTGACATCTAACTCCTTTTGCCTAAGGTTTTGCCTTCTCCTATGGAGCTGTATTTCATAGTCCTCTAGAATGTAAGCCTCTCTAATCTTGGACAACATTCCCTTCCAGGTTGCTATGGGCCTTTTGCCCTCTTTCTCACGTTCATCCTGAATGAACTTCCACCATGTTAAGGCAGCTCCTCTCAACCTAGATTTAGCCACCTTCACTTTCTGGGCCTCTGTCACACCATCACACTCAAAATGGTTCTCAAGCCCCTCAATCCACTCCATGACCACTTCTGGGTCCATTTTACCACTAAATAGTGGGACTCCTTCTAGTGTTCTCCCACTCATAGCCTTCAAGGCTTTCAAAAAGGGCTCATTCTCTATCACAGGGTCTGGTATAGGGGTCTCATCCTCTATAGCTATTAGCTTACCCTTACCTTCTGTTCCCCCTATCTTATGGCTGGCTTCATCTGCCTTCACTTCTACTTCACCCAACTTCTGCTCTAAGAGATCTAACTTCTCTTTGAGTAACCTATTTTCCTCTTCCTGGTCTTCCACTTTCTTTGCTAATTCTGCATTTGTCACCATGGTTGTCAAACTGCTACTTCGTCCCAAGTGTAGCTGAGCTCTGATACCACTATGGTAGGGAGGCAGTGCAAGTGGAATGCTCAAGTGACTTATATGTTCACTAAGTATAGGACCTTACTATTTTCAAGGAATTGTTTCTGTAATCAGAGTGCAAAGGTTCATAGACCATCTCAAACTTCCTCTTGTTTCACCTCCCTAAGTCAAGACCTCTTGTATGCTGAAAGGCTTCAACCCCATAACCACTCTGGCTTGCTAAAACTATGTTCTTGGGGTCTGTCCCAAAAAAGGTGTCAAATTCACATGAGGACAACTTGTTTCAACTGGCATTGATGTCTTTTGTGCTTTTCATTCACCATTCGTGTACCCAATTTGACCAGAATTCAATTTTAAGGCCTAAAAAGGCTACAAGCAATTAGCCCTCCTTTTGGGGTTTTGTGCTCACCCTGTTCAAGCGATGGACTTACAGACTGAAAGGCTTATATTTTTGGATACCCTTTTGGGAGTTCTTGAAGATTCATCAAGTTTGGGGGTCCCTAAGTCCTTCTCCATGACTGTCCCAAAAATGGGCATAAAAGGAGGGTTTTGGAAGGGTTTGTTGTCAAAAACCACATTTCAAGCTTGGGAACCTCAAAATGATTCAAAGACACCTATTTATACCTTTCTGTTGGCTAACAAGACCATAACCCAAAAAGGTTTAAACCTCACAAAGTGAAGAACAAGATTTTCATGATATGCATACAAAGGAAATGCAACATTTGACAATTTTACACTTTTGCCTTCCACAAGCACTTTTTTTGCAAAATTCCAATTACAATAGAAGCATATGAACATAAACAACATTAGAGACAAGAAGGAATCCAATTTGCCCTACATAAAAGGCATTAGGCAAGTACAAATGGTAAATAGTTCACTGTCAAGTAAATGGGACTGCACTTTTCCTCTTTTCACTGTTTTTCCATTTTGGACCTGCACTTTGCAATGTTAAAACACATATTTGAAGGTTTGTTTGTGCTCTATAAGAAATTCTCTATATTCTTCATACATGAAGTCCTTCATACCTGCAATTTGAAGAGGAGAAAATCCATTTACAACTTCAACAATATGCAAAAATCAGTCATACTTGACTGTGGCAGCCTGCTGGGCGTTTTACATTTTTGCCTAAGGAGATCATTGTTTGATCTTGGCTTTTAAATTACCCAAGGGTAGGGCTTACTCCTTTCCTGTACTTTTTTACAAGAAAACAAAGTATGGACAGAGGTTTTCATACCAATGAATGGTGGAGAGCAAACTAGGAAAGAAAACAACTACCAAACAGTGACTCACTGTTTTGGCTTACAATTCATGAAACTGAAACATATAACATTCCTCTTCCAGACTTAGGAAGTCTCTTTGATTTCTCACAACACTTAGAAAACACAGTCTGTTCACCAAAAGGATGCAAATGCTATGGGAGAGAGAAGCATCATACTTGTGCAAAGACCCTAGCCAAATGGCTTACTTGCCTAGGGCTCCATGGCCACAAAACACCTTGTACTTGAACTCTTGAAACCAAAACTCATATTTACATAATGTACAAATTGACCAACTGGTTCTTGAGAAGCCATGAACACTTTAAGACTCCAAGAAACCAAGTTGCTCAAGCATTCTTGCCCAAATTCCTAGACTGGGCAGTGAAACTGTGAAATCAAAACAATTTTGCTACAACTTCAAAACTTAATCAAATTTAATGCCACCAAAGGGAGGAGTCTAAGAAAACATAGTGGAAACTGAAATTGCAAGAATAGTACGGAAAAGTACAGCAGGTGTACGGACTGCTGCTCACACCAAGTTAGAAATTTGGGAAAAACCAAGGTAAAATGAGTGTAAACTTTCATAATCCTTAAAAACTCCGATTGAACAACCCTTAAAATAGTTCTAACAAGAGAATAAATACCATTCCAGGTTGGTTAACCTCTTGTACGGACAGGTACATGTCCAAACACACTAAAATTTGACATTTTGGATGCCAAAAATGACAACTTTTGTGCCTAGAAGGTGTAGGGTTGGACTCAAAACCCAAAAAACACCTAAGAACACTTCACACACCTAAAAAACAAACACAAAACATGCCTAGACCTTTTCAAAACAAAATCACATAAAAAACTCACTTTTTACAACATTTTGCCAGGCAACTCCAAAATTGGCAATTTTGAGCAAAAGATGAAAACAGGAAAACAAAACCTCATAATGAGTTCAAAACTCATCCAAACAACTTAAATAAACAAAAAAATAGCTTATAAAACCATTCCCACTCAAAACTAATGAAAATCAAACTTGCTCTCAAACCTGTGTTGAAAAATGAGGCCTAGGTGCTCCTGCACCACCGGGTAAGCTCTAACAAGCTTCATTGTACAAATCCTCTAACAAGGTGATCCATTAGTTTGGATTCAAAAATCCTCTACCGAGGTTACTCCTAACAGGGTACTACCTTTAACAGGGTATAGCTCCTAACAAAGCTTTGGGATCTTTAACAGGATTCGCTCCTAGCAGAGCACTTTTGTAGACCTTAATGGGTCAGTTACCTATTACTGCAAATAGTTAACTTGTGAGTCGCATCTCACCATGGTTTTTCCCATTTGGGTTTTCCACGTATAAACACGTGTTATGGTGGATGTTTTACTTATTGTGGATGCTTAAATATCATTTTGCATTGCATGCATAGTGTTTAGTAAACTTGTTAAGTATCTCAACTAGTCAATGTTTAAAGTGGTATTGTTTTTGCTGTCAGTGATTCACCCCCCCCACTCTTAGTGCTTTATAAGTCTATCAATTGGTATTAGAGCCTAACTTTCTTAAGGCTTAATTTCTTGGAAGGAAACCCTAAAACCACCATGGGGTATATGAGCTACTTTGAGATGGCGAGAATGCTTGAAGCTACCAAGGAAGAGCTTGAAACCCCAAGGGTTAGATTTAAAGCTTCACAAGTCAAAAGGAGAGAGTTGAATAACAAATATTGGAGATATCTGATAATAGTTCTTCAGATGAAGCTAACATTGATGCAATAGCTGAAGAAGTTGAAAAACTGAACGGTGATAAGCTAAATTTGAGAAGAGAGTTAGAAGTCCTAACTATCTGCATGAGTCAAGAGCTGGAAGCTAGGAGGGAAGCTGAAGCCCTTGTCAAAGAAAGAGATCATGGGATTGCTAAGATCAAACAAGAGAATGCAAATTTGCATGAGCATTGGCATGAAGAAGAAAGGTCAGTGCAAGAAGCTGAGTCCACTTTTTGGTCAAAAAGTGGAAGTGTTTTCCTTGATTTTTTTATTTTGCCACATTTGAGCTGAAAATTTGAAGCACTTAGAGATTGAATCTTGAAAAAAGTTAGTAATGCAAACTATATCCCTCTGAGTCTACTTTCCAAATATGTAATTTATATTAATACCCACATAATATAAATTGACTTTCAAAATGTATTTCTAAAACCCAATTTTTAAAAATGCTTGTTTCAGGACCATACCATGCATGTGTACGACCCGCACTTTTTGACACAAATAATTTTTTTTTTCAAACCATCTTTGGAAATGTTTTGTAACGCACTCAAGATTGATGAGCATATTTTTTTGTATTTTTTTTTGAATATTTTATGTTTTATTAATTTTTTATTGGCCCTAATTATCATTTTACAAACTTGACATGTACGACCCACATAATTTGACCTAAACTTATCATTTTTTGAATTTTTTTTTTCAAATAGAAAATAATTGTGTAGATTGATAACATATAATTTAAACAAAATTAGTTGATATTTAAAGTTTATGGACCAGATTCAGTATAAATTAAACGAAAAATAGAGAAAATAATCAATTTTTTTTAAAAAGTACATATTCAGAATCTACACAATATAATGTGAAATGGGTTTTAATTTCGTGAAATCATTCTCTAATAACATGCATGTAAAATATTGCAGAAGTTCGTATTTGTTCTTTCATTGATCGAAGTTTGAATTTGTAGGTCCAAGTCTAAGGTCTAGGCATTCGATGCCTATCCCGGACCTAAACCCAAGGTAGAAGGTGGGATGTGGGGTCAAATTTCACAAAACGAGGGCCCATTCTTCTTCTTGCCTCTTCACTGCAACTGTTCAGAAAAGATGAGGAAAATAGGGCGAAAAAAGGGGGAAAAGTGTTTTTAAAAACGGGGGCCCGTTTCTTTTACATAGTGGTGCAGGGGCACCTCATCAAAAAGATATTCATGACCCTAAGGATGAATACTAGGATCATTAGGGTGTCTTAGTGTGTCTTGTGTTTCATGTATGCAATAAACCCCACCATGCAAGCCCATGTCACAAATTAGGCAATTTCAGAAGCCAATTGGGACAATGTGGTCAATAGGGGTAGTAGATGGTTTAGATTTGTGTTTGATAGGTTTTATACATGTTTCATGAGTTTTTGGTTGATCCATGTATGTGGATTCCAACCTTAGCCATTATGATAACTTTTTGTGCAAAATTGCAAAAATGCAACTTTTGAGTGCAAAAGTGCAACTTTTTGAAATTCGGTTGGGGGAAGCCTTTCAATGGCTCCAACCTACTCCAAATTAGGTGGGAAACCATTGCAAAGTTTTATAAGCCTTGTGGACATTATTCCCAAGTTTTTTGTTGTTGTAATTGGATTTTGTGAAGCAATAATAAACAAAATACTACAGTTTTCCCAGAAATTTTGAGTTTGCAGGAGTTGCACGTGCCTGTACGGATTGATTTGGATCCCACAATCCATGGAGTAGGTAGAGAGATAAAATATATTTCTTTTGGTGCTGGTTTGAGGTCCTAACTATTCTGGAGTAGAGAGAACCCTCCATTCTTCTGACTACAACCCATAAATTGAGGGTTTGGAGAGGGTTTTGAACAAAAATGGCCTTATCTTGCATTATAGTCCATTAGAAGACTCTTCCTTTGGAGGGATGCAAGATAAGCCTCTTTAATTTAGTGTTTTGATGGTTTTTTGTAGGGGAAAATTGGTTGTGTGGAGAAAGGAGCAAAATTAGGTAGGCATCTCTATGTGACTACCTAGGACAAGATTTAGGACAATCATCATAAGTTATCATAGCGGTGGATTCCAGGCGTGCAAAACTAGAATTAAAGGTTACTCACCATCCCCCACATTCCCATAGAGTTTTTTTTCCTATTTGGGCTCATTTATTGGTAGTTTCTTTGTAAAATAGGGCTAATTACCCCTATTAGGTCTCTTAGCCCCTACAGGGATCTGACCTTGATATTGCAGACCTGGCCAAACCATTTTGGGGATCAATGCAAATTCCAAAAGGGTTTTTGAAATGGAAATTTTTTTGTATGGGTGTGTGGACATTTTTGAGTTAAGGTACAGTCTATCGCCAAATAGGGCTATAAGCCTAAAGTGTAGGTTTCCAAAGGAGGTATAAGGAAATGGAGCCTAATCTCAAATCTAATGCTTGGAATAGTTTCTTATAGATATAAATGAATCAAATCCTAAGCCCTTAGGAGTAGGGTGTCATAGGATATTGTACGATAGGTATTGAGGCAATTACTCATCTTGAGTAGGCCTAAGCCTAGTGAATGTGTGTGTAGTTTCATCCAAGGTGTGGAGTCCTTCCTTGTAGGACCCTTGTGATCATTCGAGGGGTCAAAAGTCTAAACTTGTTTGGGCTTGTCCTTAGGTGTGTGGGTAGGGCTTTGCATCAAGTGGTATCAGAGTATAGGAGTGTTCTTTGGATAGAAGGAGAAGACAAGATATCAGAAGAAGAGGGATCCCAATAGGAACCTTCAAGAATGACCAATGTTGAGTTGAATGTCCTAGTGAAGAAGCATATGAAAGAGAGCAGATCAGTCAGGGCTGAGAATCAGGCCTTGAGAAATGAGATGGATCGATTGAAGGATAAAGTGGAGAGGGGAGAGAGAGACTTTGAAGAAGAAGGGGATGAAGAGGAGATCCCTATGTAGGAAGAGCTAGAGGTCCCTGCAGACCAGAGACCCCTGATGAGTGTCCTCAAGTCCATGGAGAGAATAACAATGGATGTGAAGATGGATCTGCCAGTATTTGCAGGCAATATGGAGCCTGACATAGTGATGGAGTGGATAGACTCCTTGGACAATTTTTTTGAAAGTGAAGACATACCAGACCACCAGAGGGTGAAGATGGCCCAATCCAAAATGAAAGGGGCTGCACTAACTTGGTGGACTTTCATCCAAGATGAGAGGGTGAAAGAGGGAAAGAGAAGAGTGGCTACATGGAAGAAGATGATGGCCTTGGTGAAAGAGGCTTATATCCCAATGGACTACAATATCCAATTGCATAGGAGGAGACAAAATTTGAAACAAAAGGAGATGGACGTGAGTTCCTATACCAAGGAGCTCATGAATTTGTGTGTGAGGACCGAGGTGAAAGAGAGTGAAGATGAGAATGTGGCAAGGTATCTCAATGGGTTGAGATTTACAATCCAAGAAGATTTGAATCTCCACACCCCGGAGACAGTCCAAAAGTGCTTTCAATTGGCACTCAAGGTGGAGGAGAAGTTGAAGAGAAGGCAGGAACAAAATGGAAAAGGTAAAGGGAGACAAAAAAGAGGTGGAAGAGGCCCTTTAAGAGGTAGAGGAAATGGTTTTGGATACCACAATGACTCTAACCAAGAAGGCAATAGAGGAGAGAGCAGTTTCAACCAAGGAGGGGGCTACAATCCAAGAGGGAGCTTTAGGGGTATAAGACCACCCTCTAGAGGAAGGTCCCAAGGCAGAGGACCTCCTAGGTTCTACAACTACAACCAAGAAGGGCACATGGCCAATAGGTGTCTGAAGAAGGCTACTAGCTCCATGGGAGAAAGGAGAAGCAATTTGGTGTAGGAATCTAATTGTTAAAGTGTGGAAAGTGCAAACACTTATCAAAGTGTTAATGCTCCTGATAGCTATGGCTATCCTAAAAGAGGAGAGGCTCTGATGATGAGGAGAGAAGTAACCACCATGAAGGTACCTAACAAGGAGCCGACACAAAGGAAATCTCTTTTCAAAACCACTTGCAAGGCAGGAGGAAAGGTATGCAAGGTCTTGATAGACTTCGGGTCCACTGAAAATTTTGTATCACTTGAAATGGTAGAGAAGCTTAAACTTAGAAAGTTGCCACATCCTTACCTCTACAAGGTTTCATGGCTCACCCAAGGTCAGCAAGCAGTGGTAGAAGGGCAGGCTTGGGTGGAGTTTCAGATTGGATCTTACAAGGATAGATTGTTATTTGACATAGCCAAAATGAATGCATGCCATCTCTTGTTTGGGAGACCATGGCGGTATGACTTGAAAGCTCATCATGATGGGTTGAGAAACACCCACTCAATCACCAAGGATGGGAAAATGATAGAACTCTTACCTCTGATAGAGGAAGAGATGGAATCAAAGGGAAAGGATGTAAAGGTGCTGATGGTAGAAGGTAAATAGTTCATGAAGGAGATTGTAGAGAAAGGTGCAGTTTGCTATGCTCTCATGCCTAGCCCCAAGGTGACAAGGAAGAAGCAGCTTGCAGAAGAGAAAGAAGGAGGATAGAAGCATATAGACCCTGTAGTCAAACAATTGCTTGATCAACATCAATGCATCATCTCAGATGGAATGCCAAGATCCCTACCTCTGGTGAGAGACATCAATCATTGCATAGATCTGATCCCTGGATCTACTCTCCCAAATAAAGCATCCTACAAACTCACTCTAGACCAGAATGCAGAAATGGCAAGGCAAATTG
This sequence comes from Cryptomeria japonica, assembly GCF_030272615.1. Taxonomy (NCBI): domain Eukaryota; kingdom Viridiplantae; phylum Streptophyta; class Pinopsida; order Cupressales; family Cupressaceae; genus Cryptomeria; species Cryptomeria japonica. Next base: position 42,821,351 of record NC_081405.1, on the reverse strand, counting down.
AAGAATTGCTTGAATTAGGACTGATTGGCAAGAGCTTAAGCCCATGTGCAGTACCTTCTATCCTTGCATCCAAGAAAGAATTTACTTGGAGGCTTTGTACAGACTCAAGAGCCATCAACAAGATAACCATAAGGTATAGGTTCCCAATCCTTGGAATAGAGGATTTACTTGATTGCTTGGGGAGTGCTAAGTATTTCACCAAAATGTATCTAAAAAGTGGATACCATCAGATTAGAATAAGGCCAGGGGATGAATGGAAAACATCTTTTAAAACCAATTAGGGGTTGTATGACTGGAAAGTTATTCCATTTGGGTTGTCCAATGCCCCTAGTACCTTTATGAGGTTGATGAATGAAGTCTTGGTGGAATTCATAGGAAAATTTGTCATAGTATACCTAGATGATATCTTGATCTTCAGTCACACAAGGGAAGAACACCTCAAACACATAGATATGGTTCTCAAGAGGTTACATGAAGAGAAACTAATGATCAATTTGGACAAGTGTTTGTTCATGTAGGAGGAGATCATCTAGTTGGGTTTTGTAATCTCACAAGGTGAGTTGAAAATGGACCAAGAGAAGGTGAGTGCTATACTATCTTGGCCAAAACCTAAGACTATGAATGATGTCTAGAGCTTCCATGGGTTAGCAAATTTTTATAGGAAATTCATAAGAGGATTTAGTCATATTTGTGCACCCATGCTTGACACCATAAAGGGAGGAAAAAAGTGTAGGTTCAGTTGGACCAAAGAGGCAGATGATTCATTTGAAACAGTGAAGAAGAAGGTTGCAGAACAACCAGTCCTTGCCTTACCAGACTTCAACAAGATATTTCAGGTGGAATGTGATGCAAGCCACATGGCTATCGGGGTAGTGCTCAGTCAGGAAGGAAGACCTATTGCTTTTTTCAGTGAAAAGCTAAATGATGCCAAGAAAATATACTCATCTTATGACTTGGAGATGTATGCTCTAGTACATTATTTGAAGAAGTGGAGGCACTATTTATTGCCTAAGGAGTTCATAGTTTTTACCAATAATCAGGCACTTAGTTTCATAAATAGTCAAGAGAAGCTAAACCATCAGTACATGAAGTGGGTAGAGACCCTACAAGCCTTCACATTCACCCTCAAACACAAGAAGGGAGTCAAGAACAAAGTTGTAGATGCTTTGAGCAGGAGGGTCTTAACTGTCAACCAAATCAAGATGGAGAGTGTTGGTATTGATTCCTTGAAGAGTATGTATGATGCTGATGAAGACTTTGGAGATATATACAAGGTATGTGAAACCTTTGGTGAGAGATACCATATTGAGTTTTTTAAATTTCTGATACAAGATGGATTGTTGTTCAAAGGAGTGTAGTTGTGTATTCCTAAGTGTTCCATGAGGTTGAATATTATTAGGGAGAAACATTGTGGAGCCATGGCAGGTCATTTTGGCCTTGACAAGACCCTAGACCTTGTAAAGAGACATTATTTTTGGCCTAAATTGCAAGCAGATGTAAGAAATTTTGTGGATACATGTGTAATCTGTTAGAAAACCAAGGGGAAGTCCACAAATGTAGACCTATTCTTCAAACAGATAGTCCGGATACATGGATTTCCCCTAAACATTGTTTCAGACAGAGATGTGAAGTTCATAGGTCACTTTTGGAGGACCCTTTGGAAGAAGTTGGGGACTAACCTAGCTTTCTCATCAGCCTACCATCCTCAAACAGATGGGCAAACAGAAGTTGTCAATAGGTCATTGGGAAACCTATTAAGGTGTTTGACAAGGAAACATGGAGAAAAATGGGATAGTATAATATCACAGGTAGAGTTCTCTTACAATGATACCATCAATAGAAGCACATGGAAGTCTCCTTTCTAGATTGTATATGGCATCCATCCAAGAGGAGTATTGGAGTTAAGGGATTTACCCAAAGAAGAACCCATTAGTGCAGATGGTAAAGCTTTTGCATTAGCCATCAAAGAGGTGCATGACCTATTCAAGTCAAGTCTCCAACAATCTACAGTGAAGTATAAGGCTCATTCTGATAAGAAGAAGAGAGATGTACAATTTAGTGTTGGGGATTTGGTACGGTTACATTTGAAGAAGGAGAGACTCCCAAAAGACAAATATACCAAGCTCATGCAGAGGAAGATTGGACCATGTTAGATATTGAAGAAGTGTGAACAAAATGACAATGAGATCCAACTTCCTCCTGATCTTTGATTATCACCCATTTCTAATGTGTGTGATCTTACACTTTTCAAAGGTAGTGACAATGAAGGGGAGGAACCAATGTGGGTTGCAGCAGACAATGACATCCCAAGGCATGAATCACCTAAGTTGAGAAAAGTGTTGGACACTAGGGTCACAAATAAAAAAAGGAACAAGGAGTACATTGAGTACTTGGTGGCTTGGCAGGAAAAACAAGACTCTGAGGTAGTTTGGATAACAAGTGAGCAAATATCTAATCATGGTGCAGATTTACAAACTCTGATCTCAAGTGGGCTGGAGATCTCTTCTCCCGGGGAGTATGGTGCAAGGGAAACTAATCAAAAATATATTAATGACCCTAAGGATGAATACTAGGATCATTAGGGTGTCTTAGTGTGTCTTGTGTTTCATGTATGCAATAAACCCCACCATGCAAGCCCATGTCACAAATTAGGCAAGTTGAGAAGCCAATTGGGACAATGTGGTCAATAGGGGTAGTAGATGGTTTAGATTTGTGTTTGATAGGTTTTAGACATGTTTCATGAGTTTTTGGTTGATACATGTATGTGTATTCCAACCTTAGCCATTATGACAACTTTTTGTGCAAAATTGCAAAAATGCAACTTTTTGAAATTCGGTTGGGGGAAGCCTTTCAATGGCTCCAACCTACTCCAAATTCAGTGGGAAACCATTGGAGAGTTGTATAATCCTTGTGGACATGATTCCCAAGGTTGGTGTTGTTGTAATTGGAGTTTGTGAAGAAATAATACACAAAATACTACAGTTTTCCCAGAAATTATGAGTTTGTAGGAGTTGCACGTGCCTGTACGGATTGATTTGGATCCCACCAAACATGGAGTAGGTAGAGAGATGAAATATATTTCTTTTGGTGCTGCTTTGAGGTCCTAACTATTCCAGAGTAAAGAGAACCCTCCATTCTTCTAACTACAACCTGGAAATTGAGGGTTTGGAGAGGGTTTTGAACAAAAATGGCCTTATCTTGCATTCTATTCCATTAGAAGACTCTTACTTTGGAGGGATGCAGGATAAGCCTCTGTAATTTAGTATTTTGATTGTTTTTTGCAGAGGAAACTTGTTTGTGTGGAGAAAGGAGCAACATTAGGTAGGCATCTCTATGTGATTATTTAGGATAAGATTTAGGATAGTCATTATAAGTTGTCATAGCGGTGGATTCTAGACATGAAACCATGGAATTAAAAGTTACTCACCATCCCCCACATGCCCATAGAGTTGGTTTTCCTATTTGGGTTCATTGATTTGTAGTTGCTTTGGAAAATAGGGCTAATTACCCCTATTGGGTCTCTTAGCCCCTACAAGGATCAAACCTTGAAATTGCAGACCTGGCCAAACCATTTTGGGTTTTTGTATGGGTGTGTGGAACATTTTTTATTTAAGGTCCAGTCTATCGCCAAATAGGGCTACAAGCCTAGGGGGTAGGTTTCCAAAGGAGGTATAAGGAAATGGAGCCTTAATCTCAAATCCAATGCTTGGACCAGTTTCTTATAGCCATAAATGAATCAAATCCTAAGCCCTTAGGAGCAGTGTGTCATAGGATGTTGTAGGATAGGTATTGAGGCAATTAATCATCTTGAGTAGGCCCAAGCCTAGTGAATGTGTGTGTAGTTTAATCCAAGGCGTGGATTCCTTCCTTGCAAGACCCTTGTGATCATTTGAGGGGTTAGAAGTCTAACCTTGTTTGGGCTTTTCATTAGGTGTGTGGGTAGGGCTCTGCATCACATAGCAGGCCCCCATTTTGAAAAGGAACGGGGGCCCATTATTTTATGCCTCAGGTCCTCGTTTCATTTTTCCTTAGGGGCCCGAAGCTAAATGGGTCCCCGTTTTAAAAAAAAAGGGCCCCCGTTCCTGGAAGTGTGTTTCCCAACACATGGACTTCCCCTTGAATGGGACTCATGTTCTTGCACTTACCCAAAAGAAGAAAAAGAGGCTTTGTAGCTATATCTTGAAATGGCATCATCCCTAAGAGAGAGTCTTACAAAACATAATGAAGATCTTACCAAAGAACTCACTGAGGCTAATGGAAAGCGGGAAAAGTTCAATAGGAGTTCATCTATTCTGGATGAGTAGATCCAATTTAAGAGGATGAAAGGTGATACATCTGGACTAGGCTTTAATACATCTGAGAAAGGAGAGTCTTCTGGTACAAAGAGCAACATACACAAAGGTAAAACTACTCCTAAGGTTAATAAGCCTACTGGTAAGAAAGTTTTTAAACCTGTTTGCTTTGTCTGTCATAAATCTGGACATACTGCAAATGTGTGTAGAAACAGACCCAATGAGAATACTGGCTACAATGCAAATACTAGGTATGTATCTAGGACATTTGAAGGTCATTGTTTTACATGCAACATGTATGGACATAGATCAATTGAATGCAGATATGGAGCTAATAATCCAGTACCTCACATGAATCTAAGACCTAATGGTAAAAGAAGGAGAATCTATGACAATCTGGGTTACATGAACTGGAAGAAACCCTATGTCAACCGGTTTAGTCCATTTGAAATGGAAAAGGTAACTAATGTCATTTGCACCATTTGTAATAATTATGGTCATGTGGCTATGAACTGTAGAAGGAGAACTGGAAGAGGCAATACATGACTATGGAGATCATCTAGAATGGCCTGCGATCATTGTCACAAACCGAGACACATGGCGAAGTTTTGTAGAACCAGAAAGAACAAACCGGTTAATCATGTTGTAGACCAGAAAGGTAAGCAAAAGGTAAATATTGAGGAAACCAGAGAAGAGATGAACTGAATCTGGAAAGAGTGATGATATGCCTGCAGAAGAACCCAATCCTTCACCCAATGTGTAGAATCCTGCACCAATGAATTAAGCCTTTCAACAGGGCTAAGGGGAGCATAGCGATAAATCTATTTTCGGACCCCTTGAAAGATGCATGGTAAGAAGATTTGAATTTTTGAGTTATTCTGTGAGAAATCTTGATATCTTGGTCTATTGGTTTTTCGCAAGATTGTCAATCGGTTTTACACTTGTTAATATTGATTGTATCATTAAGCGATGTATTAGGGTTTGTAACCCTATCCGTCGAGCAATTAATGCACTAGGTAAAGATGATAAAAACAAATTTTACTATGTTATTTTTACCCTAAATGCATTCGAAAGAGATTTCTTGAGCACTTGCAAAGCGAAAAGTGAATTGTTAGCTAGTTGGGGATGAATTTGTGTTGTGAATTGCGTGATTGAAGCTAATACAAAGATTAGAGAAGGTGGAACTGGTGTCCATTTATGTAATCAACTGGAAATCAAGGTAGCGCAGAAGAATCAAGGTATTTCATTGTAAATCCCTTTAAAATTGAGTTTATCATAATGGCTTCATCATCTAAGCAAGTAGAGAGACTTATGATCACATCAGAACCTATTGAGGTTATGGAATCTGAACAAATAGTATCTTGCAATGCTTTATCTCAAGTTCCCGATGATGTTATCATAAAAAGGTGATTTATCTAGTTATATTGATTGTAAAATCGAAGATTTATGATCATTGTCAATATACTCTCAATTAAAATCCCTGTGTGACAAGAGCGGAAAGATCAAACCTGAATATATTAGGGTTTATGAGAAGGGTTTTCACAATGCAACTTATTTTCTTGAGGATTTTGAAGAGGAACATATCAGAATCATTCTTAGTCGATTTCATGGTGAGAATATGTATCTAGAAAGATCACATACTATAACTAAGGAAGCTATCCATGCTGTGACTGGTTTTTGGCAAACCGGTGAAGTTCCCAAGCTGAGGCAACTTTCTAAAGAGACTGTAACAACTTTAACTCAGTCTACCTCTAATGCAGATGCATTTTTTGTTAATAACATTAATGACCCAGTGGTTAGATTGGCTACCATGGTTATAGGCTACAAGATATTCTATTCCAGTAGAATGAATAGTGTGCCATCTGCAATAGTGCATATAACCTATAAAATGATTGCTAAGAACATAGATTATGACCTATGTGAGGCCATAAGAAGTCAATTGATGTTAAATCTACAATCAATTAAGAAGGATAGTAGGTTGAAATTCAAATTTGGTCAGTTATTGATTGGTTTATTCTTTTACTTTTAAAATTTCCTACCAGGAATTGGTGACATTGAATGGTCAAAAGACCTAACTGTAACTTCCCAGATCAAGAACATCATTAAGGATATTAAGAACGCTTTCTCTGCTGCAATGAACATGTACTTCAATTAATTTTAAAATAAAATGAGTATGAGGGTAAGGCTACCTGAAGACATGGTGAAAAACTTTGCTAAAGACATCATTTTCATAGTCACCACTGGTTTCTGTCTCAAGGAAGCTATCGAACCCAGAGAGGATGAAATGGAAGACATGAGCTATGAATTTAATTATGACTTATTGATTAGTTATGCTAATAACCCATTGGCATCTCCAGTGGACAAGAAGAATAAAAGACTAGGTACTTTTGAGGAGCAAACTGCATAAGCTGAAACCAGCAATGCTCAACCTAGTAGTGCTAAAGGAAAGAAGAAGAAGGTTGAGCAAGCACCTCCAATGTCAACAAGAACAAGAGTGACACGAAGTGTCCAAGTTAAAAAGGAACCGACACCTAAGGTATATATAAAGAACCAGATTGAAACGAAGAAGAGATGTCGACAATTGATTCTTCAAGCAAAATTTGATGATACTGACACTACGGAGGAGCCAAAGAAAAAGAAGGAAACTGGTAAGAAAGCCAAACCAGTTGAAGACACCTCTCAGTAGGGTATTCCCATTAAAGATTTGTCTTTCAAACCTATGTCTAATTTTGAAAGAACGGTAAAAACATTAGGGAGGAATAGGTTTGATAATGTTAAAGAGTGTTTTGATTCATTTGATGAAGATCAGAAGGAACACATTGTTCAATAGGTAATCAACCATTTGTGTCAATATAACCAATTACCTCATGATCTTAAGGATGAAATTTCTGATTCTTTATATTCTATTCTTTTGAATAAGTGGGAAGAGGCCATGGAGAAAGATCAGGAAATTATTGATAATGTATTTATTCAGTATTTTCCCGATTTGTCTAAAGATGATATAATCGCATTGATTAATAATTACAAAGGACAATTTCTTTTTAAGTCAAGAATATTAAAATTAATAAGTGGAAAGGTGCAATCTGTTGAAGTTGAGACTCATCAGATAGCAAGGAATATTCAGAGGATGCATAAACAAATAGAGTCTCAATGGACTAATGAACAAGAGACTGTGGAACGACCAAAGATGGATGAGGAAGAAATAGTGCAAGCTGATATTGTCTATCCTATCAATAAAAAGGATGACACTACTTCCCAACCGATGATATTTGTTGATGACATACATGATACTATTGATCTATCTGGAAATATTATTGAACTAGATAAGTAGCCACCGATTATTACTACTTCACAGGTTAAAGCAGTGGAAATAATGACAACTCAACCAAGTGTGGATATTCCACCCCCACCGGTAAAAGATCAACAAATGAAAAATCAACTACCACCAGTTTCACAGGCTACTCAGGAGGAACATGCAGAAAAAGTTGAAGAGAGGCCCTCTAAACTAGAAAAGAAACAAGAGCAAGAGAAAACCGAGGAGAAGAAATCTGTTGAACTTGAAAAGGCATTAGTCAAGTAGCAAAGCGATGATGATGATGACTCATTAGGCATCAACGGGCCTATAGATGTAGAGAATATGAGTGCATCAGAACTTATGGAGATTGCAACTGTGATGCAATCCAGGGCTCAAAAGAAGAGACTTAAGGAACAAAGGAAGGAAGCAAAAACTATCCAAACTGTTGTGGAGTTTTTTTCCAGTCTTCTACCAGAGACTGCTATAGGGAACTTGTCAACTCCTATTGGCAAGCTTGGCCAGTTGGTTGCTGATGCCTCTGACCAACTCAGGTCCCTTGAGGAAGCAGCTCAAAATTTTGCTGAGAAAAATTACAGGAAGAAAAGAGGTGAACATATAATGAAAGATATTGATACAGGGAAGATTTCTTTATCCTTGAACAAAGATCTTTTGAGAAAATCTATTGAGACGGGAGGCAAAATTATAGCCTATACATCTAATGTTTCATTTTTCTACACTGATTTGATTAAGAAGTGAACTAAGACAGAACTAGAACTGGAAAAGATATGTAATGCCTACATACCTTTACAGGATTCAGTCTTAGCTTTTGGCAAATCCGTTGATGATTTGCAAAATAGATTAGATATGCATGATTTTGAATAGGTAAAGAGACTCTGATCCCTGAAGCAGTTAAAGAAATTATTGAGACCTAAAGTGGACATCTTGCAACGAGCTTATAATAATGCAGAAGTAGTTTTGGCTACTCCAAAGATGAGTACAATTGATGCAATGGAATAATTTTCTGCATAGGTCATGACCGCCATCGAGATCACTGGAACCTTACTGGAAACATGGGAAAATGGTTTTTCTCAAATGAAGGTTACTTTCAGTAATATTTTCTTGAGAATTGCAGTGAACACTCCTTAATATAGACTTTTAAGTTTTTGTATATGTAAACTTTTGATGCAAATTTTGTTATGTATATATATATATATATATAGACATCTAAAAATGGTCAATGCTTGCAGAATCATACTTTAACATTTGTGCATTGCCTTATTTTAGGGTTTTTGCATCGCATTAACATTTCTCCTATGATTCGCACTTGGTCTTTATCATTTGCGAGCATCAAGTCTTTCTTCTGCATTCTTCATTTATCTCACTTTCGAATTTGGTCTTGTCGATAACAATATCAGTCATGATTTTGGTCAATCTTATCCTGTCGCATCTATGTGTGTATTCATTTGTCATCATTTTGGACATCGTCAATCCTAATTAGGGTTTTGTCCTCTTATCAATCTTGTCATCATGCGATCGATTTGTCATCGATTCTTGTCTTTTGATCAATTTGTCATCAATCTTGTCGTCTTGTGATCTATTTTGTCATCGATCCTTGTCCTCTTGTCAATTTTGTCATTTTGCGATTGATTTGTCATCGATCGTCGTCTTTCTCAATTTGGATCAATTAGTCATTGTCCCTCGTCAATTGGCGCATTTATCAATCACATCATTTATCAGCATTGGTATTTTATCAAGTCAGAATCATGATCAAATCGAATCGATATCAATTATCCTTTGTCAAGACCTAATTGTCATCCTTGCATTTCTAATTCATCTTTTAGGGTTTCATGATTTTATTCATTTAACCCTATTTGTCATTTCTCCCTCTAGGTTAAATAATTTATTTATTTATCCTAGGTCTTCGTGTCACAATTAAATGTTTAATTTAATTGGCTAACTAATTATTCCTCTTTTTGTGAATTAATTAATAAATGACAAATTATTAATTGATTTACCTAATTTCTCCTAATTCCTAATTTCCTAATTTTTCATCAATTTCTAAATTCCCTCTTTGTGAATTGATTAATAAATGAAAAATTATTAATTAATTCACTAAATTCCTAATTTCCTCATTTTCTAATTTTCTAATTTCCTAATTCCCAATTTTCTAATTTTCCTAATTTCTAATTCAATTTCCTCCTATTTTTCTCCTAATTTCATGGGAATGACATTTCAATTTGTCATAATTGACAATCAATCAATTTTGACATAGAAAGTTGTCATAATTTTTGTCATGAATTATCAATCAATCAATTTTGCATAGAAAGTGCAAATTTGTCATAATTTTTCATAATTGACATTTTTGATTTGCAATTTCCATTTGAATCTCTTCATGCTAATTTGATCTTTTCTCCAATTTGTCTATAAATTGGATGATTTTCTTCAATCCCAACTAATCACTTTGTCGAATCAATCATGCTTCGAGTATTCTTGCGCTACTATCTTGTCTACTTGCTTTCATCTCATGTGTATGCACTAGTAGGTGAGATCCACAACAAAGCTATTTGAAGAAGAAAGAAGGACAATGGAGCCACATGAAGGAGATATTCAGATCTGCATTTGGTTTGCTTAGTTTTTAATCTTGAATGTTTTGCTTTCATGTCTCTATTGGATGTAATTAGGATTGATCATTGCATTTGAGGTTTTGTGATTGAGCTATGACTAATATTGAATTGCTTGTGATGATTTTTGATTTCCTATGCTACATTAATTGGTGAACCCAACGTGAATCTAACCCCCTAATCATGTTTTTGAGTGCTTTTGAGTTGCTTTGCAGGTGAAAATCCCAAGAAATAGGGTAATGCAGGGTTTTCTGGGAACTTCTGTGCCTGTGTCAAGCATTCTGCGCCTATGTCAAGGACATTCTACGCCTGTGTCAAGCATTCTGCGCTTGTGTCAGACATTCTGCGCCTGTGTAGGGCCAGAAACAGAGGTAAAAGACAGTGTTTTTCACTTGCAAATTGTTTTCTTTTGCATTCTGTTTCTTCTTTTTTGGTTTTTTTGGTATTGATTCTCTGTGCAGAACCTTGGCATACGCATGACAAAGACAACAAATGAAACTACTAACATGTTTTATGCAGGTTCGATAGTCAAAGACTAAACATATCAAACTTCTGACTTGGGTTTTGCAGGTTGCCTTGGACTACAACTAAACTTTGTGTTTGTAATTAATGTTTAGGCACCTAGTATGATTTCTAAGTAGGATGGAATGAATATATGTTTGCTTTGATTGTTGAGTTTGACATTGAAGTAGGAGAGTATGCTCTCATCCTTCTTAGGGTTATTAGAAATCCAGATCTTCGATACCATGCTCATGTTTTTGATTGTGTGTCACCTTTAGAGGGCCTTCCTTCCGGACCATTTGCTTTTGCAAGCAAGTGATAATCGTGAGAAGGGAATGACCCAAAGTGAGTACAGCTAGAATACCTTGGCATTCTAACTCACTATAAACAAATACCTGATGGGCGAAAGCTTTGAAGGAAGGGTTACGTGGGAATTGCAGTTACTTGGGAAGTGATGACCCTTGAACTCTTTCTCATATCAACATCTAAGTAGGACCTCATAGTCTAAATCATGCTTGTGCGACTACATTTGTTTGGTATCTTGGTGGGCTTAATGTCTCAATCACGCTTGTGTGACGCCAAGGAGTAACGCTTAACAGAAATCCTTACTAAACACCTTGTATTTAGAGGCCAAAAATCCTTCTAGTTGCTTGAGAAGGACAAGTTCGGATACTTGGAAGAGATACTAAGTTCACCATGGGGAGATTTCCATGGGGACTAATGCTTGGCTGCCCTGAGAAGTGAGTGCCGTGGAGGGGAGCCTATGGGGTCAAGCATCTATGTATTCTCCTTGAATCTCATAATGAGTCTACCTCTCAAGTACCTACTGTCCTTGCCATCCATAAGAAATGTGTGAATGAGCATGATTGTCTTGAGTCTAAGTTGAAATATCTTGTCTTCTTTGTTTGTCAAAAGTTGAATTGTATCTCATTTCAAAAACAAGGCAAATTGATTCAAAACAAGGTTAAACACAAGAACATTTCATCCAACAAAGTTCAAAACACCTTCAAACATGGTTGTCAAATATTTTTCAAAATCTTGTCTCAACATTCATGTCACTTAGATTTAGGTTCATCCTAGGTTTGCATTTTGCAAAATCATTGTCAAGTACCAAGGTTAGGTTTCATCTAGGTCATACTCCTTTGCATATCAATAAGGGTCATCCTTTTGTATGTGTCCTCTTGCATTAGAGTAATACCATTGTCATACATTTATATTTGCATACCCTAGGTCTCTTCATTAAGTTTAGGTCATTATCATATCATATTAGGGTTATTTGCATAGTAATTGTCCCTTTGCATATAGTGTCAAAACTAGGTTTTGTCATACTTGAGTAATCCAAATCTTTGATAAACCCTAAGTCATTGTTAAGAAGTCTAGACCTTATCAAACCTTTTCTCTTTATGTCATTATTGTCATTTTGGTCAAACCTAGCTTAGTATCCAAGCATATAGGGGAGACATTGTCATTTGTCCTTTTGTCACTTGGTCCTTTTGTCCTTTGAGGTCTAGACATCATTTCAATTTCCTAAGGGTCTCTTTTTAGATTTGCATTCCAAAAAGTTTGTCAAAATCTTGAAAAACAACCAAAAACATAGGTTGCATTCTTGCCATAGATTGCATTCTTATTTATTTACTTTGCATTTAGTTGCATATCATATATTGTCCTTGAAAATTTCCAAAAATATTGCATTTGCATAAGTGACATGCCTGTTGAAACAAGATCAAAATCTAAAAAGATGGGTGAACCAACGTATCAACCCATTGACAACATATCAAATTCACAATTTCAAACCAGTCAAATAGTACAAATTGAAGGTTTATCAAACACATCACTACCACCATATGGAATGGTTAAACTTGGACCACCTCCATTATATGAACCAGTGTTTGTACCTATGAAACCAGGACATGGGAGTGTTCCACCAACTCCAAGAGGAAATGCACCTTTCGATTGGAATCAACCAAACCTGCAACATGAAATTCAAACATTACATGAGGAACAAACCCTTTCACAAGGATTTGGTTCAGATCAAGGCATTCAACAAGAAACGAATCCAAATGTCCAACCAGATTCTTCATCAGATTTTGATGCTTCTGATGATGTTGACATGTTCCTTCAAGATCGAAAGTTGACAAAAAAGATGGATAAATTCTTGAACAAGGTCTTTAAGATATTCCCACAAAAGTATCTTAACATGATGAGTAATGTGACCTCCTCAAGTGAGAAAATCAATGTGCAAAAACAACAAGGCGGTGAGTTGTTAAGTTTCTCTCCGCATCCAAATGAAGAAAATATGCAATAAGAAATTCAACCTACCTTGATGAGTAAACGTGCTTCAAAGGCATTGACAGTGACTATTCCTCAAAATTCACCATTCGAGACAATAAATAATCCATTATTCAACACAACACCTGTAACACAAGATCAAATGAAGACCACGCAAATATTGACAACTATCCCTCAACAAGAAGTGGTTCCTTACATGCATAAAATTGGATCAAAATCTAAAATGCAAGAAATCTTCACGACTGGAATGCCTGATATCACCAATGTCCAAAACAATTCCATGATGCAACAAAGTTCTTATGTCCCGTTAAGCTCAATATATTTGCCAAACACTATTGCGACATATCCTTCGATAATGGCGACACAAAGAACTACGGATAGTGGTTTGCACCAACAACAATTGTTGCAACAATTGAGTAATACACAAAAGGTACAATCGAATGTGCAAACAAGCAATGTACAACAAAAACAATATCGCATTCGACAACAAATTGCAGTGCCTTCTGCCCCATTACAAGTTAATGCAAACCTGCAACAATCACAATGAATTGGACAAACAACACAGCAAGGTAATGCAAGTGCCATACCCCATCTTAAGGAGAAACAACAAAAACCACCTAAACAAAGTTTTTTGCAAATGATGGGATATACACCGTGACAACAATTGGCACAAAGTCAACAAATTCTGATTTGTCAGCATCAACAACAACATGTGCCTCAATATGTGCCAAGACAAACAAGCTATCATACTTCACAACCGCAATTGGCACCTGTGCAATATCAAAAACACCCTCAATTGCAATATCAACCTAGGCTACAAGAAGCACAACAACAAGGTCAATATCAAGGCATGGCACAACCACAACAACAAGAGATGTACCAAGAACATTATATGCCAAAGACACCAAAAACTGCCATTTCAGAGCATCAACAACCGATCGGAAACACAATGTATCGACAAAGAGTACCCACCGAGATTAATGATGGACCTCCAAAATCTGATACAATTGTGCAACAGCTTGAGAAGTTGCAACGACAAGTTGACGCATTAGAAACTAAAGGAACAAAGAAGTTGTATACAGATCAGGATTTATGTCCTAATCCATTTGATAAGAGCTTATACATGCCTCCATTCCCTAAACATTTTGAGGCACCTAATTTTGAGAAATATAAAGGGAATGGCAATCCAAAAGATCACATTCGAGCATTTTTCGCGGCATGTACTGAAGTAAGTTATGAGGAAACATATTTAATGCGCTTATTTGCATGAAGTCTTACGGGACAAGCCATGGATTGGTATTCGCATCTGCCAGGAAATATAAAGACTTGGTCTGAATTGGCTCAAAAGTTTATATCTCACTTCACATTCAACATCGACAGTGACGTGACCATGTCAGATTTATGCAACACCAAGCAAAAGCAAGGTGAACCATTAGTGACTTTCTTGCAACGATGGTGAAGCTTGTATAGTCGTTCTTCCCTAGATATACTTGAAGAACAACAAGTGAATCTGTTTATCCATAATTTGGTCCCAGAAATGATGTATGAACTAAAATTGAAAAGTCCCAGTATTATAGAGAAACTCATTAAGAAAGGGATGAACATTGAAACTTCTCTTGTAGCTAAAGGAATCATTAAGCTCAACAAAGACAGTGACAACACAAACAATTCTGGGGACAGAAATAGATTTTGGTATAAGAACAAGAATGTCACTAATGATGAAGTTGTTGATGCAAGAGCGGTAAATGCAAATCAACCTCCGTTCACAATCAAGAAATTGAGTGTTCCTAATATGTCAACTATGGAACAAAATCAAACACCAGTGAGCAATGTTACTCAACAGCCGCAATACCAACAGCATACTCAACAATACACTCAACAATATAATCAACAACAAGGCCAACAACAAAGCCAGCAGCGCAAACCTTTCCAATCAAGGGATGGGACTCCTCGACAATTTGCACCATTGGGAGAGCCTATTGAGTCAATAAGGAAACAATTAATACAAGCAAAATTTATTAAGCTACCAGATATCAAGGCAGAACCAGTGGTAAAACTGCATTGGTGGAATGATAATGCATACTGTGAGTATCATCAGTCAAAAGGACATAAAACCGCGTCATGTTTTCAATTGAACCATATGATTCAAGACTTGTTAGAGAAAGGAGTAATTGAGATAGATCCGCCCAACGCGACCTCTAACACTGATCATACCATTTTCAAAACTCCTTTGCTTGATCATGACAAGGGTAAAGCATCTTCTTCAAACTCTACCCAAATGGCAAATTATGCAAATACTGGTTATAACAATGTCATCAATTGTTTCCGAGCATCAAATGAGTATGCTTCCACCATAAGAATAAAGGAACAAGATCCTTCTTGCGCGGTCACCAATCGTCGATCCAAAATAGTCCTGAAAGGAGCTCCTGCAGCTCCTCCCAAACCAACTCCTGCAAGTCAGTATAATCTCTTGGATCATCTAGGAAAGACACCTGCACAAATATCAATCCTTGAGTTGTTGAAAATGTCCCCCATGCATCGTGCAGTCCTAGATAAAGCTTTAATTGAGTCCACTGTCCTGACAGACAATGATGTTGACCAGTTTCAAGCTTGAATTGGACATCTAGCTGTTTCCCAAAATGTCGCATTTTCTGATAATGATATCTCACCTGATAAGCTCCCTCATAATGATCCTTTACACCTTGAAGTCTTTGTCCGTAATTGCAAAATCCGACGAGTCTTGATAGATGGCAGAGCGGGTCTTAATATTTGTACCTTGAGAGTGGTCATTGGCCTTGGATATACAGAAAATGACATTGATGCTTCCAAAAGAATAACAATCAAAGCATATGATGATGTTGAGCACCCATCCAAAGGGATAATTACATTGCCTATCAGAGTCGGTCCAGTGACAGAAAACATTTTCTTGCAGGTCTTAGACCTTGATCTCCCTTACAATATGATTCTTGGTCATCCATGGATCCATGCAATGAAAGCAGTTCCATCCACCTATCATCAATGTTTAAAATATCCTTACAATGGAACTGAGATAACAATTCCAGGAGATCCTAATCCATTTCAATTTTGTGCTGCCCTATAGGATTCTACGCAGCAGCAAGTCCCCGTCAATAGAGAGGCCAAATCACATAGTTATGTGGATCCTAATGAATTGTTAGATGCTGTCAAAGGAAAATTGAAGATACAGGACCAAGGATGCAAAGAATATTCAATGGATCAAACATTCCTCATCGGGAATTTACCAATATCTCCAAAATCATATGGCAAACCGCATTTGTTGCAAAAGGAACCTGAGGTAATTATTCAATATCAGCCTCCCACTACATTTACAAGATGGGGTGAACTTGACAAAGAAACTGTAGATGATGATGTCATAGATTGGCTTTATAAAGATCCAACTGAGATACCACCTGTCAGGTTGCCAGTGGAACGATATGGCAAAGGATTTACTATGTTGCAAAAGAAAGGATATGATGGCTGTAGTGGCTTAGGCCTGAACAAGAATGGAAGGCTAGAACCTGTTATACCCAAGATGCGACCTCCAACTTTAGGGTTAGGTTTTGTACCATTGCGAATTGGATCCTCATCTACCAAAGTGACGACGTGTGGAAAAGGGCGTGACTTTGATGATGAAATATCACCTGAGGATACCCAACCTGAAACTGATTCCAATGAATGGGAGTGGAGTTCTTTTTCTTCTAGCTCCTATGCCCTTGACAATATTTTCCTTGGCCCTAATAATTTGCCTATGGAAGACAAACATGAAATAACTCCTCTTCCTAAAACATGTCCTAATGCTTGGATAGAGTCATTCTGGGATCCAAGCTCCGAATCAGATACAAGTAGTTCAGACAGTGATACCACAGATGTTTACATCTTTACCATATCAGCCCTCTCTCTCCTGAAAACTGATGATGACATGCCCCTCGTCTATCCCCAGCTTATCCAACATGACCAACAAGAACCACTCACATTGGACTGTTTTCAAAATGACGAAGCAATTGCAGAATTCCTTGGACTATGGGAAGGCATACCACAAGGTGATCATAAGGCAGGATTTGCTATTGACCTAGATTCCATAGCATATTTTGGGGAGTCAACTCCATCTTCCAGTCATCAAAATGAAAAAAGAAAAAAAAAAAAAAAGTCAAAAGAATAGGTCTTTGAGTGAAAACCGTAAGGCACTCTCTGATCATACAAAAGTAAAAATAAAAGACGTACCTGCGGGTGAAAACCTCTCTGAGGTGCCCAAAGGAGGAAGAGTGGACATACCCCTATCAAGTCAGGATAAATCAACATTGCTTGTGGAAATGACCGAAGAAATCAATTTGGGTACACCTGACAACCCTAAGGTCATTCATTTTGCTCCTTCTTTATCAAAACAGGAAAAGATAGATTTTGTCAATTTCTTTATTGAGAAGAAGATTAGCTTTGCATGGTCCTATGCAGATATTCCTGGCCTCGATCCATAATTTTTCCTTCATCACTTGCCATTAAAAGAAGATGCCAAGCTTGTCAAACAAAAACTCAGAAAGATGCATCCCCGGGTGGCTCTTTTGGTCAAGGTAGAACTAAAAAAATTACTGGATGTGGGCTTTATCAGACCCATCGATTATGCAGACTGGATTTCAAATTTAGTACCAGTTAGCAAAGTAACTGGGGGCATCAGAATCTGTATGGATTTTAGGGATCTCAATAAAGCATGCCCTAAAGATGATTTTCCACTGCCAAATATCGACATCATAGTTGACATGACTGCTGGATATGAGATGCTCTCATTGATGGATGGTTTCTCTGGCTATAACCAAATTCGCATTGCTCCTGAAGACCAACATAAGACTGCATTCACATGTGCTTGGGGTACCTACTGTTGGAATGTGATGCCCTTCGGTCTTAAAAATGCAGGTGCAACATATCAAAGAGCAATGACGACAATTTTTCATGATTTCATGCATACTTTGATGGAGGACTATGTTGATGACTTATTATGCAAATCTGTCACAAGAGATAGTCATTTAGCCATCCTGGGCCCAATCTTTGACCGAATGGAGACCTACAAGCTCAGACTCAATCCAAAGAAGTGTGTCTTTGGTGTCACAGCTGGCAAATTACTAGGGTACATTGTTTCTCACAGAGGCATTGAAGTCGACCCTGCCAAGGTTAAAGCAATAATGGATATGCCTCCTCCTTCTAATCTCCGTCAACTACGCAGTCTGCAAGGAAAGCTCCAGTCAATCCGCCGGTTTATAGCTCAGTTGGCCGACAAATGTCATCCATTCCAGCATCTATTGCATAAAGGTGTCGCTTTTAAATGGACTGAGCAATGCCAATCAGCCTTTCAAGCTCTCAAAGACTATTTGTTGTCGCCGCCTATTCTCATGCCTCCTATAGAAGGAAAGCCATTTATATTGTATATTTCTGCAACTGAAATGGCACTAGGAGTTCTCTTGGCCCAACAGGATGAGAACGACAAAGAACGAGCTATTTATTATATCAGCCGGACACTAGTAGGCTATGAGCTGAATTATTCAACTATTGAAAGGGCATGCTTAGCAGTGGTATTTGCAACACAGAAGCTCCGACATTATATGTTAAATCACCAAACATTGTTGGTTGCAAAAATTGATCCCCTAAAATACTTGCTTAGCAGAGCAGCTTTGACGGGTCACCTAGCAAAGTGGGTTATGATCCTCAGTGAATTTGATATTGAGTATATGGAGCGAAAGGCAATAAAAGGACAAGTCATAGCAGATCAACTTGCAGAGGCTCCTATTTATGATGATCATCCCATGTTGACCGATTTTCCAGATGAATCAGTCTTTGCTCTCACATCTTCTAATGAATGGAAGTTATACTTTGATGGATCCCATACCAAGTTTGGGTCCGGAGCAGGCATCTTGTTTGTCACCCCTCAAGGTGATGCTATTCCCAAGTCCTATAGAATAACTTCTCATTGTACCAATAACATTGCAGAGTATGAAGCACTGGTCACAGGACTCCGAGTAGCGGTCCACTGGAATATCACACATTTGCAAGTCTATGGAGATTCTCAATTAGTCATCCGACAAGTGAATGATGACTACAAAACAAAAGATGAAAAGCTTATTCCCTATAAGCATATGGTAGATTTCTTCAAGACAAAATTCATGACTATCCATTTTAGTCAAGTTCCAAGAATGCAAAACAAGTTGGCAGATGCGATGGCTACGATTGCTTCCATGTTGAATATGCCCCACAATATGGACAAATGTGAATTTTTAGTCGAACAGTTGCTAGTTCCTTCTTTTGACATTCCGACAGCAGATGTGATGTGCGTTCTTGTTGGTCCCAACTCCCCATGGTACAATGATGTATATCAATATTTGAAATCCCAAACCTTACCACCTAACCTTTTTGCTAACCAACGTCGAGCCTTCATCCGACAGATAGCCAAATATGTCATCATCGCCGACACCCTTTACTGTCGTTCCTTTGACCATACCCTCCTCAGGTGTTTGGATTCTAACGAAGCACAAATGGCTTTACACGAGGTTCACGATGGTATATGTGGGGGCCATTTCAATGGTCTGAGCTTAGCCAAAAAGTTGATTCGTGCTAGGTATTATTGGCCCACTTTGGAAAAGGATGTTCATGATTTTGTTAAGAAGTGCTACAAATGCCAGATCCATGGAAATTACATTCATGCACCAGCCCAAGAGCTTCATTTTGTCATATCTCTGTGGCCCTTTTCTCAATGGGGATTGGATCTTATTGGCAAGATTCACTCGACATCTGCAAATGGACACAAGTTTATCATTACAGCCATAGAGTATTTTACAAAATGGATCGAGGCTATCCCCATGACCTATATCACTGGTGTGCAAATTTCAAAATTCCTATTGAATTATATCATATGCCGGTATGGGGTTCCCCTTTCCATAGTCACAGATAATGGTCGTCCCTTCAAGAATAAAGATGTCAAGGAACTCTGTGAAAAGTTTCATATCCAACACCATTTCTCCAGTCCATACTATCCACAGGGTAATGGTCAAGCCGAAGCATCAAATAAAACCATTATCAAGATCCTGAAAAAGGTTGTCAATGACGCTAGTCGAGATTGACATGTTCAGTTGAATCTAGCACTATGGGCTTATCGCACTTCTATCCGCACACCTACTGGCGCAACACCTTATTCCTTGGTGTATGGTGCGGAAGCCATTTTACCCTTGGAAGTGGAGATTCCTTCGTTGCGTGTTTCCTTGCAACATCTGATTGATGATGAGATGTGATGCTCTGCAAAAAGGATTAGAAAATCTGTTTGATGGCAACACACACAAGAGCACAAGAAACAAACGTTAGTGTTAGCAACAAAAGATTATCCTAAACAGACATATCAAGAGAGATATTAAGCATGAAATAGAAAGCATATAAACATAGAATGAAATAGCTAATCAAGATGCTCATAGTTGCTCCTCCCTTGTTCCTCTCCTCTCCAAGTCCCAAATGAGTGTAGCTCTCAGCTTTTAGCACTAGCCATGGATGCCATATGGAGATTCAAGATGGTTGAATATGATAAGCAAATACTATGCAAGAGTAGATAGTGATGCTATGAAAAAGCTCTATGCTAATGCCAGTATAACAACAATACTCTAAAATGATTCTCTTTTTGCTTGAGGAGAAGGGTTCTATTTATAGAAGAAATGGGGAAATGAAGGGTTAAGATTGAATGGTTTAATCAAGGGCCAAGTTTGAAAGTTGGGGATCCATGTGCACAATTGGCACCAATAAAATGGTGACAAGTGTCAACATAGGATTGGGTTGAGAGAAGAGGTTGGAGGCATTAAAGGCCTGAGAAGACCTCATGGTTATCTAGAAGGTAAGGGTCAAGTCTAAATTAAGATTACCCATTGGATTAAGAGTTAATCCAAGGATAAACCTTTGTGCAAATGTTTTAAGAGATAATCATGGTCAAAGCATTAATGGCCTGATGAGACCTTTGGGTTGGGTAGAGGTTGAGTCAAAACAAATGTTTTAACCATGTGGGAGGGTTGAATTAACCATTAATGGTTATTGGAGACTTTGGGGATTAAGTGGTTGAAGGTTGAAAGCTTTCAAAGGTTATCCAAGACTTTGAGCCATTTAGTGGTTGAAGGTTGGAAGCTTTCAAAGGTTATCCAAGACTTTGAGGGTTAATTTGTTGAACACACAAAGCATTAATTGCTTTTCAAAGACTTTGGAGTCTTTGAGAAGTGACTCCAATTTGCTTAGGAATGTGACAATATTTAGGGGATGGATTAGGCTAATTAGGAAGGGTTTAGAAGAATTTAGAAGGGGTTTAGGCATGCAAGTGGATTTTGTAGGAAAATGCAAGTGGGAGAAATTTTGGTATTTTCAATTAAAATAAAATCATTTATTTCAATTAAATGGTGTAATTTGCATTTGGATAAATATTCAAATAAATATTAATTTATTTAAATGAGAAAAATGAAGATAAAGCATTTAAAATGCTTGAAGACTTTGAGGGAAACCATTAAAGGCTTGAAGACTTTAAGGAAAACCATTAAAGTCTTTAAGAAGACTATAGAAGGAAGCCATCAAGTTTGAAGACTTTAAAGCCATCAAGTTTGACTACTTTAAGGGAAACCATTAAAGGTTTCAAGTGGGTGAGGATAAATAGGATTTTAAATAAATAATTTATTTAAAATAGTTGTGCAACTTGCTTTTGTAGGAAAATACAAGTGGGTGGAGGATAAAGGTGATTTAAATAAATGATTTATTTATTTAAATGTGAGAGGTGGGATTTTGGGGGATTTAAATAAATATTAATTTATTTAAATGTGAGAGAAGATTTAATTAAACAAATATGATTTATTTATTTAATTAATGGTATGAATTTGGTTAAGTGAATTAAATCAAATAAATTGAATAATTTATTTAATTAATAGGAGAAGAGGGTTAAGATGAATTAATTAAATATTAATTTAATTAATTCATTAATTGATGGTTAAATAATCAAATAAATACTAAGTATTCATTTAATTAAGTGGACAGATTTATGTGACTACATTTGCCCCTCTTTGAGACGGTGCGGTTTATCGCGTCGTTTCAAAGAAAGAAAAATAGGTGTGAAGAAATGCCCCATAAAATGTAAATTTAATGGGTGGTATGCCCCCTCGAGGGATGGGCCGAATTTTTTTGAAAAATCGGGCGATCTCTCGAAAAAGAATGAAAAGCGGAGGGGAGGTAGAATAGAAGAAATTAGAACTAATGATGAAAGAATGGGAGAAAATGGAGTGAATATGAAGAAACAACAAGCCAGCGAGTACCCTGAGGTCATGCAAGAGATACATAGCAGATGTAGGGTGGGGTTTTGATTGATGCTATACAATTGATCAAAATTGGTTGGACAATCTGGTGCAATCGGTTTAATTGCCCCGGTCAAGTCAAAGCGTGACAGTTGATGTCAGTTGGTCGCTTGGACATGATAAAGTCTGAGTAAGTGAATCAAAGTGACCTGATGTGACTTAGACAATTGATGTAATTGCCCGATGAAGTCAAGGTATATGAAGCAAAATACTCGTTGAGACGTAGACAATTGATGTAATTGTCCGTTGGATTGTGTTTGATTGGCTAATCAATTGATAGTGTGTGCATGTGATGGATGGCTGTGGGGAATCATGGCAGTCCCGTTGAGACTAGGTCATTATGATAAATGCCTGATGTAGTCTAGGATTACCATAATCGATTACCTGTTGAGACCCGAAGATACTTGATCAGAGTATCTGTTGATAGTCTAGGTGTGTGTGAGTCGAGGTACCTGTGCAAAGAGAGTAACTTGTTTGGCTTATTGGATGACTTAGCATAGGAAACACAATCCCTCCTATTTAGAGATGGATGGTGATGAACATGGCTTGATTAAGTTGATTAGGACACGATGTAGGGTATGTGATGGTGATGATCAAGATAAGGAGGGTGAGGGGGGATTTGATGTTAGATAGAAGAAATGGAGGACTAGGCCCGAGTCCTATGGAAGAAGATGAGTAAAATAGAGTATGCATTATTATGACTATGTATGCATGATATGCAGCTATTATGAATGTATGGATGGGTGGAATGTAACGAAATGCAATATATACAGATGAGATGGAATGACGATCCATGGTGCTTTATTTTTCATCATTGAGCTTTAAAATGTTGTAAGAAAATACAAGCAACTTGACATAAAGATTCAAGATGACCAGAGTATTTCTTACATGGATTTTATATAGAAAGTTAATACAAGCAACTTGATATAATGGATCAAGTTGACCTAAGTATTGCTTGCGGAACAGACAAGGATTATCTCCTTTCATGCATGACTTGGAACGTCCTCCTTGATCTTAGGCTGATCAGATCCTGAGACAAGTTCATACCGTACTAAGAAAATAAAACCTTTATCCAATTTGGAGGAAGAGGAACCAAAGAATGAGCATTGTACCTGCAACCAAACAGTATATATACATAAAGAATAAAGAATATGGATCCTTGGTAATGGTTCATGCCCATATGGTCGAGGTATACGCTGTAGTCAGCAAGCCATAGTGATCTATGACTGCATTTTGCATAAGATCACGTAGCTTGGTGAACTTCCCACGTAGACACCATTAGTACATGCCCCAGAACTTCATCGGAAGTAATGCGCAAACGATACAAAACAATGCTGAAAGATCCCGATACAGATAAACAAATGATTGTACTCATAAATCAACCAAGTATTTGATAGCTTAACATAATTTTCTTGTCAAAGAAAATGTCATCTTGTCTTTGTTTTGATAAGGAAGGATGCATCCTTGTTTAAGACAGTTTGGATTGCTGATGTTGATTGTGTTGGTCGAGTGATAAGTGGTCATTTGTGTGAGTATTTTGTCAATGTTTGTTTTGGTATCTGCATGGATGAGTATGTACAAGGTGTTGCCATGTTTTTGTGTGATTTTTCAATGGTTTTGTCGATGTTTTTGGATTTTGAATTATTTTGAATGTTTTTGGTATTTTTGCGAGATATTTTTGAATGTTTTTGGATTTTTGATGATTGTTTGAATGAAGAACTTAATGAATCATAAGACAATGTAGAATCCACTTCCATCAATAGGTTAAAGGCATTGCCCCCAGTTTTAGACATGACTATGAAAAAGCGGGATGCAAGATGTATGGAGTACTATCATAATTGCAGAGGAATAACAAGCCATGGTTGATGGATGGATGGATGTATGTATGAAGTAGATGTGATCGCCACAAGTCTGAAAGATAATGGAGCCATAGCCTTTACGAGTGGCGCCTGTTTGCCAGGTTTTCACCATCGTTCTTACCCAAGGTGCCACCGGAGTGGTTGTTCACTGTTTGGATGCATGATTTTTCTTTACTTTTTTGAATGTTTTTATATTTTCTTCAGGACATTTTTCTGAATGTTTTTTGGTATTTTCTGATAGGCAGGGGAGCCTGATGCTCTGTACAGCTTATGTGTAAAACCGTTTGAGGTGCATGCTGTTGATTGGATCTGCGAGCGGTTCTCCTTCTGATGTAGCCAACTGATATGCCCCGGACCCGAATACAGCAGTGACAACATATGGGCCCAACCAGTTTGATTCAAACTTGCCTTGATGTTCTCTGTTTGGTTGGTTGCGAGGATTTTCTCGAAGAACAAGATCACCTACCTCAAATGTACGAGATCTAACTCGGTGATTGTAGCTTCTACTCATGCGCTGCTGATAGGCTTTGAGGTGATTGTATGCAGCTTGTCGCTTCTCATCAAGTAACTCTAAGTCCTGAAGGCGTGAGACTCTGTATGCTTCATCATCAATGAGATTATGCAAGGAAACTCGTAATGATGGTATCTCAACCTCAATAGGTAAGATAGCTTCGGCACCATAGACCAATGAATAAGGAGTTGCACCTGTAGGGGTCCGAATGCTAGTTCGATATGCCCATAGCGCTGGATTCAATTGAACATGCCAATCACGACCGGCATCATTGACTGTCTTCTTTAGGATCCTCAATATGTTTTTATTGGATGCTTCGGCCTGACCATTGCCTTGTGGGTAATAGGGAGTGGAAAAGCGGTGTTGGATATGAAATTTCTCACAAAGCTCACGAACATCCTGATTTTTGAAAGGAAGACCGTTATCTGTGACAATGGACATGGGCACACCATACCGGCAGATGATGTAGTTGAGGATGAATGAGGCGATCTGCTTGCCGGTGACTTGGGTAAGTGGAACAGCTTCGATCCACTTGGTGAAATATTCAGTGGCGGTAATAATGAATTTATGGCCATTGGATGAAGATGGATGGATTTTACCCACAAGATCAAGACCCCATTGACAAAAGGGCCATGGTGTTGTGATTGGTTGTAGTTCTTGAGCTGGTGCATGTATTAGGTCGCCATGAACTTGACATTTTTTGCACTTCCTGACAAAGTAGTAGGAATCCTTTTCCATAGATGGCCAATAGTATCCAGCTCGCATGATCTTCTTGGCTAGTGATGGACCACTTGAGTGAGTCCCGCAAATTCCTTCATGTACCTCTTCCAAAGCCTTTGTTATCTCATCTTGTTCCAGACATCGAAGGAGAGTACCATCAAGACTACGTCGGTATAGGGTTTCAGCAATAATGGTATATCGAGCAGTTTGGCGAATGAAGGTTTTTCGTTGGTTATTTGATTGGTCGGGAGGAAGGGTGTGATCACGGAGATAGGTGTAGAACTCACCATACCATGGGGATTCTGAACCGACAAGGCGACATATCATCTCAGATTCAGGGATATCATAAGCGGGGATCCAAAGCTGTTCTACCAAGAACTCGTAGCGTGTTGAATTCTGTGGAAGATCTAGTAGAGATGCGATGGTAGCCATGGCATCAGCAGCTCGATTCTGATCTCTTGGTATCTGCTCAAAAGTGATAGTAGTAAATGATGTTTTTAGATTGTCCACCATTTGCTTGTATGGCATGAGTTTATCATCTTTGGTCTGATATTCATCTGTTGCTTGTCGAATGACTAGTTGGGAATCGCCATATACTTGTAGTTCTTGTAATTTCCATTGTATGGCTAATCTGAGTCCTGTGATCAAAGCCTCATACTCTGCTATGTTGTTTGTGCATGGAAATGTGAGCCTGTAAGACTTCGGGATGCTATCACCTTGAGGTGTGATAAACAAAATGCCTGCCCCCGAGCCATGCCTAGTGTATGAACCATCAAAATATAGTTTCCATGGCTGTGCTTCTGTGATCATGAATATCTCTTCATCTGGAAAATTGGAAATGAGAGGATGATCGCCTATGAGAGGTGCATCGGCCAACTGATCTGCAATGACCTGCCCTTTGATAGCTTTACGGTCCACGTACTCAATATCAAATTCACTTAGAATCATCACCCATTTGGCTAAGCGACCTGTCAATGCTGCTTTGCTGAGTAAATACTTGAGTGGATCAATCTTTGCAATGAGTTGCACCTTGTGTGTTAACAGATAGTGCCTCAGTTTAGTGGCTGCCAAGATTACTGCTAGGCAAGCTCGCTCAATAGGTGTGTAATTGAGTTCATAGCCCACCAGTGTGCGAGAGATGTAGTAAATAGCACACTCTTTTCCTTCTGCATTATGTTGTGCCAGTAGTACACCCAATGCTGTACTTGTTGCTGAGATATAAAGTAACAACGGTCTACTTGGATCTGGTGGCATCAGCAATGGTGGATTCATGAGATAGTCTTTAAGTGCCTGAAATGCTTGCTGGCATCTGTCATCCCACTGAAAGCGGATGTTCTTGTGTAGCAGGTGTGTGAATGGGTGACACTTATCAGCCAATTGTGCAATGAATCTGCGGATAGATTGAAGCCGTCCTTGTAGTGTTCTTAGCTGACTGATATTCTTTGGAGGTGGCATGTCCATTATTGCCTTAACCTTTGCTGGATCGACCTCAATACCTTTGCTTGAGACAATGTATCCTAGAAGCTTCCCGGAGGTCACTCCGAAGACACATTTCTTTGGGTTGAGTCGAACATGATATTGTTCCAGTCTATCAAAGATTTTATCTAAGATGTGGAGATGTCCATCTCTAGTAAGTGATTTTGCTAGTAAGTCATCCACATAATCTTCCATCATGGTATGCATCATGTCATGGAAGATGGTGGTCATTGCTCTTTGATAGGTTGCTCCTGCATTCTTTAGACCGAAAGGCATTACATTCCAGCAGTATGTGCCCCATGGACATGTGAAGGCTGTCTTATGTTGGTCCTCTGGTGCGATCTTTATTTGATTGTATCCTGAAAAGCCATCCATGAGTGAAAGCATGGCATGTCCTGCTGTCAAATCCACTATGATGTCAATATTTGGTAGAGGGAAGTCATCCTTAGGACATGCTTTATTTAGATCTCTGAAGTCTGTACAAATGCGGATGCCCCCTTTTGGTTTGCCAACTGGCACAATATTGGAGATCCATTCTGCATAATCAATTGGTCTAATGAAACCAACATCCAGGAGTTTCTTGAGTTCTGTTTTGACTAGCACGGCAATCTGAGGATGCATCTTACGAAGCTTCTGCTTGACAGGTTTGGCTCCTTTTGCTACTGTGAGATGATGCATGACTAAATCAGGATCAAGCCCAGGCATGTTTGCATATGACCATGCAAAGTTGATTTGACGCTGTTGGAAGAACTCTATAAATTGAGGCTGTTCCTCTGGAGTGAGAAGAGATGCCAGATGTATGATATGAGGATTTTCAGGAGTCCCCACATTGTATTCTTTAGTCTCCTCAATGAGAATCGTCGATCGTTCCTGTTGTGTACTAGCAGGGAGAATGTCAAACCCTTCATCCTCAAGTGCCTCAGAGAGGTTTTCACCGTTGGATACGCTCTTTCTTTTTACTTTTGTTGGATTAAACAGTGCCACAGTGTGGTTTTCACTGGAAGATCCATGTTTTAATGTTATATTTTTGCAGCTGAAAGGTTTGGCATCTGCCCCGAAGTATGCTGCGCTATTAAGTTCAATGGCGAATCCAGCTTTGTGATCCCCGCTTGGTAGATTATCCCTTAATTCCAAAAAGTCAATGATAGCCTCATCGTTTTGGAAGAGGTCAAGACATGGGGGATTTGGTTGGTTCCATTCGATGAGTTCAGGGTGGATAATAGGCATTATTTCATCGATTAAGTTAAGTGCGGGAGATGTATCAGTGAGGGTTAAGACAGTGTGATGAAGGTCGTTGATGGTACTTTCCCTATCAGAATCAGGAGTAGGATGAGACGTAGGGTCTGTGGAAGATGTTTCCAGCTCAGGTACCCAAGTGGTCTTTATCTGTGCTTCTCCGTAAATAGGGATGTCTTTGTGGGGTGGAGGTGGTGATGTGTCTTCCTCATCTGAAGTGTTAAGTTGCACTGAATCGAATTCCCACTCATGTGAGTCGGTCTCTGAATCACTTTCCATCATCCGATTGCTATACCATACTGGCATGTCGCTGGAGTTGAATACTGCAGGCGTAACTGGTTTATGTACCTTTGAGGTGATCGGTGCTGCAGGAACCGTGATGGGGATAAAAGAATTTGTCACTGGAAGTATTGGTAGTGTTGATTTAGTGGCTTCTGTTGGAACGGCTGGTGCCATAGATGCTACTGCAGGTTCCAATATAGTTGCTGCTATGAATGGTTTTATTGATGTGATTACTGGTTCGATTGGTGGTATGTTTGGCACTGGTGATGGTTGCGGTGGGGTTGTGAGCCTCGATGGGGCAATGGCAATATTGCTTGATGGTGCTTTGATTATGAAAGGTGTCCTCTTTGCAGTAGGTGGGCAAAATGGTGTGCTGGGTTTTCCTTTGAATCTGAGTTTAGGAAGGACTTCTTTTTCAAAGCCTAGGCCTGTATTACCTTTGGGCTTGAATTCTGGTAGCAGAGGTTCATGTCGTCCTTGTTTGCAGTATCCCAAAGCACTCTGACCATCATATCCCATTCTTTGCATAATGAGGAGGCCTTTGCCATATTGTTCCATAGGAAGTGTAACTTGCGGTTTGTCAGTGGTGATGGGATCTTTATAGATCCAGTCCGCTAGGTCCTCATCTTGTGTTTCTTCCTCTTGACTCTTTCCAAGGATGAAAGGCATTAAGGCACATGCTGGCGTGATTAGTGGTTGCTGGAGCAACTGCTGTGGTTTACCATGTGTTCTAGGAGAAGTGGGCATTTGTCCCACACAAAAGAGCTGACTCAAGTTATATTCTCCAGGACCTTCCTCTGCTACTTTCATCTTTAGCTTTTCTTGCTTGGGCATAGGGGTGTTTGAACTGGCAAGAGAGGCGGGATTTATATATGATGTGGATGAAATGGCTTCTCTATTATTAGGAACGGTAATCTCTGGTTGATGGCTGATATTATGGCAAAATGCAAAGGGATTTGCATCGCCCAGGATTGTGATCTCGACCCCGTTATGTGGGAACTTGATACATTGATGGTAGGTAGATGGAACAGCTTGCATGGCATGTATCCAAGGTCTCCCTAATAATAGATTATATGGTAGAGGAAGGTCCAGAACCTGACAAATTATGTGTTTTACCACAGGGCCCACTCGGATGGGTAGTACCACAGCTCCTTTGGATGAACGCTCTGCATCATCATAGGCCTTGATGGTGATCTTCTTGCGAGGATCCACTGATTCTAGTGCATATCCCAATGCTGTGACCAACTGTAGTGTACAAATGTTTAGGCCTGCTCCATTATCTATCAAGACTCGCTTGATCCTGTGTTGGTTGACAAATCCTTCAATGTGTAGCGAAGCGTTATGAGGTTGTTGGAAGAAAGAGTTGTCACTTTCGGAAAAAGTGAGACAAGGTGATGACTTTAGAGTTCCAACCATGGCTTGAAATTGGTCCGTGTTTAGGTTTGCAGGGACTGACGCCTCTTGGAGTGCGTGATCCAAGATTGTTTTATGAGAGGGTGACAGACGCAAAAGCTCCAAAATGGATATAAGTGCAGGGGTTTTGTCTAATTGTTCTACAAGATTGTATTGCTTCGGGACAGAGGTGGTGCCCTGTGGAGCTGCCTTTATGGTAACTTTGCCGCGACGTGTAACAACATTGCAATTTGAGGTGGGATTTTTGAAGGTTATAGTTGCAATTTGTTCACTGGCATCATATAGGTGATTTACAGTGTAGTTATACGCAGCCTGCGTATAGTCAGTGGTATCGGTGCCTCGCCTGGAAGTGGAAGGACCCCTTTGATCTTGTGATGGAAGTGGATTCTTGAACATCAGGTGATCATTATTTGTCGTTTTTGGATCATGTCCTTCAATCTCAATTTCTCCTCGATCAATAAGATCTTGAATGAGATCTTTCAATCGGTGACAATTACTTGTCTTGTGTCCTCTTCCTTGATGGAACTCACAGTGTTCAGTATCTTTCCACCATGCTGGTTTGACTTGAGGCTCATAGTTGGATAGCTTAGGTAGAGTGACCAAATTTTGAGAGAGGAGTTGTCGCAACACTGTTTCAATGGGTTCCCCTAAGGGAGTGTAAGTGCGTTTTTGTTTTTGTGGACGAGGTCTTGGTTCATCTTGAGATGTGATGCGACCTTGATTAGGAGGACCATGTGTATTATTTTGAGGTGGAGGATTTTGTCCTGCAAACCGAACCATAGGTTGTGCATTTTGGACAGTCCTGGCATCCACAACTCCATCATTGACGATATTCTTATTCTTGTTCCAGAAGTTCGGTTTATCGCTATTGAAGCGCGGGCGAGGAGCATCTTTTGGTTCATTAAAGATTTTGATGAGTCCTTTTTTGATGAGTGCCCTTTCACATTTTATACCCTTGGTGATCATATCGTTAAAAGAGTCTGTGTCTTTGACATCCAGGTGAAATTCCATTTCTTCGTTTAAGTTGGAAATGAAAATTTCCACTAGTTCTTGTTCAGGTAACTGAAGAGAACGTCTGCTAGACATTTGGCGCCATCGTTGCAGGAATACTGAGAATAATTCACCTGGTTTTTGTTTGGTGTTGCATAGATCAGCCATGGTGATGTCGCGTTCAATATTATAAGAGTAATGAGATAGGAACTTCTGGATGAGTTCCTCAAATGTTCTAATGCCACTTGGAAGTCGGGAAAACCATGATGTGGTTGTTCCTCCCAAGCTTTGGGGAAAAAGGCGCATTAGGTATGTGTCCTCATAAGCTACTTCAAGACAAGCAGAATGAAATTCTCGGACATGATCACGGGGATCCCCCTTTCCTCTATATTTTTCAAATTTGGGTGTTTCAAACCCGCGTGGAAAGGGTGGCATATAAAGATTCCTATCAAACGGATAGGGACAGATGTCGTTAAGTGAAAATTGATTGGTCTTAACACCACTATGAAGTTGTTGGGCGAGATTCGCGACTTGTTGCCGCAACATCTCCATTTCATTTGGAGGAGGAGGTGGTGGGTTACCTCGAGGGATGTTATATCTGATGGGATCTCTACGCCTTTCCTCCTCATGGTGACTTTGTCTTTCTGATGCTTGTCTTAATTGGGCAAGATCAAAGTCTGAGGGGAGTTTGGCTCCTTCTTGAGCAAGTCTTAAGAAGTGAGCATCCGCATTGCTCCTGAGAATTTCATCAAATAATCTATTAAAGTGAGGGTTATGCTGAACCCTTTCGATTGTTGAAGGAGTGGAACTACTTGGGTTTTCATCATTTACATTTCCTCCAAGTGCTTCTTGAAATTCATTGAGGTTGTCCTCTTCTTCCTCAATTTCTATTTCTCGTTGCCTTGATCGCGATCGAGTTTGAGCCATTTTGTTTGCAAGTTTGTGTTGAAGTTGATTGAAGATGATGATGAGTTGTTCAATGAAAGATGGATGATTAGTGGATTGTAGATCTCTAGCACTCTAAAGGTAAATGTAACCAGAATTCTTTCTTTGAATTGCTTGTTTGTTTTGATGAGTTTGGATGTGATAAGGTGTAGAGAAATCTGAGATGTGTTACAGATTTTGACTACCTAGTAATGAGAGGATTCACTCATGAACTAGTTTTAACCTGCGTAGATGTGTCTCTTAGGATGAGCTTATCCTAGATGTAGAAACAATCTAAAAGTGATGTGATGTGTTTGATTTCAAGCAATATCTAAAAAGGAATCGTGGGACAAGAACCTCTTAATGTTTTGAGAGTTGGGATGGATTGATGATGAAGTGATGATGTATGAGTGGGATGATGGATGAAAATGTTTTCAACTTTCAATAAAAACTTTGTGTCACAAATGGGACAAACTCTTCTTCTTCCCTTTCAGATGTTGGTGGCACTTCTCGAGCTGTGTTGTAGGTGATATAGATGTTTGGGAAGAAATTGGGATTAATCTTTCCTCCTTGATTTTTGTGATAACTCAGAGCTCTATATTGCATAAAAGCTCTGCGGTTCAATGATTCGGAATCAAACTCATTTGTTTTACCTTGAAGATAGAGACGCATGCGATGTAGAAAGACTCTATGTGAGACAAAGATTTGTCTATTGAGATAGAAGAATTTCCTCCTTTTGATTAAAGCCTTTGAGCTTAGTGGTCTCCTTTTCAAGGTGATACTCTGATGACACTTCTTCTTTCGCAAGATGTGAAGAATGGTCATAAATTTTTGATTCTTTGTTTATTTGCACTTTGTTTTTGGTATTTTTGGTTGTGTTGACAGATGTTGGATGAATACTTTGTTTTTGGGATTGATTTTCTGATTTTTCTTTGACAAGAAAACAAAGCAAGCACACAAACACAAGATTGTAGCCTCAAAGGCACAAATGAGTATGGGTCTAGATCAACCCAATTCTTGGACTTGTTTTTGACCCTTCCTTTAGATGTATTTTAAGGTGTATTTCCAAAGCCTGAAGTCGGCTCAATTCGCACTAGGTCTGTAAAACGAACACACTTCAAACACTTTTTATCCCTAAGGTCAAATGGCCAGTTGTGATAAATTTAGCCCACATCTTGATATTTCTTCGACTTTGGTACTACATACCTTATGAATCCCGCCATGGCAGGTAAGGATGTGATATACTAAGTCTTGCACGAGCATAACAAATAGATGATCCCTATGATGGGGGAGTCACCACTTTTATCAAGCCACAAGTGACTTTTCAAAAAGCTATGTTTCTACTCAAGGAAATATGTATGGTGAGTATCTTGGGAGCAAAACCATCTATGCTCTTGCACTAAATTATACCTCAAATATCCTCAATCAATAGAACAGGTGGGCTACTACTTAAAGGTGTTTAGTCATGTTCGATGGCTTTGGACATAAGTTCATTCTGCAGTGACTCACTTAAGAGCCTTGTAACTGGTGGTGGGGCCCATTTGTCCTTTCGGCCAGTTACACTGTAGGAACAGCTATACCCAAGGCTACAGCTTTCGCTCTCACCTGATTTCTATAGCGGCTCGAAGGATTTACCGCTCGAGGTCGTTCCCAAGAGTATCGATCCCTTGGCAGGCCTCTCTTAAAAAGATAAAATTTGAGCGTTACTAACACTTTTCTCTTGCACCTAGGACCACGAGAGCCAAGGGAGAGGATAGTGTGTGTTAGAGGTAGGACCACTCGACCAACTCTTTTGCACAAGTGTGCCAAACACAAAATTCACTTGTTCCTTTTAATTTGTCATCGCAATGATTTTCTATCTATTTGGAGATGTTGCTCCAACAATCATGGTGTTCTTTTTAATTTTCAAAGGCAATTGTTTGAGTAAACTAGAATTTGAAAATCCTGGTCAACTTAATGAAAAACACGTTTGCATGAAGTAAGATTGCTTTAAAAATGAGACAAGTTGATTGTGAATTTTATTTGCACCAAAAATGGAAGTGTGGATTGTGAGTTTTATCTTGATGCAAGAAATAAAATTTGCCTTGTTGATTTTAAGCACCAAAACGAAGTTTGTTTCCTAACTTGCAAAAAAAAAAAAAAATAAAGTTGTTTTTGTATAAGTTTGTGGTTCTTTTTACCTTTGAACAATGAAATTCTTTTTAAGAGCCCCAAACAAATGTGTGATTCTTTTTCAAAAGCCCAAATTTGAAATGTGAAGTTAATTTTAAACCAAAATAAAAAGTGAATTCATTTTTAAAACCAACTTCAAAAACAAGTTAGTAAAAAATATAAATCTACTCTTTAATCTAATTTAAATCTGCACAAAAGAGAAAAATAGTTAGTAAAATCTGCCTATTTGGTGGGCTTCTACAAGCCTAAATTTTTTTATTTTTTTTTTGGTTACAAGGTGATTTGTACAACGTTTTGTTACAATAGCGCTAGTCTGCGTTTGAACAGAGGCACTATTTAACACAAACGTATTAAAAGAAAGGGAAAGACAGAGAAGGGAAAAGCACTGAAACAGGGGGAATAGCGCCAAAATAATGCCAAACGCACCAAAACAGTGTCAAAATCGCAACCTGTGTGACATTTTCAACATTCAAACATGTTATTGGTTAAAAAAAAAAAATGATCTTTTTGGTGTTTGGATTCACGTCGGGTTCACCAAATGATGCTCTGCAAAAAGGATTAGAAAATCTGTTTGATGGCAACACACACAAGAGCACAAGAAACAAACGTTAGTGTTAGCAACAAAAGATTATCCTAAACAGGCATATCAAGAGAGATATTAAGCATGAAATAGAAAGCATATAAACATAGAATGAAATAGCTAATCAAGATGCTCATAGTTGCTCCTCCCTTGTTCCTCTCCTCTCCAAGTCCCAAATGAGTGTAGCTCTCAGCTTTTAGCACTAGCCATGGATGCCATATGGAGATTCAAGATGGTTGAATATGATAAGCAAATACTATGCAAGAGTAGATAGTGATGCTATGAAAAAGCTCTATGCTAATGCCAGTATAACAACAATACTCTAAAATGATTCTCTTTTTGCTTGAGGAGAAGGGTTCTATTTATAGAAGAAATGGGGAAATGAAGGGTTAAGATTGAATGGTTTAATCAAGGGCCAAGTTTGAAAGTTGGGGATCCATGTGCACAATTGGCACCAATAAAATGGTGACAAGTGTCAACATAGGATTGGGTTGAGAGAAGAGGTTGGAGGCATTAAAGGCCTGAGAAGACCTCATGGTTATCTAGAAGGTAAGGGTCAAGTCTAAATTAAGATTACCCATTGGATTAAGAGTTAATCCAAGGATAAACCTTTGTGCAAATGTTTTAAGAGATAATCATGGTCAAAGCATTAATGGCCTGATGAGACCTTTGGGTTGGGTAGAGGTTGAGTCAAAACAAATGTTTTAACCATGTGGGAGGGTTGAATTAACCATTAATGGTTATTGGAGACTTTGGGGATTAAGTGGTTGAAGGTTGAAAGCTTTCAAAGGTTATCCAAGACTTTGAGCCATTTAGTGGTTGAAGGTTGGAAGCTTTCAAAGGTTATCCAAGACTTTGAGGGTTAATTTGTTGAACACACAAAGCATTAATTGCTTTTCAAAGACTTTGGAGTCTTTGAGAAGTGACTCCAATTTGCTTAGGAATGTGACAATATTTAGGGGATGGATTAGGCTAATTAGGAAGGGTTTAGAAGAATTTAGAAGGGGTTTAGGCATGCAAGTGGATTTTGTAGGAAAATGCAAGTGGGAGAAATTTTGGTATTTTCAATTAAAATAAAATCATTTATTTCAATTAAATGGTGTAATT
Source organism: Cryptomeria japonica (assembly GCF_030272615.1). Classification (NCBI taxonomy): domain Eukaryota; kingdom Viridiplantae; phylum Streptophyta; class Pinopsida; order Cupressales; family Cupressaceae; genus Cryptomeria; species Cryptomeria japonica. The sequence continues at coordinate 42,785,721 of NC_081405.1, read as the reverse complement.
TGCATTTGGATAAATATTCAAATAAATATTAATTTATTTAAATGAGAAAAATGAAGATAAAGCATTTAAAATGCTTGAAGACTTTGAGGGAAACCATTAAAGGCTTGAAGACTTTAAGGAAAACCATTAAAGTCTTTAAGAAGACTATAGAAGGAAGCCATCAAGTTTGAAGACTTTAAAGCCATCAAGTTTGACTACTTTAAGGGAAACCATTAAAGGTTTCAAGTGGGTGAGGATAAATAGGATTTTAAATAAATAATTTATTTAAAATAGTTGTGCAACTTGCTTTTGTAGGAAAATACAAGTGGGTGGAGGATAAAGGTGATTTAAATAAATGATTTATTTATTTAAATGTGAGAGGTGGGATTTTGGGGGATTTAAATAAATATTAATTTATTTAAATGTGAGAGAAGATTTAATTAAACAAATATGATTTATTTATTTAATTAATGGTATGAATTTGGTTAAGTGAATTAAATCAAATAAATTGAATAATTTATTTAATTAATAGGAGAAGAGGGTTAAGATGAATTAATTAAATATTAATTTAATTAATTCATTAATTGATGGTTAAATAATCAAATAAATACTAAGTATTCATTTAATTAAGTGGACAGATTTATGTGACTACAAGATGCATAGAGTCTCTTGGTTGCATCAGCTTGAGATGTTAGATGAGAAATGTCAGACAGCCCTGACACATTTGCAAGCATAACAAAACCGTCTCCGTCGCTCTTATAATAAGAAGGTCAAAGGGCGACACTTCGAAGTGGGAGATCTGGTTTTAAAGGCAAACCCTAAGAATGCACAGTCTACTGACATCATCAAAGGTAAGTTTGAACCTAATTGGGTTGGGCCTTTCATAGTGATTGCAGCCTATGGCTCAGGGGCATATCAGCTTGCCACTCCAGAAGGTGAACCTTTGTCTGATCCTGTCAATAGCATGCACCTTCGCAAGTACTGGGCATAATTTTCTATCAGCACTTCTTCAAGTATGATCCTGAAAAAATACAAAAAAAAATCAAAAAGCAAAAAAAATACAAAAAAAAATCAAAAAGCAAAAAAAAAAATACAAAAAAAAAATCAAAAAGCAAAAAAAATACAAAAAAAAATCAAAAAGCCAAAAAAAAAATACAAAAAAAAATCAAAAAGCAAAAAAAAAAACAAAAAAAAATCAAAAAGCAAAAAAATACAAAAAAAAGTGAAAAAGCAAAAGAGAAAAAGAGCAAAAAAGTAAAGAAAACTGATTCGCCCTCTAGTGAAAACCTAGTAACCAGGCGCTTTGGGCAAGTACCATGGTGAAAACCTGGCAATCAGGCGCCATGTGTAATGAGATCATTGCTCTGTCATCTGTCATGACCTCTAGCTATGCTTTCTCTCGGCCGGTTTATCACGTCTATCTTTGTCTTGACCCAATGTTCTATTCCAGGCCTATGATTGGTCAACATCATTGTCTTACATACTCCATTTCTTGTGCATATGTTTTGGTCCTGGTCGCTTTATATGTCTTTCCGATGTGCATTGGGTGTGTTCCCCTTGTCATGATCAATTACTGGAACTTTAAAATTGAAAAATGTCCTGAAATAATTCAATAAAAAAATTGAAAAATGTCCTGAAATAATTCAATCATAAAAATTGAAAAATGTCCTGAAATAAATCATAAAAATTGAAAAATGTCCTGAAATAAATCATAAAAATTGAAAAATGTCCTGAAAAAAATCCCTAAAAATCAAATCATGTCCTGAAAAAAATCTCTAAAAATCAAATACCATCCTGAAAAAATCCCTAAAAAGTCAAATAATGTCCTTAAAAAAATGAACAAAAAAAAATAAAAAAATTGTAAAAACTCGAAAAAGCAAAACAAGCATTTTGCAATAAATGATCCCTTTGTGCATAGACAGATCACTGAGCATACATCCAATGACTTTCAATCCAACACTGTGCTTTAATGAAATCACGCTTAAACAGATGAACTTTTCAATCAAACCAGACATTCAAACTGATCAAAATTGTCATATCAATCAACCTCAAAATCATTTGTCCTTGTCTCTACTGTCATGGGTCTTATACAGGGTGTGGTATACTCGAAACCGGACTGTGTCCTATCTTAGACGGGGTACTGCATGTCCTGAAACCAAACAACATGATCGCCCTATCAGCACTTTCAACTTTTGACAATGAAGATCAAGATGTTTGTTTGACTTGTTGGAATTTGTGCATCTTATCTTTTTACTGATTTATCTTTGGCTTCGGTCATGTTCCTATGTTGCTTGATGATGTCACTGAGTGATTTAGAGTGACTGGGATGGTTCATGGTCCTTTTCTTTTTTTTGTTGTGATTGTTGTTTGTCTGTGATGTGTCTGTCTTTTGCAAAAAAGGGTTGCATTTCAACTCCGGCCTTCAATGCCATGATGCTACGCATCCATTTTGCTACATTAAAATAAAGGTTCTCACCTACAAAGTGCATTACTGAAAGCAAGTTTTTCTTCGCCTCTAACTGTCCTCTATTCTTCTTACTAACATTTCTTCTATCAGTTTGGATAGTCAGTTCGGTCTAGTGCTCCGATTTCCCCCAACACACATATGCTGCATCCTGCATCCATTTGGTTAGTACATTTGCACTATATCAAGCATCACATCCAGCATTTTATCCATTTCATATTATAAATGCATCAAAAACACATAAAAAATATATCCATACATGTTCCACAATGGTCCATCAACAGTGCATAAGTCATCCATACATGGCAAATAACATAAGTCATCACACATTGCATCCCATCATATCGATGCATATCATATCATATATCAAAATAATATCAGAGTACAAAATTGGACTGTCTGTCCTAAGTATGGCCCGCAGGCTGACTACATAATGTCAAACTACATCTGTCTCTGTCCTAAGGAGCACGTGCCTCTATCACTGGGTGCTTCCTCTATCCTCCTCATCCCTACCATGTCTCACAGATGATGTCCCTCCTGGTCCTTGCTGTGGTGGTCTCATAGGTCCACTCACCCCCATGCTGCTCAATGACCTCCGAGAGCGTGCCTTTCTCTCTGTCCTCGATCGTGCCTGATATGAAGCTGCTCTCTGCTCTGGTGGGACTGCACTCTCATATAGTGTCCTTCAATGGCGTATCTCCTCTCCAGCCTCTACCAACATCTGTGCCATCTCCCGTGCACTGGCATCCCTAATTGACCCAATATACTCAGTGACTCTCTGTTCTTCTCGCTGTGCCTGAGCTATTGCTGCATCTCGAGCCGCTGTAAGTCTGGCTATCTCTGCTCTGAACTGATCCTGCTCTGTCCTCAAGATGGCGTTCTGTCTCTCTAAAGTCGCAATATGATCATGCTGACTCGCTATGGTAGCCCTGCACTTCTCCATCTCCTCTATCCTAGCTGTCTCCGGCGCTATGGGTATATCCTGCAATGCCTCATGCTCGCCTAAATCTGGCTCATCCTTGTCATCCCCCTCCTCATCTCCATCCTTGTCATCCCACTCATCCTCATCCCCGCCCTCATCCTCCTCGTCCTCATCATCTCCCTCCTCCTCTCCGGCGAGTGGGAAGTCCTCCTGTCTCCTAGGTACTGGAATGTCCGGATCTGTCAATGGCACTGGTTGCCATCATGCAAACCATCTCTCATACTCCTCTGTCATCCTGGCGTCCTCCACATCTGATCTCCAATCCCACTGTCTCTGTTGTACCTGTGTGAAGTCAGCATATGCTATGTGTGGCTGAATCATACTCCCCCACTGACTCGTCTCTCTGTGAGATCGGGCAAAGTGTGCAATCCTCCTAGGTACATCCTGCCTCTCTCCAAATTGTCGTCTGACTCTCTCCAGTAGGTACATCTCAATCACTCTCTGGCGATTCATTGGTCGCCCAATTAGGTACCTCTCCTGTCTGCAATACGGTAGCTCATCACTATCATCTGACCATCCCTGACAATCACGATATGGCCTCCATGTGAACTCTCTCAATCTGTCTAGCTCATGTCGCCAATACAATATGTATCCAAACGGAACCTGTCTCAATGCTCCCCCATAGCAGTACACATATGGTCGATGTGGTAATACTTGTCTCTCTACAATCAGTCGACATATGGCTATGTGCTCGAATGCCCATACCTGTAACAATGTGACTCCACAGCTCAAAGTCTGCACTCCCTGATATGCTATCTGATGCAACTGAAAATATAGCATAGCAAGCACACATGGTCCCCATGCGTACACTGTCCCCTCTGTCACCATCCACTCCAGCACTCTTCCCCATCCAATAGGGAATCCATGTCCTCGTTTGTCTCCTGCTAGTAGGCATGCTATCACCACTGCTATCACCACATATCGTCTATCATACTCTGATGCCATGGTCTCCCAGCCAATCTCCCTCTCTACGATGTCCAGATCATCTGCATCGCACTGATATAATCTGCACAACGCATCTCTCCTTGTCACTAGGTCGTACTCTACCATCTCTCCATGAATCGGAATGTGGAGGATACGCCATACGTCCTCTAGTGTCACAGTCGCCTCTCCAGTCGCCAGATGGAAAGAGGAGGTCTTTGAATGCCATCGCTCTACCAATGCGGTAAGCAGTCCTGTGTTTGCCCTAATCTCGGGCATGAATGTGATATAGTATATCCCAAGTCCTGCTAATGTATCTCTGTCTGTGCTTCTGAGTCTATGTCGTAACATGAAGCAGTCTGGTCGATTCTCCCGCATGATCAATGGATACTGTCGACTCTGCATCACAATTGGGGCACATTTTGTCAGTTTTAGGGTTTGCTCCTACGGGTTGCATTTCCTTGTTTCATGTCCAAATCAGGGTGTTTCTAAGCTATTCTGACCTATCCTACCCTTATCCCCCATTTCTGGATCATTTGCATGCTGTTTTGACCAAAATTAGGGTTTACAATGCACAATTGCGCCTGTGTGACAAGTCCTGCGCCTGTGTCACATAACCTGCGCCTGTGTCCCCTTACACAAGCGCATAAGACATTACACAAGCGCAAGATTCGCCCTACACAAGTGCAGGAGTCACTTTCTGCATTCCTTGTGGGCCTCGCAATGTCCCGCAAGTAAGTCAAATTCATAAAATTGAAAACATGGGTTTTTGAGATACATACCGCTGCTCCTGCATCGTCCGATCGTCTGTATGTGCGTACACGTTCTCTGAGGTGATCTGCCATTGGAATGTTCGCCATCTCTCTGCAAGTGTCCTTTTCTAGAGCAACAAATCCTCCTCTTTGACTAGTGCAAATGAGCAATTTTCACTCTCTTTGTCTCATTTATAGATCTTTGTTAGTGCATAGATGGATGTGCACTCTCTCCATCTCATGTTGGTCACGGTCTTTTGCACCTTCAATTGCTTGTCCTTCGTGCATCCGGTCTCCGATTGTCGGTCCGTTCGATCCTATCATTTTTATCGATCAATTGGCCTCTTTCCTCAATGTTTCCGGCCAATTCCTCGAGGGGGCATGCATATGTCATTATTATTGTCTGGGGCATTTTCATTATTGTTCTTTGAAACAACGCTTGAAATCGCATTGTCTCAAAGAGGGGCAAAATGTAGACATCTAAAAATGGTCAATGCTTGCGGAATCATACTTTAACATTTGCGCATTGCCTTATTTTAGGGTTTTTGCGTCGCATTAACATTTCTCCTATGATTCGCACTTGGTCTTTATCATTTGCGAGCATCAAGTCTTTCTTCTGCATTCTTCATTTATCTCACTTTCGAATTTGGTCTTGTCGATAACAATATCAGTCATGATTTTGGTCAATCTTATCCTGTCGCATCTATGTGCGTATTCATTTGTCATCATTTTGGACATCGTCAATCCTAATTAGGGTTTTGTCCTCTTATCAATCTTGTCATCATGCGATCGATTTGTCATCGATTCTTGTCTTTTGATCAATTTGTCATCAATCTTGTCGTCTTGTGATCTATTTTGTCATCAATCCTTGTCCTCTTGTCAATTTTGTCATTTTGCGATCGATTTGTCATCGATCGTCGTCTTTCTCAATTTGGATCAATTAGTCATTGTCCCTCGTCAATTGGCGCATTTATCAATCACATCATTTATCAGCATTGGTCTTTTATCAAGTTAGAATCATGATCAAATTGAATCGATATCAATTATCCTTTGTCAAGACCTAGTTGTCATCCTTGCATTTCTAATTCATCTTTTAGGGTTTCATGATTTTATTCATTTAACCCTGTTTGTCATTTCTCCCTCTAGGTTAAATAATTTATTTATTTATCCTAGGTCTTCGTGTCACAATTAAATGTTTAATTTAATTGGCTAACTAATTATTCCTCTTTTTGTGAATTAATTAATAAATGACAAATTATTAATTGATTTACATTAATTTCTCCTAATTCCTAATTTCCTAATTTTTCATCAATTTCTAAATTCCCTCTTTGTGAATTGATTAATAAATGAAAAATTATTAATTAATTCACTAAATTCCTAATTTCCTCATTTTCTAATTTTCTAATTTCCTAATTCCCAATTTTCTAATTTTCCTAATTTCTAATTCAATTTCCTCCTATTTTTCTCCTAATTTCATGGGAATGACATTTCAATTTGTCATAATTTGTCATAATTGACAATCAATCAATTTTGACATAGAAAGTTGTCATAATTTTTGTCATGAATTATCAATCAATCAATTTTGCATAGAAAGTGCAAATTTGTCTTAATTTGTCATAATTGACATTTTCGATTTACAATTTCCATTTGAATCTCTTCATGCTAATTTGATCTTTTCTCCAATTTGTCTATAAATTGGATGATTTTCTTCAATCCCAACTAATCACTTTGTCGAATCAATCACGCTTCGAGTATTCTTGCACTACTATCTTGTCTACTTGCTTTCATCTCATGTGTATGCACTAGTAGGTGAGATCCACAGCAAAGCTATTTGAAGAAGAAAGAAGGACAATGGAGCCACATGAAGGAGATATTCAGATCTGCATTTGGTTTGCTTAGTTTTTAATCTTGAATGTTTTGCTTTCATGTCTCTATTGGATGTAATTAGGATTGATCATTGCATTTGAGCTTTTGTGATTGAGCTATGACTAATATTGAATTGCTTGTGATGATTTCCGATTTCCTATGCTACAATATGCTAAGTGTGATGATTTCCGATTTCCTATGATCACCCAATTGAGAACTAGTTTCCATTGCATCCTTGTAAAGATTATCCTTTTTAGACAATGCAATATGTTAGCACATAATTTTTCTATAATTTCCTTAAAAATGCTATTTTTCTATAATTTCCTTAATTATGCTCTTAAAATGCTATATTTTGTAAACAAAATAGGCACATATTTATTTTATTTTTTAAAAACCGCTAGTAGAGTAGAACAAGTGCTCCTTGAGGCTCAATTAAGCAAAATGCATACCTGTTGAGCAACAAGATCTTTCTCTTCTTTCTCCTTGGATTTCTTTTCTTGGACAACCTCTAACTCATTCCACAAAATATACCAGCAATTCTTCTGCAAGTTCACGATCACATGATTGAGAACTAGTTTCCATTGCATCCTTGTAAAGATTATCCTTTTTAGACAGTGCAATATGTTAGCACATAATTTTTCTATAATTTCCTTAAAATTGCTATTTTTCTATAATTTCCTTAATTATGCTCTTAAAAATGTGCATGCTATTTTCTATAATTTCCTTAATTATGCTCTTAAAATGCTATATTTTGTAAACAAAATAGGAACATATTTATTTGGTTTTTTAAAAACCGTCAGTAGAGTAGAACAAGTGCTCCTTGAGGCTCAATTAAGCAAAATGCAGACCTGTTGAGCAACAAGATCTTTCTCTTCTTTCTCCTTGGACAACCTCTAACTCGTTCCACAAAATACACCAGCAATTCCTCTGCAAGTTCATGATCACCCAATTGAGAACTAATTTCCATTGCATCCTTGTAAAGATTACCCTTTTTAGACAGTGCAATATGTTAGCACATAATTTTTCTATAATTTCCTTAAAAATGCTATTTTTCTATAATTTCCTTAATTATGCTCTTAAAAATGTGCATGCTATTTTCTATAATTTCCTTAATTATGCTCTTAAAATGCTATATTATGTAAACAAAATAGGCAAATATTTATTTGAATTTTAAAAAACCGTCAGTAGAGTAGAACAAGTGCTCCTTGAGGCTCAATTAAGCAAAATGCATACCTGTTGAGCAACAAGATCTTTCTCTTCTTTCTCCTTGGATTTCTGTACTTGGACAACCTCTAACTCATTCCACAAAATACCTGTAACACACCAACAATTCCTTTTCAAGTTCACGATCACCCGATTGAGAACTAGTTTCCATTGCATCCTTGTAAAGATTATCCTTTTTAGATAGTGCAATATGTTAGCACATAATTTTTCTATAATTTCCTTAAAAATGCTATTTTTCTATAATTTCCTTAATTATGCTCTTAAAAGGCTATATTCTGTAAACAAAATAGGCACATATTTATGTGAATTTTTAAAAACCGGCAGTAGAGTAGAACAAGTGCTCCTTGAGGCTCAATTAAGCAAAATGCATACCTGTTGAGCAACAAGATCTTTCTCTTCTTTCTCCTTGGATTTCTCTTCTTGGACAACCTCTAACTTGTCCTTAACAAGCTCATCAAAATTTATCATGTATTCTCGAATGAAATTTGAAAAATAAATTCTTTGAATATTAGCTATTTAATTGTGTAGAAGATTTAAAATGTTTATTAAAGAGAAACTTAAAATATTGGTAGAATCATCAGAGTATATCAAGAACCTCAAGTAGGTATGGAAACACAAAGTCAATCATATTATTCATCCAAGCAAGTTCCAAAGCCACATATGGTCTAATCAAGTCATAGCATATGAACAAGCATGAAGCAAAGCATTCTTTCTTGCCCTGTAGTTCAAAATTGCAAAAGTAAGCCCCATTTCAATGCCCCAATCCAAAATGAAAATTCAAAATATACTTTACCTTGTGAGAGAGAACAACCAACTATATGTTTTACCAATTGTATACCTATTCCACAAAATACACCACCAATTCCTCTACAAGTTCATGATCACCCGATTGAGGTGAGGAGGCATCAAGATACCATATATTGATGAGAGAGCATAGCAAGCCGAAGTTGTACTCATCGGCAAAAGTTATATCGATCAAGGAGCAAAGCTAAGGAGATTTGATGCATCGACAAAAAATATACCGATATGAGCCATCGACATAGTAAGCACTAGCGACAACAGTAGAGAATTGTCTTATCGATAGCCGATGAGGGTATCGATAAGACTTATACTGATAAGAGTGGGGAAAAGAAGAGTCCATAGGTATAGCCAAAGCGATCGGTATGTGTTACTTTGAGCCACCCCAATGCTTGAAGAAATGATCAGTGAAACATATATCGATGGAACATACTTTATTGGGAAGACTTTGCTTATCAGTATGTTTCATTTCGGATTACCCTGATACCCAATGAAGGAGCAGACTGATTGAGCGGAGCAAAGACACTATCGGGAAGACTCATGGTGATGAAGCCGGTTGCATCAGTATAGCCAAAGCGACCGGTATGTGTTACTTTGAGCCACCCCGATGCTCGAAGAAATCATCGGTGAAACATATACCGATGGAACATACTCTATTGGGAAAACTTTGCAGTTATCGGTATGTTTCATTTCGGATTACCCCGATACCCGATGAAGGAGCAGATTGATTGAGTGGAGTGAAGACACTATCGGGAAGACTCATGGTGATGAAGTTGATTGCATCGGTATAGCCAAAGTGATCGGTATATGTTACTTTGAGCCACCCCAACGCCTGAAGAAATAATCGGTGAAACATATACCGATGGAACATACTCTATCGGGAAGACTTTGCTTATCAGTATGTTTCATTTCGGATTACCCTGATACCTAATGAAGGAGCGGACTGATTGAGAGAAGCGAAGACACTATCAGGAAGACTCATGGCGATGAATTTGGTTGCATCGGTATAGACAAAACGATCGGTATATGTTACTTTGAGCCACCCTGATGCCCGAATAAATCATCAGTGAAACATATACCGATGGAACATACTATATCAGGAAGACTTTTCTTATCGGTATGTTTCATTTCAGATTACCCCGATACTCAATGAAGGAGCAAACTGATTGAGCGGAGAGAAGACACTATTGGGAAGACTCATGGCGATAAATCCGGTTGCATCAAGAAGATCTATGCCGATGGTGAAGCCCATCGGGGAAATAATGCCTATCGCGATAACGCTAAATGAGCTCACCCGACGCTCGATGAGAATATCGGTTTGAGATATATCGATGAGGAGGAAAAGGATTCATCAACTTAGGGTATCCCGATAAGAGAAAGTAAGATGTTAAAGTAGATAAAGGGTTGTTCAGAGAGCACCAAAAGGGAAATATTCATTGGGGAGACATATGCCAACGAGCCGTTGTCATATCAGAATTCAAAACCAAAATTTTTAAAAGTATTCTATTTAATACTTGTAGTAGATATGCATCTATAGTTTGCACGAGGTAAATTTTATGAGAAGTTCATTATTGCAAAAGAATACAGCGAAACTAGAAATTGCCTTGTCTAAATACTGTGTTGGTGAAAGAAGAATACACAGATAGAACACATTGCACATTTGAAAAACATAGCAGAAGATTGTAATTGCAGAAATGGAAGTTTCGAGTTCAATAGGAAAGAAGAGGTTGGCCAAGAGCCCCGACTCTAAGGTGAAGAAAGGAAAAACTGAAGAGGTGCCTCCAATCAAGAAGTTAAACCAAGACATGATAGACGAAATGCAGGAACCTAGCCCAAAATCGAGAAGGTCGAAGCAACACCTACTGGGGAGAGACCAATTAGAAGACAAGTACAGAGAGGTCAGAGATGTCTGGACCAAGGTAAGGGGACATGAACTGTTTATGTTCCACTATTTGAGAAGGAGCAAGGAGATGTCGCTCTGCAATCTTTGGATGAAAAATTTAGGTAAGCTAACAATCCCCAATGTTTTTGTAAACATAAGATTGCTAGAGGTTTTGGTGAGGAATTATAATTCGGTGAAGAGGTACATTCAGCTCCCAAATGGGGAAGAATTTATTAGATTTTATGTGGGTACCATAAACTAGGTTTTCAATTTAGACCCCAGTCCTGATAAGCCCTTGTCCTTTGGGGAGTTGGAGGAAGAATACCTCAGAATGGATACTACATATACTAGCTGGAAATTTGCGATTCACAAGAGGCAGGCAAGAAAATTAATAGAGGAAGACGGGCCACCTTTCAATATTAATTTGTTTAGACACTACTTGCAGTACACATATATGTCGTGTGGGCGTGTAGGAGGGGTGGAGGTGCCTGATCTAGCAAGCACTGGGCCGATGGTGTTAGCCTCTGATATACAAATGTATGAACCTAGACCTTTTGACTATGCAACATATCTGGTGGAGAGGTTGCATGAAGGTCTTTTAAACCTTAGGGATGATACTCATCCCAATTTGAAATTTTATTCACTATTGATGCATCTAGTGTTATTTTATGGATATGTAAAGGGTTTTTGGCCTGAGGGCCTAAAATTAAATACCAAGAACAGGGAAGGTGAGGAGTAGCCTGTCCAATTGTGGACATCTCTTTGGAATGCTTGATAAATGACATCCAACTATATTAAGTTTGAAGAACTTATCGTGATGCCATTGTATCGAATGTATGAGATTTCATGTGAAGGGTCTATCTCTGACGAGATCAAGAGGTTCCTAAGACCCAGGGATTATGATGAAAGACACATTGTTGATCATAACTAGGGGGACTGGTTTGTGAGTAAGGATTTTACATGTTTTAGAGTATATGGATTTGAGGGGAGCCCTTGCATGCTACCAAAACTAGTACTAGACAAAATAGCTTATCTAGAGATTGTGAGGCAATTGAGTGTGTCCAATGGTAAAAATTTTGTAGATATGCGTAAGCAAGCCTTCCTGCCCGGGACATTGAGTTTTGGTGATTTCACCATAGTGTCAACCAAAGCTTATAAAATAATTGATAAGAAGCTGATAGAAGAATACAGTTTTTATGAGCATTATGCCAGGAAAAACTATGAATCCTGAAGGATACATTCAGTCTTGCAAGAAGAGCTAGAACTTGGGAGGTTATTTGCATGTCAGTATTGAGGTTGAAGATATCTTCAGGAACATGGAGGATGAAAAGGCCAAAGAGGTAATTGATCAACCGAATAATGAACTGGCATAAAAGAGATGGAGACTCGATGAAATTGAAACCGAGGAGGAGGAGGCAGAAAGTGAATCTGATAAGAATGCAGTTGTCTCTAGATGGAAAGTGCCAGAGAAGGAAGAAGAGCCAGACATGCAAGGCCAAATAGAGACAAAATTAGAATTTCATGCTGACTCTCGGTTAGAGGATTTTTTTGCTTTTGTTGCTAATGATATTTTTATTCATTCCAAAGAATGTAAAACATTCTTGTACAATTTTAAAGGGAAGAAATTGAAGGACTCTATTCCCAACATAACGCCTGATAATGAGGCTAAGTTGTTAAAGAAATTAAAAGAGGAAATTGATGCAGAGATAACCACAATGACCCCTCAAAAGGGGAGGCAACTTCTTACAGAGGTTGGGGTGATTTTGTTTCCCGGATGGGACCTCAGTGCTTCTTTTATCTTTGACAGTTTATTGCATTCAGAAAACAAGGAATTCAAATTGGATATACAAGGTGTAAATGATGTATTTATTGGTTCAAGATTTGATCAAGATGAGGAATCTTTGAGGTTATGGGATCTATACCCTCCCCACAAGAGACCAAAGATCATTGATGTTGACAAGGCCTTTGGCCATATGATGAAACTAAAAGTTGGTGAAATTGATCCAATTGTTTCTGCTGATATCAGAGTGGATATTTCAAAATTCAATAAAGCACAGATGGTCAGAGTAGTGAGGGAGAGGAACCAGTACAAGGCATTGTATTAAGACATGCTAAGGAGAAGTGGGCAATAGGTGCCAATGGTTCTTACTCCAGATAGCTCTCAATGGAAGAAAACATGCGAGGAGTTGCAGTAAGAAAATAAAAGGATATTAAAACATATGCAAAGTGTGAGGGCAAATATTGTTGGTGTATTGCTAACTAAAAGCTTTGAGGTTTTACAAGGCTTTCTGAAAGAATTCTGGACAGTGTTTCAAAAGAACATGGACAATGCAGTTTCACACAACAAAATTTCAAATAGATTGGGAACAAGGTTGCATGATAAAACAATGGCCAAAGGGGAAACAAAAGAAATTGAAAAACTAAAGAGGTTGTTGTCTAAACACAATAAATTTGATGAACAATTACAATTTGAATATGATGAATGCAAAGACACTACTCAACATGGTTTCCTACAGTTAACTGATCAGAAGGGCGAGATAAAGGATAAAGATGTATGGATCTTAGAATGTTGTAGTCTTCTTAATGTCGCCCTTGATATTGCCAAAATTGATGGAATTGAATTGAAAGAGACTATGAAACAGATGGAAAACTTTGTCACATTGGAAGTCATTGTCAGGGATATCATCCATGATGCAAACACATATAAGTCAAAGAAGTACTTGGAGAATATCCAAAACTGCAGCAAGATGCTAGGAGACCAGACCTGATGTCTAAGTTGGAGCCCAGAGTTATATTTTTCTATGTTTTTATAATATGTTCATATTGTAAAGACAATTTTTAGGAAGTTAGTTTTTAGTTAGTTTTTGTTAGTTTTAGTTTTAATGAAAGGGTATGAATCACCATCTATAAATGGAGGATCTTTTAGAACAAGTGGGGGAGAAACCTCAAGTTTTATGATCTTATCAAGATAATTTTATACAACACTTATGCAGTTTGTTTTCTGGAAATATCAAAGTTGATGGATAATACATATTGAAATCAACTGGTTTGATTATCTATTTTCAATATAAATTTCAAGTGTTCTTCATTCTGAATGGTATATGTTTTTAAATTGATTGATTAGTTCCATGTAATAAATATATTTTATTAGATTGTGTCAATGTGCTATCTTATGCTATTGTGATTGAGACTAATTTCTAGTTTGAGCATCAGTTTGAAAGGTTGGTTGGAAAGTTTCAAAATGTCTTATTGGTCTTTCAGAGCAGAGTTAAAATTCAATAAGACTAACTACATTTTATATTTCAGTTACAATCCATATAGATACTTTTGATGTGATGGTCTTGTTTTGAAAACAAGTTATTAAAACTGTCTCCATGGTTATACATAGGATCTTTCAATTTGAAATAGTATGAAATCAGTAAGGGATGAAGGCATTGGTCTTTCGTTGATCTGATATAATTAAATCAGGTATTTTCAAAAGCAATCTTCATCAAGGACTCATACTTTTAATTTATATAGGCACAATTTCATAAACATTTAAAAGTACACATTTCATAATTTTCAGCAAGCAATAAATATAACCAGACAGAGTTCAAGAATCATTTGCCTCCTTGAAAATTTGCTATAGAAAATTCTTTAACCGGAATTCAAGAAGTTCATGTTTCTCAAACTAATTGAAATTGAAGATCATTAGAAAACTATTCAAATGCTAAATTACATCCCACTTTAACTTAAATGAAAGAACCAATAGAGAATTTCCTCTCACCCTCTAAGCAAGCCCTATCCGATCAAAGTTATCGTGCATATCTATAGATTCTTGAAGCCTATCATAATCTTCCTCTTCTACATAAATTTCATTCAAAGCCTCATTAACAACAGCGAAATTGTTGCTTTGTACTGCAACCATGTACGACTTCACAAGACGGAGATGTCCAACGTGGATAACAAATACAACAGAACAAAAGTTAGTCATGAAATTTTTCCAAACCAAATAACTGCTAAAGAGAACATCTAGAAAAACTTAATACCTAATTGAAAGACATCTAGGTAATCCTAAAAACAATAATAGAAAAAAAGAGTTTAGAGCCATACCTTACGCATCCTAAGGGAAAGGACATTCAAGAGGTCATTAATAAGATCTGGGTGTTCTTGCAAATAAAAGTGTACAACTTTGTAGTACAATTCAACCTTGGCCACTTTAACTACAACATCTTTGAATTGCATATGATCCCATGCATCTAGAGAATGGTTCATGATAGTAGTGGTAGAATTATCATATTCATCATCTTGAATATATAAATATGTAAGTTCCTTCCAGTTTTGTTACTCATCACAAACACGGATATGAGTTCATCAAAGTGATCCCTATTTTGATAGTAATCACTGACCTCTTCCAAGTCATCCACCTGGAACAAAAAATAAATGTCAGAATCACAAAAAATATAAATTTCTCACCTTCATAGTTACACATAACACTACAGATGAACCTTCCTAGATTATCATGAAAAAAAAACTTAAAAAGCAAACCACTTACTTGTGGTGTTGTTGTTCGTGTTGGCTCTATTGGACCCTGCAATTAAGATTCAATATACATTATTCAATAAGATTAATTGTGCAACATAATGAAATATTGAAAAGTGTGTTATCTTATTGAGCTTCGCTTGGTTTCAAGAATAGTTTAATATTCTCTACTTAACAAGGCCAACCACGTGAAGGTGGAAGCTCATTTGGCCCCTCCCCTTCCCTAACATCACTCTAAATTCCTTGTTAACATCTAACATTCATTCATTGTTTCATCCATTAATAAAATATAACATTCATTCATTATCGCATAACATTCAATAACACATAACATTCATTAACACTCATTAACACACAACATTCATCAATATTAATTAACACATATCATTCATGAACATTCATTAGCACATAATTACATTCATTAACACATAAAAATCAGTCATTATCAAATAATGTAGATTACAATCATTTATTTTTTAAATTTTTTTTGAAGCTATGAAAAGTCTAAGTGGACCATCATTTTCTTCATCACTTCCCCCCTCTTCAATTGTTCTGCCCTCTGCTCGTGATCTCGATGTATGCCTAGTCCTCTTCTGAGGAAGAGGACACTGATGCAAAGGGGGGTCCTCCACAATAACAAAGAAATGGGTTAAATTCAAATCATTTTTTATTTTTGTTACAAGTATTTCATTAATTTAAAGAACATAATTGTGACACGCTCTTTACCTGATGGGGCCACATCATCTTCGAAATCATTTTGTCTAGCCTCAACCTCAACATGTTGAACACCCTCTAGATCCTCTGGAGTTGAAATACGAAAGGTTACATTAATCAATACACCAATTGCAATTAAACATGTTTAAATGAATAACAGTGGTCCTCTTCACCTGGCTGGGGAACATCACGTTCCTGATGTTGTCTACCCGGATCATGCTCCACTTGGTCACCACTGACTACATGCTCTAAAATATTAACAAAAAAGGTTACATTAATTTCTGAACCAATTAAAATTTAAGATGTTTATTTGTATTAATAATTACATTAAAAACATTGAATAGCAAATTAATACCTCCACTATTGGGATGCACATCCGGACCTTCATGTGGAGGCTGTGTTCCACGATTATCAGGCTACATTCCAATGTCATGCACATTGTTATTATTGATTGCTTAATTAAAAAAAATAAATTAACTTTATGCTGGAACTTAACATCAAATAGATTATTGGTAAGGTATTCAATTTGAAATTATTTTCATATAGCTTATTTACCTGTGTGACGGATGCACCAGAATCTCGTGTTTGCCCACTCAATTCTCGTAGTCATTCAACCACGATTGTATAGCCTTGCCAGTAGGCAATTCTCTTGTCATCTTCTGTGGGTGCTCTATTGAATTCAGAGCCATGCATTTTTGCTTAGTATCGTGAATTTTGTTTGTATTGTTTGCTAAAAAAAAAATTGTTTACAATTTATAAATATTTTCATGCGATATTTCATTTACTGATTCTTACAATTCATGCGGTGAGTTTCATATAGCCACCAGAGTCGAGTTTGTGTTGCCCGTGTTTTTCTTGTCTTGCCTTGGTTGCCTTTAACGTGTCACTCAATCTATGAAATGTTTGAAATATGTTAGATTATATAAATATAAAGAGTAATTAGTACATAATTACATTCTTAATAGTATCACTTACCTTCTTCTGGCGTCTAGTGGTGGATTCCTTTCAACTCTCTCCTTTACATCCAAAATTAGGTCCTTCCACTCCCTCTCTAGAATGATGGGGGGACACTCGTACTTTATGTTCTTCTCTAAATGTGTCTTGTACTGGTCCCTCACATACTTTAGATATGTGCCAGCTTTTTCAAGGAGCTTGGTTTTGCCGAATGTGTCATTTTTGAACAACTCAACCATACGGTTTGTGAGTTCATCTTTTAACCTGTTTTCTTAGTCATTCCACCTTTTAAGCAAAAACAAACCTATTAGATTCAGAAATGAACTGAAGCTACCTTTAATATATTTCAAGAAATGGATCAAAGGAGAACTATTCTAGAAATGATGTGAAATAAAAATAGTGGATTAGGGTTAGTTCACATATGATGTTCCACCTTTTACGTATGGTGGGCCCAAACATCTACAATGCAATGTCATTAAGATTTTTATAAAAAATATCATTTCCTACAAAAAAAAAATCATGGGATAATTAGTCCAAAACGAGTGATCAGTAAGTAAATTATAATTACACTATATATAATAATAATTTTAAAGTACCTGGAACCTTCTGTATCTTCAAGGGAATCAATTCTTCATCGCTCACCATCAATGTGGTCTGCATTGTTCCCGTACTAGAAATACAAGAAGATCTAGGAAATGATGGTATGGTATCACTAGTATTCGCCTCTGGCGCATCCTCATGTACATCTCTTGCTACAAAAAATGAATCCACTATGAATTTCCCCCAAGAAAGAACACTTCAAGGAAAATAAACACATAACAAAAGCGAGAGCAAAAGAGGGATCTACCAACAGTAGGCAGATCAACATGACGAGCAATAGAGGACGTCTACATGCTGCCTGTTGCTGATATTGCAGTCAATAATAACCTTGAATGAGGTGACCTTTCCACAGGAACATTGGCAACACCTGAAGAATAATACATAAAATATATGAAAACTGCAAGAATTGTAAACAAGGATGAACCTTTATGAAATATGAACCTTTATTAAGTGTTTGATACTAGTCTTAATGATACAACAATATGAAGGAGAATAAGGAAGGTAGGTTTTGATGTAGGACAAATGTATGTAAATTTGTGACAAGAGGGCAGTGTAAGTCATAAACTAGTATAGTCATTACAAAAGATAGTCCATGGAATTCAATGTGCTATCTCATCTTGTCAAACTTCACGTTGTCTTATTGGTCTTTGTAATGTCCCTACTTTGAAATATAATTTAATAATAGTAAATTAAAATACAAGTGATCAGATCAGATCAAATGAGAACTTATAATTGTGCAACTAAATACTTTATTAACAGTTATATAAACTATTATTACAATCATATATACACACAAAACTTATTATTATTCATTCTAAAGAGAGAGCAATAGTATAGACAGGGAAAGACCTGTGTAAATAACACTAGCATTAAAAAAGAAAGTTCACAAGTCCAAAGGAGTAGTTTTAATGTATAGAACATGATCCTCACCCGCACTACCTGCAATACCCTGATCATGTCCACCAATTTGATGATCACACTTGAAATTCTGTAAAAACAACATGTACATATTTTAGTTAGTGATATAAAAGAGTATAAAATATAAACCATTATTGAACTTTTGTTATAATTAAACCTTTCATTACTGCTTACTCACATGTTTTCTACTGCTTGCATCAATTGATTCACCTTATCTTTTATCTCATCAGTCTGAGGGGTCGTTCATACCAAAGCAACAATCGCTTAATATTGTGCTAAGGTGCTAATGTAAGGGAGGTCCCTTTCCTTTTCTCTGAACATCCGTCTATGACAAGAATATTATTAACACTATCAAAATTACTCCAAAATACTCAAGAAAATAACATAATAATGTTACAGTTTGCTTCTATCTAATTTGTACAATTATAATGAAGTTTACCTACTCCGTAGAAGTGTCAGGACCTACATCCATGTCTATGCTATGTGACGGATCCAGGTCGCCCTGTGACAAAGAAAAAATATAAACACATTAGCGAAATGAAACCAATAGACTTAGCAAAAAACATTAATAATAAGATGGTATATTGGAGTCCTTAATTGGAGGTTGGTTTAAATGATATATTGGAGTCATTAATTGGAGGTTGGTTTAAATGGTATATATTACACACCACCCCCATGTTAGTAACTTTATTTGTATCTATACGATTCAAATTATAATCAATTAGCAACTCTTCCCTTGCACTTATTGATTTTATCGCACATATGAATACATGATTGCCCTCACGCGCCTCAAATATGCAATTGGTTGCTTATTAGTTGACCCAAGTCATGTACTATTTATAAAACCTACAATATTCCCTGTTGCTTTTGGCCTTCCATCAGTATATACAACCACTCATTTACTTTGATCATTATCTTTCTGTTGTATATAATTTGTTGATAGTGCATACTTACACATACTTTTTTTATATCGAACAATCTGCATCCAATTTTTGTAATTGTAACAAGGTCTGACATACTCCATCAATTCAACAACTTTGTTGTAACAAACCTTTATGTCGTCCATGGAAAATAGACCCAAACCATGTAACGACGAAGGTGCTATGCGATATATCCTCTCGTTAACACAAAAATCGGTGTTTATTGGAGGAAGTTCCTTGGGTACCCATTGTTTCTCTATATGTTTGTACCTCAAGGGCACCTCGATGTCGTCTTTGGTCTCAGCATCATAAGAACATGTCCCCCCTTGAGCAAGGAAAAATTCCACTCGTTTACTGAATTTTCTTCTAATCTTTTGACCTCTAGTTGATCTCCCTATTTTAGACCTACTACATGTCTCACTTTCGTCGACTATTCCTACGTTTCCATCACTTGAGGAAGACACATCTGACAAATACCTATTTGGTGGTATCTGCACTCCATCAAATGAGAGAGTTAGTTGGTAATGAGAGAGATATTTTTCAAATGAGGGTAATGTTGATGAAGAAGTCGGCCCTAAAGTTGACGTTGAGATTAAAAATTGAATAAGTCCAACTGGGGCCTCAAGTGTTGATAACTGTATTAGATTTGCTACTAATGTCAAGGTTTGAAGAACTGAGGAACTTTGTTTTCCTAGTATTTTTTAAAAAATAAACTATTTCTATAGGGTGTATTGACTTATACCTCTCGATCCATGAGACTCATCAGGATCCTTGTCAAAGGGGTTCAGGTTCCTGCATATGCAATTCAATTATCTTATGTTAGCCAAAAATTACATGATACGTATAGTAAAAATTACATAGTACACAACATGAACAATATGCAATCATCATAATCATTGTATATTTTTGTATTCCTTACCTTTACTTTATGTAGACTGTGTAGGATCCTCAACTAAAGGGTTGATGATGTCTATAGTCAATTACCTATTTAGACCAAGGGTGGCAACATCACACAAAATATATACTTGAAATCAACACCAACAATTGAACATCATAA
Organism: Cryptomeria japonica; assembly: GCF_030272615.1. Lineage (NCBI taxonomy): Eukaryota > Viridiplantae > Streptophyta > Pinopsida > Cupressales > Cupressaceae > Cryptomeria > Cryptomeria japonica. The sequence goes on along the minus strand of NC_081405.1, from coordinate 42,765,169 downwards.
GCATTACATTTGTAATTTGATAAACAATAAATACATATGTATCATGAGCATCATAAGCATCACATGTGTATCACCATATATGTAATTGAGCATCATAGACATCACATATGTATCATCATAAACATGTAATCTATCACATATGTATCATAAATCACCATCCATCACATAGCTAATAGACAGTCCACATTCCATAAATAAACACAAAGTTCAAAAAAAATCAAATGTATCATCATAAACATCTAATCCATCACACATGTATTTTAAATCACCATCCATCACATAGCTAATAAACAGTCCAAATTCCATAAATAAACACAAAGTTCAAAAAATGTCATACATTTCATTCATGTCATTGATCTTCTTCTTCATCCAACTCATCATCATGATCATCATCAGCATCATCATCATCATCACCATCACCATCATCATCATCATCATCATCATCATCATCATCATCATCATCATCATCATCATCATCATCATCATCATCATCATCATCATCATCATCATCATCATCATCATCGTCGTCGTCGTCGTCGTCGTCATCATCATCGTCGTCGTCATCGTCATCATCATCATCATCGTCATCATCATCGTCATCATCATCATCATCATCGTCATCGTCATCATCATCGTCATCATCACCATCACCATCACCATCACCATCACCATCACCATCATCATCATCATCATCATCATCATCATCATCATCATCATCATCATCATCGTCGTCATCATCATCATCATCATCATCATCATCATCATCATCATCATCATCATCGTCGTCGTCGTCGTCATCGTCGTCGTCGTCGTCATCATCATCATCATCATCATCGTCGTCATCGTCATCATCGTCGTCATCGTCGTCATCATCATCATCATCATCATCATCATCATCATCATCGTCATCGTCATCATCATCACCATCATCACCATCACCATCACCATCATCATCATCATCATCATCATCTTCTTCTTCTACTTCTTTGGTATCTTCTTCTTCCATCTCATTATACTTTATCAGCCTTCCTCTTGGATCACGTCTAACAAGAAATGACCAACCCGGTTTATGCGGAACCTCTGAGTAAAATACCTGCTCACATTGGCTTAGAAGAACATAGGGCTCATCCCCAACTGGCTTAAACAACCTTGTATTAACCATTGTAAATCCATTATCATGTTCAATAACAGTTCCATCAGGATCATTTTTATTCAGTTGTAGCCTATACCATTTGATGATGAACAAAACTAATTTGAAGGAATTAAAGTCACACTCAAGTATATCATCCAAAATGCCATAGTATCAATTTTTAGACACTTGAGGATGTATGTCATTTCTAGATGAAATATTGGTCACCTCAAAGAATGGTCACCTCAAAGACTGCAGTTATCCCAGAATCACAAGTTTTCTTCGTGGCATCCAAATTTTTGATGCAAAATTTATGACCATTGTAGCCAATAGCCTTGTGGTGTTTGACCTATAATATGTCTAACATGTTAAAATTATTGCATCATGAGTTGATAAACATATGGGTGATTAATAAAATTATATGTACATGTTTATCTCTTAAACCACATGCTAAATCAATTTCCCTTTGCGTAACATTGGAATCTCCATTACGACGAGCTTCTTTAACCAATGAAGCCACACCCTCCCATGTTAATGTGCAACTAGAATGTTGACATCGTTCAATCCACACTATCATCCAATCAAGATTGTTTTCAATATACAAATGTAGCGCATCCCACTCCCGACCAAATGTACAAATAATCAATAGATGACTTAGAACCGATTTATTTAGAAGATTAAGAGTTAATTAACTACAATAACATCTTATAGTTACCTCTCACTTTCCTCAATCTACCTTTCCCCATCAAGTACTCCCCTTCAAATTTGTTAATGGGGTTGGGATCCCAAATGCGATCTATGTGGATGTTTGTTGCAAACTTAGGAAGATATTCAGAAATGTACACCATAGTCTGGTATACCATATATCCCTCCACCATAGAACCCTCAGGATGTGCTCTTTTTTGAGCCAAAGCCTTCAAAAATCTCAAGTGCCTCTCAACCATCCACATTGACCTAGTGTGTATAGGTCCACACAATTCAATCTCCTCAACTTGGTGTATGAGGTAGTGTTCTTGTGCATTGAAAAAAGTTGGAAGGTAGACACTTTTGCATTTCACACATTAAATGAGGAATTTGTCTCTTTCAATATTTTATATCTTCTTTATGGACTTATTTAGATGACAACCACCTAGAAGAGATTCAAGACGCAAAAATATACAAACGAGACTTTACAAAATAATATACAATATATTACATAACAAGTAAAACAAATCGCAAAAATATTATCTATACAATAAATTGAACAAAGATCACTAACCTCATGTATTTTCCAAGATCATATATGACTTGCTTGACATTCTTGTCAAAGTTGTTTGGGAGAGATAGAGGTAGAACGTACTGCAATAATTATCAAATGATCTTTTTAGTGTTTTCTAACATAGTACAATGAAAAGTAAATGCGTAGTATACAAATATTTAGTAAATACACAAGAACATGAATTACCTTAATGAAGGTATGCCAATCATGTGTTTTCATCCCTGGCCCAAATTCACTTTTCTTTGATATGAGATTGTTTATGTTCGCTACAAATCCTGTGGGAAATCAATTTTTTTGTATGACTTCTTTTATAGCATTGCTTTGCTGGTCCGTTAATAACCAAGGAAGGGCACTTATATTAATTTGGTCTCCATTGTTATTTGATTGAATGACAGTTTTCATTACATGGTTGGATTCCTGAATGTCACTACAAATTTTGACAATTTTTTCTTTGTCATGCCTTCCCTCCAATATTTTCCATAATGTCTCTGTTATATTCTTTCCAATATGCATAGTATCAAACAAATGCATAATTTGTAGTTGCTCGTAGTAGGTCAACCTACTAAATTGTCTCAGATTACTTTTTAGTCCCTTTGGAAGGTGGTCATTAATGCCTTGATGACCTTCACGATCATCAATTACATCATCAGTAAACAAAACACAATAGAAAAATACAAATTCCAAACATAAAACATTAGATGGAATGACATTACCTTGACGATTAATTCTATTAGATTCCAACTTCCATAGGCAAGGTATCATTCTTTGTGGCTTTGATGTAGTCTCTTCTTTCCCATTGAAAAGATGTTTTTCAGTATTTCGATACTTATGATTTATGTGGAGGAAGTGCCTATACTCATCAAACACCTGCTTTCCTAAACTTTTTGAATGATGGGATTTCATCTTTGGACCACAAACTGGACATGCAAATTTTCCCTTTGTTTGAAGACCTACAAGATAATGTATAATTGGATTAAATGTGTAAATTTTTATAATTATAATCATAATGCACAACTTGAACACTATAACATACCACAAAAATGTGTTAGCCTTGGGGCATCATGTATTGTCCATACAAGCATTGCATGGAATTGAAATTGTCTTTGTCCTATTGGTCTAGAGATGTCATACATAGTGACACCATTCCATAACTCCATCAAATCATCGATAAGAGGCTCAATATACACATTCATATCTTTAACTTGGTACTTACCTAGTTGAATAAACAAAAACATTACATAATTATTATGACCACTTTACTGCAATATTTATAATTAAATGTAGATGACTATTAAATGATAAAATACTTATGTGCTCCCTCTTTATTGACATCCATGGAGGAATGTTATTGTTGATAACAAAAACTGGCCACACCGAGTAAACAGATCTCATCTCTCCAAATGGATTGACACCGTCCGCTACCAATGAAAGCTTGAGATTACAAGGTTCTTCTTTAAAGTGTGGCCACTTTTCCTCTGTGTCCATAAATGTTGAACCATCCGCAGGAATTTGAATAATGTCATCTTGACTTTTATTGCATGCATGGTAATCCATAAATTGTGCCAAGCTAGTGCACCTGAATAATCGTTGCATACGTGGAATAATGGGAATATAACGAAGAACCTTGCAAGGCACCTTTTTTGTTATTTGATATATTTGATATCTAGTAATATGACATTCAGGGCATTTTGTTGCAAATTCATGTTTTTTATGATATATAATATGATCATTGGGACAAGCATCTACTGCTTGATACTTCATTCCAATATCTTTTAAAATGGAAGATAATTCTCGGTATGAGCGAGGTAGAATATTTTATGGTGGTAACAAAAACTCGCCTATCAATCTACAAAATATTAATTTGTTAATATAAATAATATTAATGGTACACGATTCACCCTTTATTAACTATAATGACATATACGACATACCTTAACATACATGAGATTGTTATGTTGGATAAACCATTCATAACCTTGAAGTTCACCAATAACAATACAACAAAGAGAAGAGTTGTTTGGGAGCCTTCATAAAGGAGCTCGTATGCCTTCTCAAGTACAGGTAAATCATGAACAACATCAAAGTCATCTTGATCATCATGATTGGTTGCGCTAGTACTAAATGTGTCATGGATCAATGTATTTGTACCATCATCTTCAATTGTGTTTTCTAGTGCATGATCATCATCTTCCATGGGATCATTATCTTCAGCTTCAATATTCACACCTCCATGTTCCTCCACTTTGAAAAACATATTCTTCAGGTTGTGTTGGTCTATATCATGTGCCTTGGGGAGCTCATCCTATATAAAAATGATTAACATAAATAAACCATGATCATGATCTCATCATGAAGTGATTTCTTATGTATATAAATTGTTAAAATGATATAATGAACAACTTACCAATGGATGATAATCATGTCCCCCTTCAATGTGACCATGTTGCCTACAATGTTTCTTAGTTGTTTTTATTAGAAGTCTTCTAGTCTTTAAGCCCTTACAAATTTTGCAGGGACAATAACATTTTCCATCACCTTTTCTTTTCAAGTTAGACCACAATCTAGAAATTGTCTCCTTATTTTGTTCTTCACCGATATTTTCTGACATGGTTTTTCTTCACACACAAAAAAGTTGGGCTATCGAAACTTTGGTGCATAACCTTCACAAAGTACGTAAAACGATATCGCAAGTACGAAAGTCTTCTTAGAAATAGTTATATAGAAGTTGAAATTTTACTTAAACTTAGACTCTCTTCAATTATGAAGACTATTTTATTTAGATAGTTTTCTTGGCTTAAAAAGAGGCTTGATTTTGGCAATTTGATGAAAAATATTTGAGTTTTAAAAAATGAGAAACCTTTTTATTGTGTCATATAATAGAATCAAGTTAGGAATGATGAATTTATGAAGAAGTCAACATGAAACCAACTTCATATGAAAGAGAATTGAATTGACTATTAGAATCCAAAATATGAAGAAACTTGAGCGATTACATTAAGAGTTATAATTAATTCTTTTGTTGCAACCCTATCAACAAGGGTTTTATGACAGTTCTGACAAAAACCATTAGAACTTTCTTTATAATCCATGGATTACCTTCAAACATATCTTTAATTAAAGATAAATCTTCATTATACAACCTCAAATAGGCTATTAGGGGTTGGATTCAATCTAAATCTTATTAGGAAAAACATCTAAAGCAACAAATAATCATGACTGTCAAAAACAACAATTAAAAGTATTGAACAAAATATCAATTTTCTCATTGAATCTTCATCAAAAAAAAATTTCAATACATACTTTATAGAAATACACTTCCTTCCTATTTATCCAACAAACAATTACATGGACGCTTTACTTTCAAACTGATATACAACCCTGTAACTGTCACAACCCTATAGAATTAAGTGATAGTCAGAGGCTTTGTTTGATCTAGCCTTACAAGATTTTCCTCCAACTCTATCACACACACTTAATCCGAATAAATGATGGATTTTATATCCTCTCATGGTTCTATAACTATTCCAACTGCCCCTAAGACCGAAATGTACAATTTGACAACATTTTATGCATTGTTGCATTACAACTTTTTAGTGACACCTTGACAACTTTTGCCTTTTGACATGAATGACTAGTAAACATTACTTAGATAATTTGAACACATTACAATGGAATCAAAACAACATATTAAACCTTTATTACCCTTCCATGGGTACATTTACATTATTTGAACAATCAGGACCTAAATAGGACTATTTGACAACTTTTGACAAAATGGCACAGTTAGCCTTACACATTGATTTCAAGCTTGACAAGCTTGTTTATTTCTCATTACTCATGATGAGTATGTAGCTTCTTAATATTAGTACCATTTAGTTCTCCATTTTATTTAAGAAACAAGATAGTATGGATGTCTTTAAGTATGGATGTCTAGAAGTGGAAGAGAAATGGAAGAAGTCCATTAGAAATCCACAAGTCTGCAAATCAAACCATCGGTGTAGCCTACCCCGAAGAAAGCATCCTAGCAAAGCCAAAGGTCATCGAGAAGTGATTAACTATCACTAAAAGGGGATAGGAGTTATCCCGATACCCAATAGACACATTAGGAGGATATACACCGATCGAGTCATTACTAAAGTATCATCGATGTGACTTTAGCTATCGGAACATTTGAATTGTTGTCTTGTTGATAGCCGATAAAGCTATCAGTAAGACTTACACCAATAGGGAGAGAAGCCTTAGTCATCAGTACAACTTAAAGAGATTGAGGTGTAACATTTCAAGCTATCTCGACATCCGATGGAAACAATAGAGCAGGAGATTCATCGGGAAAAAAGTAACTATCGACAGAGATTGTTCAAGGTTATGTCGATACCCAATGGAGGGCTCGGGAAGACACACACTGATAAAAAACAAAGCGATTTAAGGAATGAAATATTGTCGATGGTGCCAAGGGAGTAATTCATCGGGAAATCATATACCGATGAGCCATTATAGATACAATTCAAAACTGAAACCAAACCAGCCTGTATTTAATGCGTTCTATTGAGTAGATTGATGGCTCACATGAGGAAAATTAAGATCCAAATGCAGGTTGCGTCTTAGTAAAAAACACACAAGGTGAGAATTATTGCTCACAATTCATCACACATCATGGAGGCTGTAGGTTCATCAAGAAGAAAGAGGAGTGCTAAGGGCTCCGAATCCACGTCTAAAAAATCCAAAACAACGGAAGTCCCTCCTGCATGAAAACTGAATCAAGATATCATTGATCAATTGCAGTCCCCAGGCCCAAAATCAAGGAGGTCGAAATAAAATTTTCCCAGAAAAGACCAGCTTGAGGACATGTTTAAAGGGGTTGGAGATGTGTGGACAAAGTTGAGAGGATATGAACTCTTCCTGTTTCATTTTCTGAGAAAGGACAGAGAAGTGTGAATTTGTAACCCGTGGATAACCAACTTAGGTAAACTAGTTGTTCCAAATCTTTTTCGTAAATATCAGATTCATGGAAGTCTTTGTCAAAAATGATAATTCTGTGAAGAGATGCATTCAATTTCCAAATGGCGAAGTGTTTATCAAATTTAGTCGTGGCACCATAGATGAAGTTTTTAGCTTAGCACCTAACCCTGATGTACCCTTGTCGTTTGAAGAACTAGAGGAGGAATTTGTTAAAATGGATACTACTTATAAAGGGTGGAACTTAGCTTTCCACAGGGTTCAGAAGGGCATTCTAACCGAAGAGGATGGTCCCCCATTCAACATGGACATTTTCAGACACTACTTACAGTACAACTATATGTCATGCAGACAGGTTGGAGGTATAAAGGTCCCTAATGTAGCTAATATTGGTCCGCTAGTGTTAGCAACAAATGTACAGATGTTTGAGCCAAGACCCTTTGATTATGCTACTTATGTTGTAGAAAAGTTACATGAAGGTTTCTTGAACCTCAGAGATAATAGGGAGCCCACTTTCAAGTTTTACTCATTGTTAATGCATTTGATTTGATTTTATAGAAGATTTAGGGGTATGTGGCCAATGAATTTAAAATTGAACACAATGAACAGAGCAGGTAAAGAATAACCAGTACAGATGTGGACTTCAGTTTGGGATTCACGATATGTAAAATCAAGCTACATCAAGTTTGAAGAGCTAATAGTAAAGCCATTATACCATATGTATGGTGTCCCATGTGAAGGATCTATTTCCACTGAAGTTAAAAGATTTCTTAGACCTATTATTTTCGATGAAAGAGCTATTGTCAATCACAACTAGGGCGATTGGTTTGTTCACAAGGATTTTACTTGCTTCAGGATTTATGGTTCCGAAGGAACCCCATATCTGTTGCCAAAACTTGTACCAAACATAATTTCTTATCTGGAGATTGTGAGATAGTTAAGTATTTCGAATGCCAAACATTTTGGAGGTATGCATAAGCAGACTTTCCTGCTTGGGACTCTTAGGTTTGGGGATTTTACCATTGTATCAACAAAAGGATTATGAAGCCATTGATAGGAAACTGATTGAAGAATACAATTTGTTCAAATATGCTGCTAGTGTCAATTATGACCCTGAGGGATATATTCACAATTGCAAGAAAAGTCAAAATCTAGGAGATTATATTCATGTTTACTTTGAAGCAGAGGACATGTTTAGAAACATGGAGGAGGAAGAGGACCAGACGGTCATTGATGAATTAAACAAGAAATTGGAAGAAAAGAAAAAGAGATTGCAAGAAATGGAAACTGAAGAAGAAGAGAGTGAAGGCGAGTCCGAAGAAGTTGAGGTGGTATCTAGACATCAAGCACCAGACACAACAGAAGAGCCAGACTTGAAAGAGAAAATTGTTGCCAGGATGGACATCCATAGTGATGCAAGGTACGATGAGTATTCTGCCTTTGTGTCTGATGATGTTTTTATTAAGTCAAAAGAATTTAAATCCTTTTTATATAATTTCAAAGGGAAAAAACCGAGAGACTCTATCCCAAATGTAACCCCTAAAAAAGAATCAGAATTGTTGGGAAAACTAAAGGAAGAAATCAGTTTAGAATTGACCACTATAACCCCTCAAAGGGGAAGACAACTTCTTAGTGAATCAGGCATCATCATCTTTCTAGGATGGGACATGAGTGCATCATTTATTTTTGATATCATGTTACATTATGAGAATAAGGATTTTAAATTGGATATTCAGGGGGTAAATGATGTGTATGTCGGCTCTAGATCTAACGAGAATGAAGAGGCTTTTCTTTAATGGGCTCTTTACCCTCCAAATAAGAGGCCAAAAATCATTGATGTGGATAAAGCCTTTGGTCACATGATGAAATTGAAATTTGGTGAAGTAGATCCCATTGTTACTTCTGATATGGGTATTGATATTTCAAAATTTAATAAAGCACAATTGGTCAAAGTGATCAAAGAAAGAGATTAGTACAAGGGATTATATGAAGAATTGCTAAAAAGAGGAGGACAACATGTGCCACAAATCCATGATGGTCTCAGCGGAAAAAGAAATGCGAGGAAGTGCAACTAGAAAATAAAAAGTTGAAAAGGAAAATGCAGAGTGTGAGGGTTGACACAACCTCTATTTTATTGACTAAGAGATTTGAAAAATTGCAGGGTTTCCTTGAAGATTTTTGGGTTGTTTATCAAAAGAATATGGATAATGCAATATCTCACAACTGGATTTATAATAGACTAGGAACTCTGTTGCATGATAAGAGAATGGCCAATACAGATGCTGAAGTCATTAAAGGAAGACAAAAGCTATTGAAAAAGCATGAAGACTTTGACACAAAATTGTAAAAAGAATTTAATGAATGTAAGAAAATAGTACAACATGGTTTTCCATAAATTGAAGATCAAAATGGATAGTTTAAGGATGAGGATAAATGGATTGTGGAGCGCCAAAGTCTTCTCAGTGCTTCCCTTAACATTGCCTGGTCTGATGTACTTGGTATGACAGACACAATCGAGTAGATGGAAAACTTCATCACTCTGGAGATTGTGGTCAGAGATATTATCTATGATGCAGATACCTACAAATCAGAGGGATATTTGAAGCACATTTAGAAGTGCGATCAGATTCTTGGAGACTAGCCATAGCTATCAAAAGACGTGTAAAGATGTGATTTTGTATTTTATAGTTTTAGTTTGTTAGAGCAGTTTTTAGGTAGTTAGTTTCTAGTTAGATTTTGTTAATTTTAGTTTAATGAAAGCGTATGCCCTTTTATTTTTCAAACTGAATCCTCATCTATATGTGGAGGATTTTTTAGGAGAGACATATATCACAAGTTTATAGTTTTTTTAATCAAGACAGTCTCTATGCATTTTCTTATGAACTCGTTGTCTGGAAGTACCAAGTTGATGGAGGATATGCACTGAAATCAACTGGTTTAAGTATTTTATTTTCAATATAAAGATTCAAGTGTTTCTCATTCATGATGGTATCTATCTTTTCAGTGGATTGATCAATTCCTTGGATAAATCTATTTACATAGATTGTTTCATTGTGCAATCTTATGTTGTTGTAATTAAGATTGATTTCAAGTTTGAATATCAATTTGAAGGATTGGTTGGAAAACTTTGAATTATCTTATTGGTCTTTCAAAATAAAGTTAAATTCAGTAAGACTAACTGGATGTCACATTTTAATTGCAATTCATATGGAAGTCTTTGAGATGATGGTCTTGTTACATTAACAAGTTATTAAAATTGTCTCTAAGGTTAAACGTAGGATTTTTCATTTGAAATGATATGAAACCAGTAAGGAATCAAGGCACTGGTATTTTATTGATTTTATATATTTGAATCAAGTATTTCCAAGGCAAGTTTCATTAAGGAATCATATTTCTAATTCATACAATCACTACTTTATAAACATTCATTTACAAGCAAGCAGATTGATTCTGGTATAGTAAATAGGGTTTACTTATTTTTTATTTTTTATTTTTTATACAATACTTTTAGCCTTTATCTAACATAATCGATAATTGGAAGACTTTTCAATAACTAGGGATGGAAACCATTCATTTACAAGCAAGCAAGCAAGCAGATTGATTATGGTATAGTAAATAGGGTTTACTTATTTTTTAATTTTTATACAATACTTTTAGCCTTTATCTAACATAATCGATAATTGGAAGACTTTTCAATAACTAGGAGTTGCTAGGAACTACATCATTAGGAAAGTAAAGAAAAACAGATAAATGAGAACATACTGGTAGGATGACAAGCTCAAATTTATGAGACACACACTCTGAAATGAACTTGTCTGCAACCAACTTTACATGATTCAAACACACAACCAACAACTCCATAGGAATTTAACGACATGCAAAAATCTACAAGAATTTTGCCATCTCCAATAGTTCGATACCCTCCAAACGAGTTAATTCAATCCTTCGTTTTCACCTGCTAGACAACCCAATTTGTAGAGGCACAGGCAGAGGAAAAAGAGACAAAGGAAACATCGAACCCAATTTGTAGAGGCAAAGGAAGAGGAAGAGGAAGAAGCAAAAGAAACAAAGGAATTGGCAGAGGTAGAGGAAATCGAGAGTTAATTCAATCCGTCGCACGTGGTTTTCAAATGAACCCGTGCTTTTTTTTTAATAATGACTCTAGTCGTCGAAAGTTTGATTAACACGGGCGTCGTCGGAATACATCATCGACATCTCAACTTTATCGAGCATTTTTTTGAAAAAAAATCACATTTGATCACAAAAAGCCTTGTCTGTCGGAAACCTCTATCGAAATTTGAGGCCAAATGTATTAGTGATCTCAACCGGTTATTAAAGTGGTATTTTTTTTGTTGTCATTGATTCACCCCCCTCTCAGTGCTTTATAAGTCTATCAATTGGTATCAGAGCCTAACTTACTTAAGGATTAATCGCTTGGAAGGAAACCCTAAAACAACCATGGGGTATATGAGCTACTTTGAGATGGCTAGAATGCTTGAAGCTACCAAGGAAGAGCTTGAAACCCTAAGGGTCAGATTTAAAGCTTCACACGTCAAAAGGAGAGAGATGACTGAACAACTATTGGAGATATATGATAATAGTTCTTCAGATGAAGCTAACATTGATGCGTTAGCTAAAGAAGTTGAAAAACTGAACAGTGAGAAGCTAAATCTGAGAAGAGAGTTAGAAGCCCTAACTATCTGCATGAATCAAGAACTGGAAGCTAGGAGGGCAGTTGAAGACCTTGTCAAAGAAAGAGATCATGAGATTTCTAAGATCAAACAAGATAATGCAACTTTTCCTGAGCATTGGCATGCATAAAAAGGGTCAGTGCAAGAAGCTAAGTCCACTTTTTGGCCAAAAAGTGGAAGTGTTTTCCCTAATTTTTTTATTTTGCCACATTTGAGCTGAAAATTTTGAAGCACTTAGAGATTGAATCTTGGAAAAAGTAAGTGATGAAAAATATATCCCTCTGAGTCTACTTTCCAAATATGTAATTTATTTTAATACCCACATAATATAAATTGACTTTCAAAATGTATTTCTAAAAACCACTTTTTAAAAATGCATGTTTCAGGACCATACCATGCATGTGTACGACCCGCACTTTTTGACACAAATATTTTTTTTTTCCAAACCATCTTGAGAAATGATTTGTAACACACTCAAGATTCATGAGCATATTTTTTTGTATTTTTTTTTTTAATATTTTTTTTTTTATTAATTTTTTATTGGCCCTAATTATCATTTTACAAACTTGACGTGTACGACCCACAAAATTTGACCTAAACTTATCATTTTTTGAATTTTTTTTGAATAGAAAATAATCTTGTGTAGATTGATGACATATAAATTAAACAAAATTAGTTGATATTTCAAGTTTATGGACCAGATTCAGTATAAATTAAATGAAAAATAGAGAAAATAATCAAAAATTTTAAAAAATTACATATTCAGAATCTACACAATATAATGTGAAATGGGTTTTAATTTTGTGAAATCATTCTCTAATAACATGCATGTAAAATATTGCAGAAGTTTGTATTTGGGCTTTCATTGATCCAAGTTTGAATTTGTAGGTCCAATTCTAAGGTCTAGGCATTCCATTCCTATCCCGAACCTAAACCCAAGGCAGAAGGCGGGCTATGGGGTCAACTTTCACAAAATGGGGGACCGTTTTGTAAATGAGGGCCCATTCTTCTTGCCTCTTCACTGCAACTGTTCAAAAAAAATAAGGAAAATCAGGCGAAAAAAAGGGGAAAAGTGTTTTTAAAAATGGGGGCCCGTTTCTTTTACATAGCAGGCCCCCATTTTGAAAGGGAACGAGGCCCCGTTATTTTTTGCCTTGGGTCCCCGTTTTAAAAAAAATGGTCCCCCATTCTTGGCAGTGTGTTTCCCAACGCACAAACTTCCCCCTAAGTGGGACTCATGTTCTTGCACTTACCCAAAAGAAGAAAAAGAGGCTTTGTAGCTATATCTTGAAATGGCATCATCCCTAAGAGAGAATCTTACAAAAGACAATGAAGATCTTACCAGAGAACTCACCGAGGCTAATAGAAAGCTAGAAAAGTTCAATAAGAGTTCTTCTATGCTGGATGAGCAGATCCAGTCTCAGAGGATCAAAGGTGATACATTTGGACTAGGCTTTAATACATCTGAGAAAGGAGAGTCTTCCAATAGAAAGAGCAACATACACAAAGGTAAAACTACTCCTAAGCTTAATAAGCCTACTGGTAAGAAAGTTTTTAAACCTGTTTGCTTTGTCTATCATAAATATGGACATACTACAAATGTGTGTAGAAACAAACCCAATGAGAATACAGGCTACAATGCAAATACTAGGTATGTATCTAGGAGATTTAAAGTTCATTGTTTTACATACAACATGTATGGACATAGATCAATTGAATGCAGATATGGAGCTAATAATCGAGTACATCAGATGAATCCAAACCTAATGGTAACAGAAGGAGAATCTATCACAACCGGGGTAACATGAATTGGCAGAAACCCTATGTCAACTGGTTTAGTCCATTTAAAATGGAAAAGGTAACTAATGTCATTTGAACCATTTGTAACAATTATGGTCATGTGGCTATGAACTACAAAAGGAGAACTGGAAGAGGCAATGCAGGACCTTGGAGATCATCTGGAATGGCCTGCTATCATTGTCACAAACCAGGACACATGGCGAAGTTTTGTAGAACTAGAAAGAACAAACCGGTTAATCATGTTGTAGACCAAAAAGGTAAGCAAAAGGTAAATATTGAGGAAACCATAGAAGAGATGAACCAAATCTGGAAAAAGAAGAGTGATGATATGCTTGCAGAAGAACCCAATCCTTCACCCAGTGTGGAGAATCCTGCACCAGTGAATTAAGCCTTTCAACAAGGCTAAGGGGAGCATAGTAGTAAATCTATTTTTGGACATCTTGAAAGATGCATGGTAAGAAGATTTGAATTTTTTAGTTATTCTGTGAGAAATCTTGATATCTTTGTCTATCGATTTTTTGAAAGATTATCAACTGGTTTTACACCTATTAATATTGATTGTATCGCTAAGTGATGTATTAGGGTTTGTAACCCTATCTGTCGAGCAATTAATGCAGTAGCTAAAGATGATAAAAGAGAATTTTACTATGTTATTTTAACCCTAAATGCATTTGAAAGAGAATTCTTGAGCACTTGCAGAGCGAAAAGTGAATTGCTAACTGGTTGTGGAAAAATTTGTGTTGTGAATTGTGTGATTGAAGTTGATACGAAGATCGGAGATGGTGGAATTGGTGTGCATTTGTGTAATCAACCAGAAATCGAGGCAGTGCGGGAGAATCAAGGTATTTCTTTGTAAATCCCTTTCAAATCGAGTTTATCAGAATGGCTTCATCATCTAAGCAAGTAGAGAGACTTATGATCACATCAGAACCTATGGAGGTTATGGAATCTGAACAAATAGTGTCTTGCAATACTTTATCTCAAGTTCCCGACGGTGTTATCATAAAAGTGATTTATCTAGTTATATTGATTGTAAAATCGAAGATTTACGATCATTTTCAATATACTCTCAATTGAAATCCTTGTGTGATAAGAGCGGAAAGATCAAACCCAAATATATTAGGGTTTATGAGAAGGGTTTTCACAATTTAGATTATTTTCTTGATGATTTTGAAGAGGAACATATCAGAATCATTCTTAGTCGAGTTCATGGTGAGAATATGTATCTAGAAAGATCACATACTATAACTAAGGAAACTATCCATGTTGTGGCTGGTTTTTGGAAAACCGATGAAGTTCCCAAGTGAAGGCAAATTTCTAAAGAGACTGTAACAACTTTAACTCAGTCTACCTCTTATCGATGTGCATTTTCTGTTAATAAAATTAAGGACCCAAAGGTTAGATTGGCTACCATGGTTATAGGCTACAGGATATTCTATTCGTAGAATGAACAATGTGCCATCTGCAGCAGTGCATACAACCTATAAAATGATTGCTGAGAACGCAGATTATGACCTATGTGAGGCCATAAGAAGTCAATTGATGTTAAATCTGCAATCAATTAAGGACAATAGTCAAAAGTTCAAATTTGGTTAGTTATTGATTGGTTTATTCTTTTACTTTCAAAATTTCCTACTGGGAATTGGTGACATTGAATGGTCAAAAGACCTACCGGTAACTGCCTAGATCAAGAAAAACATTAAGGCTATTAAGAACACTTTCTCTGCTGCAATGAACAGGTACTTCAATGAATTTCAAAAGAAATTGAGTATGAGGGTAAGGCTACCTGAAGACGTGGTGAAAAACTTTGCTAAAGACATCATTTTCATTTTCACAATCACCACTAATTTTTGTCTCATGGAAGCTAGCGAACCCAAAGAGGATGAAATGGAAGACATGAGCTATGAAGTCAATTATGACTTATTCATTGGTTATGAAAATAACATGTTGGCATCTCCAGTGGACAAGAAGAAGAAAATACTGGGTACTTTTGAGGAGCAAACTGCAGAAGCTGAAACCAACAGTGCTCAACCCAGTAGTGATAAAGGAAAGAAGAAGAAGGTTGAGCAAGAACCTCCAGTGTCAACAAGAATAAGAGTGACATGAAGTGTCCAAGTTAAAAAGGAACAGACACCTAAGGTATATATAAAGATGCAGACTACAACAAAGAAGAGAGGTCGACAACTGATTCTTCAAGCAGAATCTGATGATACCGACACTGAGGAGGAGCCAAAGAAATTGAAGGCAACTGGTAAGAAAGCCAAACTAGTTGAAGATACCTCTCAGCAGGATATTCCCATTAAAGCTTTGTATTTCAAACCTATGTCTAATTTTGAAAGAACGATAAAAACATTAGGGAGGAATAGGTTTGATAATGTTAAAGAGTGTTTTGATTCATTTGATGAAGATCAGAAGGAACACATTGTTCAACAAGTAATTAACCATTTGTTTCAATATAATCGACTACCTCATGATCTTAAGGATGAAATTTCTGATACTTTCTATTATATTTTTTTGAATAAGTGGGAAGAGGATGTGGAGAAAGATCAAGAAATTATTGATAATGTATTTATTCAATATTTTCTTGATTTGTCTAGAGATGCTATTATCACATTGATTAATAATTACAAAGGGCAATTTCTTTTTAAGTCAAGAAGATTAAAGTTAATAAGTGGAAAGGTACAATCTGTTGATGTTGAAACTCAGCAGATAGCAAGGAATATTCAAAGGATGCATAAACAAATAGAGTCTCAATGGACTAATGAACAAGAGACTGTGGAATGACCAGAGATGGATGAGGAAGAAATAGTGCAAGATGATATTATCTATCCTATCAAGAAAAAGGATGACACTACTTCCCAACTGATGATCTTTGTTGATGACATACATGATACTATTGATCTATCTGGGAATATTATTGAACCAGATAAGCAGGCACCGATTATTACTACTTCACAGGTTAAAGAAGTGGAAATACCGACAACTCAACAAAGTGTGCATATTCCACCCCCACTAGTAAAAGATCAACAAATGAAAACTCAACTACCACATGCTTCATAGGATACTCAGGAGGAACTTGCAGAAAAAGTTGAAGAGAAGCCCTCTGAACTAGAAAAGAAACAAGAGCAAGAGAAAATTGAGGAGAAGAAATCTGCTAAAGTTGAAAAGGCATTATTCAAGCAGCAAAATGATGATGATGATGATGACTCATTAGGAATCAATAGGCCTATAGATGTAGAGAATATGAGTGTATTAGAACTTATAGATATTGCAACTGTGATGCAATCCAGGGCTCAGACAAAGAGACTTAAGGAACAAAGGAAGGAAGCAGAAACTATCCAAACTGTTGTGGAGATTTTGTCCAGTCTTCTACCAGAGACTGCTATAGGAAACTTGTCAACTCCTATTGGCAATCTTGGCCAGTTGGTTGCTGATGCCTCTGACCAACTCAAGTCCCTTGAGGAAGCAACTCAAACTTTTGCTAAGAAAAATTACAGGATGTAAAGAGGTGAACATATAATGAAAGATATTGATATAGGGAAGATTGCTTTATCCCTGAACAAAGATCTTTTGAGAAAATCTATTGAGACAGGGGGCAAAATTCTAGCCTGTACATCTAATGTTTTATTTTTCTATACTGATTTGATTAAGAAGCGAACTGAGACAAAAATAGAACTAGAAAACATATGTAATGCCTACATACCTTTATAGGATTCAGTCTTAGCTTTTGGCAAATCCATTGATGATTCGCAAAATAGATTAGATATGTATGATTTTGAACAGGCAAACAGACTCCGGTCCTTGAAGGAGTTAAAGAACTTATTGAGACCTAAAGTGGACATCTTGCAACGAGCTTATAAGAATGCAGAAGTGGTTTTGGCTACTCCAGAGATGAGTACAATTGATGCAATGGAAGAATTTTTTGCACAGGTCATGACCGCCATCGAGATCACTGGAACCTTACTGGAAACATGGGAAAATGATTTTTCTGAAATGAAGCTTACTTTCAGTAACATTTTCTTGAGAATTGTAGTGAACACTCCTTAATACGGACTTTTAAGTTTTTGTATATGTAAACTTTTGATGCAAATTTTGCTATGTATATGTATATATATATTTTTTACTTTTCATTTTGGTATTGTTGTCAAAGTGGGAGTAGAAATATGTATGTGTGTCATGAAAATTTTGTATGTATAATTAAGGGGGAGTTGAAATATGTTTAGTGTAAACTTTCTTTTGTAAGCACACTTAGTGGTAAAGTTGCAAATTTTCTAAGTGTTGTCATCAATGCCAAAGGGGGAGATTGTTGGCTTGATGATGATTGTAATGGATGACTTCATGTGTTGTCATTGATGGAACATGTATACACACACATATTTTCACATTGTCATTTTCATCTTTGTTAAGACAAATCGATATTACTTCTAAAGTTACTTATATTGCAACCAGTATTGATGTTTAGTTAAAGATGGTTTCAAAGGGTGTCTAACCGGTATATGTAGACAATCGACATATGCAAAAACTGCTTGACACCAACTTGGAGATTCAACGGAAACCATCAAAGAATCAAATGAAGGACAATTGGTTTACATGTTGATACTGGCTAACTCTTAACTGGTATCAGTGTTCCAACCGATATTCATTGATTGTGTGATGAGTTATCACCGATCATGATGAGTTATCCCTAACCGACAAATTTGGTGACAATTTGTGATGAGTTATGTTTGATTGTCCAGATACATTGCACCTAGGAAATTGTGACATGATTCTGAAACCGACATGAAATCTAATGTCTATATAATGACATTACAATGAACTAATTTTATGATATGATATGATGTAAGATAAAAGTTAAATGCATTGCAGAATATGTTGGTGATGAAATTGGTGATGCAGTTTTGAGCAAGCAGAAGAGGATCTATTGAACCAAGTTGTGCTACTTCTAGATCACACCATCTATTGTTTTCTAGTCACTACAACAATCAAATCACCTAACCGGGTAAGCTGTAACAAGATTCATTGTACAAATCCTCTAACAACATGAACCATTAGTTTGGATTCAGAAATCCTCTACCGAGGTTACTCCTAATAGGGTACTACCTTTAACAGGGTATAGCTCCTAACAGAGTTTTGGGATCTTTAACAGGATTCGCTCCTAGCATAGCACTTTTGTAGACCTTAACCAGTCAATTACCTATTACTGCAGATAGTTAACTTTAGAGTCCCATCTCACCGTGGTTTTTCCCATTTGGGTTTTCCACGTATAAACACTTGTGTTATGGTGGATGTTTTACTTATTGTGGATGCTTTAATACCATTTTGGATTGCATGCATAGTGTTTAGTAAACTTGTTAAGTATCTCAATCGGTTAGTTTTTAAAGTGGTATTTTTTTTGTTGTCATTGATTCACCCCCCCTCCCCCCTCTCAGTGCTTTATAAGTCTATCATTATCATCACCAATATACTTTGTATCATGGTGTGGAATAATGGGTAACACTAGGTGCATGGTTTTATTTTTTTATTTCTACTTGTCTGTGTTTGTGAGTTGGCCCATGTTGTTCCCTCATGAGACCTCGATTGTCTCATGTTATACTGGGGCATATCTATTTCTTGTGGTTTTTCATATTTCATTCCCTTCGGGATTCTTTGTAATCTTGTGAGAGGTGAGAATAACCTTTTATATATGTTGAGTTAATCCATGCACTGCTTGTGAAGAGCATCTTGGTTCTTTATAACTGTGGTGGAGGAAGTTTGTTACCTCAAGGATGATGGATCCTAGAGAACAAATTGGTCCTCCAGTACCTCACTTAAATTGGCATTACGAGTGAAATAGGGGATGAAAATGCAAAACTAAGTATAGAAAAGATAAATTACTAACAAGAAGAGTTCCTAAACGATTCTGCTAAGCCTTTGTCCCGAGGACGAGCGTGCAGAACTAGGACACCAGTGTGGCGCACTGTCGTCCTACATGAACAAGGTATAGAGGTTGTACGAAAATAACAGATGAGACTATATTACTAAATAAACACAAAAAATGACAAACTAAGCTAACAAAACAAAATATGAAATACTAAAGTGAAATGAGAAAAAGGAATCAGGAAAGCTCACAACCGGTCCATGATTGAAGCTTCCCACAAGACAACTGCCTTCCCACAATTATGAACCTACATTAGAAATAAGGGAAATGTCGAGGGTTGTGTTTTGGAGTCTTCCTCAATCAGACCCTCATTTTGGTGTTTCCACCTCCACGGACAACATGAATAATAGCAACAGTGAAATGGAATGATAAAGATGAAAGAAACACGATTAAGATAATAGATAGATTGAAATAAAAGATTATGAGTATGCAAACAAACCAACAAAATTAAGTGAGCTCCCCTTCCAATACTTATTAAGACAACATTGTGAGATGTTTGAGAGACTACAACAATGGTGGTCCTCAAGATGCTAGAAAACCTATGCAAGATAAGAGAAAAATGGATGCTCAGAGCTTGAAGTATCTCAAAAATGATCCAGAAGTCCCAAGAAAGGATAGAAACATGAAAGATATAGCCTCCCAAACAAATCTCGACATTGATGGGCACATGCAGGGGCGTTACGGTTCCTTTTAGGCGAAGGCATAATACTCAAACGACCACCTGCAAACTGTCAGATTCGCGAGATTCAAGCACGTCACGCGGACGTCTTCATGCCGCGCTAGTGTCCTGAGGATGACAATTCGACAAAGTTGGTAAGATTCTAGTCCGAAGTTGACGAAGCGATCTAGGTGGGAAAAAAGAGAAAAGTGGTGATACACAACCTCCGATGATGTGGAGGGAGACCTCATTTGTTGCGCTGAATTGTACAAGGTGTGATTTTTAATATTATAATAACCTTAGGGCATCATAATCAGTTCTAAATCAAAATAAGTTCTCACTACATGGTAGCTCCTTTTGAAGCTGCTCCTGCTCAAGCTTCGCTCCACCATCATTTTCCCATCATCCCCACCTTCCTATTCCCATTATGCATCATCTTCCTCAAATGTGGCTAGGAGTGTGCACATGTGCCTAAGTATTTTGTCTATCCTAGACAGGGTCATATTGTGAGTGACTTTTCAAGTTCACTTCATTTCATATTCATTTATGCTTGCATTTAGTATGCATTCATTATCGTTCATTTCATTTAGTGTGCCTTTATTAGGTTCATTTCATATTCATTTATTCTTGCATTTAATATACATTCATTATCATTCACTTCATTTAATATGTACTAGGTAGGTTCATTTCATATTCGTTTAGTATGCATTCATTATCATTCACTTCATTTAATGTGTTTTTGTTAGGTTCATTCCATGTCAGTATTACTTTTGCATTTAATGTATGTTCATTTTGACCACAAAGGTTGCATTAACTTCATTCATTTAGGGCATATAGTATATATTTATTAATCTATCTTTATTAAGTTCATTTTTATCATTTTTTCATTAGCTTTTATTAATCTTATGGAACTACATTCTAGTGCACTATCATAACATGATATCATATAATCATTATACATAAGCATCATAAATCATGCATACATAATTATCCACATAGATCATCCATAACATGTCCATTGCATCATAACATCCACATATCATCATAAACATCATGTCATACATTGTAAATAGATTAATACCATCATTGCATACACATAAAACATCATGATGCATCATAATAGGTCATGATATCTTCACATCCTGCATCACACACGTCAGTCACATCAATAATATAAAATCATATGCATAATGCATCATATATCAATGCATCTCACATCACAAAGAGTCGACATGTCCATCACATAATCACATGCATATATAAGAATCCATAATGATCATATAAACATGACATATCACATAGGTCACCATCAAAGTTTGTCATATATAAATGTCCAAAAAAAATACAATGTTCATCGTGTTAAAAGAATCATTTGTCTAATGAATAATCATGTACATCAAATCATCTGCATATACATCATGAGATAAAAAATTCACTCAAAAATGGTCTATGTCTAGGTACTCTCTAGAGCTCCTCCAGACCCCTCATTGGTTGTGTTAGTTCCTGTGTCATCAAGGTGTCGTGTGCTTGTACTTGTGACCTATCTCCCCCAAAGTGTCTTTCCTCTACACCTATCTCTTTGTCCCCATCCCATGTTAAGATCCTCTTTGTCCCTATCAGTCCCTATCCATTCAGTCCTAGCCTCATCTTTGTCGATTCCTACGAGAGCCTCATTAGTGAATCTACACTAGCCTATGAGGAGCTACTCCTCTCTAAGTGTCTATTGTGCTCGATGTGTTTGTTGTGACTTCTATGCCTAGAGGACCCCCTCTTGCTATGGCAAGATGATGAACCACTCGTAGATGATCCCTTGTTGTGATTGAAGGATTCACTCTGTGAGGTAGATCTCGATGAGTACTACAACCTCATCGGCCATCCTATAGAATGAGACCTACTCTATCAATCCTAGCATATGTTGTTATTGTTGTTGAATCTATAGTGCCTATTTTTGTACCAAGGCTGTTAGGGAACCCTCCCCTACTCCCCCTCCACCCGTCCTTGCCTCATCCCTCTCTCGATAAGCCTCATCTCTCCCCCTCCTCAACAAGCTAATCTCATCTGATCCACTCTATTGGGTGACCTATGCATCCCCTACTATTTGTAGTATGTATCTCTCTATCTTGAGGCCATCGTTATTTGCTACTGTTGTGTCCACCTACGACTTGAGGCTTTCCCTCTCCCCTATCACTATTATCAGATCTCTTAGGAGTCTATCTCTCTCCTCTACCAGTAGATCTCTCTACACAAAAATCCCATCATACAAACCCTCCAACCTCTGAGTGATGCATCTAGATTTGCCTCCTATCTACTCTAACTTGCTCTTTGTCTAGAGCTTTCCCTTTGTCTATGGGCCTTGTCTAGCTGATATGTCAACTCCTCAATCTAACGTTGTTGATGCTCAATGTCCCTGGCATGTTTCTCAGCATTATCACCCTCCATCACCCTCGACCTCCTCCTTCTCTACCTCAATGGCACTACTACCATTTCTCTCCTTCACCTCCTAGGCCTCTCCTCCTTTGTAGCCTCATCTACCTCCAAGGCCTTTGCCTCCTCCTACACTAATGCCCTCTCTCTCCTCATCATCTCTCATCTCCACCTCTACCTCCTCCACCCTACTATCCTCTCTCCTCTCCTCCTAGCAACTATCACCAACAATCTCCCTCCTCCCCTCCTTTTCCCTCACCCTCTCCATGCCTACCTCCTCTAAACTATTAATGGTTGTAAACCTACAAGCTCCACTCATGTCGGTCTCCTATCCTCCCACCATCTCTAATATCTTAGTGATACCTTGCATCGTCTACCTCTCCTACTAGATCCCATGGATCTACCTCTAAGTCTACCCATTATAACTAGGCAACTTCTATGTCAATGGGTGTCCCCCATGCTCTTCCCTCCTAGGTGATTTGTGTTATCTTGTGGGGTTGTCCTGAGAGATCTTATCTTAGACCAAACTATCACTTGATTTTATCTGGCCTATATCTCTCTATCATAAAAGTCTACCTCTTTTTAATATATGTTTGTGTCATCATAAATAGGATGTGCTTTGGGTCCTCCAACCATCCCGCTATGTCTCTGTATGGCCTCCATACAAAGCATATATCATCTACTTGGTCCAACAATACCCTCTAGTAATCCACCATGGTCCCCATGTAATGTAATGCTCCTCACTAGATGTATACCACTCACTCTCTATCAACCCTCTTTAATCTCTACCCAATCAATCGGGCTATTAGGATATGCTCCCAATCCCATACTAATAGCAGTGTCAAGAAGCCTAAGCTCCAATGTCTGTAATAATAAATCATGTGGATCTCTCTATAGAGATTTTCCAACACTAAAGTCCCCCATGCACATGGTCTCTATCGATCCAATGCATCCATAATAATTTGTACCATCCCAAGTGAAATGGAACGTCCTCCTCTTTTTGGAGTCAGGTTTCCACTCACTAGGGCACAAACATAGAGATACAGGTATTTGTCTAGGGTTCCTACCTCCTAGGCCACCACTAATACCAAGTTCAAATCCCACAAGGGGGTAAGGTATGCACGCCTCATTTATAGTGCAGTTAGGTACCTCCCGCAAGGAGTATGAGGTAGTCCCATACTACTCTAACCCATTTGTAGACCCATACACAGATGGTTGGCATCGTGGACTATAAAAGCCCCTTTCCCTTTTTCCCATTTCCAATATACCCCTCTCCACGTGTATGTTTTTCCTCCCTAACAACATATGTAACGCGATTGCATGTTTGATGTCTTGCATCACCACTCGTGGCCCTCTAATGAGGAGACAAAAGATCCTATATACATCCTCAATAGTGATAGTCATCTCCCATATCAGAAGATGGAAGGTCACTATGTCTAACCTCCACCGCTCTTCTAGTGTTGTCAATAGCGTTGTGTGTCCTTATCTAGGACATGTGTGCTAGATACCCCAATTTGAGTTAGACTATCACCTGCCACTCTATTACTCTAAACCTATCTGTTAGTCATAGTAGTGCAAATCTCCTCTCCCACACTATCAACACATCTATGATAAATTTCATATGCACCAACACAATAATTAGTTATTCTTCATCTGAAACCCACTTACTAGTCTTGTTTCCCCCTTCCCCATCTATCCATTTGCTTTTTTATTCTCTTCCCCTCTCTAGAGGAACCTTGCTTTCCTGCATCTTTTCCTTGCTTCCACTCTTTCATAGTGCTTCCACTATTTCACAAGAAGTTCCATTCTTTTACATAGTGATTCCACCAATTTGACAACCCTTTTCTTGGTGCATTTTGGTGAATACCCTTACCCATAAGTGCTTCTTCACACCCGCCAAGCCTCACTAGCAGATTTGCAGATCCACTAGTGTTAAACTTGTCCTAATCAACGAAATCTTTGATTCTACCCATCTTTAGGCAGTCTCGCCCATTATGGGTTGGTTTTGTTGAACCTTTCCCAACGAACAAGAACAACAATTTTGTTGATCCCCTAGTGAACCCGCTCATTCAAGGATGAATTTTCCAGTCTTCCCCCTCTCTCTTTTGTGAGAGAAATGGATTTGCACTTATATCATGTTGGAGAAGGAGAATTATGTCACCAAATACAAAACAAAACTCGTATTGATTCTATTGGCCTCTAAACGGCCACAGAATTCATGTGGAAGATCAATGCAACACATAGAAAATGTGAGGCTCAGGGTGTAAGGGCATAGAGACATAAAGCACAAGGGCACAAAGGCTCAAAACACAAGGAGGTTGGAATGGGGGCACCAAATAGGCACAGAGGCTGGAGTTAGACATAAAGCTCGATAGCAGATACAAATGGGGACAAATAAAAATTGGAATAGAGACAGGAGAAAGGTGTGGGGCAAGAACTAGTCTATTTAAAGAGCTTTGTTAGAAAGGGTGTGGAACCTATTAAAAAAAATAGGAACAAGTCCGCCTTCTTTCTTTGACTATCTCCTGGTTTTTTTTTTATATGCACTTTCATCTCTATCCCCTTAAACTGCTCTTCACATACTCAAATTATTCAAACAAGAAACCATCTCAACCCTTCGGGTTTAGGCAATTTTGTATTTATCAACAAGAAAATCACTTCTACAAACAGGAAAAACATAGGTGTTAATAGATAACACACATCTAATAAGCTTTGGGTCAGTTTTAGATGGTCCTTGCATGCAACCTTCCAAGGCCTGGTTGAAGTGGTTTTGTCAGGAAGGTGAAACGATACTTGAGAGTCACACCTTCACATGTGGACTCCTAGAATCTTACCCTAATCTGCAAACAAGGAATACACTTGGGCCTTGGACCTCTTTTTGGGAAAGGCTTAATGAAGTTAATACTGATGAGGGGAGTGAGAGGCTAATCTTCATAAATGCAAAACATTATAGAGGGATTTTAAGATGTAAGAAGATTTGCAAGATGAAGCAACCAAAAAATAAATTGTTTATGATCCTCCCAAAAACAACAAAAAGTAGAACTAGTGCACCTTCCAAGGTGTCTTTTATTGTAGAGGACCAACCAAAGCAGTATGAGGAAGGGAAAAAGAAAGTGGTTCTCCTGATTCAAGGAGAGAACAAAACAGAACAAGTCAAGCCTAATATGTTCAATACAGACAAGGAGGAAATGGTGGATAAATATTGGGACCACAAAGGCATATATAGTCTCACTACCTCTCCACTTTTGTGGTCTTCTGAATTATATGTAAATGAAGTCATGTTGTTGAAAGAGAGGATGTAATTTATAGAAATAAAGGAACAAATAGGGGAATCAAAGCTGAATGAAATCACAGAAGTTATTAAGAATCTCGAAAAAGTAAATAAGATGCTCAAAGAGGAAGTTCTAAAACTACAAATCAACATGGAAAGAGGAAAAGAGGAGTTGACTGCTATAAAAAAAGAGTTACACAAAACAAGAACAACAGAAAAGGAGAGCTCAAAGATAACTGAAATAAGTGGCACAAAACACATGGAATATATTCAATCAGTCATGGAGAACATTAAGATAAAATAAAGCAGTATAAGAGAACAAATAGAAGCAATCAAATCCTAGGCACATATTGTGAATGGTGCATCGAATAAGAAAACAAAAATTATAGAAAAATGAATTAGAAGGCAATTAAGAGAAGAAAGGGAAAAACAAGATAAGGCTACAAATATCATAATCAAAGGTTTCAAGGACTTTGGGGAAAAAGAAAGAACTGATATTTTAGTAAGAGATTTTCTTAGAGATTAAGTGAAGTGGGCAGGCAGTATTCAACTGACAAATAGGATTGAAAAGAAAACAAAAGACAATAGAAATAGACATGTAAGGGTCATGCTAAAGTGTGTGGAAGACAAGAATACAATCTTAAGGAGGACGGAATGCTTAGAGGCACTCAGTTTTACTTTGAAGAGGATGTAATGTTTGCACAACAAGAAGCACAAAGGAAAGAATGGGAGAAAGCAAAAATAGCAAGAGAAGAAGGAAAATGGGCTTGGCTAAAAAATGGTAAAGCTCAAATTAGCAATAGACCTTCACACGAGAAATAGGGATGTGGGGCCCCACAGGAGTACCTTCATATGGTAAGCTGGAATTGTACAGGATTCTCGTGGAGGAGAGGACCAGGGTTAGGGCCCATAGCAGAGGGGAAAGACATTATTATTCTTACCAAAACACATGAGCATGATGGTTACAAAGTTCCAATTTTTGAAGGTTATAATAAAGTCTCGGTTTGGAATGAAGGGTTAGAAACAAGAAATGGACAATGGGGGGATTGCATTCTTTATCAAAGAAATATGGTGAAGTAACATAAAAGTTGAAAAAGAGGACCCTAATAAGAAACTTAATTGGCTGAAAATAACAGATAAGGATGTCACGATTTGGTTGGTTGCATATTATTTCACCCCAAAAAATTCACAAGTCTACAAAAAGAAGAATCTTGACAGTGAAGATCCTTATGCAGCATTAAAAAGAGACATCTATTTCTAGCAAGTTGGGAGAGATAGTTTTGGTGGGAGACTTTAATGCCAGGACAACAAACAATCAGTCTATTCAATTGGGTAGCGACTGTGGGGGAGACGACAATCCTTTATGGTTAGAGGAAAATAGAGAACATGTTTGGGAAAGGGCTTCACAAGATGGATAGGGGATCGTGTCTCATTTTGGAGCAGAGTTGTTAGGTGTTTATAGCTTGTATGGTTTTGTTATTTGTAATGGAATGAAAAGGTGGCCATGATCAAGAGGCGTTACTTGTAAAACATACAATGGGCAAAGTGTCATTGATTATGTTTTGTGCTCTCAAGAATCTACTTTGAGATTGTTGGACTTTGCTATTGGGGTATGTCCTTTTGACCTGAAATCTAATCACATGCCATTTTTTGTGAAATTTGGAGTTCACAAGAATAATTCTCAAAAATTAGAGAGTGGTCTCTCACTTAGGAATAGTCAACCACAAGGAAAAATCATCATGAACCAGGAAACTCATAACTTATTTATTGTTGTTTTGGACCAACATCTTCAAGTAGCAAAAGATACTTTTTCATGCAAAGAAATTGGGGAAAAGAAAGACCACATCTGCAGTAGCTTATGCGTTCCATTAATTCATAAAGCTCTAAAAATATGCAAAAGATCTCAACCTAAGAAAGGAGTTAACAACACTTTCCCGTCTAATCCATGGTATGATGAAGATTGCAAGGCTGCAAAAAGAATAGTCAAAGAGAACAAATCAGACAAGGAAAACAAAAGGATTTATGAGAAATTGATAAAATCTAAAAAGGAAGGCTATGTTATCTCAAGAAGAAAAGAGTTAATTTCTTTGGGTAAACACAACCCCAAAGGATTTTGGAGAGAACTTCAGCAAAAGAGAAATCAAATAGAAAACAATATAATAGATGCTCAGCGGCTAGAGTACGCAAAGCTCCTTTATGAATGAACTAGGGATAAAATCAATCCTCCCATAATCAACACTTCAATCGAACTCTTCTCAGTCGAAGATGTCAAACAAGGTATAAAGAGATTAACAAGTAATAAAGAAAAAGACATTGATGGGTTATAGGCTGAATTCTTAAAGGTGGGAATAGGGTTGCTTGCCCCTCATATCCGAAAAAAAATTAATAGAGTAACCCAAAGTGGATTTCCAATAGAATGGACTATGAGCGTGATTATACCCCTACACAAGAGTGGTGATCTTAATAATCCTTCTAACTACCATACTATTATGGTCAAACCACTCCTAGGTAAGCTTTTTGGGAGCATGGTAGAGTGCATAATCAACAGCTGGGTAGAAAAGGAAGAAATAAGAGCTAAAGGAAAGGTTGGTTTTAGACTGAGACACTCTACCATTGATCACTGCATCACTCTAAGGCGCCTTATTGAGAAAGTTTGGGAATTACAAGGTAGAGAGGCCTTTTGTTGTTTCATAGATTTCAAAAAAGCCTTTGACATTGTGCCTAGAGACAAGCTATGGAAAAGAATGGAGGAACTTAAGGTTCCGAATGAGCTCAGAGTGGCAATGCATAGACTATATGAGCAAGTTAGAGCTAAAATCATAACTAAAGAAGGTATGTTGGAATACTTTGGCAACGATATTGGGGTAAAACAAGGGTTCCCTCTCCTGCCCACTCTATTTGTCTTATACATTGATAAACTTGAAGAATGGCTAAACAAGTCTACGGGAGAGGGTGTCCATCTTGTTGAGTATGTGGTGAAGCTACTCGTCTATGTGGATGATCTCATTTTGACGCAGCCACAGCTAGAGGGTCCTCAAGGAGAACTGTTCGTATCATTCATCAAGATTAACACAACAAAAACGACAACACATAATAGAGAGAATTCCAAATCGGGATTTAACTATATCATGAATTCAAATACATTTGACCAACAACATCCAGGCTACAAATAGGCTAATAGGATTGATTACAGAATACATATTCCCTCTGGAACCAAAGAGATGTTCAGATTCGATCTATATCTACCTAATCATCATCTATTGCCTCTAACTACTCATCTAGGATCTAATACATCAATGTGTAGCATTAGGAACATATTCGGGTCGACCAAGAAAGATTTCAATCCCCAAGGTGGGAAAGCGTAACGTGCAAATAGGTCGGCCTTAGGCATGAAGAAAATCCTCCAAAAAAGAATTGAAATGAATTGTGGACCAAAAGGAAGGTCGTCCAAGCGTATGGGAACATCGTACGAAGTGTCAATCAGCTCCGCAAGATAAGGAAACACCTTCTAGCCGCTAAGGAACTGATTTGGAAACTGTGAACTGCCAGACAATCCGGAAGTAAAATCCTGTTGGAAAAAGATCCACACAAACTAAAATCTAAGACCAACGTTCAAGAACATGTCTACAAGCCAAATATAGCTCCGCACAAAAAATGAGCAACTCGGAGGAGTCCGGAGTGAAATACAGATTCGAACAAGAAACAAAACTGAAAGCAAATATTTTTGGTTGATGCAAGATTGTGAATGAACCAAGGATGCTCCTGCATAAGACATCTGAGGTTATTTGAAAAGTGAGTCCCTCACTTTGATGGGGCTAGAGGAAAACTAAGACAGTCTACCTCAACCTAAGAAGTCCAAGAAGAGTCTTCTACTGGTTTGTCCTTCCACTTCATAAGATATTCTTTGTATTGTCTTCTTTGTGTGCTCTTACCAACTCTGCTATCCAAAATATCTTCAACCTCATCTGGTTTCTTCTCAGAAAACTGCCTCTCTAAATCTGGTCCACTGTCATCACTGAATTTTGCCTCATGATACTGATAGAGATCTGCAATGTTGAATATAGGTGATATACCCAAGGTACCTGGTAACTCAACTTCATACACATTTCCCAAATCAAACTTCTTCAAGATCCTACAAGGTCCAAATTTTCTCATCTTCAACTTGTTGTATGTTCCAACTGTAAATCTTCCCTTTCTCAGATAGACCATTACCTCATCTCCAACTTCAAATTCCTTATATCTCCTCTTCTCATCTGCCTTCTCCTTATACTTTTGGTTCATATCTTATAAATGTTGTTTTACCTAATTATGTAATGATTTCATGTGGTCTGCAAACTCCTCTGCTTCAACACTTCTTTTATCCTCATGGCTAAGGCCTCTCAACTTTGATATACCTTTAGGATTCATTCAGGTGACAATCTCAAATGGTGTTTTTATAGTACTCTGGTTCACTGAATTGTTGTATGCAAATTTTGATTGTGCAAGAATCGAATCCCAACCTCTGGGTTTATCTCCAACCAAACATCTCAACAAATTTTCTAAACTCCTATTCACTACCTCTGTCTTCCCATCCATCTGTGGGTGAAATGTAGAGCTTAACTTCAATTCAATCTTAGTATCCCAGTTTGAAACAATACTTCTAGCTAACTCGTGCAACCTCACAATTTACTTGAAAAATAGGTCTTCTACATGCACTGCATATGTTGTCTTCTTACATGGTATGAAATGTGTCATCTTTGAGAATCTATCTACTATCCCAAATATAGAATCACTCCCTCTTCATGTCTTAGGTAATCCAAGTATGAAATCCATGCTTATGTGTCAAAGGTTTATACAATCCTACATTCTGATTTCCACCTTTTCTAACTTGACAAATTCTACAACTCTGAACGAATTTCCTTACATCCTTATGAATCTGAGGCCAAAAGTAATTTCAACTTACCAAATCCATTCTCTTGTTAATGCCAAAAATGTCCTGCTAGTCCTCCACTATGCTCCTCCTTTTATCAAAATGTCTCTCATGGAACTCTGGGGTACACACAATGGATTTTCTCTCAACTGCATCTCATTTTGAATGAAATAATCCAACCATTTTCTCTGATCCATCACAACAGGATCTTTACAATATTTCTAAGGTTCAACAAAATCAAGGTCTTCCTCATACAATGTCTTCAACTCATCAAACCCCAACACTTCAATTCTCATTTCGGTTAGCAAATTTCTTCTCCTACTCAAGGCATCAACAACTCTGTTTGACTTTCCACTCCTATGTTTCAAAACAAAAGTGTAACTTTGTATGAACTATACCCATCTCATGTGTCTCTGGTTCAACTTACCTTGACTATTCAAATACTGCAATGCTTGATGATTTGTATGCAACACAAACTCCTTAGGCAGCAAATAATGTCTCCACTTATTCAAGGCTTGAATTATGGCATAGAAATTCTGATCATACACTGAATATCTTCTCCTTGCATCATTCAAATTTTCATTGAAGTAAGCTCTTGGTCTTCCCTCTTGACTCAACACTGCTCTAATTGCATTCCCACTTGCATTACAGTCCACTTGAAATACTTTGCTAAAATTTGATAAATTCAGCACAGGCTTCTTTGTCACATTCTGCTTCAACAACTCAAAAATTCTATTTGCTCCAGATGTCCATATGAAATCCTTTCGGTCTCCTTTCATGGTCTCAATCATAGGGTTGGAAACTGAACTAAAATTCCTAATGAACTTCCAGTAGAAACTAGTCAATCCATGAAATGATCTTACCTCTCCTATACTTTCTGGTGTAGGCCATTCAACAATTACTCTTACTTTCTGTGGGTCCATTTTTAATCCATCCGCAGATATCACAAATCCCAGATATACTAGTTCTTCCTTCATGAAACTAAACTTCTTAAGGTTTATCAACAATTTCTCTTCTCTCAACCTCTATAAAACTTGTCTCAAATGCAACAAATCCTCCTCTTTTGTCTTACTGAAAATCAAAATGTCATCCAAATATACAATCACAAACTTACCCAAGAACTTCTTCTATACCTTGTTCATCAACCTCATGAAATTACTTGGTGCATTAGTCAGTCCAAAAGGCATCACCAACTACTCATATAGTCCTTCATTTGTCTTGAATGCAGTTTTCCACTCATCACCTTCTTTTTCTCTTGTTTAGATAATATCCACTCTTCAAATCTATCTTTGTAAAATATCTGGCTCCACTCAAATAGTCCATTATGTCATCCATCCTAGGCAAAGGAAACATGTACTTCACTGTGATCTGGTTTATGGCTCTAGAGTCAGTACACGTTCTCCACTCTCCATCCTTTGTAGGTGCTAACAAAATAGGGACCGTACAAGGGTTCAATCTTTCTCTGATCAAACCTTTCCTCAACAAATTATGTACTTATCTATTCAATTCTTCATTCTCCATCGGTGTCATCCAATGTGCAGTTTTATTAGGCAAACTAGCTCCAGGAATCAAATCCATACAATGAAACTCCTCATAGGTGGCAATCCATCAAGTACGTTGTCTAAAATTATATCTCCATATTCTATCAACAACTCCTTTATCTCCTCCGGTTGTCCCTCTTTTGGTTTCAAATCAGACTTCTTAGGGATTAAGGCATAACACATATTTTCATTCCTCAAACCATCCAAAAAATTTCATCCATCAACCAAACAAATTCTAGCATTTGTACAAATCTCACTCTTATGAGTCTCTTCCAAAGGCAACATAGTTTGTTTCATCCTATTTGCAATAATAGTATTTATGTTCTTTCTCCCATCATTGAATGCTTGTCTATCATACTGCCATGGTCTTCCTAATAGGATCTGACATATGTCCATAGGCATAATATCACATAGAACTTCATCATGGTAGGATCCAATCTTCAATTTTACCAACCATTGTTCACTCACCAGTACCTTATGATCATCCTAAATCCATGCTATCTAGTAGGGTTTAGGGTGTCTTATCCTCTGCAACTTCAACTTGTCCACCAACTCCTCTAAGGCTAAATTATCTGAACTAACACTATCAATTATGACTTTGCAACACTTACCTTCAACCTTGCACCTAGTTTGGAACAAATTCTTCCTCTATAATGATTTCTGGTCTATTTCATTTTGACATATGGTTCTCCTTATCACCAAGGCTTCTCCATCTTCAGGTTTATTCAAGGATCCAATAGGCTCTTCCTCAACAAAAGCAACTCTCCCACTGTTCTATGTCCTTCTATTTAAATTACCTTGTTTACATTCAAAGGCTTAGCGTCATTCTTCTCCACACTTAAAGCAATTTCCTCCAAACTTCCTATTTTCATCTTTCTTATAACCCTCCTTCCAGTAGCCACTTTGTCCACCATTCTGGTAAAAGTTCCTATCATCTCTCAAGTGTGAATTATCATCTTTTCCTTCTTCATTACCTTTGTTCTGCTCTGCAAAAGATCTCCCACTTCCAATAAATGTTCTTCCTCTTTGAAATCTTCCTCCTCTTCCTCTCTATCTCTGCTCATGTCTTTTGTTCAACTTTTCCTCAGTGTTTAGGGCATATTGATAAGACTCTTCCACACTCTGCAACCTGATTAAACTAATCTCCTCATGTATAGGCATCTGCAATCCATTGATATATCTCACAATATGTTCAACCTCATCCTCGGTATGTCTAGATCTGATGTTCAACTTGTAGAAATCTTCGGTATACTCTCTCACACTAGACTCCTTTTGCCTCAAGTTTTGCAACTTCTGGAACAAATTCACTTGATAATCTATAGGTAAGAACTTTGCTTTCAACTTACTCACCATCCTATCCCAAGATTTAATTTTCTCCTTGCCTCTTCTTTGTCTATCCATCTACAAATATTTTCACCACAACGATGAATGTCCTTTCAACTTTGTGCAAGCATACTTCACCTTCTTATCTTCACTGGTTTTTTCAAAATCAAAATATTTCTCCATCTCCACGATCCAATCTATTAATTCATCTGAATACAACTTACCATTATATTCTAGTTCATTAAAATGTGGTTTGTTACTCACATGAGTTAGGGCTCTCAGCAACCTTTCATCTCCTTGCTTGAATTTCGGTTGACCTCCATCTTCTAGCTCAACATTATGTTCTTGTTCATCATCACTCACATAATCAATATGTAGACCTCTTCTCTAGGCCATTTCATCAGCTTCTAATCATGTCACAATCTGTGTCAACATATCCATCATCGTTGGATATGCATCTCTATGTGCTCCACCTCTAACATTTCCTCTTTGCACCATTTAGACAAGTCCTCTGCAACTGCAGGTCAGATCCACAATCTGCCACCCTACAACAAGTTTCAATAGGACACAATCTTCCCAGACGAAGAACCTTTTCTCTAATACCAACTGACACAGCCACGGCTAGAGGGTCCTCAAGGAGAACTGTCTAGACCGTGCAGCAAGATTAATGCATGAAAAACAACAACACAAAATAGAGAGAATGCCAGATCGGGCTTTAACTATATCATGAATTCAAATACAACTGGCCAGCAACATCCAGGCTACAAATAGGCTAACAGGCTTGATTACAGAATACACATTCCCTCCGGAACCAAAGAGATAATCAGATTCAATCTATATATACCTAATCATCATCTATTGCCTCTAACTACTCATCTAGGATCTAATACATCAATATATAGCATCAGGAACACATCTGGGTCGGCCACGAAAGATTTCAATCCCAAAGGTGGGAAAGCGTAATGTGCAAATAGGTCGGCCTCAGACATGAAGAAAATCCTCCAGAAAATAACTGAAATGAAATGTGGACCAAAAGGAAGGTTGGCCAAGCATATGGGAACATCGTACGAAGTGCCAATCGACTTCCCAAGTCAAGCAAATGCTCGGCAAGATTAGGAAACACCTTCTAGCTGCTAAGGAACTGGTCTGGAAATTGTGAACTACCAGACAATCCGGAAGTGAAATCCTATCGGAAAAAGATCCACACGAACTAAAATCCAAGACCAGCGTTCAATAACATGTATATAGGACAAATCCAGCTCCGAACAAAAAATGAGCAACTTGGAGGAGTTGGGAGTGAAACACAGAAGCTGAAACATACAACTAAACAAGAAACAAAACTGAAAGCAAATATTTTGGGTTGATGCAAGATTGTGAATGAACCAAGGATGCTCCTGCATCACATTTTAGTTGCACAAATAGCTAATGATTTGAGAGAGAACTTGAAATCTTTAGAGTGTTTTTGTCAGGAAGTTGGGATGCAGACCTGAACACTAGCAAGATTAAGATCATGATTTTCTCTCTAAAAAGGAAGAAGCGGCATATTAACTTTATCTTTGATGGAAATTTTCTAGAAATTGTGGATAAGTACAAGCACTTGGGAATTGATTTTCATAATACGTTGAGCTAGGAGACTTGTAGAACTAAACGAATTCAAGGGGGTTGATGTGCTTCTTTCTTGCTGCAAAAAGGTGTAGACAAGCAAAATTATGGGATTGGAAAACAAAGAAGACTCTTTTGGTTTGTTGGTTACACCTGTTGTCCTCTATGGTTGTGAGGTTTGGGGGGCAGCCTATCAAACCTCAAGTGGAAAAAAATTGAAAGAATACTGCAAAAAACATCTTATCACTAGCAACCTTAAAGTCAAACCAACGGTTCCCTATGAAATTCTCTTGAATGAAACAAGTATGTTTCCAATGGAAGCCTCAACAGTTATCCGATTGTTAAGCTATTTAAAGAAAGTGGAGAATATGGATAAACATCACTGACCCAAACTGGTTGTTGAGGAGAGACTTGTTCATAGAAAGTAGACATGGAAGAATCAAGACAAGGAATGGTTGAGTAAA
This sequence comes from Cryptomeria japonica, assembly GCF_030272615.1. Taxonomy (NCBI): domain Eukaryota; kingdom Viridiplantae; phylum Streptophyta; class Pinopsida; order Cupressales; family Cupressaceae; genus Cryptomeria; species Cryptomeria japonica. The sequence continues at coordinate 42,729,226 of NC_081405.1, read as the reverse complement.
TGGGACATCAACTTGCAAACATGTCCCACTACTAAGGAAGAGATAAAAAGACATGTTAAAAAAATTCAGGACTTCCATGTGGATAAAACAAATGGGGCAGGAAAAAGCCCATTATGTAAAAGAGTTCAACCCCACTTGGGAGCATGATGAGAAAGACTACTTACGAGTGGCAATTAAGAGTAAGGCTAGATTGTTAGTGGTGCAACTCAAAACTGAGTCTCATCATCTGACGTGCGAAACTGGTAGATGGATGGTTCCCAAAGAGACTTGGGAAGAAAGAACATGTGTTTTCTGCAGTAAAGGAGTTGTTGAAACTAAATGGCACTTTAGTTTTAAGTGTGCTTATTATCAAGATATTCGTAGACAATATGAGAATAGATTGAAAGAGGGTCATCTAGACCTACTTTTTGAAGAGGAAAGGTTACACAAAAATGTTGGTTTCTTTATAAAGATCCATAACCGAAGATAAGATATAGAGAAGAAGATGAAGATGACATAAGTTTGGTGTTGGGTCTCTTAGACTGTTGGTCTCGTGGACGTCATTAAAATTCCTTCATTCATTCATTCATCATTTTGTGCACGCATCTGCCGAATACAATCCAGTAGAATCACTAATTTTTTTGTAAAAAAGCATTAAATACACATCATATGAAGGTACAATCTAGGTTTGATGGTACGTACCTCTGGTTCTAGTTGTCCCATTCGATGTACCCTCCTCATCACATCCACTTAGTATCTTGATGCTTCACTAGCAGTCATTTTCACTCGCACTCTATTATGCTCAAATTCACTCTAATTTTTAACTCTATGGATGCAAATGAGGGGTAATTTTTGAATTTTTTCTTATATAGGGTCCCCCAAAATCCTAATATACCTCCCATTTCCTCATTTGGGCTCTATTTTTTGCTTTGTTTTCTCATATGCTCTCCATTTTTTCTCAGTCTTTTTTGCATTCATCGATTCTTCTTGGCTTTCTACTACATCACTCTATTTTCCTACCTATCCTTCACTTTCTTTCTTATCAAGACATTGGTTGGGCCCCTCTTCTTTCATGTTCGACCTCTCAAGGGGGCATCATCCATCCCCACTAGCTCGACTACAATTCCTGTTATCTCGAGCATGTTTCTGCCTACTTTTCTTTGCATCATCAATGTTTTAGTTTTCTTCGAAATAACATTATTTTAACACCACTTCGAAGAGGGGAAAAATTTAGAAACCTAAATTTTATCATTATCATTTGATCAAATTAGGTGTCATAATCCCCTTTCCTCTATGGTCTAGCTACTAATTAAATAATTTAATTATTTAATTAAGGTTCATTTCTTTTATAGTCCTAGGTGAATTAATTTAATTAATTCATCTATTTTATCCTTGGTCCAATTTACTTAAATAAAACCCCATATTTATTTAATTAAATTTATATCTCTCTTTCATCCCTTTTTGAATTAAATTTAATTGAGAAATTTACTTCCTCCACCCCCACTTGCATCCTAAACCTAGTCCTAATCCACCTATTAAATTAAATAAATCTTCTTATTTATTTAATTTGATTCCCTTTTCCTCCACTAAAAATTAAAATGTTTTTTTAATTCCCCCACTCATTCTCTCTCAAGATGTGAAATCTTCCTAGATTTCAGACTTTCTCTCTAATCTATGATTATCCTTTTATCATTTTTTTCTCAACAAAAACAAGATCTACGTTGATCCTTGGATGGAGTTATTTTTCATGAGTCCCAAAAGATCACTATGTACAAGGTGCAACTTATGATGTGCCCTCCATGCTTGACCTTGTGGAAAGAGCTCCTATACAACTTGCCACCCATGTATGTTGTGCATACAATTTTAAAAGAAACAATATTAGTAATCCTTCTACTATATTATATTTTTTCATAATACTGTAGCGGATAAAATTAAAAAGGAGTAGTAAAAAACTTATCTAAATGTAGTTATAGCAAATGAATTTAACCAAAGTTATTACACCATCAAAAAGGCAAAAAAAAGGTAGTAATGAGTGGGAATGGCTATCTTTCCCTTACAATGCACCAAGAAATCATTATCCTATGGAGATGATGTTAAAGTAAAGAGCACAAATATTTTTACGCTAAACCACCAAAGGAAGAAGCTAAAATAGTTGGCTGACAGAATGTGGGAGGAGGATAGCGGCAAGGATTTGAACAGCACTAAAGTGTGAAAAATCTATTGCAGTTACTAATTATTAACCTCCTATCTTTAATAGATTATTTGATCAACAAATATTGGAAAATAACACAACTGCAATTTCACAAACTCATATAAATGTGCAACACAATGAACACAATATTTCTGGACAATTGTCCCTGGAAAAACCCCTAAGGGAAAACCAGTACTGCGGATGAGAACTATATTAAAACTTCAACAAATTAAGAGATACAAATACTGCTTGCCTGTTACTAGGAGAGCTTCGACGATCTCCTAATCCTCCTGCTGAGATTCCACCCCGCTACTATCCCAGCGCTATCACTGCGCCCTTGCTAACACTGCAAGACTACTTGCTAACACTACAAGTTCTTCACACCATTCATTCATTCATCATTTTCCAAATGCCCCCTGACCCCCTTATATACTACTCTCGTTGGAAAACCAACGGCCAAGATTAATTCTCAATCAACGGCTGAGATTAAAAACAACTAAACAACCCTAACCAAATTGGTTGCTAGAAGTTTCTAAAAAGAGTCAAATAATTAATAAGAATTGTTTGAACTCTAACTACATTTGTTAGCAAACAATTATTTATTAATTATTTAGCAAATGGACAAACAGCTGTCCAAGCTAACAAACTAACAAACTAACACTCCCTCTTAGCGAGGAAGTTGTTCTGCATGACACCCAACTTCTCTCTGAAGAAGATGAATTTTGCTTTCCCCAATGCCTTTGTCAAAATGTCTGCTACCTATTGATCTATAGGTATAAACTATAGCTGAACAACTCCACGTTGTACACAATCTCTGATGAAGTGATACCTGATGTCTATATGTTTCTACCTATCATCAAACACCGGATTCTCAGTCAACTTAATGCAACTCTGATTGTCGCAGTGTATCACTGTAGTCTCCACCTTCTGACCAAACAAGGCTACTAGCAACTTCCAAAGCCATATAGCTTCACATGTCGCCATGCTAGCTGCTATGTATTCCGACTCTGTAGACCTCAGAGCCACAGACTTCTGCTTCCTACTGAACCAAGAGACAACTCCTGATCCCAAACTAAAACAACACCCTGAAGTGCTCCTCTTGTCTGTTGTACTGTCTGCCCAATCTGCGTCAGTATAGCCCATCAAACTGATTCCTTCACCTCAAGCATATCTAATCCCATACTCGATTGTACCTCGCAAATAACACAGCACATGATGCTTTGTCATTGTCCAATGCACTCCCTTTGGTTCAACCATGAACTGACTAAGAGAGTTAACTGCAAAAGCTATATCTGGCCTGGTGTTGACCAAATACATGAGAGAACCAATCAACTACCTGAATAATGTGGGATCTACATCCTTCTCCCTGGATGCATCTACTTCCTCCAATTCATGATCATAGGTGTAGACATGGCTTTGCAATCTTCCATCCTGAACCTTTTCAAGATTTCAATGCAATATTTCCCTTGTCCAAGGAAAATCTCTCCATCTGTCTGCCATACCTCCATGCCTAGAAAGTAGTGCATAAGTCCCAAATCCTTCATCTCGAACTCTGCTGCAAGGTCCCTCTCGCACTCTTCTATGAGCCCTAGTGAACCTGTTAGAAACAAGTCATCCACATATAGAACAAGAATGAGAATTTCACCCCCAACAACCAAGTAGTAGAGATTAGCATCCGCCTCACTCTACACAAAGCCCATTTCCTACAAGTAACTATCAATGTGTTCATACCACGCTCTAGGAGCCTACTTGAGTCCATACAAAGCTTTCTTTAATCTACACACATGGGTCTCTTTGTTGTGTGCTACAAAGCCTTCTAGTTGTTCTATGTATACCTCCTCTTTCAACTCACCATTGAGGAACGTTGTCTTGACATCCATTTGATGGATCTACCATCCCATCTGTGTTGAAACTGATATTACAGCTCGTATAGAAGTATACCTGGCAACTGGAGCAAATGTCTCCTCATAGTCTATTCCCTCCTTTTGAGAGAACCCTTTTGCCACAAACCTTGCCTTGTATTTCTCAATGCTACCATCTACACCGTGCTTGATCTTATAGATCCAACGTGATCCAACCACAGCTCTATCTGTTGGTCTAGGCACTACCTCCCAAACATCATTTTGCATAATTGAAGTATACTCCTCAACCATAGAATCTTGCCACACCTGATGTTGTGCAGCCTCCTGATAGCTAGAAGGTTCACTATCTACCAACTGACTAACTAATGCTACATAGTCATCATACCTGGCTGGTTGTTTTCGTTGTCTACTACTCCTCCTAGGAGTACCCACTAACTCCTGAGTATTCTTTTGTGTCGGCTGAACCTCATGATTCCTACTGCCAACTGTAGAGGATGAAACAACAACCTCCATGTGTTCTTGATGCATCTCCTGCTACACCAGTTGCTCCATACTCTGCGAACTCTCACTACCTGAGCCTATGCTTGTACTAGTAACTGTACTTGAGCTTTGTTGCCCTTGACTCGATTGAACTATCCTTGGAGCTTCTATCGGTTGCTCACTCTGATCATTTGCTGGCAAATCTCTGGACCTTCTAAATGCCTTGTCCTCCATGAACTTGACATCACACCTGACTATAATCCTCCTGGTCCCTGGAATAAATATCCGATATGCCTTTGAGGTTTCACTATACCCCACAAAGTACCCTCTTTCTGTAGTCTGATCTAACTTGGTACATGTATCCTTTGGAATGTGACAATATGCCAAACTCCCAAAGATCCTGAAGTGACTAACATCTGGCTTCTTCCCAGTGAATGCTTCCTCTAGTGTCATCTTCCCTAGCACCTTATGTGGAACCTTGTTCTGTATGTATACTGTCATACTACATTCTTCTACCCATAAGTAACGGGGAAGGTCCTGATCATGTAGCATAGCCCTTGCTACCTCCGATATGGACCGATTCTTCCTCTCAGCAACCCCATTTTGTTGTGGGTTGTAAGGAACAGTCCACTCTCTCTTGATTCCTTCCCTGGTACAAAACTCTAGGAATTCATTCCCTTTGTACTCACCTCCATTGTTTGACCGAAGAACCTTTATCTTCCTTCCTATCGAGTTCTCCGCAAGAGCCTTGAACTCTTGGCAGCAACTAAAAACCTCATCCTTGGTCTTCAAGAAGTATATCCAGGTCTTCCTAGAGAAATCATCAATAAAAGTACTAAAGTACTCATACCCTCTGAGATATTTCATCGACATTGGTTCACATTCATTTGAATGTACTAGATCAAGAACACCCTCAGATCTTGTGTCACTTCTTGGAAAAGATGCTTTCGCAAACTTCCCCAACACACATCCCTTACATATATCATCATGCTCTGTGCTCACCTCTGGAACACCTGTCACAGTATCACGAAGCAATTTAAGTGCTCCATGATGTATATGGCCCATTCTCCTATGCCATAGCTCTCCAATATCTCTAGGATTACTGCTGCTCATGAGTACCTTAGGAGTATCAAACTACAGCCTATAAAGTCGACCACTCCTAACTCCAATAGCTATGGGTGATTTCCAATCCTTATGCTTAATCAATACATTTGCCCCTCTAAAAAGTACATTGTACCCTTTGTCCTGAAGGACAGATACAGAAATAAAATTCATCCCTGAGCTTGGAAAATGCAACACATCATGAAGAGGAATCATCTTACCATTCTCCCTCTAAAACTAAACAGTCCCTTTCCCAACGGAGTTGAGTTTGGACATGTTTCCCATAGAGATTTGGATTTTGGTGCTCTCCTCCTTATAACTAGAGAAGTATTCTCTAAATCTTGTCATATGAAATGATGCCCCACTATCTATGTACCAAACACTCTGTGAGGTTGAGCTAACCATACACGCTATGAGTGCAAACTCATCTTCCTTTCTATTCGAGAGCTCATCTGCACTTGTTGAAGCTGCAACTTGCTTCTTTCCCTTCTTGTTATTCTTCTTCCTTTCTGGGCAATCGCTGACATAGTGGCCAAACTCGTGATAGTCGTAGCACTTGATCTTCAACAAGTCTTTCTTCTTCTTCTCACCTTGTGGATTAAATCCTTTGCTGGACCCCTTCTTTGCTTTTCCTTTACCCGCTAGGGCAACGTTCTCCTATTCTACCTCACTTTTCTGACTCTTATTGTTGGCTCCATTGACAAGGATTAGTCTAAGATCCTCCTGAGTGAAGTCACTCCAAAGTCGATCCCAACTTGGTAAGGTGTCTCGTCCATTAACAACTTGAACAAAGACATCCCATTTCTTAGAAAACCCATTTAGGGCTATCCGTACCAGCTCATCATCACTTGGTTTATCTCCAATAGCCGCTAACTCATCCTTGACAAGTCTGAGTCTAGTGAGATAACTCGTCATGTCTTCTCCCTTATTCATTCGGGTATTCCTCAACTTTTCTTTGAGAATCAGCTTCCGATTAGTGGTAGCATTCTGGTATGGATTCAGAATGACATCCCACATCTTCTTTGTAGTATCTAACTCTGCAATATGTGGAACTATATGGTCCTTGACACCATCAAGGATTAGCCTCCTTGCCTTGGAATCCTCCTTCTTGTATGCTGCAAGTTGTGTTGCATCTGAAGGTACAGTCACAACAATGGTAACATATTCCTTGATACCATTCTCTTCTAGCAATAAAGAAATTTTGGCTTTCCAGACACCAAAATTAGAGGCTCCATCCAATCTGTCCTGATCTCTTAAACCAACTGAGGCCATCTCAAAGGTTAAATCAAATAAAAATTCTAAAGAGGTTAAACTGGGTTTTATAAACCCTCAGTTTCCTTCGCCTAGGGTAAATCTCTTCTATCCTTAACTTAGCTCTGATACCATGTGAAAAATCTATTGCAGTTACTGATTATTAACCTCCTATCTTTAATAGATTATTTGATCAACAAATAATTAAAAATAACACAACTGCAATTTCACAAACTCATATAAATGCGCAAATTCATGTTCCTCAACCTTTCAGCATCATAGTCTTCAAGTGCTACTTGAAGTTCCATCCTCAAACTTATCTCCATGGATTCCGAATTCGAGATCTTCCTCAAGCTGTTAGACTTACTCTGAGGCACCAGGCTCTGATACCAATTGTTGGAATCCAAGAATACTAAGAGGGGGAGGGGGGTGAATCAATGTTCTATTAGAATGGAGAAATTTAACCTTATTAATACAACAACTTAGCAACCGGTAAACATTAAAGCATATAACAATAAGCAATAATGCAACCACAAAGATGAACACCATAACACCACAAATTTATACATAGAAAATCTCAAAGAGGAAAAACCACGGTGGGATTGGAGACCCACAATATCTATCCACCGATCAGATGAATAAATATTACAATAAGAGGTCTGCACATGCAGGAAGACCAAAAACCTAGAGCACACTTCTCATCACAAAAGGAGTCTCATTGACTACAGAAAACATCGGACTACAATCCGGAATGAAGATTGAACTACAAGTGTAGCATCTCCTATGCCCGAGTACAGTTCTGGTTAAGCTCAATACCGGAGGCCTAAAACCTCTTCCACAAAACCCAATTCGATCACCTATGATCGACCAAAACCTCTGTATATGATTATAACAATATTCATACACAGATAATCCTATATCGCATTTCCCATAATCCATAATCTCATTTGCCCATAATCCATAATCTCATTTGCCCATGATTTACAAAGAGATCTTACATCATATTTATACCAACCCAGAACCTAAACAATTAGGCCAGCCACCTAAAAGATAATACAATAAATTCATAACATAAACCCACAATCCAATGATCAACCAAGTCGGCTTAGGCCAAAACCAATGTAAACCAATCATTAAATCCCACAAGTAACGCATTGGGATTATCCACCAACACATTACATAAACCGGTCCATAACCTAGATAACATCGGACCCAAAATAGGTCGCCATAAACCAAATCCAACACCACCGATCAATAGGAACACGAACAAGATAACCCACAGCATCTCGAAAGCCATCTAGAAGTCGCACCAACATCACTTATCACATGCATCAAAATATCTTCAACAAAGCTCTGTTGGAAAACCCTTATCGGTAACCAAAAGGCTTACTAGAACAAATGATAGCATTCAGATCATCAAATCCCGAACCAACTGAATGAGATACACATCAGAACACATGAATAACCAATCCAAACCAATTCCACAAATCGGAACATACCGAAGAAGATCTCCAGATCAACATCACAAACCAACCACTCTATCGGAACCAATCGGAAACCAGTAAACAACCAAAATAGTCGGTGTTGCCATCAATGAAAAAACATCAATGCAACACATAATCAGTTCCTCCAAATTGCCAACAATGTATACATGCATACATATGTATGTATATGTATATGTATGTATGTATATATATATATATATATATATATATATATATATATATATATATATATATATATATATATATATATATATATATATATATATATATATATATATATATATATATATATATATATATATTTGTGTGTGTGTATGTATACATATATACATATACATACACAAACACATATATACATGTATATATGTATGTATGTATACACACACACACACATATATCTATGTATATGTATATGTGTGTGTGTGTATATGTGTGTGTGTATATGTATATGTACACACACACACACACACACACACATATACACATATATATGTATGTATGCAAATATGTGTGTGTGTGCACACACACACAAACACATACATATATATGTATATACACATATATATGTATGTATGCAAATATGTGTGCACACACACACACACACACATATGTCTATGTGTGTGTGTCTATGTATCAAGTTCATCTTGCATATATTTAAGTGCCCGATCAAAGATAGCAGTGATGTTTGTTTGCATATATCATATAATATTTTAATATGTCTTATTAATTATATTTCATAAAAACAATCATTTATAAAGAGATATTATAAACTATTATTTTGCAATTAAGTAACTTCTATTATCATTAATTTAAGCATTATTTGAGATTTTTAAGGAAAGAAATCTCTTGAAATTGATTCATGCAAGATAAATGTCCCTATTTTCTAAGACATAAAATAAGGGGACAACAGTCTTGAGCAATTTTATAAGAGTTTTTTGTGGAAAGTTAAAAAGTAATACTATAGCAAATTGTTGAGGCAAACTTTTGAGATATATTAGAGCGAACTTGATAGATATTCCTGAGTATAACTTAAAGGAATTATTGGAAATTGAAGAGAAGACCTTTAAGAGAGAAATGGAAAAGATTTATGAGACATTTTGGAGAAGATTTGTGAGATCTTTTGGAGTAGATTTGTGATAAAAATTGTGAGTGAATACATAGAAATATTTAAATCAAATCTATGTTTGAATCATATTTGTGAAGGAAGGTGTATGTGTGTGGATTTGATTTACAAAGGAAAAACTTATATTACTCAAAATAAAAATTTGTGATCAGATTTGAGTGACGAAGTAAAACTATATCATTCATCAAAGACTTTGAAAGTTGGTGCATCCTAAAGGAGATATTGGTGTCTCTCGCTAAGTCGGTGCTTAGCAATGGGGGTTAGTGTCTCTAGTAAGTTGGTGTCTCCCATGGGTTGGTTCTTACAAAATTGTAAGAAAAAGTATTTATATAAGCAATATTATGTCAAGTGTTTTCCTATAAGGGTTTGCACGTAAATCGTGTGTGCTACTTGTGTTGTGTAATTGTTGCATTTTATGTGTATGATATTGTGCAATTGACATGCTTATGGCATTGTTTTAAAAAGAAAAGAATTATATATACAGATTCACCCCCTCCCCCTTCTCAATATAATCATGCGCTCTTCAAAGATCCTATCAAAAGGTGATCCCACATTAATTGTCATTTAGAAACTTCATTAAAACCCGAATCAAATTGGTATCCGAATACAAATGCCAAAGCAAATGGTAACAAATAAGCTTGAGTAGCTTCCAATAATTAACTATACCTCAAAGACAAGGTATAATCATCATCATAGGTATATCACCTACAATCAACATGTCTAATCTAGTCCACAATCTATATATTCGCTATCATGCACAGAGAAATATTCCAGCTTCCAATAATTCACTATTCCTCAAAGATAAGGTATAATCATCATCATAGGTAGACCACCTACCATCAACATGTCTAATTTAGTCCACAATCTATATATTCACTATCATGCACAAAGAAATATTCCAAGATAAAAAAAAATCACATAGACATGTGATGAGAAACCTTGTGACCTTCAACAATGTAATTTAATGTGAATATTTAACAAAGAACATAAATACATCGTAAAACTCCCCCTCCATGGATAAGTTCAAATTAAAAAAATCATCAAAAAACATCCAAAATTGCACCAATAGAACTATCATAGAGGATGTGGCTAAACACTTTATCAGTGTCAAAGAACCATAAATTGATCTACATTTGAACAATCTAAATTGTTGCAACATCACCTTTGCCTCACTAATCTCCATAGCTCTCCCAAGTTCTCCATGTCATAAAATAAATAGATTAAAGAACCTCTCTACTATTACTAAAAACTAATACTTAGTAATAGTAAATGATGACAAGCATAGTGACCATAGTAGCTCCATACAAACTACAACTCCAATGTCATGAAAAAATGTACCTATAGGAAGAAGAAACCATGCCCTTGTAACAAAACATATATGTTGTAATTGTGATAAGTAAGATCTCTTTCATCATGTCCTACCAACACTAATATGATGAAATTTGTGATAAGTAAGATCTCTTTTACAAACCCCAAATAAAATATCTTCCACAACTTCCAATCATTCAACCTCAAGGTCAACAAATAACATATCAAGAAACTAGCCAAGTTGTAAGCCTCTAACACTAAAGAAAGATCAAACAAAACATTCATTCCCTCAACAAGCGAATATGCTCAAATTCACTAACCATCTCTTATTCTCTTAAAAAATGTATTGATCTCAAAACAACAAACAATAACCATGGATATACTCCTCAAAAAAGACCTTATAACTGACATAGCTCAATATTGAATCAAACATAAGAAAATACAAGGAAAGAATGCATCTGAAAATAAGGTTGTTAATAACTATCAAATTATTGATCATCGAGAGAACCACAAGTGTGGAATGAGGTTTTTCTTCATCAAATACACCAATCCACGATGACTGCCTCCACAAATAATCTCCTCATCAATTCCATGCTAAACTTACATATAACTCTAGGCGTAGGCTCCTCAGTCTCACTACTAAAACCTCATCAAAGAGTAACCATCTCAACAAATAATCTCCAAGAAACAAGAGATCTCTAACCTCACCCAAATTTTATTTAGGTATACAATTGATCATCTCATGCCAACTAAACTCCAATTACAATGTTGTGACAATATGTTGTACATATCCTCAAAATAAGATCGTATGGCATATCGTCTGACTAGTTTCACTTTAGAAACTATTAACACCTTGTTACTTAATCTTTACTTGAGTCATTTACTTTTTATTTCTAATCTTTTAGAAATTAATACAATTATCATGATGTCAATTTATCCTAGAGTTGCATCTAGGTTCTTATCCTCGCCTTTATAACAAGATCATATTGTTTTGTAATCATTTTATGATTTGGTATTCATTATTTTCTAGCAATATATCAAATCTTTCTTTTTCATCTCTCTTTTGAAAGGTATTTAGTCTTTAGTTAGATCCTTGTCTCATGTGAGTTCATTTCTCCAACATGGCTCTAATGAACATATTTAACATATTTTCTCCCAAGAGCACTAATATCATGTCAAAACTCTACTAGTACTCAAAAGTCAATGATAGTAACATAGAATCCATCCTCTAAACCAAGAATCACCTACTAATGTTCAAATAATTAATACACTTGTGTTGCCCCATATTTGTCATACCTAAAATTTGAAACTTCAAATTGGTCTCAATGTTGAATGAAGATCCAATAGGTGTTTATGCATAAGCAATGAGCACGTGATCCAAGGTCGTTGCTAGTCAAAATATGAAAAGTGGATGAATTTTGAAAATTACCAAGAACTGAGGGAAAACAGTTGACAGTCGGGATCTAAGCATCATTTTGTGTCATGTGGCCAATTTTCCCCTGAACCCAGTTCATAATTTGTCATATTTTAAACTTTCAAATTTTGGTGTCCCTCGCCCAAAAATGATAAAAATCTCTCATCCTAGGTATCGTCATGAGGAATAAAATATGGTCTTTTCTCATTTTCCTACCATCAACGCGTGTTTCGAATTCCAGGACTTAACTCCCTAGCGTTTGGAAGATATGGTCATTTTTCTCAAGCCTGAGCGTTAAATTTAAAATATTTAAATTATTTTTCAAATAAATAATTTAATATTTTAGATTATTTTAATATTGTGGTCATTTGAAGCATCATCATCATTTACATTTATTCTCCTTCATGGTTGATGGCTTTTGGAGGTCAAGGTTATAATCTTTGAAAGAGATGGTTAAGAATGCTCCATTTTCGAGCATTTTTAACCCATAATCATAACCTTTGCAAAAAATGGTTAGAAATGCTCCATTTTGGAGCATTCTTAACCCATATTTCTAACCTCTCACAAAAAGGAAAAAAAGGAAAAAAAAAGGTTAGGAATGCTCCAAAATGGAGCATCTCTAACCTCATTTCCTAACCTTGTGGGCCCGCCTTGTCAAGAAGGTTAGAAATGCTCCGTTTTGGAGCATTCTTAACCTTTCCAAAAGAGTTTTTGTGTGTACAAAGATAATGTTGTTGCAACTACTCTGATCGACATGAATGCACGTCATGAAAGCACAGACACTACATGTGAAGTGTTTGACAAAATGTTGTAGAATGCAAATCGTGGGACATCACCAATACACAAAGACATGTCGTGAAATGCGGATATGTGTGCAAAATGTGGGAGGCGTAGATTAGGAGAACAAGGAATGTTGCGAGTTGATTGATAGAATGCCTTAAAGAAACGTGGTCTCATTAACTACAAATCAATGCTGCAAATTATCTGGCGACATGAATACAAACCATAGAACGCATTATTAAGCCGTTAATTGCTTTGTCAAGGTGCAGCGGCTCTGGTAGACATGAAAGAAAATCCTGGAAGCTTAGTCAATGTCGTGATTGTTTGACAGAACACCACGTATAATGCAGAAAGTTGAAGCTTAGACACGTCATGTGAACCAGTTGATAAATACCTCAAATTGGTGTCATCTCATATAATGCCAGGACTGCACAATATGCATTGTATACATTTGATGCAAATGCATTTGGCAGGTGTAAAGTCAACCACCACAACCTCTCCTTGCTCTTTCTTTCTTGCGCCAAAAGATAGAGGGATTGCATCAAATGTTGTAGTCGCAGCCGCTCTGGTAGTTATGAAGGCAGAATGTAGAGGCATAGACAATGCACATTAACCGTTGCGAATGTGGAGGCATAGACAATGCACATGGAGTGTTTGGCAAAATATAACATGAAACGCAATAGTGGAAGCATAGACAAGGCGTTTAACTGTTTGACAAACCGCCTCAAGGAAATATGTCACACGGTGAATGCAAATCATGAAGCATAAACACGACATGTGAATTGCTTGACTGAATGCCTCATAGAAATGTGGTCTCATGGAATGCGATGATCTCAGGATATTAGAAACTTCAAGCAAATGCAATGTGCGGGTTTAAATTCAAACTCTGCAACCTTTATCAGCATTATGCCAGCTTGTGCTAAAATGGGAGCTATAGAACAGGGAATGCGCATTCATCAAAGCATAATTGAAAGTGGACTTGTATCGAATATTGTAGTTGCAAATGCATTGATAGACATGTATGCAAAATGTGGAAACATTCACAGTGCACGCAATGTGTTTGACAGAATGCTCAAGCAGGCAATGCACGTGGAGTTTTTGACAGAATGCCACGTGAAATGAAGATCGTGGTAGAGGTATATAAAATGTTGCAGAATGTGGAAGTATAGCCAGTACGGTATACCCTTTGATAGAATGTCGTGTTTATAAAATGCAAATCATGGAAGTATAGACATTGCACGTGAAATGTTGGGGTTGTTGGTTAACAGATTTTTCTCCTTCTTAAACTTCTAACTATGATCTCCTTAAAGCAAAATATGACTTCATTTTTCCCTTTTGAAAGAAACAAATTTACCAACAGTTGGACAAATTAATGAAAATTCAACCTTTGCATTTGAGGGCAGCTCCTCGTATGATTTGCAAAGAATTAATTGTACAGTTAATATGCTAACACTTTAACCAACAAGTATTAAAAAGGCTTCAGCATTTATCCATTAGCACAAATAAATGCCCAAATTTTTTTGAAAGAATGTTAAAAGGGGAGTTCACAGACTCTGATTTATGACATATTTGTTGCATACATTCAAAACAAAATAGGGACTCAGCAAGGGAAACTAATAGCTTGATCGAGACTCTCTCATGCCTCACACGGTAGGGGGGATCAAGCAGATCAACTCCATGTGAGTCGTCCAACAACTTATAGTAAATACGAACTGAGAAGAAATGTAAGGATGACTAATTAACTGATTATATCATGCCCACATAAGAACTTAAGAAAGATTATGAATCTCAGAATGCACAGATTCAAAGATAACACAACATTCCATTAACAATCAATCATTGTATCATTCCCCACAAAACTTTTCTATTGCTTCCAAAATCACAATTTCAGAACCCATTCAAAGGCAAGCTTTTTGGCTTAAATAGCCACCAGGTCATAGTTTTTACATGATTAACAAAATAACATTTACTTTCACTTCGGTGAAAGAAAGTGTTAAAATAACATAAAAGAGAACTAAACTAAAAGCCACTGAAAGGCCAACATTTCATTTTAGAAAAACTAAACATCCACCGCAGCTGAGGAAGTTACGGGCTTGTCCTGCTTTGTCGTGGATCTACGCCATTCTAGGTGTGTTGCCGAAAAGTTCAGGATGACTTGGAAATAGGGCAAGCCAATGTGTATGATCCTCTACATCCACACTTCTTTGTCCATATTCACCTATGTGACCTTCACTTTATGAACCTCTAAGTGATCCGAACAGACAATGAGCATTGATTCAATCCTTGCTACCTTAGAAAAGTCATCGGTAGTCAAGGATTTTGTGGTCTGAATGGAATGGACTCTTTCTTGAAAGACTTTAGTCATGTCTGCAACTTCCTCAATCACCTTCGCTCCCTCCTTCATGAGTTGGATATCAATACATTTAAGGTCTTTTTGTATAGTGTCAATCAAGTCAGTCAGTCCTCTGAGCAGCTTGGTCGACTCTTCATGGCCCTACCCGATGATTGAATTGCGCCATTCCACATTTTTCTTTGACACGTATAGCACATTATCATCTAGGTTCTCCACCGGTTTCTCAGCTAGGAACTTCATCACTCCATACTTTTGGACATCATTCATTTGTGCGAGAACCACTACCCACTTAATCCTTTCCTTTTCCCAGGCGACCGTCTCCAGCACGAGCTCTTTACTCATGGTTTCTACATCCTTATAAACATTAACTAGATTAATAATATATTCTGATCCTTGTTAAATTATTAGGTCCAGCCATTTGTTAAACATCTTCGTCACTACCCTGTTCCTTTGAACTTGATCAAGCATCTTCTGGTTTGCTGGAGACTTAGGGTCAAATGACACTGGTATCTGCGATAATGATCGAGGATTTGGGTTCTGAATAGCGTTGATCTATTCTGCCATCTATGTGACCATTTGCTTCATTTCTCTCTTGTCTTTTTCATCTTTCCAAGTCCTTGAGATTATCCTCTTTGTAGCGGATTCCAGATGTTTTACATCCACGACCCTTGATGCAACCCCCAAATCTATCTTCTCCATAGTAAAATCTTCCTTTGTGGCCTTATCAGTGTCTCTCCCAGGAATGGGCTTGGCCACTTCAATTGTCCAGTGTCCTGTCATGTCATCCACATCAAGCATTGCTTGTGTTTTGAGATTTTTGGGCTTTAATGCTTTTCCCAAGCATTTACTAACCATGTCCTCCAGTGGAATGGTAACCGATACCACGCTCCTCTTCCTTCCAATGGCAGCTTCCAACCATCTTGGTGCATTGGTAGGTTCTTTAGGTGGCAGGGTGATCTGTGCATCTGGGGAGGTAACGATCGCCAGGGTATTCATGGGATTGTGTTGAATTTCCACTTCTTCATTTGTATCCATTTCTTGCATCTCGGGCTTGCTTTGATTCTGTGAGTTTATTGTTTGTTCAGGCTCTTCGCTGGGGTCTAAGTCCACCACGACCTATTGGAGGATAGGCTCCCTACCCTTCTTTTTGCTTCTTGACTGAGTCACTCAGGCACCTGTAAAACCGGATAACGACATTCCTGACCTTCTTGGCAGTATTTTCTCTATAGCAGGCTTTGAAACACCTACAACATCAACAATTTCATTAGTGGCAGAAACAGGAGATTGAACCATGATGTGTGAATCACTTCTTGATTCGTGTGAGGACATGTGAGGACCCTCCTTGAATTTCAGTTTTCTTAACCATCTCTCTGTTCTCCTGACAACATTGAAGGTCCTTGTTTGGATGCTATCATCTTCTTTTTTGTTCAAGTAAATTTCTGGAATCAGTTTCCCTTCAATCTCAGTACCAAACTCTAGATCCAAGACGTCTTCCTTTGTATCTTCCAATACACCTGATGTATTAATTGGGAGCCTCAAGATAGCTATCTGTCGTAAAGTGAATCTTGACCACAACCTCTTTCTCACTTCATGCTCATCCTTGCAGTTTTCCCAATAATCCTCTATCTGAGGTTCACGCCAGAAATGAATGTCTATATTAAGGTTCTCCCTTGCATAACCTTTACTATCAAATCTTTTCCTAGCCACATATGGCTGCAGGTTCATCCTTTTGAACTCCAGTTCCATATTCAAGGTATCTTATACTGATTTGCAACTGTAATACCCAAGTTCAATAGGAAATACCACCCCGGATTCACCTTTTGCCCCTAATGTTTTATCTATATAAGCCAACTGCCTGCTCACTTCTGTAAGCACATAGCTATCAAAGGCGTACCTAAGTAATTTGAATGGTTGGCCTTCAAAACCACCTACCCGTATGTAAGTAAATCGTGGAAATTGGATAAAGAAACTCCCATATATACTCACAAATTCCATAGCCTCAATGGACATTCTCTTGTTTAAATCACCCTAAAGTTCAAAGGCCAGTCTTCCCGCAAAGACTCCATTCCATCTGTCAATTTGTTCAACATGTCTCTATTGTTGCAACAAAGGGTAATAATTGTAAACCCTCATTCCATCAATCCAAGGTTCATTGGGTAATCCAGGCCAATCTCTTTTGCAAGCTAAAATATAAAACAGGTAAGAAGACATGTAAAACCCAGTCATCCCCATAAAATTGCTTAGTCCTTTGTGAAGTCTCTCCACAATTACCTGAGACCAATCCAGAAATTTGTCACCGGATAGAACCACTTGGATGAAAAAGTACATCCAATCCTCCCAGTAGAAGGAATGTGAATTCCCCTTTACTCTGTTCAAAAGCACAACAATGTCTCGCACCTCTGTGATGAGGTGTTCTCTGGTTAGGGGTTTGGGTAATCGTGATCCTCCTTTCTGAACCCTGAAGAGCCAATTTCTTTTTAAATCGTGCTTTGAACCTTGAACCATATGAACCGCTTGACAAAAGAGTTCAACGGTTCAAGTATGAGGAGAACAAATGACCCGATGGAAGCAAAGGCACAAAAGGCAACCCACGAATTGGAATATTAAAAAGGAAAAAATTATGGGTGCACTAACATCGGCTCTAACTAGGGACTAGAATTGTGAAGGAACTAGAAATGAACTCCAGAATCTCTGGTTTCGCATGCCAAACTTTATTCAAAGACACAAACATACTAAACCAAAAAGACACACAGACACAAAATAACTAAACACTATGTACAAAATCTACGAGGGACTCTCGTTTACAGTTGATATAATTTCAAATCTTGACCATTGTAGGTCAAAGGAAGAACAGTACCATCCGGATATGCAAGTTTAAAATAATTCGGTCCTTTTACCTCATGAATCAGGAATGGTCCCTTCCAGAGCGACTCAAACTTAGCATGTGCTCCCTTAGGCTCTCTTCTTCTGTCCTAGAGTAGTTCCTAATCACCCAACATGAACTTTCAAGGCCTTGCTCGCTTGTCGAATGTTCTTTTTACCCTCATTTGATGTTCTGTTATCCGGTCCACCAGTTTATCCCTTTCTTCATCAATCTTTGTCAGGTGCATGATTCGATTTTCTAAAGAACTCTAGAAGTAAGCATCTTCAATAACTGTTTGTAGTTTGGTGGCTGCCAACTCTAAAGGAAGTGCTACCTGAGCACCAACACCATAGACCAGTTCAAACAGAGACATCCCAATTGCCCTCTTTGGCGATGTACGGTCGGCCCAAAGAGCTTCATACAGTTTCTTATGCCAACCTTAAAATTCTCACTCACTAATTTTTTTATGATATTAATGAGGTTTTTGTTATTGGATTCAGCCTGATCGTTTCCCTGAGGATAATAATCAAATGAGTGAGCAAGAGATATTCCATGATCATAGCAAAACAAAGAAATTTCAGTAGAGGAGAAATTGGTAGTGTTGCCTGCTACAATTTTTAATGGGACTCCAAATCGAACTAAGATGTTCTCCTTCAGAAAATTACAAACAATATCCGAGGTTGTCTTTCGTACTGGAATGGCCTCAACCCATTTAGTAAAATATTCTGTGGCTGTTAAAATATGAGTGTGACTGGCAGTAGAGGTTGGTGTCAAGGGACCAATAAAATTCAGACCCCACTGCTTGAAAGGTTCATCCACAACCACGGGTCGGAGTGGTAATGCTGCGAGCTGAGGTTTACCAACGAACAACTTACATTTTTCACACCTGGCCACCCATGCATATGCGTCCCTGAACATTCCTGGCCAATAATAGAAGTTCCTCAAGATCTTGTAAGCAGTTACTGTTGAAGAGAAATGACCCCCACAGGCTTCATCGTGGAATGTTTTCAAAAGAGACTCCTGGAGTGATTTATCGACACATCTTAAGAAGGTTCCATCTAATCCCCTCTTATATAGTACATCATTAAACATGACGTACTTAGCAGCTTTCAGTCTCAGGTTCCTCTCCTCCTTCGCAAAAAGGTGTTCTAGGCAATCTCCATATGTCAAGTAATATGCTACATCTACAAACCAGGAATCTTGTAGAGCAACAAATAGAACTAAAGGCAATTCCTCTGTTACTTCCTTCTTACTTTCAGCAATCAGCTTGCACAAACCTTGCCCCCTTACCAATTTTGTGGGTCTAATGTCTAAATCGAACTCCTGAATTCTTGGCACCCAAGAAGCTCTTTCATTCATCCCTATGTCTTGTTGTGTTAGAATGCTCTTGACTGTCGAATGAGGCACATAAACCACAACATGAGAATAGAGAATATAATACCTGAATTGTTTCATAGCCTTCACGACCGCATATGCTTGCTTTTCCATTATTGAATATTTAAGTTCATGCTTTTTCAGAGGTACGCTCATGAATGATATAGGGACCTCATCATTATCTTCATTCTTATGTAACAAGATCCCTGACATAGTGTGCTCTGAGGCATATCAGTAGATGACAAAATCTAAATTTAAATCAGGATTAACCAAGACAGGTGCCTGACCAATAGCATCTTTTATTGAGGCGAACGCTTTCTTCCCTTCCTCACTCCATTTGCAAGATTGTTTCTCACTCATCAAATTCACAATATATCTAGTAGTCTCAGCAAAGTCTGGGATAAACCTCCGAAAAAAATTCACCTGCCCGAAGAAAGATCTAACGGAATTCCTACTTGATGGCAAAGTTAGTTGTTGAATTGCTCTTACCCTTTTAGGATCTATTTTCACCCCTTCTTTAGAAACAATATGACCGAGCAACTTACCCTCTGTGACTCCAAACACTGATTTCTTGGGGTTCAAGGATACCCCATGCTCGCAACACCTCTACAACACTTGCCTCAGGTCCCGAAGGTGGTGTTTTCTTCTTTTTGAGAACACTGTCAAATCATCCATATATACAACAATGATCTTATCCTTTAAGTGGCCAAAAGACAAGTCCATAGCCCGCTGAAATGTTGCTCCTGCATTAATCAAACCGAAGGGCATCCGGTTATATGCAAATGTACCCTAGGGGAGTAATAAAGGTAGTTTTGTGTTGATCAACTTCCTGAATGTTGATCTGATTATATCCCAAAAATCCATCAAGCATGGACATCATCTCCGACCCTGAGACAGTTTGCAGAATGTGGTCCATGGCCGGCAAGGGAAATTGTCTTTTAAGCTGGATTGGTTAAGATTTCTAAAGTCTACGCAAATCCTTATTTCCCCGTTTTTCTTTCTGACAGGTACTATATTTTCTATCCATGTAGAATGATGGATAGGATATATAATCCTAGCTTTTAACATCTTATCCACTTCTTGGAATATAGCTTGTGCTACTTTTGAATTGAAGTTTCTAAGCTTTTCCTGGAAAGGGCTTGCTCCGGGCTTCAAAGGAATCTGGTGCTGAAATTTCCCTTCTCTAAAATTCTTAAGATCGTCATAACACCAGGCAAACACATCCTTGAACTCCACTAGGAGGCTAATGAACCTCTCCTTTTATGCCGATGTACAACACTTTCCCAGATTGATATATTTAGGTTCATTCTCGGTACCAATGTTGACCTTTTCATAACCTCCACTATCCTGGGCCTCTCGGGACTTGTCATCTTTGTTATTTTTGTAGGCCTCATTATGGTCAAACAGATGCTCCAAAGAAACCAGTCCTTTAGGAATCTTGTTTCCTTTCAACTGCATGATTCCATCAGGCAACTCATTGGCTCGCTCTGGCGAAAATTCTTTGCACTCTGCAACAGAACCTTCAAAATTCATGGCAGAAAACATATCTAAACCTTGCATAAAATTATTTATTTGTTTATCACTCTCAAATAACTACCACGAGTCTGAGTTATCTGGGACACTGGGCCGATGAACCAACTCTACCCTATAAACTTCTTCAACAAATTCCGGATGTGGGACAAGCAATGGAGCTGAGACTGCTAATGAATCTGATTTTGAGTTCAATTCCCTGGGTATTGCCTCAATGGAGAATGCATCGAAATCTTCAATTTCGTCCCAAACTTTGTTTCGATAGTGCTTCAACCTTTCATTTTTAACACTAAACAACCCCCTAACCTATTTTACAATAAGTTCAGCATCTCCTTTAACCCGCAAGAGCTTCACTCCCAATCTCTTATCTTCGGCTAAGCCTAACAACAAGGCCTCATACTAAGCCGTATTGTTGGTATTTTTGAACTCTAGCTTGAAGGAAAAAGGAATAGGGTTTCCAGAAGGTGGTCTTAACACTACCCCTACACCAGAACCTGACGTTGCACAACTGCCATCGAACTCCATTAGCCACAGGCTTTCTTTTCCCTCATTTTGAGATGAATCCCCCTCCACCTCACTATCAGACAAAATCATGTAGTTCCCAAATTGACAATCGTGATACAAAATCTAGGCTCTAGGGTCATCAGATGGGAAAACAATGAATTTGGACTTTGGTTCGAGCTGCAGGATGACTCGCTGCTTCCCAATAGGAATTGTGGATTGGGACCAATCCATTTTGATTTCGCCACCTAAGTCCCTACAGAAAGTACGACTTAATAGCATACCATAACTAGCTAGGGTATCAGCTATCATAATCGTCAACTTGATCCTTTTATCTGAGTGGGAGGCAAGAACTACTTGAGCATCCTTAATTTGGCCTAGCAGAGGAATTTGTTTTGAATCCATAGAATAGCATCTGCCAAAGGTTTTGGTCAAGGATAACCCTAATGCTTTGGCTACAACAGAGGGCATTATATTATCGGATGCACCTGAATCTATAATACAATTATTCAACCTATGACCATTTATGAATAATGATATATAAAAGGGCTCTGGTTTCGACTCAAGAAGGGGTATGGAATCATCTGTTTGAAGAGCAGTTATTTCAGGTATCTTTTCACAAATTGAGGGATGAACCAACTCATTGCTATGTGAGGGCAATATGGCATTTACTGACCGTTGCATTCCATTAGTTTGTTGTGCATTATTTCCTTTCACAAATTGTACAAGTTTGTCTAGTTCTTTAGGATTTAGCTTTAGATACTCAGCAGGTGTGATTTGAATTTGAGAAGATTTGCAAAATTCTATAATATCAAATGAACTTTCTTTTTCAACAAGCTTTAAAAATAAGGGTTCTTGCAATTTTTTATCATTATTATGTAATTTTGAATCAATCCCTTTACCTTTGAAGGCCATCGCAGATGATAAAGAAGACATATGGGGTTTCACATTTTGTTGATTTCTTGTAAGCACAGCACATGAAGGATCCTCTAAAGTAACCAAAATATCACCGCCTCTTTCCAAATCTGACTCGTACTCAAGAAAATGGATTTCAGAGTCGCCAAGTTGCTTTGAAGATTCTTCTTCACCCCACTCATTTGAGGTATCTTTGAAATTCATCAATTGTGCATAATGTACCATCTTAGGACAGGAACTGCCATCATGTTCATCAGTAAGGTGAAATACACACATATTCCCTTTAGCAAGAGGTGCTTCAATTGCTAATCTTTGTTGAGAAGGGGGTAATTGCATGGTCTTATTCCCATAGCCCAAAGACTGGTTCGCATTCCTTCTAGGTATATCTTGGTAGGGAGGTGGATATGAGGTACTGGCTATGGGATACTGTCTTTTAAGGGTAATCACATCATTCATTAACCGCTGGATGACAGGATCAGAAGAAGAAGTTGAAGGCTGAGCATTAGGTGTTTGTACTTCCCTTTTCCATTTACCTATTGTGATTAAATCATCTTCTAATTCAACTGCAAGGGTTTTAGCAGCATTTAAATCTGCAACTCTTTGCCTGTGGATCAGGAAACCTATTTCAGAAGGCATAGAATTAATAAAGAAACACTTAAGATTGTCATCTGAGGGCTTTTGATTAGCTGGAATCTTGTGCAAGATCTTATCAAATTTTGCTACAAAATCCCTCATAGATTCAGGAATTTCCTTCTTTAACTGAGCTAATTGAGCTAAGAGGGAATGTTCGTCCTCTGCTACTTTAAATCTTGCCTCAAATCTCATTTTTAGATCTTGCCAAGTTGTTATCACACTATTTGGTAAGTGATAAAACCAATCGGCTGCTATCCCGGTTAGTGACGAACAACCTCACAGCAACATCCTCATGTTGAACCGCTATTATCCCACAGGCTACATTAAAGGCATTCAGGTGTTCATCAACAGTGATTTTTCCATCGCCACTAAATTTGGACAAACGATCTCTAGCACCTTTTGGTAAGGGGTTAAGATTCAAACCTAAGTTCAATGGGCCTACAACTGCCCCCCAAGGATTATTTGTTGCCATTGGAAGTATGATATTGAGGGGAGTCAGGTTGATTATATTAGGTAGAGCAACACCGTGCAAGGTCAGAGCTTGACAAACTAACGACATGGGTGGTAATGGCGATGGGGAAGGAGGCCTACTTCTTGCCCTTCTTTGAGGTGAGAAAGTGGGTTGAAAATTTAGGTTCTGTAACTCCTGAAAGATAGAATCAAAAACCTCTTCCCTTCTTTGGGACCTAATATATCTTCTTGACTCCAGTCTTTCAACTAGGCAACCAGTCTTATAAATCGAGTCCCCAGAAGAGTCGCCAAAAATTTGTGGTTAACAAATTTGTCTCCTTCTTAAACTTCTAACTATGATCTCCTTAAAGCAAAATGTGACTCTGTTTTTCCCTTTTGAAAGAAACAAATTTACCAACAGTTGGAAGAATTAATGAAAATTAAACCTCTGCATTTGAGGGCAGCTCCTCGTATGATTTGCAATGCATTAATTGTACAATTAATATGCTAACACTTTTAACCAGAAAGTATTAAAAAGGCTTTAGCGTTTATCCATCAACACAAATAAACGCCCAAATTTTTCTGAAAGAATGTTAAAAGGGAGTTCACGGACTCTGATTTATGACATATTTGTTGCATACATTCAAAACAAAATAGGGACTCAGCAAGGGAAACTAATAGCTTGATCGAGACTCTCTCATGCCTCACAGGGCAGGGGGATCAAGCAGATCAACTCCATGTGAGTTGTCCAACAACTTATAGTAAATATGAATTGAGAAGAAATGTAAAGATGACTGATTAACAGATTATATCATGCCCACATAACAACTTAAGAAAGATTACAAATCTCAGAATGCACAGATTCAAAGATAACACAACATTCCATTAACAATCAGCCATTGTATCATTCCCCACAAAACCTTTCTATTGCTTCCAAAATCACAGTTTCAGAACCCATTCAAAGGCAAGCTTTTTGGCTTAAATAGCCACCAGGGCATAGTTTTTACATGATTAACAAAATAACATTACTTTCACTTCGGTGAAAGAAACCATTAAAATAACATAAAAGAGAACTAAACTAATAGCCACTGAAAGGCCGACATTTCATTTTAGAACAACTAAACATCCACCGCAACTAAGGAAGTTACGGGCTTGTCCTGCTTTGTCGTGGATCCACGCCATTCTAGGTGTGCTGCCGAAAATTTCAGGATGACTTGGAAATAGGGCAAGTCAATGTGTATGATCCTCTGCATCCACACTTCTTTGTCCATATTCACCTACGTGACCTTCGCTTTATGAACCTCTAAGTGATTCGTACAAACAATGAGCATTGATTCAATCCTTGCTACCTTAGAAAAGTCATCGATAGTCAAGGATTTTGTGGTCTGAATGGAATGGACTCTTTCTTGAAAGACTTTAGTCATGTCTGCAACTTCCTCAATCACCTTGGCTCCCTCCTTCATGAGTTGGATATCAATACATTTAAGGTCTTTCTGTATAGTGTCAATCAAGTCAGTCAATCCTCTGAGCAGCTTGGTGGACTCTTCATGGCCCTGCCCGATGATTGAATTGCGTCATTCCACATTTTTCTTTGACACGTATAGCACATTATCATCTAGGTTCTCCACCGGTTTCTCAGCTAGGAACTTCATCACTCCATACTTTTGGACATCATTCATTTGTGCGAGAACCGAACCGCTACCCACTTAATCCTTTCCTTTTCCCAGGCGATCGTCTCCAGCTCGAGCTCTTTACTCACAATTTATGCATCCTTATAAACCTTAACTAGATTAATAATATATTTTGATCCTTGTCGAATTATCAGGTCCAACCATTTGTTAAACATCTTCATCACTACCCTGTTCCTTTGAACTTGATCAAGCATCTTCTGGTTTGCTGGAGACTTAGGGTCAAATGACACTGGTATCTGCGACAATAGTTAAGGATCTGGATTATGAATAGCGTTGATGTATTCTGCCATATGTGCGACCATTTGCTTCATTTCTCTCTTGTCTTTTTCATCTTTCCAAGTCCTTGAAATTATCCTCTTTGTAGAGGATTCCAGATGTTTTACATCCATGGCCCTTGATGCAACCCCCAAATCTATCTTCTCCGCAGTAAAATCTTCCTCTGTGGCCTTTTCTGTGTCTCTCCC
Organism: Cryptomeria japonica; assembly: GCF_030272615.1. NCBI lineage: Eukaryota > Viridiplantae > Streptophyta > Pinopsida > Cupressales > Cupressaceae > Cryptomeria > Cryptomeria japonica. The sequence continues at coordinate 42,703,458 of NC_081405.1, read as the reverse complement.
AGGAATGGGCTTGGCCACTTCAGCCGTCCAGTGTCCTGTCATGTCATCCACATCAAGCATTGCTTGTGTTTTGAGCTTTTTAGGCTTTAATGCTTTTCCCAAGCATTTACTAACCATGTCCTCTAGTGGAATGGTGACTGACACCATGCTCCTCTTCCTTCCAATGGTGGCTTCTAGTCATCTTGATTCGTGTGAGGACATGTGAGGACCCTCCTTGAATTTCAGTTTCCTTAGCCATCTCTTTGTTCTCCTGACAACATTGAAGGTCCTTGTTTGGATGCTATCATCTTCTTTTTTGTTCCAGTCAATTTCTTGAATCGGTTTCCCTTCAATCTCAGTTCCAAACTCTGGATCCAAGATGTCTTCCTTTGTATCTTCCAATACACCTGATGTATTAATTGGGAGCCTCAAGATAGCTATCTGTCGTAAAGTGAATCTTGACCACAACCTCTTTCTCACTTCATGCTCATCCTTGCAGTTTTCCCAATAATCCTCTATCTGAGGTTCATGGTAGAAATGACTGTCTATATTAAGGCTCTCCCTTGCATAACCTTTACTGTCAAATCTTCGCCTAGCCACATATGGCTGCAGGTTCATCCTTTTGAACTCCAGTTCCAGATTCAAGGCATCTGATACTAATTTGCAACTTTAATATCCAAGTTCAACGGGAAATACCACCCTGGATTCACCTTTTGCCCCTAATCTTTTATCTATATAAGCCAACTGCCTGCTCACTTTTGTAAGCACGTAGCTATCAAATATGTACCTGGGTAATTTGAATGGTTGGCCTTCAAAACCACCTACCCGTAAACCGTGGAAATTGGATACCCATATATACTCACAAATTCCATAGCCTCAATGGACATTCTCTTGTTTACATCACCCTAAAATTCAAAGGTCGGTCTTCCCGCAAAGACTCCATTTCATCTGTCAATTTGTTCAACATGTCTTTGTTGTTGCAACAAAGGGTAATAATTGTAAACCCTCATTCCATCAATCCAAGGTTCATTGGGTAATCCAAGCCAATCTCTTGTGCAAGCTAAAATATAAAACAGGTAAGAAGACATGTAAAACCCAGTCATCCCCACAAAATTGCTTAGTCCTTCGTGAAGTCTCTCCGCAATTACCTGAGACCAATCCAGAAATCTGTCACCGGATAAAACCACTTGGATGAAAAAGTACATCCAGTCCTCCCCGTAGAAGGAATGTGAATTCCCCTTTACTCTGTTCAAAAGCACAACAATGTCCCGCACCTCTGTGATGAGGTATTCTCTGGTTAGGGGTTTGGGTAATCGTGATCCTCCGTTCTGAACTCTCAAGAGCCAATTTCTTGCAATTACACTTTTGTACTTGCTCTTCTTCTCAGAGAAATAGGTGTATGAATTTCCAATGGTCCGATCCTCATACTCCTCTTTATGCGGAATACCCATTGTCGCCATCACTGTTTCCGTATTAATATTGACTAGCACCTCGCCATCACTGGTTCTGATACACCTGTTCTCAAAGTCATATCTGTTCATGTAGGCCAACACTAAATCCTGACACGGCGCGACGAGCAGGAATGCGGCAGCTTTGACAAGACCACTCTCAACTATCTTCTCCATTAATGAACCAGCCTAAGGGTTCTTAGTCCTTTGAAGGAAATCCCCCAAATCTACATGAACTAAGGAGGTGTCTTTCATTTCCGGCAAGATACTCACTAAACATGAGGTTTGACCAAGCTTTGGCAGCACTAGCCTCATTTTAACTATCTATTCCCTTAACCAAGAAATTTTAACAATAATACAGTATGCTACCCAACAATTTTCAGATTTCCCCCTTTTCTACATTGATAAAACTTCAATACACAAAGAAACGCAACTTAGGAGAAAACAACTGAACTTACCCAATAACACCATGAAAACTGGAAATTCTTCCAGAGAACAGAGCTGGATTTACCTTCGGCGCCTTCAATTTATTGAAGTATGGCAACTGCGACCTTCCTAAATATGGAAATAAACTCATACATTTTTCCTTTAATCAGACAGGTAAATCTATAGGGCCACAGACGCTTCATCATGATTTACCCAAGCATGCGAAGTAACGGTGAAATGACAAACCTGACACCACCTTAATTATCCATCACTTCCGCACAGGCAATTTGATGTTTGCATGATTACTTTCCACATTTAGAATTTCAAAAAGCCGAATAAGGGAATATTCCTTCTTGCCGCTTTTATTTCCACCAAAAAGCTTTCGAGTTAGTTTTGAAATGAACCTATGAACCTTGAACCACTTGAACAAAAGGTTCAACGGTTCAAATTCACTTAAGAAATATAACAGTAATAGGCAGCACATAAACAACACCGAGAACGAGCGGCAAAAGAATAGGACAATTTAAAGTGAACCTTGAACCTTTTGAACCGCTTGAAATTTGGTTCAAGGTTCAAGACCGCATATCAACTCAACGTAAAAAGACACACTCGTCATATAACAATACATTGCCGCAACTTACTAAAAGGGCATTTCGAACCTTGAACCTTAAACCTCTTGAAATTTGGTTCAACGGGTTCAAAACTTCAATGACCAAAACAAAAAACAAACAAAAAACGCGCTTGTTCACACGGTGACAAAGACCGAAACAACTTTTCTTTTTAAATCGCGATTTGAACCTTGAACCATATGAACCGCTTGACAAAAGAGTTCAAGTGTGAGGAGAACAAATGACTCGACGGAAGCAAAGGCACAAAAGGCAACTCGCGAATTGGAGTATTAAAAAGGAAAAAATTATGGGTGGACTAACATGCGTATAATCCAAATTATAATGTTGAATCTTAGACACAAGGCAAGTGAAAGGTTTGACAATTTTCCTCAATAATGCAAGTCATGGCCGATACAGGATGAATGAGGCATTATGAACTGTTTGTTACTGGCGTCTCAAAGCAATTATCTCATAGAACCCAATGATTGCTGGATCACACAATTGGATTGGAGAATGCTTCATCGACATCACCTCAAGGGACACAATGATCATCGCATAAGCATAAAGAATTTTTTTAAAAACTTTCAAACAAATGCAATTTATAAGAGTAAAGTAAAACCCTGCGACATTTGTCAATATCCTCCAAGCACATGCCAATATGGGAATTTTGAAACAAAATTATTTATGTCAGATATCATACTTGCAGCGCTCTGGCCGACATGCATAAGCAATGTGGAGGCCAAAATACAACATTCAATTTGTTTGACAAGATGCTCCAAAGAAATGAGAGTCTTTAGGCATGTATGATTGCAAGGCTTGCACGATGGATTCATTGAAGAGCTTGTGAATGGAAAATACAGTTAACATGATTGCATGCAAAATGTAAGAGTACGTTAACTATTTGACTAAATGCCTCCAAGAGACATCTTGTAGAATTAAATGAAATGATTGCAGAATGAGCAAGGTTCTATAACTCCAAGGAAGTGTGAGTGACATGGAGGATGTGATATGATGGCCAAATTTCTCAAAGAGAATCCACAAATATGCAAGCTGACCATGAAGGATATCTAGCTAATGCAGTTGGAATGTATGTCTTTGGAGGACGGATGACTACTTTATGTCGATGATCAATGCACTAACATATGAACATCATGTAATTTCAAATGGTGAGATGATGACAACTTCAAATGAAGTGGACAAAGATGGAGAAGTGCCTCAACATAGCTTATGACTTGGTTCTTCATCGATATTACAAGTTTGAATTTGCATTTTTGTAAAGGATGACATGTGGTTAGTTTATGACAGCAAAGATTTTTCACAGATAATTAACAAACATTGCAAGATGGTAGTAAAGGATTCTAGTTGATGTGATCACAATGAGTGTGTCCTCGAACAAAAGATATTGGTAGGTGAATACCTTGTTTCAATGATCAAGATACCAACATATGGAATAAATGGTGAAGTGATTATGAGATCAAATGAAGCAAATGAAGATGGAGGCCACCTCGACAAAATCGACAAACGAATTATTTCTTCAATGTAATAGGTTTGATATTATTTTTGTAAAAAGTGACTTATGTCGCTTATTGTAACCAAAGGTTAGAAAGTTCACTTCTTCTACGCATAAAAGTGTAAATTACTAACTCATTGAAATTTACGCAAAAAAGAGTTAGTTATTAACCCAGGATTGAAGTTGGTTAAAAGGTAGTTATCCTACAAGCCTATAAATACAAGGCTTTTTGTTATGTATGGGGGGGACTTTTTACAGGGGGGAAAACTCTGCTGGAATTTTAGGAGAAACTTGTAATGACATTTTGATTTGTACTATGTATAGAAAGGATTTTGGACTTGTATATTTCCAAAAGGATAATGAAGAATACGTCTTAGTTCGTGTGTTCTAAATGTATTCATGTGTTATCATTGTTGATTTCTCGTATGTCAAATTGGTAGTCTTTTTCTGCATATGTGATTTGTACAATTGATGTGATGATGCACAAGCATCTCATATTGAATGTGTCGAAGTATCATATCTCTTTGTATGTTGAGATTTGTCATTCTTCTTTATTGTCATCTCATGGCTAAGCATATTACCTTATAAACTCCCCTTGTAATTTGTTGCTAATGTTGAGAAATCTCAATTGATGGTCGTATGTCTATTGTTGGGGTTTCTATCTTTATTTCTTTTTAGTTTTATGTTTTCTCCTTTATGTACTTTCAGGTTAAAAGTACGCAAAAATCCTAAATGCCCCTATCGTACGAGGGAGTTGCCCCTCTCAAACGCAGAGGGAGATTTTTGTTTCACTTCAATCTCTTCAACTGTTGGAACGTTTGTCACTACTCATCAGGAAAACAGGGTCAGTTTCAGATAAACGACCGCAGTGACAAATCTGTTTACGAACAACTTGTCATGTTATTAATTTACACTAGAATTGCATCTAGGTTTTTATCTTTATCTTTATAGTGAGGTCATCTTACTGATTTTTAATCATTATATGATTCTATATTTCATTATTTTCTAGTAATACATCATTTTTTTCTTTTTCATCTCTCTTTTGAAAGGTATTTAGTCTTGCTAATTAGATTCTTGTCTCATGCGAGTTCCTCCATTTCTCCAACAACTTATCATAGAGTTGCATCTAGGTTTCTATCATTACGTTTATAGCAAGGTCATCTTTGTTTCATAATTGTATTCATTATTTTCTATCAACAATTCTTTCTTCTTCGTCTCTCTTTTCAAAGGTATTTAGATTCTTGTCTCATGTGAGTTCATCCATTTCTTCCAAAATGTGCCTCTAATGAATATATTTTCTCCAAAGGGACCTATATCATGTCCAAACTCTAACTAGTACTCAAAATCTATGATGATGCAATAAAATCCATCCTCTAAACCAAGATTCACCTATCAAACTAAGAAAACATAAACAGCACCTAAAGAATCCAAGATTCATCAAAGGTAACATTATGTCAACATATCCAAATCACATGAAGATGAGAATTTCATGTCAATCGAACTAAAGATGCTAGTAAAAGCTCTCTCCAAGAGAGAATCCAAGATCTACATATGACACCAAAAAACACTATAAAAGATTTTCGATTTCTAAAGCTCTCATTGAACTATGATACTGAGCTACACATGGCATCATAATGATCATCTCCTTACTAAATATCACCCATGTTCCTCACACAATCAAAATACTCAAATATAAAACCAATAAATCTAAAGGGCAAAATAGAACCATGATCTTCAAATCAAGAAGATAAGCCACCACCTACAATCTAAGAATCAATCCACCGCCAACAACAATGTATCTACATAAATAACCATAACAATAAATAATAAAAAGAAAAACAAGAGCATAAAGCTGAGAAGGATAGAGAATGGAGAAGGAACAAAGAAAAAACGCAGAATATAAAACAATAGATAATGTTCAATATATAGTTCATTCATCCCAGCCATAATCTATTATTTGGCTTAGTTCTTAGTGTTTACTTTATCATTTCAACATGTTTTTTAATCAGATAAAGATTGATTTTTCTAGATTAAAGCAAATTAAATAGTTTCAATGCTTCAATCGATTTGTGTGATTGTCACAGAGTGTAGGTTGCTAGGTTTAGGTAGTCTTTAGCGAGACCCCCTACCTAGACTACATTATTTAAAAAAGACAAATCTAGTAAATTGTTTTTTGAAAACCCATAATATCCCGAAGTCTACAATATTATAATATCCAGGAATTGAAACAACACAAAGTAAAGAAATATAAATACTGACCGACCAAGATCTAATGTTAACATAGAATTTAACAGCTTTGTTTTCAAAAAAGGTTTATAGAAAATAATTGTAATCTAAAAAGAGAAAATTTATATTAAATATTAAAATTTTAACCAAGGAATATAATTATCTGCATTATTTAACCAAATTGTTAAACAGGATTCAACTACAGAAAATTTATTGAATTATCTGCATAGAATAGTAAGTAATCGATAAAACTCCTTTTAAATTTAGGTAAAGGTACTGCAGACTTATCAAATTTGTCTTATGCTTGCAGGATTGTTTCTACACAACAAGAAAAATCTCCCCGGTTATTGGTTACAGATATAAGTGCATTGTGCACTGATTGATGTTGCCAAAACTGACCAAAGTGCTAGTTACCAAATATTCATTATATTCTCCGTAGATTCTATTGGATCTCTAAAATGATGAACTTTTGCAACTTCATCTAATTCATTCATAGGATTCAAGAATCGACAAAAAAAGAAACATGTAATAACCACTCCAAAAAAAAATTGAAATTTTCAACTGAATCAAAGTTACAGTGCAATGTCCTTATCACTTTTTGATTACCTAGTTCCCAAGATGGGCAAAGTGAGAGCATACAGTGCACAGGACCACACTAATTATCTGAAATGTAGCAACATGAAGTGATCTAACCAGGCACACAAGGTGGCAGAGTCAACCAAGTTTACACTTCTTCAGTGGAGTGAGCTTGATGCAAGAACTGAAAGGAAAACTTCTACACTTATTCCAGTGTTCAATTGAAACAAATAAAACAGGCACAACCACTTCCTTATTCAACAAAGTGTGCAATTACAACAAAGACAATTCTTGATTATTCAGCAGAGTGATTACAGGTAAGACAGACACACAAGGCAGAAAGCCATCCTTATCTACGGTTATTAAATAGAGTGTGCAATTACATCAAAATGTAAAAATGAAACCACTGGCAGTACTACCAACCAGGGTACTACAAGATACCAATTGCATTACATAATGGCATTAAACTACTGTAATAATCCACAGTAACTCAAATAATCATAGATAATCAGTGCATTAAAGTGCCCAGCAAAAAGTATACCTCATATAGATGTCACAAGAAGCTGACATAAAATTGATCACTTTGCAACCACTGGCATTCTGTCAAAAATGTCTAATGCAAACTGAAACAAACTGTCAACACTAATGTACGCTGATGCAACACTCTAAAAATGAAGGAAACACACCCAATACTGAGAAATCAAAAAGGATTAAACACTCCAAACTACTTCAAGCCATACCCAAAACACACCAAAATAATTGTTACCAGACTCAGAGTGATGGCAGATCTGTTGCAAGTCTGAAAATGTTTTATTTGCTGCTGATACAACATGAACAGTAAAGTCACAAAATCTCAAGAAAGCCACACAAGTCCACGTAAAAGTAAATTGGACTAACTCAAGAGTCTAGGCAGCATCAAACAGCTTGAAAACCCCCCCTAAAGACAGCGCTTCGTTCACCAACTCACACACCCCCTTCACCAACTTGTACAGCCTGCAAACAGATATTTTGGCAATGGATAATAGCAAGTTTCAACACTTTATAATGACCAAATAACACATGCAAGTGTACAGCCAGCCCAACGTCCTCAAACACTTCCAAACAGAATACTCATACAACAGCCTTAGCAAACCAAAATGAATACTTAAAAGACATCAAATACCTCCATTCTTGAAGCAATAAAACTGAAACTTCACTTGTAGGCACAGTTGTGGCTCCTGTATGAAATCACCAATATCAACTACGGGGGTGTTCGTCCCCAACCAGTACTTTCAAGAGGGTTTTTGTCCTCAAGAAAATCAAAGACAAAAAGGATCTCTCAAATGTAGAAGCAAATCTCATAACATGTTTACCCTCAACAATGAGCTCACCGCCTGCTTTTATAACATTCTAGAGAAAATAAAATAATAATTTCCCTTTTTTCCTCCAAAAGCTCCTTTAAAAATTAGATGATAATTCATTGTGTGAGAAAAGTCCCCCTTGTGCATAGGCGTCCACTCTGAAGGCACAACTTAAAGTGCTTTTTTAATAACTTTTTAATTTATTGTCCTCCTAAGGAAAACTTATAAATTAATAAATCACTCAAGTTGCAGAAAGCATCAAAATGAGATGAATATGATTTTTTGACTGTGAAGTTTGAAGAGCTCCCAAAAGGACGAAATCACATTTTGAAAGAATTGCGAGGCCTACCAAGACCATTGAACTCACTACTATGAACAAAACCATTTCTTGATCAATCCAGTGCTCTCCAAAAAAGGTAAGAGCTCTCCCTTGCTCACCAAATAGCCTATGGAAAAAGTCAAAAAATAGGCTGTGTTCTCAAACTGATTATGCTTGAGAATGGGCCACTACAAAACACAGCCACCACAACGTTATTCCACTCTGCAACTCTATTTATGACAGTCGATTCATGGGACTCATGATAAACAACAATGTACACAAATTCTATTCAGTATTCGCATTGCAGTGTCAAGTAAAGGATGTGCATATTCTAAAAATTCCGACATTTGCATACTCTGCTCTTCTAGTTTGGAGAGGGCCAATGATTTCAAGGGCCCTTGCGACAAATTCTTCGTAGTAAGTAAGAAAAATAGGCTTCTAAGCAGACATAAGAAGCACATACAAAGGGGACAAGGATAGCATTTATGAGTCCATAGTCAGACAGTATTTATATGTCCATAGTCTACTCAGTTTCCAAATATAAACCAGATAAGAACTCATATTCCTATCATAATATAATATAGTCACAGGCATAGCTTTGCATTTGATCATTAGTTCTACAGCAGAAGAGCCATTGTCAAATACATGGAATGAAAGTTCTTTGACCAAGAAGACTCTCCCTTTCAAAGAAGATAAAAAAGCAAATAAACTTATTTCAGATAGATGCAGACAAGAACTGAAAGAACAAGGTTCTTATGATTTTTTCATGTACAAACTAACCTAAAAAGAATGCCAGGAAGGACATCTTGATATAACAGACAAGTAGCTGTCCGAGGAACTGTAAACAAGTAGCTACCCTACCCAAACATTCATGGAGGAGCTCCCACACACACTCATTTAGAGTTTATTTAATGCTTCTCTGTTGCATAATTATCCTTGAAAAGCAATGATACAATTTACATCCTCTTAATAATGTAATATCAAAGCATCTTTCCCCGGATGATTGCTTCTGCTTTGCGGACCTCCTTCATGGCTCCAACAACAAATACCTACACCAAATCCAATATGTCAGATATTTTACTCATATCCTTTCAGCATTCTGCAATTCAAGTACCAAAATACAAAAAGATTCAAAAACCTCTAATTTTGCCTAGGGAAGGAATAGTTTGTAACTAACAATTGAAGTAAACAAAGGATAATTATTCCTCAGGAATTAACCATATCAATTAAGTCAAAGATAAATGTTAAGGGAATATTTTGACAAAACAGAACAGAACCACACTTCTTCAACTGTCAACAGGGTTTTAATAATAAAACTTGTGCATTCCATGAAGACCTTAGCTGATTCATGAGGTAAGTCCACCAAGATTCTATTCCAATTATGAGCTTCTCTGCCAAGAGGCATGAGCACAAAAAAGGATATGAATTTGGGTAAAGGACTCAGGCAACTTTGGATAAATAGATATTCATCCTACCTGACCTTTAAATTAAAGAAACTTCATGCTTTGGGATGCAGCTCCTTGGGATGTCTCTTTAAGCTTTGAAATTTAAAAGCATTTGATCGGTACCAGTACATGCTTCAAGAAGAAAATTATTAAGCTAATAGATGCCCATCATATCTGAAATTTAAATTAATGGAACATGAGTTGGGATACAACCCCTTAGATTGTGTTTGAAGCTTTGAAATTTTAAAATATTTAAAAGCATCTGATCAGTGCCAGTAGACTCTTAAATAGAAATCTATTAAGGGCAAATTTATATTTGCAAAATAATCTTCACATTACAAAAACAGTTTATTTAGAAAGGCTAGTTGTAATGAGTATCTAGCAATCTAACCACCTCCAGAGAAAATTCTAATTTTGATTTTTGTGCAATCTACTACAAGCAAGAAAAATGAAAACCTCTCTAAATGAATTCTACTTTTTGCTTGGCTTACCTTGTCTGGTGGGCCTTTAGCACCTCCAATAAAAATTTCAGCCCTGAAATCATAACAGAATGTCATGATTTAGAATTTTCATTAAATATCAGACATGAAACCAATAAACGGAAAATTCAAAGGAACCTCAAATCAGATAGACCAGAACTCATACTTGCAGCATTCTTTAACCGCCAAAATTGATGCACCTTTTTTTCCAATTACTCTTCCCATTTTCCCATTTGGAACATGTATGACAGAAAGAACTTCTTCTTCAAGGATTTCTCCTTCTGCGATCAGATTATCTGAACCAAAATGTACCAAATTTACAGTATTATAAAAAAGTACATATAATTACATGCATAAGACCTTAACAAGCTTATAAATAAATAACACAGGATGCAAGTATGCAAAGGAAAGTCCCACTCATTAATATATGAATTATTACAAATTGTTTATTTCATCTGTTTAAGACAGCCATCCGACAATTCTCTCGACATAATGTTAACAAATTAGGAATCATAAAACTAATAACCTTTATTCGTCATTAGTAAAGGAAGGAAAACAAATATGGGCCAGGTTATTGGAGAAAAAATTACAATTCACATGTCAATGATGTTAATTGTTATAATTTAAAAAGTTGATACTGTACATGTAGAATGTTTCTACTGCTTCAAGAATGAGTGGAAATAGGTCAAGGATGCTGATGGTTATGGTTTATAACTTTATACAATACTTGTAGAATGTTTCCACTGATTTGATTACTTCAATGCCTTTTGCATGTCTAATTAGTATCTATTAAGAACCCAAACACTTACAATGGATATCAAAGTCTGACATGTGGTTTTAATTATTATGAACATCCTAACACTTATTAAGAATTGTACTGGTTCGGAAACTAGGGAGCACTCCTATGAAACAGCTTTTGTGATCCATCACGTGGAAGAATCTACATTCATCTGAACATAAAATCAAATGGATTAATTCATAAGTATATCCTCTATGTACACTGGCCACTTACCATTCTATCACCAACAAGTGAGATTTCATCCCATGCCTCTCTTTTTTATGGTTCTAGTTCTTCGAGCAGTCCATTGCTTGCTTCTCCATGGCTCCCACTCCAAAACATCCTACCGTTTTATTACACATTCCAATCAAAGTTTGCTGATTATTTTGAGGAGAAAGCTCGTAGAAAGAACTTCTAAGAAACCTTAAGTTCAGAACATTTAAGTCCATCTGGTAATCCAAGATTTGAGGGGTTTTTAATGACCCCCCCTTAAGATTAACTAAGGGATAAGCTAAAGAGTTAATATGAATGCAAAATGCATGCATGAATTAGTCTCGACAACTAGGCCTAATGAAGTACTCATGTACAAACCAATGCAAAGCAATGCGACTCTCGTAGTTGGAGAAAAGAAGAAAAGCCAGTGGGAAAAAACTCCTCTCCAAAAGAGAGAAAAATACAATAAATGTACTAGAGAAAGAAGGAAAGGAGGACTCAATGTGCCCCCCCAAGAACTACTTCTGTCACAATAGTACAATGAATGTCCTCCCCATAAAAAACAAAAGAGGAAAGGAATCCCTCCAACGAAGATGTAGCTCCTATGCCAATGATGAAAAACTAACGATAGAACACAATCCACTGCCTACAAACAACATTTCTCCCCTTTTGAAGAAACCAATCCACTAGAGATATGAAAAGCCACTCCCATAAACAGGAAGATGTAGGAATCCAAATACTGTGTACCTTTAGAAACTGCTCAAATGCTGCTATGTCCATGAAAGATGATGCCACAAACCAATCAAGTACAAGCCCAATCAATGTAGGAGGTGACAAATTAGGACTCTACAAAAACTGATGAAGAACAAGCTCCTTGGGCGATGAAGATGAGTTGACAACACCAATGAGGTTGTCAACAAAGAGGAGATGAATGTCATCAAAATAATCCTCCAAATCTACAATATGAGACTCCACAAACAAGGATTATGTGTCTGTAAGATACGAATCTCAAGTAGTTGTGTCTGGAAAAACAATGTCCTGCTACACTGAATCAATAGCGGCTATGCATCAGCCAATACCAATCTGATTAGAAACAACAAAAGATGAAGATGATTGAGATGGGATCTCAATGTGAGTAGGAACATGAAGATAGGCATCTAATCCATTGGAACATGCAAGACCTCTAATATACTCAAACTCCTCTAAAGTATCATCATCAAAGAGTATGAAATCTGCATGTGCAAGGGGAAGAAGACAATTTGTTGCAAGATCCTCTAGGAATGGAGAGATATGAGGATCTCCATGCATTTCCCAAAGTTGAGTCCAAAGTGTGTGACACTCATGGTCCTATATAGCACACGCAGTATCATAATCAACACAAGAACAAAACACACCTACAACATGGTCTGTGATATTACCCCAAGCTGATCTACCACTTCATGTGACTGATTTAGGTACAAGTCCAAACAAATAAGGCAGCATATCTAGCCACTTGAGATGTATCAGGATGCCTTGTCGTCGAGACTCATAATTTGCCCTTTGCCAGGCGGATAACATAAGGATGAACCAAAAAACCCATCATAACTCCTCAAATGAAATAATCAGGCCCCAGAAAATTCAGCACATGTAAAGCACATTACATGCAACCCTCTCCAACAAATAGATCCATCCCAAGTGCCAAAGCATCCAAGGAATTGACCAGATAGTGAAAAACACAAAAATCTAAATAAAATATACCAGAGGCACAATCAAAAAAAAATACCAGTAGATCTAGATATAGAACGCTGAGAGCTCTCCAAAGATATCTGGTTTTCAAAAAACGGAGTCAAGATGTGCAAGATATGGCCCTAGAAGTGTTGTCCTCAAAATGAGACAACCCCTTTGAATTTTTGCTCAAATGTGTCATTTTTGTCTCTAAATCACGTTTTACGAGGTGCAAAACTCGCATTTGTTAGTATCAAACAAAGATCGGAAAATCGCCAAGGACTCGCCAAACTCGATGAGTCCGAGTACGATTCATGCCCCCCGAGTCTGGCGAGCTCGAACTCGGACTCGTCCGAGTCCAAGGGGCGAACTCGCCAAACTCAGCAAGTCCTGTGCCTGGGACTCAACCGGCAGCAAGGCCCAAAAAAGGCCAAAAAAAATGCATTTTTAAAGTTTTTTAAAAATGAATAATCTCATCTTTGTTCACTACAAGTCTGACACTGCGTCAATAGAAGTAGGGAAAATTTAACCTCCGAGTCTGACACCGATTGGATCGACCAGGTAGATATAGAGGCTGAGACTGTAGCCATGGCAGAGGAGTGGAGAGAACGAGCAGAGACAGGAGATTCAGAGGTAGATAGTGACACAGATGTTCCTGATGTTGGTGAGCATCGCATGGTGTCACGGGGAGCGGCTATGGTTGTCAAATCATCCAGGACCTACCTTAGATGCCTTTGCAGGGGGCCGAGGCCGGAGGGTGCAGGCTCCTCTGAGCCATAGGCTTGTAGTTGTATTTACCTTTGGTTTTTGTATGGAACATTTGATGATGATCATATGATAACATAGATTTTTTATTCCATGAGTTTTGTAATATTGTATACATTTGACAATATTTATAAATCTATGTTTGTTATTTCCTTCACCTACAATTTGCGTTTATGCTTATGTGATTGATGTATACTTTTGTATGTAATCAAATGAGCCGAGTTTGATGATGTTCTTGTGTCTTTAAGGTGTATTCAATAAAGGGTGCATGAAACAAATTTTAAATCTTTAAAAATCTCTAAATTTCTTGAGTTTTTCACTTTCCCGAGTCCAGCTGAGTTTGACTACGAGTCTCGCGTCCGAGTCCAGGTCGGCCTTGCCGAGTCCGAGCCGAGTCCTAGTCCCGTTTCTTTGGTATCAAATCATTAGGAGGTGTGTTTGCCATTGTTGTCCAAGTTTTGGTGAGTTTTGGCCTTCATTTTCCTAGCATTTTCTTCAATTTTGAGTTTCAGAGCAGTCACTGCAAGTAGGAGATTTTAATACAAAATTTCTGATTTTAAGGCTATAGGGAACACTTCCCAAGGTGGAAAGTCTACATTTCTTGATGGTAAATCAATCACGAGCTTATCTTCCGTCTCTGTGAAAGTTTTGGTTAGTTTTTGCCTTCATTTTGGTCACTTTCTGTGCAATTTCGGGTTTCAAAGCAATCACTACAAGTTGGGGAACTTTTAGATGTCATTGTGTTGTGACCATTTCACACATCGCCCCATCAGAATGGGGACCCCCTCTTTTTCTTAGGGTTTTGCTTTCCCTTAGTTAGTTTCTCTCTCTGCTTGCTAGGTTTTGAGTGAGTGAGTGGTTGCCTGGGCTAGCTAGATTAGGGTTAACCTCTGAAAGCTCGTTTTAGGGTTTCTTTCAAGCTGAGTCTAGCCTAGTTTTGGGAGGTCATTAGTTGTCTGCCTAGAACCTTAAGTTTGCCTTAATGAAGTATTTCCTTTCAGGAGAATCAGGATGGTGAGATTGAAGAAGAGGGTGAATAGGTCTAAGGTAGGGTAGGTCTAGTTTGATGGTTTTCTTGTTAGAGTCCTGTTTTCTTCCAGGTCTGAGTCGATTGAGCAGAGTCAGTGGTCAGAGAGGGATGAAAGTGGTGATTTCAGAAATTGATGAATGAATGCACTGAATGATGAATTAAGGAGTTTTAGAAGGAAATGATCAATATTGTTGACTTTTGAGCCGTAATTGAGGAAGTTGATACATTTTTCGCCTTGAAGAAGAGCTTTTAGGCTTTGGAATGATGAAAGCCAGTCTAGGATGAGATTTTCGCTCCTGACCCTTCCAAAGGGTCTAGAGCGAAATCTCCCTTTCTTGCCTCCCTTAGGCCCTGAAAACCCAGTTGGACCTTGCCTAGACCAAATTGGATGGAGAATTGTCTTGATAGTAAAAGAAGGAAGTTGATTTGATCAAGTTTGATGGAAAATGAAATGAACCAAGGTAAGGAACTAGCCAAGAGGATGAATTTCGCTCCTGACCCTTCCAAAGGGTCTAGAGTGAAATTCTTGAAAGCTCTCATTTTTACTTGGCTAAAGGCAGGATCTTGATGGGGATGCGTGAAGAATGGTCTTTGTTTGCCTCTCAAAGAAAATTGGAGTTCAAAAGGTCAAGAATCAAGCTCAAAAAGTGATTTTCGCTCCTGACCCTTCCAAAGGGTCTAGAGCGAAAATCTTTGTAACTCACATTGCCCTCCCAATTTTGGCTAAGTGTTGGTTTCTGAGGCATGTTTGAGGATGAATTGATATGTTTTTGCCTGGAGATGGAGTTGATTGATTTTGGAGAACAAGATTTTGGCCTAAAGGAGAATTTCGCTCCTGACCCTTCGAAAGGGTCCAGAGCGAAATTCATCATGAACCTTGTTTGTTACCTTGAATGGACTAGAAACCTTGTTCCTAATATGGAAGATGATCTAATTTTGCCTTATGAGGTGGTTTGAAGTTTGAAAAGTGAGCAATTTAGCCTGGAATGAGATTTTTCCTCCTGACCCTTCCAAAGGGTCCAGAGCGAAAATCTTCTTGAAGCTCATTTCCTCTTAAGTTTGACTAAATTTTGATTTGCAGGGTATCTTGGAAAGAAGGTGGGACATTCTTGTTGCCTTTGAAAGGTTTGAAAGCATTGAAAATGAAGGATTTTGGACCAAAAAGGAAATTTCACTCCTGACCCTTCCAAAGGGTCCAGAGCGAAATTCTGGATAGGTCTTGTACCTGGCTAGGTTGTTAAGCAAAATTGACCTTTTTCGCCTTATGAGGATCAAACCAATGCTAGCAAGTTCAGAAGTGGATTCAAACTGAAGGAATTTTGATGAATTGAAGTGAAGGAGATTGGAAATTTGGCCTGAAAGGTGAATTTCGCTCCTGACCCTTCCAAAGGGTCCAGGGCGAAATTCCCAAAATGCAGTGTTTCCTTCAAAATATTGTTGAGCCAAGTCAGTGGTTGAAATGAATGGACCTTGGAGAATGCCTTAGAAAAGGTTGATGATCAAGCAAAGGTGAATTTTAGCCAGGAAAGGAAATTTCGCTCCTGACCCTTCTAAAGGGTCCAAGGCGAAATTCTTGAGAACACCTATTATTCACCTTGTTTGGGCTAAGTTGAAGGCAAGTTGCGAAATTGTGATGGCAAGAGCATGGGAGATGGCAAATCTAGGTTGTAAGGATGATGATTAATGAAGCAAACAAGCCTAGATAAAAAACTCAAGCAAGACTCCTTGGAGAGACCTAAACTTTGAATATTTTAATGCCTAAGGAATGAAGATTCATCAAGCCTTAATCAAGCTTTAACATTCCCTAAGCTAGCCTATAGTCTTTCACTAAATTTGCCTATTACAACACATTTGGGAGACTAAGACGAATTCGCATGAATAAGGACATTTATAATTTAATTAATTAATTTCTAAGCCTTGAAATACATGAAAAATCCACCTTTAAGCTTTGGAATTAAATTAAAAAATAAAAAATTATGCTTGAGCGCTCAAAAATCATTATTGTGCCTTTACAAGCAAGTCGGCCATCCTTTAAGAGGAACTTTATTTTATTTTATTTCCTATTTGCCAAGTCAGCCTTAAGGGAAATCAAGGTGAGCGCCCTATATAAAGAGAGGTGTGTTTTGAAATTTTAAATCATTCATTCATTTTCCCTTGTGCCAATTTGAGGAGCAGACCTAGTGGTGCGAAATTGAGCAGATTCAAGAAAAATTTCCAGATCTTGAAGGTTGATTGAAAGCGAATTTTTGATTGAAGAGCTGGTCGAAGGTTAATTTCCAGATTTTGGAGGAAGCTTGAAGGTTAATTGAAGATTGAAGCCATCAAAGAGAGGACCAGAAATTCAAATCAAACATCCTTGTCCAGCAAATCCTCATCTTCCTTCTTTCAATTTTCAAGGTTGATAGCTAAAATTCAAGGAAGAGGTATGAATAATCTGAATTTTGAAAGTTTGTTCAAGATTTTAGTTTGATTTCCATAGCAATCCTTTGAAAATTTAAGTCTTATGCAATCTGATTTCCATTCATAATTAATATTAATTTGAAAATTCGTAATTCTAGGATTTATCATATCGTTTTCAAATTAATATTTAGTTATTTCCTTGAAAGGTCTTAAATCCTATACCTTAAGATATTATGCTCAAACCCTAACTTTAAGCTTTTGTGTAGGTATCAAATGACGACCCCTAAGGCTGGAGGATCCACTACTCGACAGGCTCTCATCAAGGAGGATCAGAGGAATGACGAATTGGAAACCAGGATTGTGTCCAAGTGGAGCAATATTAGAGACACCAATCTAGGAAACTTCAATGTGAAGAAGTTTCGAGAAGCGCCCTACATCAGCAAGCCGTCACCTGTTGCAAAGAAGATAATTGAGAGTGGCATCATCAAGGCTGCAGGTTTCCCTCCCGCAGTCAAGTGTCATGAGTTGATGATCAAGTGTGCCCGGCACTATGATTCACACTCAAGGACGATCGTAGCCGAGGATGGAACTATCTTAGCCTATCTTTCGGAGGAAGCTATAAGTGAAGCCTTTCATCTCCCAGAACATAGAGACATGATCTACAAAAGTCTAGAAGGAGCTAGGTCTATCTATGAGGATGATCCTGATTCCTGCTTGAATTTCATTAACAAGAATTGGCTACTCAAGAGCAGACCTTGCCTGAATAAGATTCCCAATACACCGCACAGAATCGACTTCCAAGAAGAATTCAAGGATTTGATAACCTTGCTCAATCGGGTCACAGGTGCCTCTCAAGCTTTCTTCTTTGACAAGTGGATGTTCTTCTTCATACAACTGATCCTCCAAGGAAAAGGAATGCTCAATTGGGCTAGAATCATTAGCAACAGCCTGGACGTGCAGTTGAGAAGACTAAGGCCTACCAAGTCATTTCACATGAGTTCATATGTTATATATGCCTTGATCAGAGGCTTTGAGTATGTAGGACTACCTCACAGAGGAGTTGTTGGAAGAGGACCCAGAGAAATAAGAGTTTGTGATTCTTATGTTCAACTGCATCATCCGCCAAGGAGTGACTACAAGCTAGTCAATGACACCTTCACGATGTATATCACCAGGACATTGCAAGGAGGGATTCACAATCGACTGTCTCTGGATGCACAGGAGCTCGTGAAGAAGCATGGTGCATGGTTCATTCGGTTTCCAAAATTCACATACATCAGAGTTCATGGATGTCCTTCGCCTCCCTACATGTTGCCGAGATATCCTACAGACAGGATAATACTACTTGAGGTGACTAGACAGTTGGCAGCTTGTGCCAAGGCATCAAGACACAAGCATGGAAATGGAATTCCCGTACCCATCCTACTAGGGAACTCAGTTGAAGTGTGTCCTAATACTCAGGCCGCGGAAGATGCGGAGAAGGAACTATCTCTATATTCATTCACATCCTTTGCCTCGAGGGAGAATTTTGATCCTCATGGTTATATAGAAGAGACAGTCGGGAAGAAGTACAAACATGAGTTTCAAGTGGAAGACTTTTGGATAAACGTCCAGGATGATGTAGAGGCCAAAAGAAAGATGCATTCCAAGTTACCCTTGGATCTCATCAGGAAATGCAAAATTTATAGAGTAGCTGATCAAGCCCAAGATAGTGGTAGATACCTCCAATCATCCTATGAGAAGGAAGATAAAGAAGTAAAGGTAGATTGGAATGAGCCCGAGGTTTTAGACCTAAGAGCTTTGATGGCTCCCGTTTTATCTTGCACTTGCAGATGGGTGGACGTACAACATCAAAAGTTAAGGAGCAGAATGTATCTATGACATTCACCTTGGAAACAAGACCAGAAGAAGGAGAGGCAAGTGTGAGTGAGAATACTTCTCATTCCAAAGGTTCAAAGAGGAAAGAAGGACCTGAGAAGAGAGAACCTTCCAAGAAGAAGCAGAAAATAAATCCTGATTGCCCACCAAGCACATCTTCTAGGCATGAAAAGGAAGCAAGTCAAGGAGAAGATCAGAGGCAGATAGTGTATGAAATTGATGAGTCTATGGAATCCATGGTACAAAATGATAAACAAGGAAAAGGACAGACGCCTCAGCATTCATCAAGTCAATCTCCCCAAGTTGGTGCTAATGAGCAACAAGAAGAAAAGAATGATGATGAAGCAACATCTCCTTTCCAGGAAGATAGACCTCTGCCTAAAGAAATACAAGTAAGGGAAAGGAGATCTACCATTCTGGATTGGCTAAAAGAGAGGTTGACAAGGGTAGTTGTGGTTGAAGAGGAAGAACATGTATTTGACTTGGAAAGCCTTATAGGAAATTCTCATGAAGTAATAGAAAAGAAGAAGGCCACAAAGATGTCAAAGGTAATTAGAGATGAGACAGGATCCAGAAAAGTGCAGATAGCTACACCAGTGGTGGACAAGTATGAGGATGAGATTCTAGCAGAAGAATATGATCTAGAAACATTTGATCTTGGTCCACTTACCATTGAGCAGGCTATGGAAGAAGCAACTAATTCACTGAAAGCACTCAAAGACAAACTCAAAGAAGAAGTGGAAAGGAATAAGAAGCTCGAAAGAGAGGTCAGTGCTTGGAGGAATTATTTTAGCCATCTTAACCAGCCTTTGAGACGACAGGATCCAGCAATATCTCCTTTACATGCACTTCCTCTTGAATCAATAAGTGAGGCAGAGAGGGTGAAGAGCCTAGTCCAACTCATGAGTTCTTGGATTGATGAATCTTACAAGGTAGCCATTGAATTTGCAACAAGAATGATGAAGACAGTTCATCGAGCTATCCAGGTCCTTGAGATTATCCATAATCTAATGATAACTATAGCTGCATTCACTCACACTAGGGATGTTATCATCCCAGTCTTGCAAGTGATAAGAGAGACACCAAGACGGATTCTAACACAAGAAAATATAATGGATGGAGGAACCCATAGCCTCCTGCAATGGTCAGCTCTGCTCCAGATGAAGGAAGTTCTTTTTGAAGATGTCAACACCAAATGCAGCCGAGTTGAAGGCACCATCCATCCAGTTCAAGACAAGGTGTTTGAGGTGTTGTGTACCATCCTTGACAGGCGGATTGAGATCGAGACAGATGTGGACATCCAGGAGTTGGAAGACAGAATCAAGGTCATCTTTTGCAAGGAAGAGAACATCGTTACAGAAAGGCAGCGAGATCAAATGTATGCTACTATGTTCCTTATTGAGAAGACCAAAGAACTTGAGCCTAGGTGGGAGACGACTCTTCTCACTGCTTTTGATCAAGTCCTTCACTTGGAAGAACGAATCAAGAATCTTCCTGAGATTCCCATTGCTGAGATTGAGGGAATTGTGTCCAGATTCATTGAATATGCTAGAAAAGAGCATAGGAAAGGGAACAAAGTTCTAGATGAAAAGTTGTTATAAGATGATGTGGCAGCTTAATCCCTATTGGTCTATGTCTCCTCGTTATTTGTGCCAATTTTTATTGGCTATGGATTAATAATGTTTATCTAAATGGGGACTTTTTTGTAACAAACCCTAATTAGGGTTTAGGTGTCAAAATCTCAGCCATCGATCTTCTTTTGATCCGGGCCGTTCATTGTATTTGAGAGTGCTATATAAGCCCTCACTCATTTCATATTAAAAAAGGTTAGAAAAGTTAGAAAGTTGGAGAGAAATAAGTTTAATTTTGTTAGTAGCAAAATTGAGTAGTGAGGAGAGAAAGTTGAACAATTGTTGTTTATTTGGCTATGAGATCAATGAAATATTGAAGTTATGGTGTTTTGTTGCAATCCTTGTGGCCACTTTCATGGTTGTTTATCTTCTTGAATCACTCTTAGTAGAGATAGCATTTAAATTTTAAGTTTGAAGGACGAATGTTGTGCCTGATCTTCGATAAGACTCACATTCCAAACCAATAGCTTCTTACTGATTGTAAGAACGCCTTGTGTGGTCAACTGGAAACATTAAGATTGGTTAAGAGTTCAATCATCATTAGAAGTATTGATATGTATCTCCCTGATAGTATCTATCTCCTTGGTGATTTGAAAATCGTTGAATACCCTTAGAAGATCGCACCAATTCCAGTGGAGTTGTAATCCTTTGGCGATACTGAAATTGGTAGAATCTTATCAAGACCAGTCTTCATTAAGTCATTCTTAGGATTAGTTTAAGTATCTCTTCCTCGAAACCCTTATCTTTTGATCTTTTTTGAAAATCTGTTAGTATTAGAAAAATCATGTTTCCTCATTTGGAAAGATAGTAGCACGAACAAGCTTTCTTTGAAAGTACATAAGGCCCCTTGAAGAAAGAGCAAACACAACAACCACTGGTGCTTATCCGCAAGTAGAGATCCTACAAAGCAGAACCTTGAAGTCCTTCCGATTGATCCTTTTTTGCGCTATCTTCAGCATTCAGAGACTTTACTCAAGAGAGGATAAGATACCTCGGGGTATTTTATTCTGTGTTTGGTCGTGTACAAAATACACATCAACACATTGCAAGTAAAAGCATTTACTTGTAATCGGGCTTTTGAGACCCGATTACAAGTGGGTTCATTGTTTAAAATGTCAAGTTACAAGTCAACTGGGGGTTTTATGTCCATCATTGGAAGTGCAAAGGTATATGTTTTCATTGCAAGTTATCTCTACATGTAATCAGGTCTCCCAGCCTCAATTGCAAGTATAAGTATTGGAGTCTTTTTCCTTATGTTTGGGTCTCCAAGTCAAGTTCAAGTTTCTATGATATCATTACATATTTTCATAAGGCAATACTTTATTACATGTAATGACATGTATAAAACCCAGTTTATGTAATAGGTTGTCTAAAAACCGATTTGTGTTTTGAGTGTTTTGAAATTTAATCACACTTGTTTGGGTTTGTGCCACATATAACATAAACCCGTCCTCACATGAATGCGTATATGTTGTGGGACACCTAAAAGCCGACCCCATCTTAAAACCCGCTATGTATGTGTTGCAGTAGATATAAAACCCAATCATACATGACATTAGTATCGGTTTTGAATGCCAAGAAAACCCCCACAATTGGAGGATACTCAGGTTTAGTGCTTGCCACGACCCCTCTTTCATTTCCACGGGTCATTTGATACTGAAAAATCTCTTTATTTTGTTCTCTTAAAGCCGCAAGAATTTGTGTCCATTAAGGATACATATTCCTTCAGCTTACATTTGCTCCTTCTTATAGACCTACATACATATTCCTTCAACTTGCATTTGCTCGACCTGCGGTAGACATTTCCATAAGGTCAAGTCATGGTTTTGGTTTTGAAAGCATTGCATTCTAGGTTCTATCAAGTTCGATTCAGGTGAATGTGAATATGTGAAGCACAATGTAGTCTTGGTACGTCATGTTTGTGCCTTCATTTTACTTCCTACTGGTTGAAAAGATTTCCAATCTGAAAATGTGCCATACCCATGCCCAAAAATTGATTTTACCATTTCAAAATCTTCCATCTTGGCCAAAATCGAGTTTTTCCAAGTACATTGCAAGTGTAAATAGTGTCTTTCTGAATCTAATTGCATGTAGGGGATTTTCAAAAAACTTGTCATGTGTAGTCAAAATCCCTATCTTACCTTTAAAAGTGTCATATGCAGTCTAAACCAAAAAACCTGATTGCAAGTAGTTCCTAAATGTGTAAACCTTGCCTTCTTGCCATCAAATCCCGAGGTTAAGGCATCTCCATTGGTTAATCAATAGACCAGCCGCAGAGACCCCTTCAACAGCAGCCCAACGCTTTTTACATTAGTACCACAACCCTAGATCCTCAGTACCCGATCGACACCCCAAAACCCAAAGCCGAGACCCAATGCTATATTCCATATCTCCACCCATAGCATTTTTTGCTTCAATCCGTATTGAGGTACTTGCTTCTTACTTATTGATAGGGTTCACCCAGCTTGCTCAACACTTCACTAAGTTGATGTTGCTCAATTTCACCAACTCACCAGGCCTAGTTGCTTTCTAGACCTACAAGTCCTTCTCAATCTCTTCTAGGGCTTGCTCTTACTCACTCCAAGGTGTTTGCTTCAAGTGTCCTTGCTAGGAACCCTACCAATTTGCTATGTTTCCCATATGCTCAAAGATGGCTTCTTGGCTCAAATTCATCAAAATGCCCTCCAATGGTCTTGAGATGTTGCAGAGGTGTAGAGGGTTATTCTCTCATGTTTTTAGATGGTTTCAAGGTCCATTTGTGGTTTGCTGTCCAAAGGTCTCTTACCGATTTCAAAAATTGGTCTAGAAAAGGCTAAAAGGGAAAGAGCCCAATTAGGCCTCCTAGAACCGGTTTTTGAGGTCTTGGCCTAAAACGATCCAAAGGACCCCCAAACTAAAATGGATTTTCTTCAAAAATTCACTCAACCCCAAAGGATTTCAATGGTTTTAAGCTTCCAACCCTTCTTTGCATACAAAAACCCCAAAATGAGAATTTCAAGGGCTTCTAGGCACTTGACTGGCAGCAGCAAGTAAATCTTGTCTTTGGACCTTCAAATGGAACTCTTGAGGCTTCCTCCTGCACAAGCAGACTTGTACTAATCTATTACAACTTCCCAAAAGCTTGGCACTTTCATTTACATTCACCTCTGCAATTTGTACTAACTTTTCATCTTGCCAACTCTAGCCGAGTTGCTCCTGGGCTCGCCTAGGGCAAGATGTTAAAAATATCAAGTGACACTTTCAAACCTTCTCCTTTCATATGTACACTGTACAATGGGTTGCCTACCATGTCCCAAAAGGCCGTGATGAACACACGGTGGGATTTTATGGAGCACCCATTTTAGCAAAAACTGCTAATTACAAGCCAAAACTGGCTACTTGTGAATCAAATCACCTAAACAGTAGTAAAAGCTAAATAAAAAGCTTGAAAATGAACAGCCTACCCTGCAACACACTTCTAAACCTCAATCCATCATTGGATTCATGGATTCAATCCATTAAACCTTCAAAGAATGCAAAAATTGACAAAAACAACGAAAAGTGCAGTCCAAAATCTTGTGTTTTGATTATTGCTTCCAAAATCCAAGTACACCAACCTTGGTAAACGTGTAAGAGAGGGTTTTTATAGCCTTCCCACGTGTGGAGTCCTTCCATGGCTTTGAGAAAGCCCTAGCTTCAATGTGGGACCAATTTCAAGACAAAAATTGTCATGACAACAAAAGTTATCATGACAACTTTTTGCAACTTTGTGTTTTTTCCACTTTTGGCCTCTCCAACTCATGAGACCTGTTCTAAATCATCACATATGGCATTTCAAACATGCCTAAAACCTATTTAGCCCTCTCAAATGCTTTTACCAACTTTTGACACCTTTGACCAACAAAAAGGCCAAAAACCTACTCAAACACACTATTTACACAAAAATGCAAACCTAAGTAAAATGAACTCAACCTAGGCCTACATTGACACTAAATACTCACTCTTGGACCCTCCTGGAGTCCTTATTCACCACTGACTTGGCTAGGGTCAGTACAAGACAAAATTTGCAAAATAATAAAGCTAGGACCTAGGTGCTCCTGCACCACTTATCCTATACCTTTCCGTTAAGTTTTGATTTCAAGAGCAAACTATGAAGATTTTTCACTCATTTGCAAGCAATACACACTTGCAATCAGGTCTTCAAGACCCGATTACAAGTGGTTGTGTATAAGTTTTTCCCTATACTTGCACTTGCAGTCAACCTTCCAAAACCCGAAATTGAGCTTTGGCCCCACTTTTGCAATCCCTTTGTCTCATCCATGTCAATCCTGTTTGCACACACAGCCTACAAAATCAATAAATTATGTCATGGGCCTTATTTTGCAAGCAGATTCCAAGATTGGAGGATGATACAAAGAAAGAACAACAACATGACGGAGTCATACAAGGAAATGGATAAGTGATATGAATGATTGAGAGCATAGAATGCTTTCAAGATAGAGATAGACTTCTTATTTCAGCCTTGCAAAGAACTTCCCTCCTGAAAAGCCAGTACTACACCAAGCAAGAAGATAAGATTGAAGTTCGTTGGCCAAGGACACAAAGATCATTGAGGATGCAAATTCTCATTCTGGTTCAAGATGTATTCACCAATCTTGAATACTTCAAGTTCTAGCATTCTGAAGCAGCATGAAGATCATCACAAACAAAGGATGATGTAGATAGAGTAGTGTCTTGGACCCTTAGATTAATTATGCATTTGTAGTTTCATTTTGACAAATTACATGTAAAAACAAGTTTTGTAATTGCAAGTGTCACTTTCACTCGCATTCTTGTAAAATGTAATTACATGTAAGGCAACTACAAGTTGAGTTAGATTAGGACTGTAGTTGGAATAAGTCATGGTGGTTGAGAGAATTTCTGAAGTTAGTTAGGATCCTCCCATCTTTTTCTCAGGGCTCCTCTCCTATATATACTAGAGAGGGTCTATTGTATTGGATATCTTTTGGCAATGCAACAAGACTCTGCCAATTTGTATGTACACTCTAAGATTTTGAGCTTAGCTATAAATCAGATTGCAGTCAATTAAAAGAGATAAATTGCTTTCAAACTTTGTGTTGATTCAAGGTGTTATGTGACAACATTTTCTGGAGATTGACTGTGAGTTTTGAAGTGTTATACAAGAGGGATTCAAACTCAATCTTGTAGACTTTGAGCTTCTTATTGTGTTTGGAGTTTTAGATTGGTTTTAAGATGTGATACTACAGATTTTGAGCTGCTTGTCACGTTTGAAGTCAGTGTAGAAAGCTCAAGTAAGAAGGTAACTTGCAGACTTTGTGCTGCTTGTTGCTACATACAGTGCTTAGTTACTAGAAAATCATCTAAAAAGGTTGATAGGAGAGTAGATAGTTGAATACTTTGAGCTTTCTTTCTGTTTTCCCATCCCAGAGAAGCAACAGAGGACTTTGTACCTTTATGGAAACTTTGCTTCTTTCTTTAGTTACTTCATTAATCATTTGTGCTTTCAGCTGTGATTCTTTTCTAAACGAAGAGAAAAGAATAAGTGTCTTTTCCGAAAAAAGAGAACAAAACAGAGTTTCACCCAGATTTAGAATAGATTTAGAGCTGACTTTATTTATGAATTGTTGAAGTAGAAAGCAAAGGGGGAACCTTCCCAAGTATACAAAATTTTCAACCAACAAGAAGCACAAAAATGAAGGCCGACTTTGAAGGCCCGATACAGAAAAGTGGTACAGGATCCGACAAAACCACTTGTAGATTCATATCGACATCGGAACCAACTTTCCAATGATATCTCGTTTGCCCAATTCTGACTCTTTATGACCAAGTTATGGCCAAAAAACCAACTGAATGTCAATTAAGGCTTAGAAGACTTGAAGGGATTCTGAAAATAGAAACTTTTTGAAAGTAGAAACTTATTAAAAATAGAAAGTTTTTAAAAATAGAAAGTTTCCAAAAATAAAATAAAAATTGAAAATAGAAACTTTTCAAAAATGGAAAGTTTTTGAAAATGGAAACTTTTCAAAAAGGGAAAGCAACCTCTATTTGAGCCCTGTATGCACAAAAAAATCACTCAAGGTTGGATTCCTCAAGAATATGGACAAGAACTTAATAGATTTGAAGCTTTGATACCATGTAGAAGCAAAGATTGCGCTCTGATACCATGCACAAGTTGATGATACAACCATAAGAGCCAAGAATCATCTACAAGCAAAGCACCTATCACACAAAAAAGAAGAAGCCATAATTGATGCTAGCCAACATTGAGAGAGAATTGATCCAAAGAGAAATTTGATAATTAGATTAACCTGTAATGAAATTGGATAGTTACAATGAATGACTTGCTTTTATAGAGAGCAAGAGATGCCCTAATCCAAAAATTAGGAGAACTAAAGATAAAGCATGAGGAGCTAAATTAAGCTCAACTACAGCTTGAACTAAAACTAGCAAAACAAACTCTAGCTAACAAACAAGACCTAAGTTTAGTTTAGCTTAAGTGGAAAAGTAATTAAAGAACCTCATTAATAAATAATTAGATAATTGCCCTAATTACTCCAACATTTTCGACAACTTTAAGTTGTCTCCGCATCATTCAAAACCCTAAAAGAACACATGTAAAATCATAGTCGAAAAAAAAAAAATTTGGGGGGGAATCAGCAAACCAAAAATATTAGATTTTTTTAAAATATCGTATTTTATTAAAAAAATAAAAATTTGTAAAAAAATACACAAAAACTACTTGTTTCTGAAATTTAAAGGCATTTCCACAACATAGAGATATAAAGAGTTTGGCCCATGAAATGTAGAAAATAATTTTTTGTTTTTTATATTCATATTATTGATTACATTGCATTGCACAAAGCATAATTTAGTGTGAATAAATAATAACTAAATTCTAAAAGCCGACAAAATTTAAATTACAATATAGTTTGTACAAAGTCAACCTATAAAATAAGTACAAAGTTTCAAAAAAAAGCATAGTCAATGACTCTTGCTACTACAAATAGAACTATGCTAAAGGTTTGCAGTACCTAATGATGAAGCTCTTGGGTCAAAACTTCTTCTAAGTCATTCAATCTCATGAGTATACAAGTTAGCCTCTGTTAGGATCTCAAAATCCTCAAGCTCAAGAAAGTCATCTTCAGTAGCATTCCACTCAGACTCTAGATCAATCTCATCAAGGTCAATAGGATGGTCATCCTCAATAGTATCTGATTTTATCTATGTAGAAATTAGTCTTCGCCTTACAAGTGAAAAACATAATGAATTCAATTACAACTATAATTGCAAGTACATTAAAAGCCTAACCTTGAGCTTTCTTTAACTTCAAGAGGAGGTTGTGATGAACAAACACCAAGTCATTCATTTGTTGTTGTGTTAAACGGGTGTGTTTCTTGGAATGTATTTGTTCAAAAAGACTCCAAGCATGCTCACAAGCAGATGAACTACATGACTGTTTCAAACTGCATTTCGTCATCCATCTAAGATTTTTGGTTTCATGACCCAAAAAATCCCATCGTGCTGAAAAACACATTATTTGGAGATGATATCATGTAAGAATATCTTTACTGATGCAGATGTACACAAAATAGAGATCATCAAAAATTTATAAACTCTACCTAGTTTGAAGCTCTTCCTACCTTCCACGATAGCATTAAACGAGAGAAAACCCCTTGCTTGCTTGTACGTTGGTAACTCTACCAGAACTACCTACAATATTCTGAGTTAGGAAACATTTTCTCCATGCAAATGAACAAGCCTTGTGTAACCTCAACATCATTATCAATGAATGAAGAGTTAAAGAACATCGTTGAATTGAGATAGTATCTTGCAACATGGAGAGGAGAGTATATTTGCCAATCCCATCTTCTATCAATTATGTCCCACAATGGCATATACCTATCCCTTTAATTTTCTATTCTACCCCTCCTCACCTCCTTGGCCCTATCCATGGTCTCATACAAATATCCCATGGGGGGTTCATCCCCATCCACTAGTCTCAAGACTTTTACTAGAGGCTTTGAAAATTCTACAACTTGCTCAACTGCATTCCAAATACTAGTAGAATAAACTTCCGTTGCCATTGTTATGCCATTTGCTTGATTTGTGAAGTTAGACTCCATCCACTCATTTGAAACAAACATTCATTTCAAATTCATTTTTGTTGGCAAAGAGTTTGCAGTGCAAGTGTGTTGCAAATCTTGTCAACCCTAGTCAAACTAACTCCTTGTCCTCTATGAAAGAGCACATCATAAAAAAAACCCTTGTGTGATTATAGATGAAATTGGTAATATGCAAACCATTTAAAATACCTCCATAACGCATTCAAGTTTTCCAATGTCCTCTAGGATTAGATCAAGGCAATGTGTTGCACATGGGCAAAACATATAGAGGGCTATTTGTCCGTCAAGAGTCTCCCCACAGCAACACAAGTAGTAGCATTGTCTGTAATAAACTAAACAACATTTTTTTGTCCCTATGACATCTCAAACAATGCAGCTGCAAATCTGATTGTATCTAATGCATCCACAAAATTCATAAATATTGTGCCAATATCACGAGAGACTATGAAGTTGATAAAGGTTCAATTTCTTTGTATTTGTCCATCCAACATTATTGTGCAACCAATCTTAACCCACTCTAGTCGATGCTCATTAATATCCTATATTGCATCATTGAGCATTCCAACCCCCATTGTCTCGTAAGATGGGGCTTGAAGCCCAAGGCCTACAATTGCAATAGCATCGACCATACCTTGCCCATATGGAGAGCTAGCAACATGAAAAGGCAAGCTAGAATAGGAGCAAAAAAATACAATCACCTTCTTTATTTGTTCATGGACATTCTTCCTCCATCATGTACTCTCCAAAGTTGTTCGTGATCCTAGTGTAGTAAGAGATGTGAGGAAAGAATTAATGTTTCCTCCACCTATGTTTGAACCACGTGTTGTAGGTGTTGACCCAAATTTCCTAAAAAAATCATGTGCATCATCTTTCTCATCCAAGCAATTCCTCTAAGGATCTATAGAGTTAGAAGCTATTTCAATCTCAATTCTTGCTTTTTTTCTTTACCCTCAAAAATCACTTAATGAGTTTGTTTTACCTAATATTTGACATCTACAAGGTATTTTGGACAAGCAATGTTACTATTTTCTGCCTCCTTGCCAAATGCCATTTAAAGCGATAAATGCCACCATTGATATCATTCAAACACCAATTGATTTTAACCTTAATTTCACCCAAGACTAATGTGCAATGTGTCCACACAAAGTCTTTTTGATGTGGCATTATGATCCAGCCTACAAAAGCATCTTAATTCAATCTTTCATGGTCGGAGCTACATCATCAAAATCATTTTATAGTGTAGTTTGACATCAAAGGCCAGATGAAAGTTTTAGAGCATGAATACTAAATTCGGTAAAAATTTCAAATTTCAGTTTAATTCTCTAAATATGTGAAAAATTTTGTTCACACCTTTACAAGCCCCAAAATAAGATTTTTTCTCTAATCCCTAACCAAGACCACATGAAAGCATTATGTGTCAAGTTTGGAAGCTGAAAACTGATAACCAGCTGCGCTTAGTCAAAAGGGGAGAAAGGTTTGTGTTATCTAAGTGAGCTGTTCCCTGCGGAAATCATCAAAATAAGGCTGGTCTAGTGTGATATAATTCATTTCAATCTTCATACATATATTGTAAATGCTAGGCCCATGGCAAATTTAATTAATGAAGATAGAACTAGTCATAATTCCCCACTTTGAACATGTAAAACCAATGCTCCAGGACACTCCATCCCCCATCCCATGATACGCGTACCGTCGTACCAAAAACGGATACAAATATGGCACCAATAATGTGCCCTCGCGTTTCCAAAAAATTATCTTTTTAGGTAGATTTTTCTTCACAATTTTTCTTGTGTTTTTTTTTCCAGCCAAGTTTTCCTTGCATGTTTTCAAGTTGGGTTTACCTTGTGCGATTTTCCCTTTGTTTTTTTATCAATCAAGGTTTCCCTACAACTTTTTTCTTGGCCACTTTCCCTATGCCTGGGCAATTTTTCGTGTGTCCTATTAACTTATAGGGTTATTAAATCAGCAATACTGATTATGTATAGCAAGGGAGTGACAACACTCAATTACATGTGACAAAAAGTAAATTAATAATTTCTCTTTAGATTTGAATGACTAGTCGCAACCCTTAAAAGCTTTATTTGCAGTTTTAAAGACAAGGTCAAGATCTAGGTTTAATATATATTTATTTATTTTAAATGTATAAGAAACCTTAAATAAAATAAAAAATAATAAATAGATATATATAATTAAAATAATCTAACATGAAAGAAGATAATACATTTTTTTTTTAAATAATAAAAATATAATATAAAATGGTTAGTGAATAAAATAAAATTTTATTTATAGACTGTTGTAAATAAATAGAGAAGAAATATGAAAATTTTATTTTTAAGTAATTAAAATTTCTTCTAATAATTTAGAAAATTGTGTTATATATATGGATATGTTTTTTTTTTATGAATGTCGTATCTTGTCGTATCCATATTAGGGGTCCTGAAAAATCTGATACCAGATCTGTATCTGTATCCATGCAATTGTATAAAGCATAAAGGTAAATTTAACGAGTCAAACAGGAAGTCCAAACATATAGAAACTTGACACATTAAGACTTCTATGAGATCAATTTTAAAAATCTTCAAAAAGGGGGCAATAATTTGATAAAGCTTGTTTAGGCATAGAAATGATCTGTGGTGATAGGCTACACTTCAAATAAAAAGATGACATAATGGCTTTCATTCAGATATTTAAAATTTATAGCCCTTTTTTTAATGATAAAACTAATGACTAGGTAGCACCGATGGTGACAAATTGCTAGTAATTAACTTGATTATGGCCAATAAACAAATAACTGTTAATTTTCAAACCATGATAAACTTATGTACTCTAGTAAATTTAATCCTAAAACTAGGTGGCTTAAAACATGAAAAAATTAATCAAAATTATAGTCTCTAAATATGCTAATCTAGAAACAAATAGTGCAAGAAAATATGAACAAAGAATACCACTTAAGCAAATAGAGAATACCACTGAAGCATGGAGCGTCACACTAACCCATCAAAAAGTACTATGGAAATATATGGAAATATTTCCTAGTCTTGCATTGCAGTCATGTCCACAGAACTAGTTGTATAGAGTAAAAAATTGCATTCCCTTTGCAATTTCAACTACACTTTTGTAGCCACTTTAGTGTCCATTCCCCTAGCACTTGAGTTGGCTCATTTCAGCCCTTGCATTAACCTTTTCCCCTCTCAGCATGCTCAAGGTCCTTTTCAGTAGCCACCTTCTTCCGTCAATTTTGTTCTTATCATGTGTTTCACTCATCTCTTGTAGTTTTTTAGCATTATTTATCTGGACACTAGCATGTTGTGTGGATGTTCATGCACGGTGCTAGCATCCCGTCACATTTTAAACGTTCACAAAACATTTTTTAGCATTTTGCCACATGTCACCTACCCGGGTCAGTGGAATCTACCCAAAATGGCTTGTAATGGCTCGACAGCCTTTTCTTTCCCCCTCACTTTTAAAACCATTCTTTCACTCCACACAATCTATCTAGCAATCTCTTTAAAAATATCTTGCATTCTCTTGGCTCTCATAACTCTCTCTTTGTGTCTCGCTTGCACAACTCTCTACAATTTTCTACAACAATGTCTCACATCAATATCCATAGCTCTCTTGGCTTCCTCCAACTTTTATAATAATTCTTTCCATTTCTCTTATGTCTTTGAACATTCTGGGATTCATCACATCCCTTGTCTATTAAATCATTTATTATTCTATCTATTTGTCTTTTGAAATGAGCTTGTATCTATTTATCTCATTTCTACTCATCTCTACTATATATTATTTGTTGTTACTGTTATCACAAAAGTTTGCACCCTTGCTAAACTATCAACTCAGCAACCTTGTGAAACATGGAAACAACCCCGAAGTGAGGGACCTTGCGCGAGGGGTTGAATTTCCGGAGGAGGCCGGCTTCCTTCTTCAATCCAGGTGCAGGTGTTGAACCAACTCAACATTTTAAAACTAATTCCTAAGCCTATCCTAACAACTTGCAGAGGTAAAGGGAAGAGAGAAAGCTAAAAATAGATGGAGGTGATGCACCAAGAAGAGATTGTTCCTCTCCTCACCGAGGTGACACAAAGAATTAACTGAAACACCCAGGGGATGCACAAACTTCAGTTGCATGAGTGGCTCCAATGCATGTATGGAGGTTAGAATTCGTTGAGTGTCAAGAGGGGAGAAGGATTCCCACAAGTCAACACTCAGAAAACAAGTTAACACAGCATATATGGAGAGAAAAGCCACAAGGCATACATCTATGATGAAGATAAGAAAACATACACAACATGCATAGGTTAAAAGAAGGCAATAATGGTGATTTTCAATTAATTATAAGGCCAGTGACCAAACTTACAGTTGCATAAATGCAAGATAACAAGAGAAGTGGGAGAGCATGGGATAGCTCAAGGCAGCAAGGAAAGAACCCTTTACAATGAGGCTTAACAGCCCTTATATAGAAAAAATGGTTACAAGGGTGATCATGACCCCTGCATGTCAGTCTGGAAATGCAGGGAAGTGCATGCACTTGACTTGTACATGCAAGCAACCTAGCCATACCACCAAAGGGCAATCCTGAGAAGATGGATTGACTAAGCTTCCAAAGTCAGACATGACATAAGTCACCAAGCATGGCTCCGTACCTCCCTTGATGGAAATACTACCAAAAACATTTAATACACCCTTGTGGCTCCACAAAAGATAGTGCACAAGTCACCAAAACTGTCGGAGCATTAAAAGCCTCGAGTGTTGATCACGCCATCCAGAAGTGTCACCAATCAGAAGGAAGTCCGGAGACTTCAAAAGCTCGGACTTCCAAAGTGAGGATGACAAGGGAAGGGCTTTGGAACCTCGGGGTTCCGGAGTTCCGAGATAGGAGAAAGGAGAGCAGGAAAGGAACTTTGGAACCTCGGGGTTGCGGAGTTCCGGAGAACTAGAGAGAGAAGGCAAAAGGGGAAGGAACTTCGGAACTTCGGGGTTTCGAAGTTCCGGAGAGAAGGGGAAGCGAGGAAGAGGACTTCGAAACCTCGAGGTTCCAGAGTTCCGAAGAAAAGAAGGAAGAAGGGCTAAGAGGGAACCTCGGAACCTCAGGGTTCCGGGGAAGGCAAGGGAAGGAGAAGGGATAAGAACTTCGGAACCTCGAGGTTCCGGAGTTCCAGAGAAATTGAAGAAAAGCTAAGGGAAGGAAGGGAACTTCGGAACCTCGGGGTTCCGGAGCAAGAAAGAAAGCGGCTAAGGCAAAGAACTTTGGAACCTCAAGGTTCCGGAGAAATCTGGGGGAAGAGAAAAAGAGGGCCTAGGAACTTCCGACAAGGAAACACTTCAAACCATGATTTCACTGCTTTTATCCTTGATCAACTAGGGCAGCGCTAGTCCATGGAACATATCTCTAATCGATTCTTACTGATGGACCAAAGGTGTCATAAAATGACAACATTTTTGGGGATTTCTGCGGGATGCTTGCGTACTAAGCATGATGTCTAGAAGCTTTGAGCATCCATTGGGCACTGAGTCATTTGAAAAGACCCAAAACATGTGTGTGCCATCACTTGGAGGAAAACTAGAACTAGAGCGCACACCCTCTTAAGGAGAACGTGGCATGTGTATAAGCACTTATGAAAGCAAAACAACTTCTAGTCTAATATTTACATAGTCATCAAAACCCTCTTCAGAAGCAGGGCGTGAGATGAATCCAATTCACTGGGATTGGAAGAACTTCGCCATCAAGCCTCGAGAGATGAAATGCATTGGCCTCCTTGCAACTAGTGATGACATACGGACCACTCCAAATAGCATCAAATTTGGAGTGTCGCCCAGCTTTGGCTTTGTCTGCATCCCACTTGAGAACTAGATCTCCCTCTTTGAAGACCCTAATAGTCGCGTTTTTGTCAAAAACTTTCTTCACCTGCTCTTGAGGAGTCTCAAGTGTATGCATAGCCTGACTTCTAACCTCCTCTAGCTCCATCAGCTCCGCTAGCCTTACTGTCATGGCATCATTCTCTGTTAATTCCAACTGATGTGCTAGTTCAAGAGAGGGTAACTCCAGGGAAGTTGGGAGCCTTGCTTCCTTCCCATATACCAGCATGAAAGAGGAGTTACCAATCGCCCTCTTAGGTGTGATCCTGTCAACCCATAAGGTTGTCTTCAACTTAATATGCCATGCCCTCTAATTGTCTTCAACAGTCGTTTTAACTATCCTGATGAGGATCTTGTTGGAAGATTCGGCTAAGTTGTTACCTTGAGGGTAATAGTTGGATGATGTCTTCAAATATACACCATGCTTAACTGCCCAAGAACTGATTTGGGTTCCAACAAATGCCCTGGCATTGTCTGATGTGATGGTGGAGGGAACACCGAATCTTGTCACAATTCCCTCAAGGAATTCCAATACTGAGGCCCCAGTGGCATCCCCCAATGCAACTGCCTTTGTCCACCTAGTGAAGTAATCTGTTGTGGCCAAGATCCACTTATGGCCAGCACTAGAAGGTGGGTTTATCATGCCAATGAAGTCTAAACCCCATTGGGCGAACGGTTGATCTGCTTGGATGAGATGAAGAGGTAGGGCAGCTAGTCTTTGCTTACCAGAGAAGAGAACACATTTCTTGCAATTCTTCACCCATCTATGTGAGTCACTGAATAAGGATGGCCAGTAATAACCAGCCCTCATTATTTTGATAGTCGTAGTCCTTGCAGAGAAGTGGCCCCCTGAAGAGCCATCATGAAATTCCTCTGACAGTATGCTGACTTGGTTTTGCTCGATGCATCTTAGTAAGACTCCATTAGAGTCTTTTCAAAAAAGAGTGTCATTCACTAAGACATAGGGAATGGACTGCAACCCGAATTGTCTTCTTTTGGTACGGTCCAGACCTTGGGGGTATCTACCTTCCATTAAGAAGGTCATCATGTCACCTACCCAACTGAATTTAGTGTTGTTGCCAGTTGGTTGATCCTCTTGTAACACAAGGGCGACCTCTGAAGTAGTCTCAGAAGATGAGACAAGTTGTTCACATAGGCCCCTGCCCCTTACAAGCTTGGTGGTCTTGATGTTGATGTCATACTCCATGACCTTGGTTATCCACCCAACCCTCTTCTCACTGATATCCTTGTTTAGAAGGAAATCTTTAACACTTGCATGCAGAACTAAGAGTTGGATCCTGTTGTTGGACAACATGTGTCTGAACTCTTTTAATGCCCTTACAACAGTGAGGACCTTCTTTTCTACATAGCTAGACCTAAGCTCATAGTCCTTTAGCTCCTCACTAAAGAAAGCAATAGGTTGCTCCAACTTGTCGTCGTTCAGCTGTGTTAGGACAGCTGAAATGCTAGATTCTCCTTCGAAGGTATAGAGGATAAAATCCCTTTCATAATTAGGATTGACAAGGGTAGGGGCCTAAGCAATTGCTTTTTTGATCTCTTCGAAACCAGCCCTTCCCTCCTTGGTCCAACTGAAAGCCAAGTTTTTCTTCAACATGGAAGTGGGGTTTTACCATGGTGGCAAGGTTGGGAATGAACCTCCTCACAAAGTTGATCCTACCAAGGAAACTTTGCAATCCTTTCTTGTGACTGGGGAGTACAAGAGAAAGAATAGCCTCCACTCGCTCTGGATCAATGGTCAAACCCTCCTTCGATACGATGTGTCCTAGCAATCTTCCTTGATCAGTAGCAAATACACACTTGCTAGGGTTCAAGGACACACCATACTCCTTGCATTTCATGAACACCTACTCAAGATGACTAGGATGGTCAGCCGCATGCTTCGAATGAACCGTTATGTCATCAAGGTATAAAAGCACAAACTTTGCTAAAACACCCTTGAAAGCCATGCCCATTGCTCTTTGGAACGTGGCACCTGCATTGGTTAGCCCAAAGGGCATTTTACAATAAGCATAGGTGCCCCACTTAGTAGTAAATGCAGTCTTGTATTGGTCTGATTCTTGGACCAAGATCTGATTGTAGCCTGAATACCCATCCAAGAATGAAAATCTTTCTAAGCCACTGACCTTTTGGAGAATTTGCTCCATAGAGGGAAGGGGATAGTGATCCTTGAGGGAGGCTCTATTGAGTTCCCTAAAGTCTACACATAGCCTGATTTCCCCATTCTTCTTTCTTACATGGACAAGGTTGGCCACCCAGGTTGAGTACTTGATAGGGAAGATGATATTGGCTTCTATGAGCTTGGTCAACTCCTTCCTCATTAGTGGCTCAATCTTGGGGTTTATTGGCCTTTGTTTTTGTCTAATTGGCTTTGCATCCAGGTTTAGCTCTATAGTATGCTGGACTAAGCTAGGGTCAAAACCCTTCAGGCCTTCATAGGTCCAAGCAACTATGTCATCATATTGTTGGTAAAGCTCAACAAAGGCCTCTTATTCGGTTGAGTAACACACCTTGCCCAAGTTTAAGGACCTACCCTCAGCAACAACAACTAGCTTGTAACCACCCCTCTTTGCAGCCAAGTTCATCCTCTTCTTCAACTGATCATCTGAGTTGAAAATGCCTTCCAAGGTAACTAGACCTTTAGGCAACTTGTTGGAGTTGAGCTACATGATTTGATCTACATACTGGACTTGCAGCTTAGACTGATTTTAGCAGAAAATTATGCTTCATTTTGCAAGTTGACGATCTGCTAATCGCTTTCGAATACTTGCCAATTTACTTGATTGTCTGGGACAGTAGGCCTCACAACAAGTCTGATGTGTTGCTCCTTCTCTCTTGCAACATGCACTGGTGTGTCGAACTGAGCACCAACCGCTGCAAGCCTATCAGCATGCTTGTTCTGACCCCTAGGAATGCTCTGGATATTGAAGGCCTCAAATCCTTCAACCAAATCCCAAACCCCTCTATTTGTATGATTTGAGTAGGTTGTTCTTCGCTACACTTTGGGCTCGGATGTGATTAACAACCAACTCACTGTCTCCAAATACTTGCAGAGATCTGATCTTTCTGCTTTGTGCAAGTTGGAGACCCTGGATCAAGGCTTCATACTCAGCGACGTTGTTAGTGCAACCAAGTTGAAGCCTAAAAGAGAAGAAATATTTCTCCTGCTCGAGAGAAATAATCATCACCCCGGCACCTGCACCATTCTTGTTTCTTGAACCATCAAAAAATATGTTCCATAACCCCTTTGAATCTCCTTGTGTCTTGATGAGGTTAGGGATAGGAGTATCCTCTTCATGGATACAATAGGTGTCAAGCCCAGCCTCTTCAGTCTCAACTAACGGATCAAACTGAAAAGCATTGGCCCATTTGTCCAGCAAGCAATCAGGGACCTCCTGCAAAAGAGTAGCAAGCTCACGGACAGCACACTCCTCCCCCTCTTCATGCAAAGTGCAATTCATGTTTATAGGGCTAGGGGTGTAGGGCTCAATATGGTTTTGCTGCAATGGGCCCTGCCCTTATGGTGACCTTGGTACCATGCCTTGTTTGAAATAGCATATGGGACCAGTCAGAAGACAGGTACCCACCTATCTTGGTGGTGAAGTCTCTAGACAGGTAGATGGCAAAGAAGGCAGGGAGGTTGATGATGGATACATCTTGCAAGACAGTGCAACCAGGGCATGCATGCAAGGTTAACTTCAAGTTTTTCACCACCCCTATTGTCTTAATAGAAGTGCCATCTAATTGGACCACCCCTTTGGTCACAGGTTCGTATTCTATGCCAAGAAGATCAGCTACCTTCTTAGGCATGACTGAGCTACTAGCTCCTGAATCTATCATACAGTTGTGAACCAAGTTAGCTCCTATGATTAAGGAGAGATAGAAAGGGGGAGGCTTGCTGATCTTGCTTGAATTTTCCTCCTCCTTGGGTTGCACCAAACTGGTGGAGACTGTTTTTTCTCTGACTGCTACCTCATCACCTGACTGATTGACATCCTTCAGTGCCTCCTTAAGCAAATCCCTTTGAGATGGGATTGAAAGGGCCTCCCACATAGTGACGTTGAGGTTGGGCTTCTTCATTTGATCAACTATGTTGAAAGGAACACCAGCTGACTTTAGAGGCCCCTTTGAGGCTACAAGGTTTGCATTTGCTCTTTGGACGACTTGGGTCTCCTCCTGCCTCTTGTTCCCGTGCATGGTACTTTGGCTTGTATCATGGACGGCTACATTGGGTGTTGGAGCTTGGGCTGATGTTGAAGGTGAGGCAGCCTCCATGGCTCTCTTCTTTGACCTTGCATACTACAGCATGGACTCACCATTTGTTTGGTTCAAACCACAAAATTTTGCCTCCTACCAATTGACGAAGGTAGAGTCGCCTTGTAAGTGAGCCTGAGTGACACTAGGCTGATTTGGGTCATATTGCTATCCCGAAGTGGTCGGCTCATCTTGCACTACTAAAGTTTGTACAAACCCTCCATTTTGGCATGCACTTTGGTTGTGTGGCTGATTGCATGGTTGACACCAATCTTGCTCTTGGGAGAGCTTATTTTGCAATGGAACTATCGCCTTTGAGTTGCTTGCGGTTGTGGGGTTCACACTATTCAACGACCTGACATTGCTCCATTGGTTTTGCCCTTAAAAGGGTGGCCTATTCTGCTAATAGTTTTGATTTTGTGCTTGGTAAGGTCTGCTATACTGAGTTTGTTGCCTTTTTAGTGCCACCAATTCATTGCCAAAGTTTTGCAGTAGAGCCTTGACCTCATGGAGCTCATTGGAGGATGTAGAGGGTGTAGATGATTGTCCTACGGGAGCCATGGGGATAGGAGCCAAGGTGGGTTGTTGAGTAGGAGCTTCTAGGGAGAGAGGCATTGGAGGCCTTGGAGCTATCTTCCCAGCTTGAATCAAACAATTTTCTGCTCTTATAGCTATGTCATATGCACCCGGTAGAGAGGTTCCACCCATTGATTGTACCATGACAGTTATATCGCTGTTGAGAGCTCTAAGATAATACAAGAAGGCATGATTTGGAGATGGCTTCACTAGAGAAGGAATTATATTCCATGTCTTATGGAATCTGAAATTGAAATCTCCCATGAACTCGTGAGGTGCCCTCTTGATTGTAGTCAACTGCTCCACAAGTGATAGGTGGTCACTTTTGTCTTCGAAATGGTTGCACAACCTCTCCCCCAATTCGTCCCAATTGTGAATGGAGCTAGATGGCAACCCTCTATACCACTGCAAAGCTTTGCCTTTCAAAGATGTGGCTAAGAGTCTAACAGCAACATTATCCTAAGTGATATTATGGACGGAGCAGATGTTTGCAATGTCTTGAATGTTCTCAATGGGGGTGGTAGTTGTTTCACCAGTGAAGTATGGTATACTCTTCAACACAACCACTGGTATGTCACTCCATTGAGTCAAAATAAGGGGACTCCCTCCATTGAAGGTAGGAAAAACCTGATTTCATGCCATGTGAAACATTGGTCTATTGATATGAGTGGTGCGAGCCCTTGATAGTAATGGTCTTGTAAATGGAGGAGTAGAACGAGACCTGGGAGATGGAGTGTTTACAACCTTGACACCCCTAACTAGTGACAATGAAGCTCTACCTCTCCACCTTCTAGAGCCTGCAGACGGGAGTTCTACGAATTGGAAACTGCCTCTAGAAGATGCCCTTGTATGAATTATGGGCATGAAACCCGCAACCGACCTCGGAAGTTCGGAGGTCCGGAGTTGCGGAGTATGACCACTTCGGCACCTCGGAACCTCGGGGTTCCGAGGTGAGGAAGTTCGGGAGTTCAAAACCTAAGGGTTCCGAAGTTGCAAGGTTGAGAGAACTCAGGAACTCGGGGATCCGAAATTCCGGTTTTCAGCGACTAGTAACGGAAAGCTCGCAGTTCCAAGGTCCAGCAAGTAAACAGAGTCCCCAAGTGCTTGAAGATGACTGCCTCTAAAGGCTAAGATACTAAGAATAGCACTAAATCCTTAGTATATAATTCGAATAAGGTCCCACCGGGAG
Source organism: Cryptomeria japonica (assembly GCF_030272615.1). Lineage (NCBI taxonomy): Eukaryota > Viridiplantae > Streptophyta > Pinopsida > Cupressales > Cupressaceae > Cryptomeria > Cryptomeria japonica. The sequence goes on along the minus strand of NC_081405.1, from coordinate 42,662,684 downwards.
TGCCAAAATCTATTATCACAAAAGCTTGCACCCTTGCTAAGCTATCAACTCAGCAACCTTGTGAAACATGGAAACAACCCCGAAGTGTGGGACCTTGCCCAAGGGGTTGAATCTCCGGAGGAGGCCAACTTCCTTCTTCAATCCAGGTGCAGGTGTTGAACCAACTCAACACTTTAAAACTAATTCCTAAGCCTATCTTAACAGCTTGCAGAGGTAAAGGGAAGAGAGAATGCTAAAAATAGAAGGAGGTGATGCACCAAGAAGAGATTGTTCCTCTCCTCACCGAGATGACACAAAGAATTAACTGAAACACCCAACGGATGCACAAACTTCAGTTGCATGAGTGACTCCAATGCATGTATGGAGGTTAGAATTCGTTGAGTGTCAAGAGGGGAGAAGGATTCCCACAAGTCAACACTCAGAAAACAAGTTAACACAGCATATATGGAGAGAAAAGCCACAAGACATACATCTATGATGAAGGTAAGAAAACATACACAACATGCATAGGTTGAAAGAAGGCAAGAATGGTGATTTTCAAATTTATTATAACGTCAATGACCAAACTTACAGTTGCACAAATGCAAGATAAATACAAGAGAAGTGGGAGAGCATGGGATAGTCAAGCCAGCAGGGAGAGAACCCTTTACAATGAGGCTTAACAGCCTTTATATAGAAAAAATGGTTACAAGGGTGATCATGACCCCTACATGTCAATCTGGAAGTGCAAGGAAGTGCATGCACTTGACTTGTACCTGCAAGCAACCTAACCATACCACCAAAGGGCAATCCTGAGAAGATGGATTGACTAACCTTCCAAAGTCAAACATGACATAAGTCACCAAGCATGGCCCCGTACCTCCCTTGATGGAAATCCTACCAAAAACATTTAATACACCCTTGTGGCTCCACAAAAGAAAGTGCACAAGTCAACAAAACTGTAGGAGCATTAAAAGCCTTGAGTGTTGATCACGCCATCCGGAAGTGTCGCCAGTCGGAAGGAAGTCCGGAGACTTCGGAAGCTCGGACTTCCGAAGTGTGGAAGACAACGGAAGGACTTCGGAACCTCGGGGTTCCGGAGTTCCGGAGAACTAGAGAGAGAAGGCAAAAGGGGAAGGAACTTCGAAACCTCGAGGTTCCGGAGTTCCAGAGGGAAGAAGGGGAAGCAAGGAAGAGGACTTGGGAACCTCGGGGATCCGGAGTTCCAAAGAAAAGAAGGAAGAAGGGCTAGGAGGGAACCTCGGAACCTCAGGGTTCTGGGGTTTCGGGGAAGGCAAGGGAAGGAAACTTTAGAACCTCGGGGTTCCGGAGTTCGGAAGAAGGGAAGGGGAAGGGAGAAGAACTTCGAAACCTCGAGGTTCCGGAGTTCCGGAAAAATTGGAGAAAAGCTAAGGGAAGGAAGGGAACTTCGAAACCTCGAGTTTCCAAAGTTCCAGAGCAGGAAAGAAAGTGGCTAAGGCAAAGAACTTCGGAACCTCGAGGTTCCGGAGAAATCTGGGGGAAGAGAAAAAGAGGGCCTAGGAACTTCCGACAAGGCAACACTTCAAACCATTATTCCACTGCTTTTATCCTTGATCAACTGGGGCAGTGCTGGTCCATGGAACACATCTCTGATCGGTTATTACTGATGGACCAAAGGTGTCATAAAATGACAACAGTTACATTACTAACTTCTGGGTTTTGCAGGTTAGTCTAAGCACAGAGTTGGGTTTTTGCCACTTCATGAGTCTTTTTTGTCATGGTCCATATGAGACTCTAGCACGCCATGCAAACATCTACGCACCACACTATCATCCTTGGCCGAGAGTCTAAGACGCTCAAATTTAGACCAAAGACTCTCTATTGTCTACATTTTCCATTCCAATAGTCAAATACTTAATTTTAAGTATCTATAATTAGATATCTTCACCAATTTAACTAGTTGGAGATATTTGAATGTATGTTGTGAAATTGACTCTCAAAGGAACATAGTTTCCCTTCTATAGGGTCACATTTCCACCATTTCAAGTTGTTGGAAAAATAAAACAAGACCACAAACACATAGGAGGAGATAACTCTTTTATTTAAGAAAATATATTTTCTATTTATATATTTATATCTTCTGTTGCCATGCTTAATCAAGTTTTTTGACATTTGGGATTCAACAATTGTTGGAAATGAATTAACTTATGATGATTTTCAGAAACCTAATCCTACTGTGTTAACGTTTGAGCTTCTCGAAGAACCATCTTCTAGGGAGTTTGTGCAACATTGGATTACTCATCTTACTAGTGGTCATCAAAAGATCACTGTTACGGGTATTCAACCTAACTTCGTTATGAGCAGATGGTGCTATAAACTTTGGGACCTGGGAATTCATATGATGGGTAAATTATATAAAATGTTTCATAGTATTATAGAGTTTGACAAACCTTGCAAATCCAATGACTACAGCATGAAGCAACTAATATATTTTGGAGTACTCTACAGGCTTATTTGGGACCCGGTATCAACATGAAGGTTTAAGGTTGCTTCTGGGAAAGCAATTCCAAGGAGGGAAACTGTGATGTCCCTGTCCAAATACTGAAACAAAACAAGTCAAAGGACATCATATGGTCCAAAGGCGTGGCAGGGCAAGGACATGATCACCTTAATCGGTTAGTAAGGCATGGATCGCTGTCAATGAAATGGAGGTAACAGGTCATTCCAAGGCATGGAACGCCACACACATAATCACTGTCAAAGGAAAGGTACTACAAATCGACCAAGACAAGTCATTACCTCATACATTATCGCTGACTAAGAGGGGAGTAAACAGTTCGATTGAAGGAAGACTAATTCCTTAACCAGATTGTTAAGAGAGAGCAATCAGATCAATCACAAAGTGGATTGGTTAAGGCTAAATCAGATTAAGGTATAATTAATTGAGTTGTAAAATACATGGTTGTAGGAGATGCAACTCCTCACACCATGACCTTTCGAGGGGTATAAGGAGAGGATCGTGGGTTCTCTAAAAGGCATTGAGTTTTGGTTTTTACTGACATCCATTCCAGATTTGATAGAGCTCAAGAAGAGCCTTAGACAGCCATGTAAGAGGGGGCATCAACCCTGTACTTACCTACTAATAAGAGCGGGGGGGAGGGGGGGGGAAGGGGGGGCGCAGTGAACCAGTAGTAGACTTAGATCTTTAAAATCATTAATTCAAAACTTTTAAGAGATGCAACCACAAAAACACTAAACACAAAAATTTTACATGGAAACCCAATGTGGGAAAACCACGGTGAGAAATGCCACTAGGATTTACTGTCCTAATCTGGCCCCACAGTTGAAAATCCTTTACAAATATTTTAGGGCACCAACCCAAGGAATCACCAAATCCTTTCTGTTAAGAGCACCAACTCTTACAAATTGAGCACCAACTCTAAACTCTTATCTGAGCACCAACTCAACAATCTGAATAACAACTTTCTGTACATTAACAGAACTGAGCATAACTTTGTGTAAATATATACACTCTTGACAGACTGAAACTCCATTTAAATCTGAAACAAATACAATATCAATGACAGAAAGAACAAAATCTTTCTCAATACCGAATGTCACAAAAACTTAAGCCTGTCTGAAACAAACACTTTGCTGAGAAGATTTGATGACAATATGTTCTGAATCTGAATATCAATAATCAAAACATTGAATCTGAAAGTCTTCATCCAAAAGTACACTGTCAAATTTTCCCAGAATTCAAAACTAACTGTAGAACATCAATTATTTTCTTTTCAAAAGCTCAATGGATGAAACGTAATAAGTTATCAAATCCAATGCCAACAATAAATTACAGAACTTATACCTTCACAGCCACATATATCAACAAAGTTCTGAAACCCTGTTTGCTGGCCCATTATCTTGATCTTCAAAATACCAGATAACCACGTACAGAAGTATAATCGTTTCAACCTTACATCAATGTCACAGTGCCTTTTGTAACAGATAACTCTTATATATATCTTTGCTATTCGATAATGATTAACACTTCATCCTCAAAAAAAAATCACTCCCAAACATCTGATTTCCAAGTATACATTAAATGATATAACTTTCAGTTTTTTCAGTTCTAAGTTCAGTAGTCTTAACTAATAACTAGAATACGTTATTAGTTTGCATTTTTACTCTTCATTCTTATTATGTTTAGAAGCACCGTTGGCCGTTTTAGGCTTCCAATTATTAAACTTTGAAACTGTTTGTAAGAGCAGTTATATTCCGTTCAGAACTGATATTGAAACTATCATACATATTCAATATATATAATAAATCAATAAAAACTTTATTAAGAAAGCTGTCTCCTTGTCAGCCCGATACAAGAACATATGCTTTTTAATACGTATGCTGAGCGTCCTGCCTCCTTGCCAGCCCGATAATGCATGTTGAGTATCCTGCCTCCTTGCTAGCCCGATAAAGACAGGTGTCTTTATGAAACAAATACAAATCTTCATGTGAATACAAGTCTTCAAGTTTATAAGCCTATGCCAGGAAAAGAAAGACATATATTCATATGCGGAAACGGGAAGACTGAGTATATCTAATGACATGCATACATGATTGAAGGTAACAGTGTATAAATTTATTTTAAAGATATTATGATACTGCTCTTTCTGTGTGCCGACATCAATGACAAATCGTATCTAACAAACCCATCCCATTACAAGGTGAAAGATGCAGGAATCAAGAGAGAAATTTGCAGAAACAGCATCAAAGATTGCATGCTTTCAATGTGATATAACAGGAAATATGATCAAGATCAGAAACTATAATTCTTTCAGATCCGAACCATCCCATTACAAGGTGAAAGATGCAGGAATCAAGAGAGAAATTTGCAGAAACAGCATCAAAGATTGCATGCTTTCAATGTGATATAACAGGAAATATGATCAAGATCAGAAACTATAATTCTTTCAGATCCGAACCATTGATGTTCACTCGCTTGATTAGAAGGAGACCATTCAGGCATAGCAATATTATTTATAATAATCGCAAGTTACATGCTTATCAACTGGGTCAATCACAATAGCCAGACCTCTTGTATGTTGGCATCTATATTAAGATTTTATTACATATGAGGAGAGTGTTGCATAGATAAGCATCATGAAAATTTTACATAACAGGCAGGATCAACAGTCAAATTTAACCCCCAGTTGCAGGTAAAAGAATATAACATCAGAAAATGATGTGATTTTGAAGGCAGCTATGCATCACATATCGGTGACAGTTCCAGTTATGCTCAACTTGTAATCACATGTTATATGGCAAGAATAGTAGAAAACAGGGCACTGATGATTTTTCTTCTCCCTTCTATTAAATGAGAAGCCATGTGTCAATACCATTTGAAAGACTAAATGAACCCATCTCGCAATGTTTCTCAATCAGAATAATACACGGATTTGCAAAATAGCAAAACAATGGTGCGAATTTGTGAATTTTTCAAGGATTTAATTACTATAAAAATATGGCATATATATGTAAAATCAAAGCAAAACAAATATATCCTAAAAAAATTTAACTTTTAAGAATGCTAAAGAGTAGATAACTGTAAATTCCTAATATAGATCTGATTAATTGAGGATTAATAAGAAATGAACTTATCAGTTATCCTATCCATGGCAAGAATAGATAATACATTGGAGAAACACGATACATGCACTGTATGTTGTAAACTCAAACGTTTCAAAAATAGTCCCACATTGAAGCTAAAAAAAATGTGCTAAAAGTCTATTGTCCCTGTGGAATGTAGCAATGGAAATAAGAACAAGTGATATTTTCATAAACACTGAAGCAAAAGAAGAAAAACTCACCACCTGAAGCACTACCTCCCGAGGACTCCCTGCAAGTCTGAGCTTCTCTTCAACATATTTTAACTTCCCAGTCAAAGCGGTCGTTGCCAGAAAATGTCATGCAACTAGCACTTTATTAATTTTTTGTGCATTTTTAGGGTTTCGCAAGTTTGAGGTTCATGAAAAGTTGACATGATTTTTGCCAGTTTTAAACATGATTTCTGACACGATTAAAACGTGATTTGAACGCCAAAAAATCATCGACCAACAATCAATGATTTTTTACAGGTTCCACAATTTGCAAAAATTCGTCGCCAGGACTGGTTGTATAAAAAATGTAATTACTCGCAATTTTTTGCAGACTTCTACTTCTATGTATAAAATAAGCAACTAGTTCATAAGTTCGTGATGTCTTTAAATTCCCATATAAAACATAATCTATATTCTGGAACCTTAAGCAACTAACTCGCAAGTTTGTAACGTCTTTAAATTCCCATATAAAACATACTCTGAAAGTCTCAGACCTTGAAGGCAAGAGTGCACAATATATGCTCTGATCTACCTCAAAAGGCTGGAACTTAGGAACAGAGTTTAATAAATCTGAGTGTTTATTATGCCATTTGAGAGTTTGAGCATCCAAGATATTTAACTATTTTCAATCCAGGAATTTGTGAAGCACCATGACACAGGATGGTGTCATGGGAATTTTAAAATGCCAAATTACTTAAAAGTACAAGATGCCTTTGAAACTCTACAAGCATCATTTCGTGTGACTCAAATACAAGCTTGAAAGTCAAGGAATTCAAAGATCAGAAAAAAAACATGATCAGAGCCCCATCAGAAGTATGTGATCCACATATAATGTCAAGAACTGAGTGATCCCACCAGATTATAGGTCAATCTGCTTGCCTCATAGACTAAAAAATTCATAAATTTCAACCAGGATCGGGGGATTTAAAAGAAAGCAACAATAGGTCATTTTGCACAGCCAGAGCCTTGGACCACCAAAAAGTATAAAAAAGACATGTGAAGCAGCCAGAAATGGTTTTATCAAATCCTAAAACTCAAATTGATGGCAAGGAATAAAGCTCTACTATAGAAACCATTACAAGCCAGGACTTTTCATGGTGATTCAAATCTGGTGCAATGCAAGCTGTTCTTTTGTAAATTGGTGTTCAACCATCAAACCATGGAACTAGTTGCAGAAACAAAAAGATTTACAGTTATTTTTTCTATAAAAAACATACTGACTTGTAAAATTAGGGATTTTCTAGAATCTATTTTTTCTCTGCAGTCAAAAGCTCTGTAGGGAAGAAAACAAATTGTCCTAATGCTGCAAGTCTATATTTGAAATGTATTGACATTTACAAATAGAATAAAAAGTACTTACAGGAAAAATAATCACCACATTTGCATTTTGAGTTGAGAACCTACTTATGATTTCTGTCTTTGCAAGTTCTGTGGCAAAATTTATTGAAACTAATTACTATCAAATTAAAATGGAAGGTTGAGCAGCAAGAGCAATGCACATTATGAAATATCAAAACAAAACAAATGCCACGTAAACGGAAGGATACTGACTCTAGTACTCAAATATGGATTGTAATTTACACTTAATCTGCCAACATCCACTACCTTTAACAAACATGCACACCATGAAATTTACATTTATGAAAAGAGTAGTGAGCCCTGCCATCTTTGAGATGGTGGCTAAATAATTATTGCATTGTTTATTTTGTAAGTCACTAAATGTCATGGTCACTAAAGTTCCCCAAATTATGGGATTGTCCCCTCCATGACATTGTGGAATGCTTAGAGGACTGGGAACCCTGCAGCAGCCGAGGACTGTAGTATTTGTTAGGACCATGAGGAAGACCCAAGCTTTTGGGTAATAGAAGACCAACAACCTGGAAGAAGCAACAGGGATCAAACACAGCCTACGGTTGGCTTTGAGCAATGGGATCGACCAAATCATTGGTTCAACTGATTCATAATGCTTAGACTCGTATCTTAAAAAGGAAAGTCACATTCTTCCTGATAAGCATTGACTAATCTTTCAACTAAAACAAATGACACTAGTCATGAGAAAGTTTGAGTTAGGGTGGTGTTATCCCCAGGAGATTGCTACCAAATGTTTTCCATCTGCATGAATGAAGTACTACCAACTGCCATTTCTTTGATTATAATTTATTTGGTTCACAACAGCCAAAGTGTTCCTTGGCACATTTTTCTTCCTCTTTCAAACAATTGCCTTGTGTCTTTGGTCCAGGAAATCAGAATTTTTTTCCCTTCTTACAACCATGAAAGAAGGAATCAAAATTTTTAATATCCAAGCATTTTCACTTAATTCAATTAATTGGAGTATTGGACCCTTTTGCCCTCTTTACACCTCATGTATGCATGCCAAAAAGTAATTATTCCTTACTCTTTACAAGAAAAAATTTTCAGGTTTAAGTAACCAGATCTACTGGACCTCTTTACAACTCATAAATTTGTGTAAAGGTGCAAATGAGTTCCAACTGTCTTAAATTCTTAATCATTTCAAAGGGTTTTCTGTCACAATGAAACTAATCAAGCCAAGCAGACCATGTTACACCTCTCACATATATGTGAAGGGCGTGAAAATCCACCAACTCATATTCTATCACAATCTTTTCCAACACAAATAATTGCATGCAACTATATTCTAACTATTTGATACAAAAACAGAAGAAAAAAAAATTCTTAGTAGTTGGTCAGGTTGTTCAGCATCATTTATCCACCTTTCATTTGTGCAAAGGGTGTAAGGATCCACACAGACCCAATTCCTGATCAATTCCATTGTTCAGTTAAAATCTCCAACTCATGCTGAATGCAGACTGAAGCTTCCCAAGTGTTAATTCTTGGAACACATGCATTTCCTTTCTGCTCTTACACACACATAAAGGATGTAAGGGACCCTGCAAACCCCAACAAAATATAAAAGCAGGCCATAAGGAAGAAAAAGTAAGATTCAAAAAAAAAAAAAATTCAAATATTCCCAATTTTGCCTATTCCCATACTCTCTCACATATATTTATCCCTGTTGTCATTTCAACAACACTCGAGACCAAATCTAAAAGCAAACCATAAGGAAGAAAAAGTAGGGTTTGTAAATGTGAATGGCATTTAATGTTCCAATATTCCCTATTTTGCATGTTCCCATACTCTCTCACATATACTTATCCCTCCTGTCATTTCAACAACACAATTTTCCTGACTCCTCTTTGCCTTCAATATGCAAATCATCATGCACAATATTCACTATCGTTCCACTCACATAAACAAAACAAGTTCACCCTGTTGTCCTCATTTTTAAACTCTCAAAAATTAGGAAACCCCTAAGAATTTTTCCTTGAAATTCATACTCTTGTTTCGCTAAGCACGTTTTACAAGGTAAAAACTTGTATTGGTTGGTGTCTAATCTGCATGGGTGATTTTGCCATCATTGTCCAAGTTTTGGTTGATTTTTGCCTTCATTTTCCTAGCTTTTTGTTCAATTTCGGGTTTCAGGTCAGTCACTGCAAGTAGGAACTTTTTGTTGTCATTGCAAGTAAAGTCACTGCAAGTAGGAACTTTTTGACCTCACTACAAGTGGTAGGAACTTCTGGATGACATTACAAGTAAATGCACTCACTTTTAATCGGGCCTCTGAGACCCGATTACAAGTTAGTTCATTGTTTTAATTGTCAAGTTACTTGCAAAGTCAGGTCTCTAAAGCATCATTACAAGTTGCATTATAACACTTGCAATCGGGTCTTTAAGACCCGACTGCAACTAAAGTCTTTTTGGTGGTGTGTTTTTGTCAATGTCAAGTTGCGTTTTAAGTCTAAATTGCAAGTATGTGGGTGTTTTGTCTTTCTTTTTGCAAGTTGTCATTACTTGCAATCGGGTCTCTAAACCTGATTGCAAGTCCTCCTTTCATATTGCAAGTGATTCTTCACTTGCAATAGGGTCTCTAAAGCCCGATTGCAAGCTTGTCCTTCCTGTTGATGTGTTTTTTATGCACAGTCTAACACATAATAAAATACCCTAAAGTATCTTATCCTCTCTTGAACAAAGTTACTCAAATGCTGAAGATTGGCTTAAGGATCACTTGAGACAACTCCAAGGTTCATAAATGTCGGGTCATGACATGTGGATAAGCACAGTTGGTCGTTGTGATTGTTGTTCCTCCAAGGGGCCTTACGCAACTTTTTAGAATATGTATGCTTAATTTTCAAGGAATGGTTTCTTCGAATGATATTCAATGAAGCTCTTTCCTACTACTACTAGATGTTTATCAAAAAATTGCAAAAGATGAGGGTTGAGAGATGCATAACTATTTCTAAGAATGGATGGATGAAAGACAATTCAAGTGAAACTCTACTAGTCTTTGTATTGCCATGTAAGAACAACTCCACCAAAACTAGTGCAACCTTCTAAGGACATTCAAAGATTTTCAAATCGCTACTAAGCATAGACACCATCAATTGAATGCATATCCATGATTAAGAAACAATTGAACTTAAGCACTTTCAATATTTCCAGTTGACCACGCATGACACACTTACAATCAGCAAGAGACTAGTGGTATGGATTATGAGTTTCACAATAAATCATATGCAACTTTCCATCATTCACTCTAAATACTTAAATCAATATTAAAGATTGACTTGAGAGGATGAAAAACCATGCAAGAAGCTTCAAGGATTAAATAGAAACACCATAACTTCAATGTTTTATTAACCCAATAGCAAAGTAGCAACAATTCTTCAAGTCCTTCTCTTATCTCTCTTACATCTAATTATCTATCTCTTATAGCTAATATCTCTTATTATTTTGTACAAAGGAAATGAGTGGGGGTTTATATCAAAGAAGCATTAATCGTTTGGGGAATTAATCGGCCAAACAAAAGTATAAGATTTTTTGAAAAAATCAGGAAAAATCGGATTTACAAAAAAATGTAAAACAATTGCATAAAAACAATCAAAAACTACTTTTTTTTAAATTTAAGGGCATTTCCATAGCATATAGATATTGTAGGCAAATAAAATAGACACTTCAACACATGAATTGTAGAAAATAGATTTTTCGTTGTTTATATTCATATCATTGATTACATTGCACAAAAACATACAACATAAATAATATCTAGATGGTGATAGATGTCAAAATGTCGATTACAATATAGTCATTGACTTTGTAGAAAGTCAACTTGTAAACTAAGTACAAAATTCCAAAAAATCAACTGCAGACAATGACATGCTAGAGGATAGGAGGCTCTGTTGATGAAGCTCTCGAGTGAGAGCCTCTCTTAGCTCGTTCAATCCATTCACGATGCCAGTTGGCTTCCCTCATCAGATCAAAATCTTCAGGCTCAAGCGGAATATCATCATCATCATCAACAACAACAACAACAGCAATCAACTCAAACTCTAGATCTATCTCATCGAGGTCAATTGGCTCGTCTTGCTCAATAGTTCTTGATTTTGCCCATGTAGATCACTATTTTATATGCAATGGAGTCCTACATCCTTACTTTCATTTTATGCAACTACTTTCCATTTCCAAGTGTTGCACCATCTACAAGTTTTCATACACTAAATAAAATTAAAAATTAAAAATTCATACAATTCCAATTTAACGTAAACTAAACGGAATAAAATTTCATATAGTTTTTCATATATTTAGTTTTGAGTAAACAGAAACTAAACTGTAAATAAAATTTCATAAACTCAAAATACTCCATTTTACCACCCACTAATTTATTGAATAATATAATATTATTTTTTAAAATTTTAACAAATAATTAAAAAATCATTCATCAAATAGATAAATAAATAAATCTACTACAATTATTTTGTTAAAATTTAATACATACATTCATAAACCTTGACCTTGTATCTTACAATAAATAAATGTATTGCCTACAATTTAATTCATTTCTCTAAGATGACTAGGAAGGTGGGTACATTTCAGAAATGTCATTATATATCTTATCACATTTATCATTATTTTATTTATTTTTCATATCTTTGTTTGGCGAGGGATCAAGCTCATACAAAGCCAAAGTTGACAAGGTGTAGTTTTGACCCACTAAATTCTGCAAAAACATAGGTAGCTTATAAACGTTTATCATAAACGGTTAAAAAAGAAGTCTCCTACTTGTAAACAGGCCCATAGTAGATGTGAAAGCGGTGGCAGCCGTGAGATGAATACCCCTGTCGTCGACTTGCAAACTTGAATGCCGTCGACTTGCAGATTTCTCAGAAGACTTCTGTGGGCTTTAAAGAAAACACAGGCCAAAATATCGTCTTTTTCATGCTGTTTAGGGTTGTCGTTTGCGTCGCGATTTTTCGCGTTTTTTTCTGTTAAAATCGAGGTTTTAATTGCGATTTTTTGGCGATTTAAACGAAAAAATCATTGACTAGAGTTGACCAATTTTCCCAAGTTTTGGGGGGGGAAATCGGGCATCTCCCCGACTCTTGATTAATCGCATATAATCGCGATTTTTTGGTGACGTTTGCTTCCATGGTTTATATAGTACTCCCAAATGCAATAAAGAGCTGAGATCAAATGAAGATAAAGGGCCAAGATTTTGCCACCTAAACCCTAATTAGGGTTTGATACAAATAAAAGCCTATCATGATATCAACCAATGAGAAAATGACATGAGTTGACACAAAAATCGACGAAGCATCGTCCAATAGGAAAGTGAGCTGCCACATAGGATCATAACAAACTGTCATCTAGAACTTTGTTCACTTTCTCCTTCTCCTTCGTGGCATATTCAATGAATCTCGTCGTCATGCCTTCTATCTCAGTTATTGGAACTTGTGGTAGATTCTTCAATTGTTCTTCCAAGTGAATGACTTCCTCAAAGGCTGAGACGATGGCAATTTCCCATTCAGGCTCAAGATCTCCTGTCTTGCTAGCAAGTACCATGAGTGCATGCAAATCCTCCAATTGCTTTTCGGTGATCATTCCATCAGCCCCATGGAAGAGAACTTTTATTCTCTCTTCTAGCTCATTGATGTCTATAATCATTCCAGGATCAATCTTCCTCTCCAAGATGATTTGCGCTACTTCCACTATCTTATCATGAATGAGGTGCATGGCATCTTGAACTTGACTGCACCCATTGCTAATGTCTTCAAAAACAACCTTCTTCATGTGAAGTACGCTACTCCAATGTAGAAAACTAGGTGTTGATCCTTCCCTTCTTATTTTCTCTCTCGCCAAGACTTCCCTAGATGTCTTCCTTATTACTTGCAATACTGGGATAGTAACATCTCTAGTATGATAAATGCCTCAAAAGCTTCTATGAGAGCATGAGTTCTCCCAAGAACTTTTATAACTGTATCAAGTGTCTTCATCACATCTCTTATAAACATACTAACCTTTGTGAAAGATCTTTCTATCCATGTATCCATCAATTGTACGGAATTCCTTATCTTTTCCATATGATCCACTGATTCGGCAGGAAGCAAAGGCGATGGTGCAATTGTTGGATCATGCTACCTCAATGGTTCCTTGAACTGTTAGAAGTAGTTTCTCCATGCACTTATCTCTTTTTCTAACTTCTCATTCTTCTCCACTTCCATTCTAAGCATATCATTGAGTGTCTCCACTAAATCATTCACATCACCTATGGCTTGCTCTCGATTAATTGGGCCTAGATCAATGGTCTCCATATCATACTCTTCCGCAGTGATTTCAACTTCACATTTGTCGACCATCAGAGTAGCTATTTGTATCTTTCGGGAACCTGGATCATCTCTTATCACCTTAGAGATCTTCGTGGCTTTCTTCTTTTCGGTGATTTATTGAGCGCGACTTAGGAGGTTGTCCAAGTCACATATTGGTTCTTCATCAACCGCTATCACCTCTCTAGCAAGCCGCTCCTTAAGCCAGGCAGGGATAGATGATCTTCCTTCTCCCACTTGTGTCTTTTCGTTCAACAGCTCATCTCTAGGAGGGGAAGTTGCCTCATCATCCTTTTCCCCATCTTCATGATTCACTTGAATGTGAGGAGCAAGATCTTCTTGATCTTGTGATATCTTTTCCTTGCCTTTGTCATTCTAAACTGTAGACTCCATTGAGTCGTCCACTCCATGACTCAATTCCTTATCAATCCTTTGTTCTTCATGTCTTTCAATTTGATGCATCTCTTCTTCATGCCTGGAGGAAGTGCTGGAAGGATGACCGAAATTTGACTTATCTTTCTTTCTTGGTGCTTCTTTCTCTCTATGATCATCCTTTCTCTTCGAACCTTTGGAATGAGTTGATTGAGAAGCACTACCACACGCACTTGCATCTTCTTCATCATCTACTCTTGCCTATAGGTTGAATGTCATAGTCATATTTTTCTTTTTCAACTTCAGGTGCTAGATGTCTATCCATCTGCAAGTGTAGTCCAAGACTTGTTTCATCAACTCCTTCAAATCTACAACTTCCATTTCAACCCAACTAATCTTGATCTCCTTGCTTTCTTTCCCATAGGCGGGTTGGAGATATTTGCCACTATCCCGTGCTTGATCAGCAACACTAAATATCTAGCACTTCCGGATGAAAACTAGAGGTAGCCTGGAATGCATCTTTTTCTTCACTTCTAAATCATCTTGAACATTCATCCAATAGTCTTCTAACTGCCATTTGTGCTTATACTTCTTCCCTCCAATTCCCCTTACATTGTCATAGGGATCGAAGTTATCTCTAGGAGTGAATGGCGTGAGTGAGTAAAGAGATAACTCCTCTTCGACGCTCTCAGCTTCTTGTAGGGAAGGACAAACTTCAATCGAATCACCAAGTGAAATAGGAAAAGAAATACTAGATCCATGTTTGTGCCGATATGCCTTAACATATGCTGCTAATTGTCTCGCTACCTCAAGTAGCACTATTTTGTCTGTCGGATAGAATGGCAACATGTAAGGAGGAGAAGGACATCCTTGAATCCTAATGTATGTGAACTTCAGAAATCGAATGAACCATGCACAATATTATTGAATCAACGTTTGCGCTCCTGGAGACTGCCTTTGATCGGTTCCATCTTAAAGGGTCCTCGTGATATGCATAGTGAAGGCATCATTGACCCTCCTATAGCGATGCTTTGTCGGATGGTGTAGCTGTGGATATGCTTCACATGCTCTTATCTCTCCAGGTCCTCTTCCAACTACACCCCTATACATCAGCCGAGCATATTCATAATTCCTCGCAAGAGAGTATATGACATAGGAACTCATCTTGAATGTCCTAGTGCAGGTGAGTCTTCTCAATTGAACATCCAAGTTATTGTTGATGAGTCTCGCCCAATTGATTGTATCTTTACCATTGGTGAGTGTCTCTATGAAGAAGAACATCCAATTCTCGAAGTAGAATGCTTGTGGTGCACCTACAAGTCGATTGAGTAGAGTGATGAAATCCCCAAATTCCTCCTTGAAATCAACTCTATGTGGCCTACTAGGCATCCTGCTTTTGCCAGGTCTACTCTTCAATAGCCAATATTTGTTGATAATCTCCGAACATACTTCAGGATCATCATCATAAACCGAATTAGCTCCTTCTATGCTCTTGTAGATCATGTCTCTCGGCTCAGGCAAGTCGAAGGCTTCGCTGATGGCAGTTTCTGAAAGATAGGCAATCACTCTTCCATCTTTCACTATTGTCCTCGTGTGAGAATTGTAATGTCTGGCACATTCAATCATCGAAGCCAGCTGCTTTCACTATTCCACTATCTATCATCTTCCTTGCCATAGAAGTAGGTTTTCTTGTGTACAACGAGCTCCTGAACGTCTTGAGATCAAATTTCCCAAGGTTTGTGTCTCCTATATTGCTCCAATGAGATGTGATCTTGCTCTCCAATGCATCGCTCTTTGAATCTTCCTTGATGAGTGCTTGACGAATTCCAACTCCACTAGGCTTAGGCGTTGCCATTCTTCACCTATAAGGGTTGTGTAAATTAGGGATATGGTGAAGAGTATGTAATATGTTAATTTTAAGCCTATTAGACCTTAGGAATGATAGTAGATAGCTTATAATATTGATTCAAATCACTCTTAAACTCAAATAAATATAAAATTAAATGCTCAATAAGACTGATTCCTTTATCTTAATATGCCTATCTGCACTTTCTAATGGATTAGCAGCAATAGAAGAGATCTAATTCAATAAAAAGATCAATATTTGACTCCAATCATACCTGCATCTAACCTTCTATCAGTCAAAATGCAACACTTACCTCTGGTTTCTGATGATTTAACCTGATATAGATGCTTCTTGATCAAAAGACGTGACTGAGAATACTCAGCAAGCCCGCTGGTGCTTAATGTGAGTGAACAAATTCACCCTTCTTGTGATAAATTCGCTGCACCTTAAGACAAATTCGCCAATGACGCTGATTGTAATCACTTATTTGTTCTTTGAAATTCGCTGTTAGAGAGGAAATTCGCTGATGATATGCTTGAATATGTTTCTTTGCTGAATAGATTCACTGTCTTCTTGATGAATTTTGCTGCTCTCCTAATTGAATTTGATAAATTTCGCTGCCAATGCTGATTGAAATCGCTGCTCAGCTGGTGAAATTCGCTTATTAGAAAGGAAGAATTTGTTTTGAATTGATGACTAAATGATTGCTTGTAGTCTCCTTATATAGGTGCTCTAGGGTAGAGACATGTCTCTTAAGGGTAAGGCTGACCTGGTTTAGAAAGATTAAAAAAAACATTTATTGCTTATAGGGCCAACTCACCACTCATTAAAACATTTCCCTTTTGAATTATGAATTATACTTTTGGCATCAAAATGTGTTTGAAGTTGAACTACTTAGCCGTTGTCATTGAGCAATTCACTCCTAAAAGGGAGCAAAGGAAGGAATTTTCGCTCCCAGAAGGGAGCAATGGCACAAGAATTCGCTCCATCCTCAAGCCAATGGAAATCCACTCTCAAACACAAGCAAAGGAAGGCAATTTCACTTCAAAATCTAGGCAATGGAAATGGTAAGAGACAACTCACTTAGCCAAATTTTATCAATTTCACCTTCTTAGGCCTCAAGTTTATCACTTTTCTTATGTGGTGTGCTTCAAATAATCATCAAAATGCTTTGGAAAGGTTTTTCGCTCTCATTATGAGGCAAAGGAAGTATTTTTCACTTGACCTAAGGAGCAATGGAAATTATTCCATACTTAGCCAAAATCTCGCTCCAAGGAGAAGGCAATGGAAATGACTTGAAATTCGCTCCTCATCACTTCATGTTTGAGTAATTTACTAACTATGCACATGGAGGAGTCAATTCAACCTTGGAGAAGGCTCTATAAGCAATTTCGCTCCTAGACTCAGGCAAAGGAAGACAATTTTGCTCCTAATGAGGAGCAAAGGAAGTGTTTTTCGCTCCAATCAGGGAGCAAATGAAATCATTGCATTTTGGATGGTTAGCTCAATCTCATTCAATTTCTCTTCCCTTCCTCCCCCTTAGTCTCCTAATTTTGTTTCTTTTATACCTCTTATTTGGTGGGGGGCATACCTTTTCACTGCAACCCTTCCCTTTTCAAGAGGCACCTCCCTTTGAGTATTGTCTTACTAACTCTTATTAAGTTGGCGGCCTTCTAAAAATATAATTATTTCTTAAGTGTCCGCTTATCCTTTTTAATCTGGTCGGCCTATCTTAGCTAATTATGGTCAATATTTATCTTGGGTCGGCCCTCTTCAACAATTCATTCCATTTGAGTCAGCCTTGTCTTTTATTAATTTAATTGTCCAGGTTTATTATTTACGACTGTCTGCGATCAGCCTTAATCTTCTGCAATCGCCCCTACTAATTGTATACTTTTGCAGCCAGGGTTTAAATTTGAAGCAACTGGTTTTTGGGTCTAAGATGGGGCATGACACTCCTGTCCTCCATACTCTCGTCGCCGCACGCTTTCTTCTTCCCTCATGATGTTTTGTTTTCACTTTCAATGTCCATCACCCAATTGTAAGCATTGATGTACGAGGACAGAGGTAGTACCTCCATTTTCTCCCTCAAAGAGGAAATCAGTCCCTCAAAGAACCACCTTTTCTTCAACCCGTCGGCTGGATGGTTCTCCATATTACCCAACAATTCCTTGAGCCTATGGTTGTAAGCTTGTAGATTTTCATGCCTTGTTTGGTGTTATAAACTTCAGCAACAATCTCATTATCATCCTTGAGGAGTTTAAATTCCAACGGGAAAGCCTTCTTTAGGTTATCCCATGATGTCGTGTGTTCATCTGCCAAGTCTAAGAACCAGTCAATGGCCACTCCCCACAACATTGCGAGAATGACCTTAACAAATAGTCCTTATCAATCTAACTGCTTGCCAACCATATGGTCTCACATGTATTACAATGCCTTGCAAGATTCTCCAATCCTTCCCAATGAACTTGGGAAGTTCCTATCTATCCACACTTGGACTCGCCGGGGCGATCACCATCCTCCTCGATCAGTGTGTACAGTATGCCAAGGACCAAATTGGACAATTTTGCTCTGGACATTCCAATGCTTCACTTGCACTCTCAGCCACGTACAAGCCCTCTACACATCCAACGTTCGTGTCCTTTGCACCTCAGTTCTCAACTCCTTCCTCCCCTACATCTTTGGCTCAAGCCCCTTCTCTCAGTTCCTCTTTTATAGATAGGTTCTCAATACGGTGCAAATTGTTTTCAAATATTTAGACCTCATCCCCAAGATTTCATCCTTCATCTTCTTCATCATGTACCGACTGTACAGACGAGCTACTCCCTATGGACTCACTCCTAGAGTCTTTGTCCGACACTAATTGTATGGACCGGTTGTTTACTTAGTCAGCAAGGTTTTCCTCTACTTCGTCGGGGAGTGGTAGGTTCCTAGCAACTTCCTCCCACTCACTTAACGTACAAGGTGTTTGTCTCCTTCGCCGAACAGTTGTCTCTCTTGACTACGGCTTCGGCTAACACTTCTACCTTTACTCCTTGTTGGGCTCTGTGATTGAAATCCCAATTGTGGAGTTGAGCATTTGATATTTGGTTGAAACTCTAGTAGTGGAGTTGAACAAATTTCTTCCACCGCAAGATGAAAACCCTCAGGCAAAGATTGGTTTTGGTGGAGTAAAATTCCACCCTAGCCGATAAGTGTGATTCACTCAAGGTCACAATTTATTTGGAAAATGGAGAAATGGTTGTCAGCTTGTTGTGACGTTTTCACACATCGCCCCATTGCAAATGGGGACCCTTGCTTTTTGCTTTTTTAGGGTTTGTCTTTTTAGGTCTTTTAGGGTTTTGTTAGTTAGCCTTTGCATTTTGAATGTCGCCCGGGGATCACATGGGTAGCAAGTCCGGCTTGAGTGAGGTCCTGATCCTGAAATTTGGCTAAGTCTGGAATGTCCTGACCCTGAAATTTGACTAAGTCTGGAAACTAAAAAAAACCTCCAAAAACTAGATTTTGCAATATAACTCCTGGAGGTCTGAAACCACTCTCAAACATCCTGAAAGTATATATGGAATATAACTTAAAGTATTCCTTCTATGTTTCTTCTTTCTTATACTTAAATGTTATATTCCATAAAAGTTATCCTGATAGAGAGTTCGAAAGGTCAAATTTCGCTCATGTCCTTCACTGAGGATCCAGAGCGAATTTCGCTCCTGTCCCTCACCAAGGGACCAAGGCGATAATACTTATTTGAGCTATTCCTGACCGTGTTTGGACGAATTGAGACATCAAAGGCATGGTGAAGGACGAAATGAGCATGATAGAGCATCCAAACTTGATCAAAAACAATGAAATGATGAAGTTTTTGCCTAGAGGGTCAAATTCGCTCCTGTCCCTCACTGAAGGACTAGAGCGAAGTTCTTCATAAGGCAAAATTCAGGCAAAAATCAAGTAAGTTTTATGTTTGAAGGCAAGGAAGGAGGTGAAATGAACCCATTGAAGACAAATTGAAGATTATCAAACATCAACAAGGGACCTAAATACCTAAGTTCGCTCCTGTCCCTCAGGAAGGGACCAGAGCGATTTTTACTTTAGATGATTTTCTTGCTCAATTTGAATGGACCCCAAGGCATGGGTGAATGGAATGGAACATTACGAATCCGTTGAAGATAGTTTTTGAAGGTGATGAAGTGAAATAAAGCCCACAAGAACAAGTTCGCTCCTGTCCCTCTCCAAGGGACCAGGGCGATATAATGATTATATTGCTATTCCTCCAAGTTCAAACCACTTCAAGATGAAGAACAAGGTGGCAAGGAAGTCTTAAGGCATCTCTATCAAGCACAAAGCATCAAAGGTCACCACATTGAAAGATTTGCACTTAAAAACTTGAAGTTCGCTCCTGTCCCTCAGGAAGGGACCAGAGCGAAATTTGCATAAAGGCATAAATTTTGAAAGTTTGTCATGTATCAAGTGTTCAAGGACGATCGAGGGACTTCATTTTACGCGTTGAAAGCAATGACAAGTTGGAGAACGCAAGCATAAACCCAAAAAACTTGAAGTTCGCTCCTGTCCCTCAGGAAGGGACCAGAGCGATATTGATTATATTGGCCAATTCATGCAAAAATCACGTTAAGTCAATGATTTGCAAGGTCATACAAGGTCTAAGGTGTCATTTGAAGATGATATGCAAGAGTTTTGAACGTCAAAAGTCTATCAAATGAGCTAAGGGAGCTATATCGCTCCTGTCCTTTGGACAAGGACCAAAGCGATTTTCATCAAAACACTCATGTCCCGTCAAAATCATGACAAGGCAAGGATAGGCAACGTCAAAGATGCTATTTGGAAGGTGATGAACGTGGAGTTAAGGTCAAGAACGAAGTAATTTGAGCCAAGATACATGGATCGCTCTTGTCCCTCTCCAAGGGACAAGGGCGATGATCCTTCCAACGATTAAATGTCTTGTGGAATTCAAGCGAAATGAGCGTGGAATGAAAGAATAGCATTGTTTGTCCTTCACAAAGATGATTGAGGCTCGAAGTTATAAAGGTCAAGGAGAAATTATGAGGATCGCTCCTGTCCCTCTCCAAGGGACCAGGGCGATATTGGTTAGAACACTCGTTATCCTTCCAAGATCACGTCTAAACAAAGTTGCACAAAATTTAAAACATCATTTGGAAGGCAGTACAAAGGTGATGAACGTTAAAATGTTATTAATTCGAGTTTGAAATGGAGAAAACATGAAGATCGCTCCTGTCCCTCTCCAAGGGACCAGGGCGATATTACATCCAAAGGCACTAGTTCGCACAAAGCAAGGCAATCAAGCTCGAAGGACCCAACTAAAATGCCGATTTGAACGTAAGGATCAAGACTTTGGACGTCAAAAATGCAAGGATCATGACCCAATTGATGGATCGCTCCTGTCCCTCAGTCAGGGACCAGGGCGATGAGGTTTGTATATTTCATTTTCAAATTTTGGCACTCAAAAACATTTTTTTAATTTATTTAAATGCTAAAATTCGATAAAGTTTGAAAATCCAATTAAAATGGCATTTAAATATTGCGCTTGGTTTATGAGAGTCGGCTTTATTATTTATTTAAAAATCGTTTAAATTACCTTATTTTTACACAAGTCGGCCTTAAGGTAATTGTGGTGAGAAGCGCTTATAAAGGGGGAGGTGAAGATCATTATTTTCACATTATCATTTTATCATCTCAAGTGCGATTTAAGGAAGACAAAGGGAGAAGTGCGAATTTCATTTCAAGCTAGGAGGTGCGAGTTTATATTCAAAGGAAGGCGCAAGCATTGTCAAAGGGGGTGCGAACCTTATTTTCATTGTGCAAACTTGTCAAGCATTGGAAGACTACGTCAAAGAACATATCAAAGGTGGCGATATTGATAAGGACATTTATTTGAAGATCACGTTGAAATATCAATTTTGCCTAGGCGATTTTATCCATTTTGCATTCTAGTGTTAGCTCTCAAGAGAGGTATGGCGATATGGATTTATTGTTTTGATTTTGATTGTTGATCGTCATAGCCTTCAAATTTTGAATTTTGAATTTTGAATTGTAATAGCTCAATCGTTATTTAGGAAATAATAACTCAAGGATTTATTATGAAGTTTCCTAAAAATTAATCTAATCTATGTTATATATTGCAAAATCATGTTTCTAATTTTGAAATGTTGTGTAGGCATCAAATGGAGATCTCATCAAGGAAAATCAAGCCGAATCAAGGACGATCTTCGCCGGGACGATCAAGCCAGGACAGGGGCGACCTCTTTCAATCCAGCGTTCCAAGGCGAGGTACATCATCATCTTGCACATCAAGGACAAAAGGAGTTAGAACAAGAGTTAATTAAAGATAGCCTCTCAACGACATCAAATTGAATATCTACCAAGGTACAAGTGTCAAATGAGGTGGCGTCCTAGTCATCATTTCTCCAATCAGTGAGGTCCACCTCAGCATGTCCAGATTCAATGTACTTAACTCATGGAAGGTGGCACAAACTCTGATGTACCTACCCTGGCTATCCATTGGTCGATTCTTCTAGAGAGGACATGTGTCCAAGCAATACAATTTTATCATTGGTCGAGCATTAAATGTTATGTAATGATTGTAACAAACCCTAATTAGGGTTTTCATTGTTGAATCTTGGCCATTGATCTTGGATTGATCTAAGCCATCAAATTGTATTGTGGGCACTATATAAGCCCAGGCATTTCATTTGTAAAGGCTAATTAGAAATTATTAGAGAGAGTTGTAAATAATAGAAAGCAGTTAGTAGATAGAGAGTAGTTAGAAATTGATAGAATAGCAATTAGAGTAGAATAGGAGGACAAGGCAAGAAATTGTTGCCATTGATTGTAAACAAACTCCATTTTCATTGAAGTAATGGTGAAATATGTCGTTTTCTTGCAATTTGCATGGTTTCTTGTTGAGTCTTCAATCCTAGATGGTAGATGATTAGATGAATGGAGGAAATGTGATTAATTGATGGTGGAATTCGTATATCCATACTACTAGCAGTTTGTTGATTGCAGACTTGCCTTGTGTAGTCAACTGGAATCGTTCAGCTTAAGCTCAATTTCAATTTGTCGCCTCTTCATTGATATGCATCAACTTGGATGGTATCTATGCCTGCGGTGATGATTTGAACATCATAAAGCTTCCCTTAGAAGATCGCACTAGCCTTGTGTAGATGTTCCATTGATGTCAAAACAAGACCTAGTTAGAGTTTCATCAAAAATCAAATCATTGCTCCTACATTCTTAGTATTAGGATTAGATCTTCTCTTCGCCCTCATCCTTTTTCCATTTTTTCAAATCTAAGTTGGTCAGAGCCTGTGTTCCAGCAAAGCAGATCGGAAGTTCAATCATCAAATGTAAGTCCCCTTGTGATTCCAGCAAATCACATCACACCACGAAGAGCTTATCCACACATAGAGACCCTACCAAAAGAACCTTGGAGTCATCCTAACTGATCCTTTATGCGAATCTTCAGCAGTTAGAGACTTTTTCTCAAGAGAGGATAAGATGCCTATTGGTATTTTATTCTGTGTATGATAGTGTACAAAATACACGTCAACACAGCTACAAGTTGCGAATTTCCAAGTTCAAATTTATCAAAATTTGAAAGCAAATAATAAATTTGTCCTTCTCAATATATGTGAAAAATTTAGGGAATATAACTACAGCATGTGCATTCAAAAAAGGAATAAAGGATAATAAATGCTATATTATTCCAATCCTACTATGAAAGTTGAACAAGTTTCAAAATAAGTTAGAAAGAAGTTGTAAGCTTGAATTGGGGAATTTCTTGGTCCCAAACTGCCTGTGTGGGACCCTTTTTAGGGAGTGATACCTTTTGTTTAAGAAAAATCAGTTGTACGTGGAATGCTAGAGGATTTTTTAAGAAATCAAGCTGTTGTACATATTCATTTGCATTATCAAAAGAGTCAAAAATGAGCTTTGGAGGTCTGTGAGCCTTTAAATTACTCCCCGCCACTCATGATTTGACAGCTTAAGCCAAAGAAAGGTCAAACAAGAATCGCTGTATAGTTTATTTTGAAATGCCAAAAATGCAAAGGGGAAATTGTGCCTCATAAAGGGAACTCAAGGTGTGGACATGACATGCCTAGTAGGAACTATGACTGGTCAAACAAGCTGGTGCAATCCTATATGAGTCGCTATTGTCATCAACAGAAAATCGTGGCAATCTTTGGTAAGATCGTGGGAATTGAAGAACATTATACTGGCTGCTAGCACATCCTGTGACAGGCATGAGGTTCTTAGTTGCTAGGCGCAAGGGTCTTGCATTGCTGGAAATGAAAGGTTGTGTTGCTAGTCTTGCATTGTTGGCCATTTTCTTCATAAACAACAACCCACTGCATTTCATGGTGTGACATGGGCCTGTGACTTCCATGTTGGGTCTAAAGGCAGTTACCAGACAATCAATTATTGAGAGCTTCATGAACAAAAAATTGTGGAATGTTTGAATCTTTTGTTTCAGGTCAGAAGCAATGAACTTAATCTCTGTCATTATGAACAGCAAGTGTAAAATCCCCCTTTGTTATTTCAGTCCTGTGGAATGACTGACAATTGTCTCGTATATTACTTTGTCTCAGCGTTACCGGGAGACGCGTCTCCAAACTCCTGGGACGCGTCTCGAAGACTAGGACATGTCTCCCCTCTCCCAGACGTCTTTGGAAGCGCCTCTCAGATGTGGGTGCTTTGGAGAGACGTCTCCAACATCTCCCGTAAAGAAATGTGGCATCTCCCGTCATTGAAAACAATTAATAAAGTCATTTTAAAAAAAAAACCCCGACGCGGCATAAAAAACCCTGACGCGACGCGTTGACTGAAAAGTTTAAACCGTCCAATGAAAACCCTAAACGCCCGACGATTTTTCATTCGCTTAAAATGTCCTGCAATTTTTTTTTAACATCATTCAAATGCGACGAAAACCTAGTGTTGCGGCCACCACAAACAAACTCGACGAAAACCGAAAAAAATTGACTTTCGCGACCAGCAGGTGCAACACGAAACAGGTGCAGGTGCAACGCCGAACAGGTGGACGCGATTCAGGTAAGTTTACTTCAGTTTTTTTATTTTCATTTTTTATTTTCCATTCTTTGTAACTTCAATTTTATTTTTTTGTTGTTGTTAATAAGTAATAACTACTAAGCACTATTAATAATTTTATTAATTGATTAATTTAATAGTTAATAAATTAGCACTATTAACTATATAATATCTTTGTGTTTGTGGTTTTTATATTTAATGGTAATACTAAACAAATTCAAAAAATTTAAACAGTCTTCTTAATTATTAATAATTATAGTTTGCAAATTTAAACAGTTTTATTATACTAAACAAATTGAAATAATAAAAATAATAATATAGTTTTTAAAATTTTTTGATGCATAAAAAAACTGTATATTTAATATTAGTGTTAAATTTGTAAATTTAACAGTTAACTCTATATACAATGATGCAAATTTAACATTGATATCAAACTGTATATCAATGTTAAATTTGCAAATTTAACAGTAATATACAGTTTGTTGTATATCGCTGTTAAATTTGCAAATTTAACACTGATATAATCACTGCAGACTGTATATCACTGTTAAATTTGCAAATTTAACAGTGATATACAGTCTCATAAAATAAGAAGGCATACATTTGTGGCATTTTGCAAAAAACTCAAAATAATCTAATTCGGAATTCCAAAACCAATGTGCAAAAAAACATAAAACTGGTAATAGTTTTTGAATTTTCATTTCGTTTTGCAGATTGCAGAATGTCAGGGGGGGGGAAACAAGGCTTGTACCCCTTGTGGAAGTATGTTGACCATGTTCCAGGGCCAAAAGGAACAGGGGGGACAGCCACCATTAAATGTAAACTTTGTCCATTGGGATGGAAAGGTGCCTACACGCGGGTGAAGGCTCATTTCCTTCACCAACCAAGACACGGTGTTGAAGTTTGTACAAATGAGTCAGAACGATATGATGCTGTGAGGGAGCAAGAAAGGGCTGATGGGAAAGTTTACAATGTGAGCTCCTCTCATGCTTCAACCACAGGGGCAACTAGGGAGCCAGAGGTAGATGTGTCTTCTAGTGTTGTAGGAGCATAGTCTGAGTCTCACAAGAGACCACATACTAGCATCTCAAACCCCATTGGAAGGCTATTTGATGTGCAAGGTCGAGAAGCAATTGATGCAGCAATTGCATGCTTCTTTTATGCAAATGGAATACCGTTTAATGCTGCTCGCTCACCTTTCTATGTAGAGATGGTACAAGCTATCAATAATGGACCAGCTGGGTATAAACCACCTGGATTTCGAAAAGCTCGGCACAACTCTAATTGAAAAAGAAAAAATTCGATTAGAGCAACAAACTGCACCAATGAAGAGAGTGTGGTCTACAAAAGGTTGCAGTATAGTGATGGATGGGTGGACAGATGCTAGAAATCGTCCACTACTTAATGTCATGGTGACATGCAGCAAAAGGCCTTATTTTTTGAAGGCAATGGACTGTTCAGGGCAAGAAAAGAATGGAAATTTTCTTCATAACCAGCTATGTGACAGCATTGAGGAGGTGGGGGCATCACATGTAGTCCAAGTTATTACCGATGCTGCCCCTGTTTGTAAAGCAGCAGGTATGATGGTGCAAAACAAGTACAAGCATATATTTTGGACACCTTGTTGTGTGCATTCGTTGAACAATGCACTCAAAGATATTGGCAAGTTCCAATGGGTTTCAGACCTCATAGAAAAGGGCAGAAAAATATAGATGTTCATATGTAACCATCATCACACACAAGCCATTTATCGTACGTTTGCCAAGGTGGAACTTCTCAAACCAGCTGATACACGGTTCGCTTCCTATTTTATTCTTCTTGACCGCCTTTGTGAAGTCAAAGGAGCTTTGTGTTCCACAGTTGTTAGTGATGCATGGGCATCTTGGAGGCAATCTGCATCAGATACTGCAGTTGAGGTGAGAGGTTTGGTCCTTGATGGCCGTTTTTGGGCTGATGTGAGATTTGTTGTGGATTTTATTAGGCCCATATGTGAGGTGATTAAAATTACAGACTCAGACAAGCCATGTTTGGGGAAAGTTTATGAAGAAATAGATTCCATGTGTGAAAGAGTCAAAAAACTAACTGATGCAAAAGATTCTTCTTTATATCCTTTGATAGAAGAAAAGTTGCATGGAAGATGGAACAAACTCAACACACCCCTTCATTGTGCTGCCCATGCCTTAAATCCTAAATGGCATAATACAGAAGAGACCAAAAAGAGGCCTCCACATGAGGATAGAGAGGTAATGAAAGGATTTTGGGCTGCAGTAAAAAAGATTTATGGTCAACATGAGGATGCCTCAATCATAAGGACTCAATGGAATAAGTTTTCACGTGGGCAAGGTGATTTCTCTTCAGTGGAAGCTTTATATGATATGCAAGCAAAGAAAGATCCCTTAGAGTGGTGGTGGAACCATGGAGGTGAATCCCCTGAATTGCAATCATTTGAAATCAAATTGCTCTCACAAGTAGCTAGCTCTTCATCTTGTGAGAGGAATTGGAGCACTTATAGTTTTATTCATTCACAAAAGAGGAACCGATTGGGGTCAAAGAAAGCAAAGAACTTGGTCTACATTCATAGCTCACTTCGTCTTCTCTCTCGTGTTGATCATGGTTACATGGAGGGCCCTTCAACAAAATGGGACCAAATTGCACCTGATGATGGAGGAGTTGCAGCCATGGCGGATGAAGCGGTTGAACCAGATGGCCTTATTGAATTGCCCCCGGTTCTACTACCATCAGAGGAACCAGAGTTGGAGAGTGATGAGTATCTGTAGACCATGCTAGCTGAGGACCTTCATATGGATGATCTAGACATAGCAGAGTAGATGATAGATTTCTGGTTTTTGTTTTTCGTTTGTGTATCAGCATCAAACTATCAATGTTTTTGAATTTCAATTTGTAATGATGCTGCTAACTAATATGAAATATCAAATATGTAGTGTGAGTTTTGAACTTTTCAGTCTTTTTGACACAATGACATTTGACATATGTGTATTTAAACTTGAAAGTTAATATTGATTTGTTAAACTTTTCCACTATCCTTGTTTTCAAAATTCTATGTTATGATATTTACTGAAAATTATAAATTTATATTAAAAAAGTAATTTGCCGTCTCCAAATACCCCCGTCTCTTTTTTTTGAAAATTTGTCATACTGGTACCAGTACCCGTCTCCGAAGTACCCAAGTACCCCCGTCTCCTGGTAACCTTGCTTTGTCTTTATGGGTGTTACTCTAATGCAAATATATTAAAAGAAACCATTAGACAAATTAACATGAAGCAAACATTGCAATCAGAAACTCATCAGAGAAAGTGCATACAAATTGTTTTACAAAATGCCTATCAAGCAAAACTGAAGAAAAATGCAAAAAATTGGTGTAAGAATTTGGTCCAGCACATTTCAGTTGAGAAACGAAAACAACTCTATACAACACATACACAGAACATAGAAGTGGTAGATTTGAATGTAAACCACAGTAGTTGAGTTGATAACAACCTTTATTGCTTAAAATTAATCAATGCATACCAAGTACATCACAATACATAAGGGTGGGTGTTCTATTATGAATGAATTTTCTTTTCAGAATATAAGCATTGTACAATGAAGGCAGCATGTAATCTATCAAAACTAGGATCTAACAAAAAAGGTTCAAATTTAACCCAAATAGGAGCATCTATCAGAGTTCTTAAAAAAAAGAACAAGACACACCTAGCATCAATAAATCAAAAGATGAATCTAAAAGTTTGTAGCTGATTTTTTCAGAATTACTTTGTCCCAATGAATAAATAAGATTCAATCATGCACAACTAACCTGGTAAAGACGGAAGAGGTGGCCAATCTTTGAAGTCATTATCATTCACACAGAAACAACGAGAATAAAGAGATCCTCTCACAGCAAGTTGCCATAGAGAACGTTGATCTAATTTTCCCATCATTTTATGATAAATCTGAAGAAGAAAGCGTACATCATCTGCAGCTGCTCTTTTCATCATTTCTGTCAAGGGTCTGCTTGCCCAAAATTGTGGATCCTGAAAATTTTGGAGGAATTC